>NC_066584.1:144285581-145485581 GCF_024323335.1 Lathyrus oleraceus
AGTAATTACAACAAAATGCTTTTTTGTATAACATATAAAAAGAAGATTATTTTTATTTTGTTAGGGTGATCGGATTCAGGTCCTTATTCGTCATGACCATTTACTGAAATGGAAAGAAGTCATTAAGGAGAATATGACCTGCATTATAAACAATGGCAGTGTCTATAACAATGACCTTTCACTTCAATATTTTTTGCTTATATTTGAAGCAAACTTTCCCAAAAGTAACCATCATTAATGCTCTACTTTAACATCACATCAAACCTATATCTATCATACTTTTCAATAAAGATAGAAATCAAATTTGAATAATATAATATTAATTTTTTTGAAATCTAACAAATTTATTTCATTCCCCTATAAGATTACTAAAATACAATTTTAAATTAATTCCAAATACAATAATCATTCTATTAATTTTAAATCCATTGTCTTTCATTATATTATTTGTAGGTACGTTTCTCCGAGTGAAGCATCTTGGAGGATATTCTCCTTTCCAATCCATGGTAGAAAACCAGCTGTTGAGAGACTGTACTTTCATTGTGAAGGTCAAAATTCGGTATATTACACTGATTTTGATCGTATCAATACAGTTCTGGAAAAACCAAGTGTAACTGAATCGATGTTTACATCATGGTTCGAAGCAAATTGCAAGTATCCTGAAGCACAAAATTTAACTTACAGCAAATTTGTTTCAAAATTTGTTTATGTTAAGAAAAAAAGAGAATGGAAACCCCGTCAAAAAGGTTACACAATTGGTAGGCTTATATGGGTTCCTCCAACAACTGGCGAATTGTACTATCTTAGATTGATGCTCACACATGTCAAAGGCCCCCGCAGTTATAATGATATAAAAACAGTGAATAACGTAAAATATGATACTTTCCGGGATGCCTGGTTTGCTATGGGTTTTATCGGCGATGATAGAGAATTCATTGCAGCTATTAAAGAGGCAAATCATTGGGGTTCGGGTCAATATTTGAGATTACTATTTGTTCACATGTTATTATCAGGCAACATTAACAGGCCAAGACATGTATGGAGTAAAACATGTCATCTCTTAGCTGATGGAATACTATATGCTCAACAGCGAATTGCAAACAATAGAGGTATTATTTTTCCTATATTGTGAATTTTTATTATATTTATTTGTTTGATTCTTAAAAGTAAATTTGTTTTATAGTTTACACTTATAATTACTATTGTATAAAGGTTTGAGGTTGTCGGATGAAGAGATAATGAATTTAACATTAATTGAGATTGAACGAAATCTTCAAAGGAAGAGCCGAAGTCTAAAGGAATTTGCTGGAATGCCTTATCCAAGTGGATATGTGGTTGAGCAGTTGGGAAATAAGCTCATATATGAAGAGCGGAGTTACAATCCAGCCGAATAATTGCAAGAATACAATAATTTGTTCTTAAATCTTACAGGTAAATATGTTAAATGTTTGTAAGTTTTGTCATAATTTTATAAAGTTAACTTTTAAAGTATGATTTTATCTTACAATTTTTTTTAATGTATAATTAATTTATTCACTGCATGTTTGCTATGTATTTTTTTTAAATTAGATGAGCAAAGAGGTGTATTCAAGCGAATAATGGAAGCAGTAAACAATCAACAAGGAGACGTATTTTTTTTTGTATGGATACGGTGGCATAGGGAAAACCTACATGTGGAGAACTCTAGCTTCCTACATAAGATCAAAGAAACAAATTTGTTTAACTGTTGTTTCATCGGGCATAGCTTCACTACTACTTCCAGGAGGTCGAACGGCTCATTCAATGTTCAAGATTCCAGTACCTACAATGGAGTCTTCTACATGTAATATCGACAAAGGTAGTGATCGTGCAGAGCTACTAAAAATGACAAAGTTGATAATTTGGGATGAAGCTCCAATGGCACACAGATTTTGTTTTGAAGCGTTTGATAAAACCCTTAAAGACATAACGGGGCGTTCCAATTGTTCTGACAAATTATTCGGAGGGAAAGTAATTGTATTTGGTGGAGATTTTCAGCAAATATTACCAGTTGTACCAAGGGGCAGCCGTTCAGATATAATACATTCTACAATAAATTCATCATACATCTGGGATCATTGTGTTGTGCTGAAGCTTACAAAGAACATGCGACTCCAACAAGCCGACAATACTTCAAGTACATCTGAATTAGAATTGTTTTCTAATTGGATATTAAAAGTTGGCGATGGGAAATTGGAAGAACCTGACGATGGTTACACGGATATTCCTATTCCAAATGATTTCTTAATTTCTAACTATGATGATCCACTAGAAGCCATTGTTAGTGAAACATATCCGAATTTTCTTAACAATTACAAGAATCCAGAATTTTTGCAATCAAGAGCTATATTGGCAGGAACAATTGAAACGGTTGACATCATAAATCAATACGTTTTGGGATTCATACCAGATATGCGTTATCCATTGTAAACATATTTATAGATACATTCATATATTTATATGTACTAACATAGATTTATAATAATAAAATTTCAAAAAATTTCTCAAAGGTGAAGAAAAGGAATATTTAAGTTCAGATTCCGTAGACACTTTTGACGGTGAAGGAAATGAAGCTTTTGATGTTTTGACCCCGGAATTTTTGAATACACTTACAACTTCCGATCTACCTAACCACAAGATTAAATTGAAGATTGGGACCCCTATTATGTTGCTTCGAAACATTGATCAACCTGAAGGTCTCTGCAATGGAACAAGGCTTATAGTTACAAGATTGGCAAACCACGTTATCGAGGCAAAGATTATATCTGGAAAGAATATTGGAGGGGTTATCTATATTCCAAGAATGGATATGACTCCAACACAATCTCCGTGGCCATTCAAAATGACTAGAAGGCAATTTCCCATAACTATATGTTATGCTATGACAATTAACAAATCTCAAGGTCAGTCATTGGATTATGTTGGATTGTATTTGCCTAGAAGTGTATTTAGTCATGGTCAACTATATGTTGCAATATCAAGGGTCAAAAGCAAAAAAGGGCTTAAGATATTAATCCATGACAAGGATAACCATCCATTGAATTCTACAACAAACGTCGTGTTCAAAGAAGTTTTTGAAAACTTATAGAACGTAAGTTTTTCATTAGTTATATTATATCAACAAATGTCGTTGTTTATTATTAGAATTTTATTGAATGAGTTGTATAAAATATACATTATGTTTTAACATTTGTTTATATGAATGTAATTGTTTTTTACAGGGTAATGAATCATCACTTCCTAAAAGGTTGCGGACAGGTTTTGTATAAACCCAGTTTTTTAAGGACCAAAGAATTGTACGAAGTTAAATCATTTTTGTTGCTGGACTTATTTCTCACAATTTTAACAAAATTGTGAACCTTTTGTTTCAATATCTTTTGTTGCATTAAACCTTACTGTATCAATTGCAATTAATTTCAACATTTGGTAGTATTCATTACTATATTTTAAAATAAATGAGGTACTGGTATTTCTTTTACATGGTTTATGTATTTTGGTTAAATAATCATTTATTATGAAGGTTAATATTTGCGCTTTTATACCTCAAATTAGTAACAGATTGGAAAATTTTATCCATTACTAAATAAATATATTTTTATTTCTTATGTCCAAAATCTCAATGATAAATTGAATGTTTATTCATAACATTAACAATGGAATGTTTATTATATATCAATATACCAATAAATTATAAAAATATTTTTGTATTATATTTTTTGATTATTTCCTTAATATAGTATACAAAAAAATTAAGCAAATTATATTACTATAAATTAATAATGTTGTACTTTATTATGTCCCAAACTGGAAAAAGTTATTTGTGGAAATTTTTTGAACCCATTTATTGATCATTTAACATCCATTACATTAAAAAAAAACTCTTATGCAATAAATTTGTGTACGTTGATCCAACTATATATATATATATATATATATATATATATATATATATATATATATATATATATATATATATATATTTTTTACCTAATTAACCCACATTTTCGAAGAAATTCCCAAAATAACCCAATTTTCAAAAAAATTCCCAATATACCCCACTTTTAGAGGGAGGCGTCAATTGGATTGGCGCCCCCTCTTAAAAATTGCAAGGAGGCGCCAATTGGATTGGCTAGGGCACCTGCCCTAGCCAATCCAATTGGCGCCTGTGTGTAACTTTTAAGAGGGGGCGCCAATCCAATTGACGCCTCCCTTAAAAAAGCCTCAAATGAAAAAACTTCCAACATGAAAGTTGTAGATCTTTTCAAGACAATGAATTTGGATATAAACTTTGCAACATTTGGAATTTTTTTGAGAAAGTTATGGGCAGTTGAAGTTGGATTTCTGAGTTTGTCAACTGTTATCAGACCGATAATGTTTTGTATTATTGCATGTGTTTCTTTTAGGAATATGAATTTTTGTCCAACATAACATTTGAACTAGACATCTTAAATTTTCCAATGCACTTGGTCCCACCTCAAAATAATAAAAAATGAGTGAGTTAGGTCCCTGCGAACTTGACCCAAAATTAGGGTTTATGTCAAAATGACCTATAATGTTTTGAAATTAATGATGAGCTTCCAAGTTTCAAATGGATTTTTGATGAACATGAAAGTTGTTCATATGGCGACTGTTGTTAAAACTTGAATGGAGGCGCCAAATGGATTGGCTTGGGCAGGTGCCCTAGCCAATCCAATTGGCGCCTATGTGTATGTTTTAAAAGGAGGCGCCAACTCAATTGCCGAGTCCCTCATAAAATGCTTTTTTGTCTTATAAATAGATGCGTAGTGTGACCTATTGTTCCACAATTCATATAATCATTTGGCTATCATGTTTGGTGTTCGTCGCCGATACGGTAAGGTGATTTATGCGAGAGACAAACCTCAATTGCTGATGCTGTTTTGGAACATCACCATGTTAGATCAACTGAAGAGGGAGCTGGTTCGATGGTTAGACGGGAAAATACCAGAAGGGGAAAAATCAGAAGTATTGAGAGACTTGACAGTATCTTTGGTTGGGTGCGAATGAAGACTGATAAGGATGTTAGGGAAATGATGTTCGGTCGAGACGATATTAATTTGATTGTTGTAATCAGTTAGAATTATTTATGTTTTCAGATGTTTTGTACTGATGTTGGTTATGAAACTCATTGTAACAAGAACTTAATGATATATAATGATTGATTGTTACAGAAATACAATGTTATAAAAAGCATAAGATCTAGATACAATGTTACAAATAGCTTAAGATCTAGATATCATGTTACAATAAGCTTAAGATCTAGATGATGCTCCTTGATTGGGACAGTTGTTTTTGTTGTGTCCTGGTTGACGATAGATACTACATAATCTTATCATTTTATCTGTGGAATCCATCTCTGTTCTTATACGTGTGCTGTTTGGCCTTCCTTTCTTCTTTCTACGCATCTCTTCATTGTGCCAAACAATATCTCCTTCATATGGAGGCCAGTAATCCTCCATTGGTAGTACTGAAAAGCTTTTACTATATACATTCATGATGGTGTTGGCCTTGTACACATCAGATAAATGGGTGTAAGCGTCTTGACGAGTATAAGCGCATGCTGCAATGACATAGGAGCAAGGTATGCGGAAGGCCTGAAATTTTCCACAATCGCACCAACTTCTGTGTAGTTTAACCGCGTAGGCTAAATTTGGTCTCCCCTCGCTGTTGCCCATTGTTTCCTGGACGCTGAAATTTTGTCTATGACGGTCAAACACTGTTACAGCGTGTGTCGTAGCTTTGATGCTCTCCTCTTTCATGACCTTCATGCAACATTCACTGAATACTTGTCCGGACATTAACACTGCACTCCATCTTTCACCTCTGCTTGCGAACATAGAAGCCAACTGTCATACCCCAAAATTTGCCCATTAATCTTGCAAAACATTTCTCGAAGCACTCCAACTTATTCTGCAAGGCACTGACCTTAAAGGAACAAAAGCCCAGCTCACGAGTGGCCCAATCCAGAAAATGGCCCAAACTGGCCTGCTCGCTAGGCGAGCAAATCCTTCGCCTAGCGAACGTTCGCTGCACGCTCGCCTAGCGAACATTCGCTACACGCTCGCCTAGCGAAGCTGGCAGATAATAGAAAATTCTGGGCTTCATTCTGAGCCCATTAGGTCACAACAAAGGCATTATAAATACCACAACTCCAGTCAGAAAAAGGGAGAGGGAAAACAGAGGGAAGACGGACGGAAACCCTGGCACAGAAACCCTGGAGGCTACTTTAGAGAGTTCCGAGTGAAGAAACCCTGAAGGCCGCTCCTCCGCTCCGAAGCTACCGCCGCCCAACTCCATCCGATACCAAAAGCGATCAGTCTCTTCAACATAGCAGCTTAGTTGCGAGCAGGTTTGCGCATCACTATTGTTTTATGCTTTTAATCGGTAATCTCTATATACATAAAGCATCATGATTGAAGTTTCGAATATGTAATTTGATTTCACATGCGAATTTAAATATGCTTGAATATCATGAATGTTTGTCCATGCTATTCCTGTAATCAAGTGCCATACAAGTTCAGGTTTTCGGAGGTCATGCTGCTGTAAAACTCCAAACCCGTGGCCGCTCGCTAGCACATCGCTAAGCGAGCCTGTAGCGAGCATTCGCTGAGCCTTCGCCAGGCGAAGCAGAGGCGAACGGGACAGTGGCTGCTTTGTTTCTTTTCTATTATGCATTATGTCTATCTAACCAAGACTTATTATAATTCTGCATCATTTGGCCTGAGATTATGACTGTGGTGTTGTAGTGAAATTTTCAATTGTACTTTACTTTGATGCTCTAACCCGTGTGTTGAATTGTGCAAAGGTTTACATATTCCCGAGGAAACGGCCGGCTAGGTATCCCACTTTATGTGTGGGAGATCCTTATGGAGATTCACCCTGAATTACTCAATTGATTTTAATGTATTCATTTCATGGCGAAGATCCACCCTAATGGCTTAATTGATCTTAATGTATTGATTTTAATATGGACCTAATTACCTAATTGATTACGGCCATCTAAGTAATTACAACACATTGCCTTTAAATAAGTGATCTTGGACCTCTCTTTCTTACCCCACGATTTCGGTATTACGGTCATGCCCCGCGAATATGGGGATACACTTAGCAAAGACCCTTCGGTTAAATCATCATAGTCCCTCGAATGTTGCCTTTGTCCCTCGATGACCCTTCGGTATAGCCTACGATTAAATGATGATAGTCCCTTCGAATGCTAAGGTATCCTCACAACTGTTGCCTTCAATGACCAATCGATGACCCTACAATGACCCTTTTACATCCAAAGGATAAAACTACTTACTTCTCAATAGTAAGGACAGTTTTACCCTCATAAGGATAGGAAATGCCCATAACGACCTTAGGAAGGTATAACTCTCAATTACTGGATCATAACCTAAAACATTTTCCACCCCTCACACTTTGCAAGTCCTAGAAAATCACCACTTGGTATACATTCATACTAGAATCATTACCAAGTTATATTTTTCTAAACTGTTTTTCAAAATCAAACGAGATAAATACTTTGTATACATTCATACGAGAATCATTACAAAGTTAAACTCTCTTTTCGAAACATTTTTAAACAATTCACCAACACTTTTTCAGACCAAAATATAAGTGATCCAGCAATTAAGAGCCCATGGATAACCATGGATACAAAGGGTGCTAATACCTTCCCTTTGTATAATGTACCTCCCGAACCCAAAATCTATTGAGGTCTTTCCTGTTCTTTTCCACCTTTCCTTATTGGATAAAAGAAAAGTCGGTGGCGACTCTTGCTATCCGCGACATTGCGATAAAAAGCAAAATACCCCAAGTCAGTTCACCGTATGACAGAACTGGCGACTCTGCTGGGGACGATTACAAGAGAGGTTACCTTAAAAAACAAGATCACTTATTTAAAATTGTCTGATTTACTTTTAAGGGATTGCTTGGGTATTCTTGAGTGAAAGATCCTACACCCGGATCTAGTGTACCTTAGGTAAGTAGCAATAGATCATCGCGACTATCCGGCGTATACTGGAATGGTTAAAATGATGGCTACGGTTAATGTGACACTTTGGATGTCCTGATGTTCCTCATGTTTACTTGAGGAAAAATTTGGCATCTGCGTGGTGTCATTAAAGCATTAACCAGACCTTTAGAACCCTAATTGACTCATCCTGGCCATTAGAAAGTAGTGAGATAACTGACTTCGGTTCCGACTGGGGTTGGTTGAGACTCGATACTACACTCCTTGAGATTGGACTTTAGGGAAGCTTCGGTCAACCACTTGGTGTTGCACTGAAGTGGACTTAAGGAAAGGTCGATGATTGGAGATCCTTCTAGAACCCGATTACTATTCTAGGACAGGTTGAACCAACCAAACTTCAATGGGGAGGGTACTTACCTGTGGAACTCATGCAAGCCTTAAAACCTAGGAATGATGGTTGTGTGACTTGCTTGTGCTTGTTGTTTACTTAACATCATAACATCATAACATCATGGCATTGTACTAACCATTTCGAGGACTTAGGGATTTAACTTTGCTCTGTTTTGTAAAAAAAAAAAAAAAAAGTTTCCTTTTTTTGTTGGTTTACGTAAAGTTAAATTCCAAAAGTCCTTGAAAACATTTCATACATTGCATAGCATAACATAACATTGCATAACAGGTACTCTAAAGGGATCAGTGTTCTCACGGTTTTCCTCCAAACAGAAAAATGGACCTCGAACAAACTGTCAAAGATCTCCATGCTCAGAATGCTCAACTCCAGGAGATGATCTTGAACTTATACAAGGGGCAGGAGGAACTGAAAGCTCTCTTGCTCGAGAAAAAGGAAGACAAGAAACCTGTGAGTTACATTAACCCGGGAAGAAGGCTCAAACGACAGGCCGCAGGAGTCGAGATTAGAATTCCGAAGGATCAAAAAGAGGAAACAGAGACAAATTCAGAAAATGAGAATGTTGATCCCTTCAACCCTGAGGATGAGGATGAAGATTATGAGAATGAACAGTACCCTCCAAGAGAGGATAAGTACAAGCTGCTGGAAGAACGCATGCTAGCTATGGAGAGTCAAAAGACGCCCGGTCTGGATTTCGAAAGCTTGGGACTGGTCTCTGATGTGGTCATTCCGCGCAAATTCAAGATCCCCACTTTCACTAAGTACGATGGTACATCTTGTCCTCAGATGCATCTGAGAGCTTATGTGAGAAAGATTCAGCCGTATACCACCAATAGGAAACTATGGATCCATTTCTTCCAAGAGAGTATGTCTGGCACACAGTTAGAATGGTACTATCAGCTCGAGAGCTCTGACATCCGCACCTGGACTGATTTAGCGACAGCTTTCTACAAGCACTACCAGTATAATTCTGAATTGGCACCTACTCGGATACAGTTGCAGAGTATGACTATGGGATCTAAAGAAAGCTTCAAAGAATATGCTCAAAAATGGAGAGATTTGGCTGGCAGAGTCAAACCCCCTATGACTGATCGAGAATTAGTGGACATGTTCATGGGCACACTGACTGGCCCATTCTACAGCCATCTATTAAGGAGTTCCTCATTGGGTTTCACTGAACTTATATTAACAGGTGAACATGTTGAACGCGACATTCGAAGTGGAAAGATACAGGCAGCTACCTCTGATCCTCCGGAGACTTCTGATGTCATCACTGCCCCTCTGCCTAACCATGACAAGACTGTCAATGCTGTAGAAGATGCTGATAGCGATTGCGACCTGGATAGCTGGATTTTCCCAACAATTGGTGACAGACTCAATAATTGGAAAGCTGAAGACACTATCCCGATTTCCTTTAGTCAGGAGTAATTGTTATTGCTATTTTAGCATTTTAAAGCATTGTGTCTATGCCCGGGGCACAATGGCTAATTTTTCAAGGGTTTTGTCATTTTCATAAGCATATTCATATTCAATAAATCAATGGACCTTTTTGCATTCAAATATTGCGCTCTTTATCTTTCCTGTCATTTTTCAAACAAGCTATGTTTTCTTGCACACACTCACGTAACAAATTGCAGATCCATATCCACTCTGGATCCTGTTGATAGTAATTCTGCTACTGTTCATTATGACTTTGAAAATCCGATCTACCAAGCCGATGATGGAAGTGAGGAAGATTGTGAAGTACCTGGAGAGCTTGCCAGACTACTGCAAGAAGAAAAGACTATTCAGCCGCATGGGGCATCGATCGAAATCGTAAATCTGGACCACGTCGCCCGATTCAGCTCCCATTTGACCGCTACTTGCAAATCCATCTCCAAATTACTGAGACAAAATCAAGAGATATCTCCAAGAACCTTCAATTCTGATGCCACCAGTTGAAGGAAGACCTCTAATCATGTATTTGACCGTGTTAGAAAATTCAATAGGGTGTGTGTTGGGGCAACATGACGAGTCTGGTCGAAAAGAGCATGCAATATACTACCTTAGCAAAAGGTACCGACTGTGAAACAAGATACTCACAGCTCGAGAAAGCTTGTTATGCTTTGGCTTAGGCTGCTCGCCGACTAAGACAGTATATGTTGAATCATACCACTTTATTGATTTCTAAGATGGATCTTACCGAATATACATCTGTCTCCTGAAAGAGCTATCGCTGACCATGGTGCTAATCCGAACAACAAGATAATTACTGAACTCTGCACGCAGTTCAAAATAAAACACCATAATTCCGAAGTGGCGACTTGGTAATAGAGCGTATCATTCTACCACAAGGTGATTCTAGAGACAAATGGACTCCCACATACGAAAGGCCATTTGTAGTTAAGAAGGTGTTCTCTGGTGGAGCCATGATGCTTGCTACAGTGGATGACGAAGAGTCCCCGCATCCCGTGAACACGGACATAGTTAAAAAATACTACGCATGTACACCCGGCAAGTCGAAAACCTGAAAAGGCGGCTTGGGCAAAAAAGGGTATCCTGGTGGACTGAAAACCTGAAAAGGCGGTCCAGGCAAAAATTAGGGATTAAAAGCGTATGACTATGTCCCGTTCTCAGTCAGCTTCAACCAAGTTCCAAGGGACTGAACATGCCAATCACTTCTATCCGACAGCAGGAGATGAGATGCTTGAAGACATAATGACAGTAGTAGAATTAAAATCAACAGGGCTGTTCCTTCATAGCTTGTTCTTTGTTTTCTCGGCAATTTCCTCTTACTAGGATTTCTGTCTCCTTGTACACGATTTGCCTGTTCATGGGCCCTCTTTCAAAATCAATACAATGTCATTTCCAAAAAGATGTTTTGTTTTACTTTCTCTGCTTTGCTTGCATAAACGTCCATTGATTTAATTTGAATTGATACATGCACTTGAATATGATCGATGTTTACAAAAAATGCACGCATAAAATAGAAATAGCAATCACTACAAGACTTCAGGATCGAGGAAAAGGTCTAACCATGCTTTCCAATGAATCCGTCGCTAATTCTATTCCCCAACAAGAACCAGCTATTTCCCAGAAGAGGTCGGCATCATCAGACATACTGGTCATCTCTTCTATCCCCAGCCAGGCTCTGTTGGATATTTCCACCATCAGACAGAAATCAAGTATCCTCAGCTAAGAAAGAGTCATCAATACAAATATCTCCGACCAGAAGACTGAGATTTATTTCCCCAGTAGAGTCCCCTGGAAGAACGTTTCAGACGCATAGTGCATTCATTACATCATTTCATAACATATACATGCATACAATGTTCGCAGTTATTTCAGACGCATAACCCATTCATCACATCATTTCACAGCACACGCATGCATACAACATTTGCATCTCATGCATCATGACATAGCATGAAGCTAACTTTATTTTTCAGGTCAATTATCCTCCTGACACAGTCAAAACAAAGGTCCATTCAGACGGACATCTTTATCTATTACATTCAAGATTCAACTATATCCCTCAGATACTGCCTAGCGTACGATGCGATCTAACGTACGATCCATTCCGACCTTCAACAACTCCAATACAGTCTAACGTACGACCCAGTTAGACCTTCATCTCCTCAGATGCTACCTAGTGTACGGTACATTTCTGAAGTGTAGTCTAGCATACGACTACCCCCTTTATCATCAGATCCAGCCTAACGGACGGCTCGTTCTGCTCAGAGACGGTCTAATGTACGACCCAGTTAGACCTTCAAGTCCTCAGATGCTACCTAGCATACGGTACATTTCTGAAGTGTAGTCTAGCATACGACTACCCCCTTTTCATCATCAGATTCAGCCTAACGGACGGCTCATTCTGCTCAAATACAGTCTAATGTACGACCCAGTTAGACCTTCAAGTCCTCAGATGCTACCTAGCGTACGGTACATTTCTGAAGTGTAGTCTAGCGTACGACTACCCCTTTTCATCATCAGATTCAGCCTAACAGACGGCTCATTCTTCTGCTCAGAGACGGTCTAGCGTACGACCCATTCAGACATTCTGCTGCTACCTAGCATACATACATCTCTGAAGTGTAGTCTAGCGTATGACTATCCCTTTCATCCTCAGATGCAGCCTGACATGCCACAACTCCAACACGGTCTAACGTACGACCCATTTGGACCTTCAACTCAGATACGATCTGGCATACGATCCACTCTGATCTCTCATCCCCAGTGAAGTCATCCGCCTAATGAACAACTCACTCTGCTATTCAGATGCGGTCTAGTGTATGATCCATTCTGATCCCTTATCCCCAGCAGCGTATAACACACTCTGACTCCCCAGCAAAATCGACAGCATAATGGAGGACTCACTATACGGTCTAACGTACGACCCGATATGACACCCATGTCTTCAGATATCGCCTAACGTACGACACAATCTGAAGCTCTCATCATCAAACTTCCTGGATGGTATCTTTAAGCCCATCTTCATCAAGACTAACCTTTGATTAACAAGAGCAAAATTTTGGGGCATTCTAGTGTTCAATAATCTTCCACCTCCAGACCACGAATGGTGTACACACCATTCTAACTCTCTCGGTTCAAGAATATTGAACAGGGGCAGCTGTCATACCCCAAAATTTGCCCATTAATCTTGCAAAACATTTCTCGAAGCACTCCAACTTATTCTGCAAGGCACTGACCTTAAAGGAACAAAAGCCCAGCTCACGAGTGGCCCAATCCAGAAAATGGCCCAAACTGGCCTGCTCGCTAGGCGAGCAAATCCTTCGCCTAGCGAACGTTCGCTGCACGCTCGCCTAGCGAACATTCGCTACACGCTCGCCTAGCGAAGCTGGCAGATAATAGAAAATTCTGGGCTTCATTCTGAGCCCATTAGGTCACAACAAAGGTATTATAAATACCACAACTCCAGTCAGAAAAAGGGAGAGGGAAAACAGAGGGAAGACGGACGGAAACCCTGGCACAGAAACCCTGGAGGCTACTTTAGAGAGTTCCGAGTGAAGAAACCCTGAAGGCCGCTCCTCCGCTCCGAAGCTACCGCCGCCCAACTCCATCCGATACCAAAAGCGATCAGTCTCTTCAACATAGCAGCTTAGTTGCGAGCAGGTTTGCGCATCACTATTGTTTTATGCTTTTAATCGGTAATCTCTATATACATAAAGCATCATGATTGAAGTTTCGAATATGTAATTTGATTTCACATGCGAATTTAAATATGCTTGAATATCATGAATGTTTGTCCATGCTATTCTTGTAATCAAGTGCCATACAAGTTCAGGTTTTCGGAGGTCATGCTGCTGTAAAACTCCAAACCCGTGGCCGCTCGCTAGCACATCGCTAAGCGAGCCTGTAGCGAGCATTCGCTGAGCCTTCGCCAGGCGAAGCAGAGGCGAACGGGACAGTGGCTGCTTTGTTTCTTTTCTATTATGCATTATGTCTATCTAACCAAGACTTATTATAATTCTGCATCATTTGGCCTGAGATTATGACTGTGGTGTTGTAGTGAAATTTTCAATTGTACTTTACTTTGATGCTCTAACCCGTGTGTTGAATTGTGCAAAGGTTTACATATTCCCGAGGAAACGGCCGGCTAGGTATCCCACTTTATGTGTGGGAGATCCTTATGGAGATTCACCCTGAATTACTCAATTGATTTTAATGTATTCATTTCATGGCGAAGATCCACCCTAATGGCTTAATTGATCTTAATGTATTGATTTTAATATGGACCTAATTACCTAATTGATTACGGCCATCTAAGTAATTACAACACATTGCCTTTAAATAAGTGATCTTGGACCTCTCTTTCTTACCCCACGATTTCGGTATTACGGTCATGCCCCGCGAATATGGGGATACACTTAGCAAAGACCCTTCGGTTAAATCATCATAGTCCCTCGAATGTTGCCTTTGTCCCTCGATGACCCTTCGGTATAGCCTACGATTAAATGATGATAGTCCCTTCGAATGCTAAGGTATCCTCACAACTGTTGCCTTCAATGACCAATCGATGACCCTACAATGACCCTTTTACATCCAAAGGATAAAACTACTTACTTCTCAATAGTAAGGACAGTTTTACCCTCATAAGGATAGGAAATGCCCATAACGACCTTAGGAAGGTATAACTCTCAATTACTGGATCATAACCTAAAACATTTTCCACCCCTCACACTTTGCAAGTCCTAGAAAATCACCACTTGGTATACATTCATACTAGAATCATTACCAAGTTATATTTTTCTAAACTGTTTTTCAAAATCAAACGAGATAAATACTTTGTATACATTCATACGAGAATCATTACAAAGTTAAACTCTCTTTTCGAAACATTTTTAAACAATTCACCAACACTTTTTCAGACCAAAATATAAGTGATCCAGCAATTAAGAGCCCATGGATAACCATGGATACAAAGGGTGCTAATACCTTCCCTTTGTATAATGTACCTCCCGAACCCAAAATCTATTGAGGTCTTTCCTGTTCTTTTCCACCTTTCCTTATTGGATAAAAGAAAAGTCGGTGGCGACTCTTGCTATCCGCGACATTGCGATAAAAAGCAAAATACCCCAAGTCAGTTCACCGTATGACACCAACCTATAATAGGTTGATCTTACCAAGGCGGTTATGGGCAGGTTTCGAATTCCTTTGAAAAACCCGTTCATGCATTCCACAATGTTTGTTGTCATGTGGCCCCATCGACAACCACCGTCAAATGCTCTTGTCCACTGCTCTACTGGGATGTTATTTATCCATCTCCCCGCGTCTTCATTAGACAGTCGAATCTCATCACGATAATATTGAAAAGACGGTTGAGTTAAAGCATACCCAGCATTCACCACCTTCTTGCGAAGATTCTTATCTTTTATAGCACGCATGAAGTTTTGTGCAATGTGTCTGATACAGTAGACATGTGTAGAAGGAGGATCATGCCATCCGTTGTCATGGTTGTTGTAGGCACTTTCGATGGCAGCATGTCTATCAGAAATCAGACATAGATTGGCTTGTGGAGCGACATGCGTTCTGAGATGTCGAAGAAAGAAACCCCATCCAGCAGCCGTTTCACCTTCAACAAGAGCAAAGGCAATGGGAAATACATTGTTGTTACCGTCTTGTGCAACTGCCATGAGCAACGTACCCTTGTATTTTCCGTATAACCAAGTGCCATCAATTTGCAGGAGAGGTTTGCAGAAAGCGAAACCTTTGATGCACGGGTCAAATGCCCAAAAGAGACGGTGAAATATTCTATTACCTGTAGCACAGGTTCCGTCTGGCATCATTGCTGGCACTGTCTCCAGAATTGCCACAGTTCCTGGGACATAAGTTTTTAGTGCCCATAAAAACCGTGGTAATTCCTTGAATGAGTCCTCCCAGTTGCCGAAAACCTGCTCAACAGCCTTTGTCCTCGCAATCCATGCTTTCTTGTAAGATGGAGTATAATTATATGTTGTTCGGATATGGGATATAATTATACTCACCTTCACAGATGGGTCTTTATTTACCAATGGCAGAATGTCTCGACATATCAAAGTTGTGCTCAGTTTACGGTGATCTTGTTGAACGGTTGTTGCGACGCAACTGTGTGGTGGGTCTATTGAAGCGATCTCCCAAGAGTCATTTTTCTTCTTGTAAGATGCAGCCAAACGAAACTTACAAAGCATGTTACGACATTCGATAACATACCTTCTAGAATCAGTGCGTTTCACCGTAAAGTCAGCAAAGTTGTTCATGTGGTATTTTTTGATTGCCAAGACACATTCCTCTTTGGTACGAAACATGTCTCCAACCTTTAATTCGCCTACTGGTCTCGGATACGAATTATAGAAGACACTGTCGGACATTTCATCGTCGTGAAGATCCATATTTGTCATATGTTGAGGAGGAATATAAGCATGAGTAAGAGGTATTGGTGGTTGTTGAGCCTCATATTCATCGTCGTTATTCAGGATGTGATCAACCTGTATCTCAGTCTCCTCTTCTTCTTCATCAACAACATCGACCTCTACTTCTGCTTCTGGGTTGAGTTCATCTGACCATTGTGCATCATCTGCAGCATCTCCACCAGCTAGATCCTAATTTGTTAGTTGAGACTGTTGAGACGGTATACATGGTTGTAGAGTAATGTACAACTCGATACAATCCATGCCTGAATGTTCATGACTAAGAAACATGCTTTCAACATCTTCATCGTCTCGTATCTTTAGGGGATAAAACTTGCATTGACCATTCTCAAAAAATATAGGATTCTGATATGTCATCTTTGACACAATACCTGATGCTATAAAGGATTGTATTCTTTTTTTGAAATGCAAAAAGGTTGCATTTCTCTTCATCGTGACTGTAATGGTATCAGTGTTTCTAAAACAAAAACCATGAAGCTCAGACTCAAAAGTTTCACCGTTGCAGTGAACGTTGATACTGTATAATGATGAAGATGACATTTTGGAGATGAAAACTATTTTGCAAGTGCAGATGAATGTGAGTGAAGATGAAAAGTATTTTGCAGATGATAAGTATTAATGTGAGTGAAGATGAATGTGAGTGAAGATGAAAAGTATTTTGGAGATGAAAAGTATTTTGCAAGTGCAGATGAATGTGATAGTAAGACACTTAAATAGATGGTATCAGTGTCTCACATTGAAGCTAGTCTGAGATACCTTGTCAAGCATGCAAGTAATTTCTGAGATGAGGTGTCTATCATGCAAGACAGTGTGAGTTGATGTGTCAAGCATGCTAGTTAGTCAAGAGTTGATGTGTCTGTCATGCAAGACAGTGTGAGTTGATGTGTCAAGCATGCTAGCTAGTCAAGAGTTGATGTGTCTGTCATGCAAGACAGAAGTGAGTATTCAGCATGCAGGATACTAGAGAGCCACGTGTCAGAGATGACGTGTCAATCCTGCAAGACAGTGTGAGTTGATGTGTCAACCAGGCAAGGTATCAAGAAGCTAGTCATCAGCATGCAGGAGACAAGACAGACACGTGTCGGACACCTAAGATGGTCAGAGATGATGTGTCAACCAGGCAAGGTATCAAGAAGCTAGTCATCAACATGCAGGAGACAAGACAGACACGTGTCGGACACCTAAGATGGTCAGAGATGATGTGTCAATCATGCAAGCCATCAAGAAGCTAGTCATCAGCATGCAGGAGACAAGACAAACACGTGTCGGACACCTAAGATGGTCAGAGATGATGTGCCAATCATGCAAGCCATCCATAAGTCATTTGTTCAGCATGCAGGAGACAACATGCAGAAGGTGGCGCCAATTGGTTTGGCGCCTACCTTTAAGGCTTGTACATGGTCGCCAATTTGAATGGCGCCCCCATGGAGTCAGTCCTCGAAACCAAGCATTCAGAACTAGCCTTGCATGCATGTGCCCTAGGGTGTCGCCAATTTGAATGGCGCCCCCACTTTAATATTGCCCATGGTCGCCAAATGAGGTGGAGACACCATACAAACACAATTTTTCATGCACTCCTCCATTTGCCTATAAATTGATCCACTCCTTCAACAATTCTTCCACACCAACATTCTCACTACTTCATCTACATTTCTCACTACTTCTTTTACAATTTCATCTTCAACAAAATCTTCCATTTTCATCTACACCAACTCCCCAACAATATGTCTTTACTCACAATGGGCGAAGCACACAGAGGAACAGTTGCAAACATCGCGACATACGTAAGTTTTTTCTTATACTTCTTTTTTATGTTTCATCTCCACCAACCCCATTTTATTTTTAAATACCGACTTAGTCAAGTGTTACATTATTTCTATTATAGGAGGTCTCAAGGTTTCGAACTCGAGTCCACGAATTTGTCCCAATGGACCCGATGATTCAACCTTATGTTGAACTCGCCAGTTTTGGTCACCTTAGCAAAATTATGTCTTGGTCTATAGATAACAAGTTCATTCTAGCCTTATGCGAAAGATGGAGGCCAGAGACACACACATTTTGGTTTCCAACCGGTGAGTGTACCGTGACGTTAGAAGACGTCTACATGCTTTTAGGACTACGAATTGAAGGCAAAGTTGTTAATGGTAAGACCAACTATGCAAATTCAATTTGCATGGAGCTTTTAAACACTGATTTGTTAGATGATAATGCTAGGGGACAAGGTATACTACTTTCACGCCTAAAGTCATATTATAATAGTTTTTATTTAGATGAGCATTCTACCGAAGATGCTCGAATCATCAAAACTAGGTGTTACATTATGTTGTTACTAGGATCCTTTTTATTTCCCGAAGGTAGTGGTTCTAGCATGCATATTATGTACTTACCTTTACTTAGACATATAGATAGAATAGGTAGTTATAGTTGGGGATTCGCATGTCTAGCCTATCTCTATAGTTCTTTGTGCAAAAACTCCCACAAAGATACTTCTACATTTTCTGGATGTGTTGTTTTGCTACAAGCATGAGGATGGTCAAGACTACCGTCTCTAGCACCGGTCAATAGCAACCCCTTCACTTTTCCATATGCAAAAAAGTAAGTTGTTTAAATTGCTATATCTTTACTTCCTTCCTTACAGTTTAGTACCCATAACTAATTTATTTTAACTTTTTGGTGTAGATGGTCGGCACGCGGTGTGAATTACAGCAGATGTCCGAGACATTGTATTACTCAATATCGCAACCTGTTGGATCACCTTCGACCGGCAGACGTAAGCAAAATAATTTCATTATTTCTTCATATTATGTTGACTTTTTCTACATTCATTTAAATCCTATCGTCTTTAACATTTCAGTTCATTTGACGTCCATACCTTAATATGGATCATGAGCATCAGATCAACCCTGAAGACGCAGCCGTATGGACAACATGCACACCGATAATACGGTTCACAACAGTGGAGCTGCACAACACCGACCGTGTGAAGCTGCAGTTTGGTATGGTCCAGAATATCCCAGATCCCCCAGCTAGCCTAGGAGAATGGCATATGCGTAAAGTGAACGACCAATGGAACTACAACCCTTGGCAAACCTTCGCAAGATCAGAGTGTCGCAAGTGGAAGCACCGTCATGACCATGTCTTAACTGACACAGTCATGCCAAATGAGGTAAAACCAAGTCATACTTATATGGCTTGGTATAGATCAGTTGGATTTCAATTCATCGCCGATGATATGTACCTCTACGACCCACGCCAGACAAGTTACACACAAGAAGGATCAACATCTAACCCCCAACAACATTCTCAGCCCGGTTACTCACAACCACCTATCCGACAAACTTTCCGTTCCACAAACACACAAACATACAACCAAAACATGCCATTCACCCAACCCCAAAACCAAGAACATCCCCCATACCACCACCAACAAATGGACCATCAACCTTCGACCGAACATCGCTTCGCACCCACACCATCACCCTACCAAAGTCGCCTTACCCAAAACACTAACCGCCCCATCACCTACCGTAGCCAAGAACCCCAAACATCACAATACCAAAACATCCCACAACCATATCTCTTCCAAACACCCCAACAACCTTTCCAACCTTTCCTAGACCCATCATTGTCACCCATGTCCCCCTTCAACCGTCCCAGTCGCCCATCCATGAGTCAACCACACCCCAACTTCTCTGGCATGGGTCATGAGCTCAGCTACGCCGGTACACCATCATTGAATACTGAAGACTATGCTGAGTTGGCTGAATACCTCAACGGATCTTCTCCTGTAGGAGGTAATGACGCTCCTGGACCATCAGATGAACAAACACCGGTACAGAATCGTCAACGTGGGTTAGGGCCAAGGGTTAGGGTAGCTAGGGGATGTGGGACCGGAGGTCGGTTAGGTGATCCCGGTCATCACCATTAGGATTCTTTGTGTAAAATCCAAATTTTATTAATATCAATTCGTATTATGTCAAATTTATCTTTGTGTAAACTCCAAACATTAGGTTTCTTTCATAATTCTAAAATAAACACATATCATAATACAAAAATTTATAGGTCAGAAACCCTAATTCAAGGACTTGTTATTGTTATGTTGAAGGGCTTGAATTTGGTCCCTTTTGGCAAAATTCACATACACATATTTTGACAGAAACCCTAATTTTGGGTCAAGTTCGCAAGGACCTACCTCACTCATTTTTAATTATTTTGAGGTGGGACCAAGTGCATTGGAAACTTTAAGGTGTCTACTTCACTTCTTATGTTGGACAAAAATTCATAACTCTAACACAAACACATGCAATAATACAAAACATTATAGGTCAGATAACAGATAAAATGTCAAAGAGTCCAACTTCAGGTGCCCATACCTAACTCATAAAAATTGCAAATGATGCAAAACTTTAGTGCAAATTCATTATCTTGAAAAGATCTACAACTTTTATGTTGAAGGTTTTGTCATTTGAGTCTTTTATCATTCAAACTAAAGGGCTTGAAGTTGGTCCCTTTTGGCAAAATTCACATACACTTGTTTTGACATAAACCCTAATTTTGGGTCAATTTCGCAGGGACCTAACTCACTCATTTTTTATTATTTTGAGGTGGGACCAAGTGCATTGGAAAATTTAAGATGTCTAGTTCAAATGTTATGTTGGACAAAAATTCATATTCCTAAAAGAAACACATGCAATAATACAAAACATTATCGGTCTGATAGCAGTTGACAAACTCAGAAGTCCAACTTCAACTGCCCATAACTTTCTCAAAAAAATTCCAAATGATGCAAAATTTATATCCAAATTCATTGTCTTGAAAATATCTACAACTTTCATGTTGGAAGTTTTTTCATTTGAGGCTTTTTTAAGAGAGGCGCCAATTGGATTGGCGCCCCCTCTTAAAAATTACACACAGGCGCCAATTGGATTGGCTAGGGCAGGTGCCCTAGCCAATCCAATTGGCGCCTCCTTGCAATTTTTTAAGAGGGGGCGCCAATCCAATTGGCGCCTCCCTCTAAAAGTGGGGTATATTGGAATTTTTTTTGAAAACTGGGTTATTTTGGGAATTTCTTCGAAAATGTGGGTTATCTCGGTAAATTTGCCTATATATATATATATATATATATATATATATATATAAATATATTATATTTTAATTTTTTTAAAATAAATTATTTAATTGATATTTCTCAAACACCATGCACAGAAATCAAATGAATTCGCAAACACCATGTACAGAAGTGAATTTAATTGATATTTCTTCTTTATATTTAAGGATAGACGTTAATTCATCCTATACCTATATACTGATAACTTTTTTAAATAAAAAAATTCTTAAAAATTATATAGATATTAATCTTATTTCCTTTTTAAAGAACTTTTACTCAAATCCAATCCTGTATATTAAATTATTATTATTATATCCCTTTTCATTCTGCATCATAAAGATTAGTCCAACCCAATAGCCAATGACTCTTGAAACCACGATTAATTAATTAATTTGATTACTAGTATAAACCACGATTAATTAACCCACTAATCTCTTAACTCCTAAGATCTTAACGAAAATAATTCAAAATCTGTTTTAAAAACACACAATTTTTCTTCTTCCTTCCCTAAAAATATAAGTGGTTTCCGTTTCAGTTGAAATTTTATCACTTAACGCGCTTATTCTGTTTAATCCATTCCAATTCTCAACACGTTCTACCAAATCTAGTTACTCCGTTTCGCACTACATTACCGCACTAACGTTACAACCTACTAACCAAAAATCCTTTTATACCCCTCTTCCGTTAATTTTTTAATATATATATTTTTCAATCACTCTACCAACGTTTTGAAATAATTTGAATCAATTAATTAATAATCGCTTTTCTCTTCAATCATGTCAAATCAACTCAACGGCGCTTACTACGGCCCTTCCATCCCGCCGCCGCAACCCCACCGTCGCCACCGCAACGACAGCAGCTGCGGCTTCTGCAGCTGCCTCTGCGGCTGCTTCCGCGGCTGTTGCGGCTGCATCTTCAACTGCATCTTAAGCATAATCTGCAAAATCCTAACCACAATCCTCATCATCGCCGTAATCCTCGGCTTCCTCTTCTGGCTCATCGTCCGTCCTAATGTCGTCAACTTCACCGTCACCGATGCATCCCTTACTCGATTCAATTTCACCAACAACAACACACTTCACTACGATCTCGCCGTCAACATCACCATCCGAAACCCTAATCGGAGAATCGGTATCTATTACGATAACGTCGAAACGCTTGCGTTTTATAAGGATGTTATGTTTGGGAATCAAACACTAGGAGGATTCTTTCAGCATCATAAGAGTACGAATTTCTTGAATCCTGTTTTCAAAGGGGAACAAGTGATTCCGTTGAGTTCAGATCAGGTTTCGGAGTTTGATAAAGAGAAGGAAAGTGGAGTTTATGGAATTGATGTGAAGGTTTTGCTTAATGTGAGATTCAAATTAGGTTTGTTTAAATCAGGGAAAGCAAAACCTAAGGTTCGTTGTGATTTGCAGGTTCCTCTGAAATCAGGGAATGGAAGTTCTTTGAGTAATGTGTTTCAACCTACTGAATGTGATTGGGATTATAGATGGAAATTGTTCCATTAGATCTTGTTTTCGAATTTCAAACCCTAATTTTCTTGTTTTCTTATCTAGATTTTTATTTTAATCGAGTCTTTTAGGCGTTTTGCATTTATACTTCTTGAGGGTTATTATGTTATCGTTATGGTTTTATCTTGATATTAATATTAGTATGACTGGTATTGATTTATTAGTGTTTCCTTTATATTGCAGTTTACTCATTTTTCAATTTCATGGTTGATAGATTTTAGCTTTTGGCTTTGTTTTGAAGCTATGAAGTGTTTGGCTGCTATTGTTATCGAGTAGAATAATTGATTCTACTTATTTGTGACTTTTGAGTTTGACTTTTTCAAGAATAGCTTTGATTCTTTGAACTTAACTTTCTTTGTGTGTGTTTGGTTTGGTTTTTGAAGGAGTCACCGGAATAATTGAGGGCGTTTTAGCTTTAAAATAATAGATTTTTTTTTCATATTTTTGAAAATGGATTCTACAAAAATATTTTTTAAAATATTATAAATTTTTTTAAATTTGTTTTTTATAAATTAAAAGATTGAATTGTTTATTTTTTAACATAAATATACATTATTGAAGACCAAAACATAGTCAGTATCACAATTTTTTTAAAAAGTTGTATCTTAAAAATGATTTTTATAAAAAATTATTTAAAATTGTTTCAAAATTAAGTGATTTTTTGAAAATTTGATATCTAAATTTTTTTTGGATAAAATGATGAAATATCTAAAATAACATTTTAAGAATAACTATTCAAATCAAATTATCATTTGAAACATTTATGAAAAGTTTCTTTGTAAATTTTTTTATACTAAAATATATAACACTATAAAAATCATTTAAAAAAAAAGTCAAAACAAACGGCCCTGATTCTTGTGATTTTGAGTTGTTTTCTTATTCTAATTCTTTCATCATATTGATTATTCTTGAAGTTAGAATTTGTAACTAATAAATTTATTGATCAACTTTGTTAAAATTTGTTGTTTAAAATTAATTTTATCAAATACAATGTCAAAATCAATTATGTCCGTCAATTCAAATCTATTTTATCCTCTAACTTGTTTTTTATTCTTTTAAATTTATGGTGTAGAATTGATTTTAAATTGATTTTAAAGTGTTGGACTGAATTGGAGTAGAATGCCTCTAGAAATTATTCAACTTAAAATATAATTCATAGTTTTTAAATTTAAGCATAATTTTTATATTGAAATTTATTATTCAATTGAAAGCATCCAAACATAAATAATTTTATGTCCAACTCAATTTCAATTGGAACAATCAATTTTAACATTGAATTCACTTAATATAGAGATTGATTGCATTTATTGGAATTCAAATTTTCAACTTTTTTTAACAAGAGACCTTTTAAGTTTCCACATGTGTGTATGAAACTGTCTCTAGTTTTGATTTGATGTGAATATAAATTCAATTTCAGATCAAGGGGACTTTCAAGTTTCAACATGTTCTTGAAAATATGTTTCACTAAATAAAGTTTATTCTTGAAAATATGTTTGACTATATAAAAGTGAGACTTTTTTAAATTAAGTTTGCTTTGTTTTATCTGTTGCGTTATTGGATGCTTATAGATTGCATGCTGATCTATCCAAAATCAAATTCAAATTAAATGTTTATTTTATGTCTATTCATATTTATTAATAGAAATCTAATTCTTTTCGCTGAATTGAATCCGCCTCATTGCTGCTTTTTATCAAATCTGACTTCATAACTAGAAAAACGGTTAAATATCTATTACAAAAGTTGAGTACACTTATACATAGATTAAATTATACTCCTTCCGTTTCTTTTTAAGTGTCGTTTTAGAAGATTTTTTTTGTTCCTATTTAAGTGTCGTTTTGATGTTTTAATGTTACAATTTGTCAATTATACCCTTACTATTTAAATAACTCAACTTTATATTTTCCATAAATTTTTCTTTCTTAATATATGTAATAACTCACTCCACATTTTCCATAAAATTCTCTTTCTTAATACGTACTCTCATTCCCATACATAACTCCTTATAATATGAAACCATACTATATGTACTACTGGTTTTAATTTTTCGGTGGGAAACTTAAGTTTTTATTAAAATAATTGGAGGGAATATTTTTTCCTTTAGCCATTCATTGAAACAATAAGCAATAAGTTTTCCTTTAGCCATTAATGAAAATGCAAGCCGTACGTATTCCTATAGCAAGCAATATTAATTCCAAAAATTTAGGAGTAGTTGAAAAATGCAACGGAAGAGAGAGAGAGAGTTATGTGGAGAAAATTATGGAATTAGTTATTTGAAGTAAATAATTTAATGAGTACTTATATTAATGAATTTTATTTAGAAAGAGAAAGTATATGGTGGATTAAAATGAGGGTACAATGGGAAAAAAATTATAACAATTCATTTATCTTGGTTGGAGAGCTTTATGCTAAAACGACACTTAAAAAGAAACGGAGGGAGTATGTATTTAAATTTTGATGATAAGGGATAGATCAAAATAATATATTATTCTATTTAAAATCTATAATTATTTTTTTCTTTTGTGTACAAGATATTAAATTATAGAGAAATGATATTTTGACACTCAAATACGTTATTTTAAAATATTAATTTTTGTGTAATTCTGCTAACATGTAAGGGCAAGTGGATAAATTTGTTTCGAGTGTTAGGGTTAACCACTCAGGATTGCTTTCTCTCTCTCACCAAACACACTTTCTCTCAAAAATTCGCACTTAAGCTCTCTCTCTCACACACACATGAGACACAACCCTTTCCTCTCTCAATGACCTAAATTGTGACGTTTCTTCCTCTCTCAACGACCGACGACGATCATTTCTCTCAACAAAAGACAAAAGCTTCTTCCTCGTAGAACGACTGTGGTTTCTTCCTCAACGAACGACGACGTGCTTATAACTCTCTTCTCTCAACAAGGTTACAATTTTTGTGGATGTATTTCTCTGTGTTCTATTATATGTTTTGGGAGATGATTCGTTGTTATTTGTCTCACTCCTTACATTCTCCAATTTCTCAATCGCGAAAGCGAGGAAATTAAGCTCGAGCTTTAGATTCACATACTATGTTAATTTTCTATCCAATTCCAATAAGTTTTGTTTTTAAGATCCTTTATAGTCGATTGTAATATGAAAGATTTATGTAAATTAGTGTCTGATTTTTTTTCTTCTGGTTTAGAGTTTAGAACTTCATGTATAAGCCAACTGTAAATTGTTTTATGTATATATGTCATACACACTAATGTATCTGAGTGTTTTGAAAATTTGACATACATAAAGTTTTATTAACCAACTTCTTGCATTGCATTAATCAACTTTGGTTTAACAATTTTGTTATGTTTTGATGTCTGAGCCTATATTAACAAACTTTAACTTAAATAAATCAACTTCCTGACCAACTTTGTCTTGTGAATTTTGATATGATGTTTGGACATATATTGACCAAATTTAAAACTAAATTAACCAAGTTCATGTACTGCATTAACCAAACTTTAACTTAAATAAACCAACTTCTTGCACTACATTAACCAACTTTGCCTTGTGAATTTTGATTTGTTTTGATGTTTGAACCTATATTAACCAAACTTAAAATTGAATTAACCAAGCTCATGTACTACATTAATTAACTTTTTATACCGCATCAATCAAAATTGTAATTTTATTAACCAATATTTTATCCACCAAAATAACCTTTACCACCAAATAGAGAGGGAGAGAAAAATATATAAACTTAAAAGACAGGAATGATTGGGGAATGAATGAGAGGATGACAGAAAGAAGAAGATGAAGTAATGGTTGAATAAATAGAGAGAGAGAGACTAAAAAGAGAAAAATATATGAAATGTTGGGCCACACTTCATATTATAAAAAAGGGAGAGAATAAAGTGGGTGAGATGTATATTTAATTAATTATTTTTAATAGTAATGAATAGTCCATACGTGTAGTGTATGCATGTGGCGTCAACATAGCAAATCTGTAAAATATTGGCGTGTATTCGAATTTGCGACACTTTATTTATTAATTTTTAAAAGATGAAATTTCAACCATTAAACTACTTGGTAAAAATATAATAAATTAATGATTGGAATCTAAGCTTAAAAGGTGAATAAGTGGAGAAAACTTTAATTTAATATATTTGTTAAAAATTAAAAAATATTAATTTGATCTATTCATTATGATCTTTTAAATTAATGTTGTAGTGATATAATTGAAGAAGACCTTGGGGCTAGGGCACAAGCATACACTTTGTCATTCCCAAGTCGCTCCTTTACTAGTTTGAGCGTCCTTCATTTGATATTTTTAGTAAATAATTGATAACAAGAAATTGTATCATGTTTTTAGGCTTATATCACATGTTCTTCGTATTTATTTCAATATGTTTTATCATTTTTTAGTTCATTTTTATTCATTTTGCAGTTGTTAGCGAGTTTTGGTGCAGATTTGAAAGAAAATAAAAAAAGGAGCAAAAGAGCAGCAAAAAAGCAAGATTATGTCCAATTGGCGTTCGCCATTGGCCTGCCTGCCACATCATTTAATGCTTAAGGAAATGGCGAGGGCGTTCGCCATTGCCCTAATGACGTTCGCCGTTATCATGTAGAAGCAGTTATGCGCAAGTGGACAGTTTTGTGCAGTTTTCTCCAACCTATTTTCCCTCCACTTTGCTTGCACGATCAAGGGAGGTTACAAGGATGCAAAACCTCTATAAATAGGACTCTTGGAGGTGTTTCATGATATCCAAGTTGTGCGGAAGTTCTATCGAATTTGCTTCGTAGTCTTAGGCATTAATTCACCTGTAAAAGTGACAATAACTCACATCGAGGGGTTGTCACACCTGTTTTCTTGTAATTTTCATTGTACTCTTGGATCAAGAACAAGCCCTCCGGCATTTTTGTTTCAATTCAAAGTCTTAGTTTCTTTAATTTCAGGTTTTTACCATTTTATTATTTATGCTTGTTATTGCTATTATTGTATTATATGACATGTTAGTTTTAAGTATAATTGCTTTAATCATGTTATTTCTGATTATAATTATGTCTTGCTAAATTTGTCTGAGTCTGACATATGAGGACCGTCGTTACCGACGGGACACGGTATAAATAATAGGCGCGAAATTATGATTAAATTCTGTTTTGGTTTTAATTTCCAATTGTATGTTTCATTGTTTTGACACGAGAGTGAAGAACAAACTAAGGTTCTAGCCGATAGCGCGAGAGTGTGAGGAAGAAATCGAATAGTGAAAACTAGGCATCGATCCTAAAAACAGCGAGAGCGCTTTGGGTATCATTTAGGATCTAATTGGTTTTCAGAATATGCTTTCTAATTGAAACTGGCGAGTGAGAGCAAAATCCTATGGTTAGGAGGTGTGGTTTTAGTCAATAGCGCGAGAGTGTGAGACGAAGTCTTTAAATCAATATTTTCTTCAGAATGCAATAAAATCGTAATCAGTACCAAAATTCTACCTAATCCCTTAGGAACACGGAATCCATATTCCGGGCTCGTTTTATCATCATTTTCAAACCTCTAGCTATTAACATTTATGTTTTCGTTCATATCCTTTTAAACTTTAGTCTTAGCTTTACAATTGCAATGATAGACAACATTAGTTTGATTATTAGTCTCTGTGGGTTCAACAATATTTTAAAGCTACCCGATAAACAGTATACTTGCAGTTATTATCCGACAGATATGTCCGTCGCAATCAAGTTTTTGGCGCCGTTGTCGGGGACTAATTTAGTCAATATTGTGATTTCGTTGTTGCGTAGTATAAACCAGGGCTGACCCAAAACATTTAGAGGCCCTGATCTAATCTTTCATGTTCAACTCTAATAAAAAAATATTGAAAAAAATTATTATTTAAAAATAGTGACTATTCTCTTTGCTCTAGAGTTTGTATAGGTCAAATTATATAATATTTTAGTTTTGAACAAGATTTTAGAATGGTAGAATCGAACTCAGATCATGACCATCAAAATATTGATATAGTGCCACCAGGCCATTACATAAACATTAAACATGTATTTAATAAACAATCTATATAATAAATATTTAATATATTTTTAATATTTGAGGCCCCCAAATTTTTGAGGTCTTGTGCGGTGGCACGCCTCGCACACCTATAGGGTCGGCCCTGGTATAAACTAAGGCAACTTTTATTTTATTTACCCTTATAAACCGTCAATTGTATGACAAGCACTCGCTTAAAAAGCGAAGAGCTAGAACAAACAGTTGACGAAGTCGAGCGTTTTATTAATTTACAACGCCGAGTTCATAATTTCCTAATTAAGTACAATCTTCCTTTTCCAAAACAAAAATTAGAATCTAAACCAGTAATGGCTGAAGGATCACAAAACCGTCCTCTTAAGTATTATGATGTTCCTTCACAAGAGGAACCACACAACAACATTAATGCTCCTGCCATTAACCGAAACGATTTCGAGTTGAAACCTTCGCTGTTATCAGTCGTTCAACAAAACCAATTTTCAGGTAGTCCTACAGACAATCCAAACTTACATTTGTCAGTGTTTGTGTAGTACGTAGACACGGTGAAAGCAAATGGTGTCAGTCCCGAAGCCATTAGACTACGTCTTTTCCCTTTTTCCTTAAGAGATAGATTTAGAGCTTGACTTCAGTCTCTACCTTAGAACTTTGTGACCACATGGGACGAGTTGAAGAAATTCTTCTTAGCCCGATATTTCCCACCAAGCAAGATGGCTATGCTAAGAGCTCAAATCAACGAATTTAAGCAAAAAGACAACGAATCTCTTTTCGACGCTTGGGAAAGATACAAGGACATGATGAGACTTTGTCCACACCATGGACTTAAGCAATGGCTGATTATCCATACTTTCTATAATGGTCTTTTGTACAACACTAAAATGAATTTGAGCGTTATAGCTGGCGGTGCTTTAATGGACAAACCTTATGATGAAGCCTATGAACTCATCGAGAACATGGCTCAAAATCATTTCCAATAGGGAGATGAACATGCTGCTGTAGAAAAACCAACTCCGAAAGGAAGAATGTACGAAGTTAATGGCATAGACCGCGTCAATGCTAAAGTGGATGCACTTACTCAAAAGATCGAAAGCTTAACCATAACACCAACAACGATCGTAGCTGCTATAACACCAAACTGTGAATTGTGTGGAACCCCTGGGCACACTAATGCTGATTGTCAGTTATTGGCTGGTATTCCTACCAATCAAGTAAATTACACTCAAGGAAAACCATATTCCAACACTTACAATCCTGGCTGGAGAAATCATCCGAACTTTTCTTATAAAAATAACAATGCTTTATTTCCTCCAAACCTAGCACCTGCCATTCCACCTGGTTATCAGAAAGGAGCCCCTGCTGCTCCACAAGAACCTCGAAAGTCAAATCTAGAGATCATGATGGAAAACTTTATGAATGCTCAAGCTCAACAAAACAAGGATTTCACAAATCAAAATGCTCATACTAGCGAACTGATGAAGCAAATATCAAGTAAGGAGAAATTGAGGCCAGATTCAAGCTCCTGAGCATATTTACTTTAAATTCATGTCCTTTTTAATTTTGGTGATGGTTGTGAGTGAACCAGTCCCGTGAAGCTCACCGGAGAAGGAGATCGGAGCTTTGGCTCCGGTGGTGTGCTGACATTCATCTGAACCACATGATCTATTTCAAACGTTTTAGTCTCGTGCCTTGGTTTTGCATACCATCCATACAACGCTTTGACTTGTGTCCACCATGGAACGCGCGCTAGCAGCCACTTGATCTGCCACCTCAATTAATGAGGGAGATCAAGTGGTCCACGTTTTTTCCTATTTTCTGATTTTTCAGTTTATTTGGTTTATTTTCATTAATTCATATTAATTTTAATATTGATCCAAAAAATATGAGAGTTTCACTAATTTTTTTTAAATAAATTCCTTTTTCATTTTCTGAATTAAAATTATTTTTTGGATCATTATTAATATTTTTCATGATTTAATTGTTTTTATGAATATTTTTAATTGTTTAAAAATAGTTTTAAGTTTCAAAAATTAATGAATTTTTTTCTCCAGGGTCTTTTGACCTTGTTTGACCTATGATAAATCTCATGGCCATTTATTTGGTGTTTTGATGAGGTTTTAGGATTTTGACCAACCATAATTTAATTTAATGTATTATTTAATTGATTTTTATTGTTTAATTGTAAAATAAATTGTGTTGAGCTTTTGATATTTAATTGTTGAGTTTGACTTAAGTTGTTGGACTTGGTCAAGGTTGATTTGACTTTGTTGAGTTAAAATCATTGGATTTAGGGGAGATGAAATGTACATTTCATCTCCCAAAATGAATGAACGATTTTAATTTGATAAAAGTCCTCCTTTGACCAATTTGTGTTGATTCCCTTTCCCCTCCCTCTTCATCTCAATCCCATTATTTTCTCATTCATTTCATGGACCTATGATGTCTCTATATCCTAAGGCTAGTTGATTGCAAAATCAACATAAGTGTGGATGAGATTAGGTCCACCTCTTTTGCATTTTCTTTTAAGTGTTGTATGTTTTAGGAGTATGGTTCATAATACCATATCTCTAACATACATTAACACTAAAATTTCTATTGCTCGACCTCAAATAGTTGTGACTTCTACATAAGTCCAATTACGATTGCTTAACATAGCGCTAAATTGTTGATACAAAAGGCATATCATTCTAGTAAGTGAGATTGTAAGTCTCCCCTCTTTCATGGTATTGTGTGGAAACTTGGCCTTTTTTCCTTCCTTTGGAAGATGTCTTGGTTCAAGGGTCCATGCTTGTGAATAGTGGGTTGAGTGTTCTCCAAAGAATGACTTAAAAAAAATAAAAGCAAAAACAATACTAACTTGTAATCAACTAACAACTAACATTTAATTTCAAGTCATTTACTTTTATGCACTTTAATTTTAAGTCTTTATTCATTTGCCATTATTCATACCATTCAACTTGTTTACTTTAATGCCATTTTCACTTTGCTCATTTGAGCCTCATTTTATGATTATATTGTGATTGTATATACTTGTTTGTTTTTGTGGTCTGTTGACCTTAATGTACATAATAACAACAAAAACTCTAAAAGACATTTGTGTGGACTATTGAATTTGATCTGAGACATTGGACTTAGAATTAGGCAACACTCCCTATGCAAAAGGACTTAGCCAATGACAAATTTCAGGAAACCAAGTGCTTGTGAATTGAGACATCATATGAAGCAAGTATTGTGATCTCATATGAGTTCATTTGCTACATGGTCTTATTGAAGCTTCTAATTTGAACCTGTGCCTAGTGCCTATCTTTAAATTCATCTGATACATGGGAGATTATGAAGGAGATCATGAAGTTGCTAAGCTTGGATGTGGCTATCTTTATTTGATGCCTTGCTCTTCATCTTGCTATTTGTGTATTGATATTGCTTGATTCTAAAGTCCAATGGAAAATTGGGTTTCTATATGACATTCTTGTCTATTAGATTGCATCCCATTGGTAAGATCTTTTCCACTCTTAACTTTTAATTCTTGCTTAGGATTAGTCTCTTCATCTCCTACCACTTCTTTAATTTCAAATTTCTCCCTCCTTTTAAAAACTTCTTTGTTTGTGATTTCTAAACTTAGACCATATTGCAAATTAGAAACTTTGGTCTTATGCCATTGAATTTTAAAACTCTTTTCTTAATCAAATTTGTAAATGAACTTAACTATACTTGACTTAAAATTTCAAAAGAAAAAAAAGAACTAACACTCATTCAAAACTTTTTAGGCCTTTTGTGCCTTTGTTAAACTTAAATTTTTGTTAAAAGCAACGCAACCACTTTGAAATTGTTACCACAAACTATGAGGTTTTGATCCCTCATTTTATGTTGATACGTAGGCACAAGTCCGAAGGTCTTGTCAAACACAAAAATATAATCAATGAATTCTTTTCTCATACCTCCAATCTATTTATTGCAAACATCATTTTATACAAAAATACGTATGCACACAAAAAGGGCTCCTAGGAGTACCTAGGACACTTTGGGTGCTAACACCTTCCTTCTGTGTAACCAACCCCCTTACCTGTAATCTCTGGCATTTTATTAGTTTTGATTTGAAAACTTCTTATTTTTGGATTTGTTCGTACTTTTCCCTTTTCCCTTGGAAACAGTAAAAGCGCGGTGGCGACTCTGGTTTAATTGACGTCTAGCTTATCCATAGCTTAATCGCAATAAATTTACCGTTACAGAAATTAAGTGGCGACTCTGCTGGGGAGTAGTCTCCAATGGGTTTAACCTACTTTTTTGTGTGTATATAATTGTATATTTGATGTATGTATATTTTTTTGTGTGATATGATCTGCTTGTTGTGCTTGGTGATCTCTGAGTGGTGAGATAAGTTCTAACCTGAACTTGAGTGTAATTAAGATATGAGGATGGTATAGTCATGTTCGACTTGTATGGAGTAGTCCTTAACAAGTTGGATTGAGAACCATCTACTCAGTGGAGACCTTTTTGGAGTTATGAATGTCACACAAGTCATTTGTGGTTAGGTATTACTCTCTCTGATTTGGGGTCCGAGAAGCTGAGGATCATAGAACATTTAACCCCTATTGGCCTATTTAGGACGTAGTGTGAAGACTGTTCAGGTGTAGACTTGATAACAGTTGTTACGCGATACTACACTCAGACGAGTTTCTCTTGAGAATATTATGGGTTGATGAGTCAGTCATCCTAACCTGTAATATCCGATAGATGGAATTAAGACTCTGGGAACTTTTTAGAACATGATCTACAGGTTTTATCCTTAGTACACTCCTTTGGGATGGTTCTTACCCAGACTCCATGCTCGTGACTCACAACGAACCCTTGATTCTTGGTTGATCCAATCAAGTCTTGTCAATATCAATGGAACTTGGATGTTGATAGGGTGAAAACCATAACCCACCAAAATGGATGATTGATCTTGACAATGACTCGATTCATCCATTGACCTTTGTTTTTTTTCCTTGTGTGTGATCCCTTATTTGTGATTGTTGCATTCATGCATTCATGCACATCATAACATTCATCACACCAGAAATAATTTCAAGGAACTGAGGTCTTATTTGCAAATATTTTTAGACCATGGATTATGGACGAAGGAACACTAAGAAGTACAGTTTCAAATGTCCGGATTTGAAAGAGTTAAGGAAGTTGTCATCCTTTGTATTAGATCCCTTGGACTTCAAGAAACGTCATGGGAAGCTTTTGTCTATTCTGTCTACTGATGTGGTTGAAGGACTTTTGAGTGTGTTGGTTCAGTTCTATGATCCTCTCTACCGTTGCTTCACTTTTCCTGATAATCAGCTTGTGCCTACGTTGGAGGAGTATGCCCATCTCTTGGGAATACTTGTTTCTGACAAAGTGCCCTTTAGTGGATTAGAGGAGATTCCCAGATCTCATCTAATAGCTGAAGCTCTTCACTTGAAGAAGTCTGAGATTGAGGCTCATTGGGTGAAGAAATGAGGATTATTTGGATTGACTTCTGAGTTCCTCATCAAGGAAGATACTACCTTTGCTCAAGCCGGTAGTGTGGATGATTTTGACGTTATCTTTGTATTGCTCATCTATGGGTTGCCTTTGTTCCCTAACATTGATAGTTTTGTTGATGTTAACGCTATTAGAATTTTCTTGATTGGGAATACCGTGCCTACTTTGTTGGGTGATATGTACTTATCTTTGCATCTAAGGAATTCTAAAGGCGGTGGAACTATCGTCTGCTGTGTTCCTCTTCTATACAAGTGGTTTATTTCGCACTTGCCTCAGACGCCTACTTTTGTGGAGAACAAATAATGTCTAAGGTGGTCTCAGAGACTTATGTATCTCACTAATGATGATGTATTTTGGTATGATACTTAATTAAGTAGCTTGGAGATTATTGACAGTTGTGGTGAATTCTCTAATGTGCCCCTCATTGGTACACAAGGAGGAATCAACTACAACCCTGCTTTGGCTCGTCGTCAACTTGGATTCCCCTTAAGAGAAAAACATAATAAAACTTTGTTAGAAGGTCTTTTCTATCAAGAGGGTAAAGATCCCCAACATTTGAAGCAGAATATTGTGCATGCTTGGCATAATATGCATAATAAAGGAAGATCCGAGCTTGGTCCGTGCAACTGTGTAGCTTTGGAAGCTTACTTCTTTGGGTGAAGAAGAGAGCTTTAGAATTGAAGATGCCTTATGCTTGTGAGAGACCTATGTCTATGGTTGTAGTTAAGCCATCAACTCTTCGTAACCAAGATGTAGAGGAGTTGAAAGACGCACTCGCCAAGATGAAGTAAGAGAAGGATATGTGGGAAGAATGTTTCCATGCTTTGAGCCGAAAGCATGGGGAGTTGCAACTTGAGTCTAAGGATAAGGATGCACTTATTGAGCTTCTTGAAGACCGAGTAATGAAAAGGCAGAGAGAGCCAGAGGTTTCATCTTTCTCTAGTATGCCTCAGCCTTCCATTGCTCGGAAGAAGATTGTTGATAAGCTTGTCCTCGAGAAGACTCAGATGAAGACTTCTTTTGAGTCCGAGATTCGACGCATCCAAAGGAAGTACGCGCCCGCGGCCCAATCTTCTGACGTTGTTGTTAGGGATCCTTAGGATGATTAGTCCCCTTTTCCCTTTATATTTTGTATTTTGTATTTTTGGTTTCTGAAATTGTACTAAGTGTAATCCTTCCAATTATATAAATAAAAGATATTTTTTATGGTCAATCAAATTGCGCAATTGTTATTATATATATATTTGCAAATAAAACAGCATGTTCCTTGAAAATAAAAATAAACAAGCATTGCATTTCATGCATCATTTGAATAACAGGTTTTTCTTTCGCCAGATGTCTTATTGGTATTTCTTCTGTGCTTCAGCCAAGCTGACTCATCGATACAATACCTGCGCCAATCATCCAAGGATCATGGAACATCTAGAGTAAGAGAACAGAGACTTGAAGGACGCGATTTCCCGTCTTCCTGCCATGATGGAATCAGTCCTAGCTGCTCAAAGTCAATCTTCTCCAAGGCCTGCAACTCCTCCTCCTCAGAGGACGGTCATATCCGAGGTTGTTTCTTCAACCGTGCCTACCACTCATTTCTCTCCTGCCATGCCTACCGGATTCCCGTGGGGAATGCCGCCCAACTTTGTGCCTGAAGGTTTTGCACCTACTTTTGCTTCCATGCCAACATCTAGCCCGGTCATGTCTGTGTAAGAACAAAAAGTGTTCTACAACAGACTCCATGATTTTGATGATAACAAAGGATGAAACCAAAAATGGCACCCTAACGAAAAGTTTCTAAGTGTGCAGGGTTCTAAAGAAAGAAGAAATAAATCTGATGATGTCATCAGATGCAAAACAAGATCAGATGCAAAATCTCAAGTATCAGAAGCATCTAAAGAGGAATCTCACTCAAGAAGCTCTGACTCTGGACAAAACTACAAAGTATCAGAAGCATCTGAATATGAAGTAAAGTCTAGAAGCTCTGACTCTGAACAAATGCCTTCTGTAAATTCTGAAGTTATCAGCGCCATCTGAACTTTCAAGAGATAACATCAGAAGCAAGATTCTCCAGATACACGAAAACTCTAATCAGAATTGTTAATCATGATGAAGTAACGTTTAAGCCAAGTTAAAGTTCTGCAAATGGATTTCCTCAATTAGAAAGAGACGTTAATCTCCACTTCCAAGAGAGAAGATACTAATTGTGGTAAGTAGTCACTTCTAAGAGAAAAAGTCTACTGCAGAAGCTATTAATGGAATGGCGTAACTACATCTCAATATCCAACAGATTCAACGCTACTTCAACTCTACTTCAACTCCTATAAATAGAGAAGAAATCTCATTCAGTAAACAAGAAATCACTAGCCAAAACTATACTGAAATTATATCACGCGTAAGAAAAACATCTTTGTTCTTCAAAGATTTTCACTAAGCTTTTGCTTATCAAGTGAAAAATTGTTCTTAAGTTTGTAATATTTGCTTTCTTAGAAGCACTCTAGATTACACATCTTGTATCTTATTTTTATTTGATTTCCTCAAGTGACTCTTTGTAGTCAGTAGACTTGAGAGGACTAAGAGATTTTCTTCTCTCTTAGGGGTTGTTTGTAATCTTTCAAGATTAGTGGATTAAGTCCTTGTTGAAGGCGAAATCACCTTGGCCGGGTGGACTGGAGTAGCTTTGTGTTATAAGCGAACCAGTATAAAATCATTGTGTGATTTCATTTTGCAAAAGCGCTTATTTTTTAAAACAATTCAAACCCCCCCTTTCTTGTTTTTCTCACCTTCAATTGGTATCAGAGCTCCGGCTCTGTTATTGATTTTCAAATCAAACACTTAACCGTGTAGAGAGATCCAGTGCGAGAAAAACAAATGGCCCACTCAAATGAGAAAGATTCTTACAATGCCAAGCCTCCTGTTTTTGATGGAGAAAAGTTTGATTACTGGAAAGATAGAATCGAAAGTTTCTTTCTGGGTTATGATGCTGACCTCTGGGACATTGTCACAGATGGATACAAACCTCCAACCTTAAATGGAGCTGAAGTTCCCAGAAGCAAAATGTCAGAAGATCAGAAACGTGAGTTCAAAAATCATCACAAGGCCAGAATAATACTTCTAAATGCTATATCATACAACGAATACGAAAAGATCACCAACAGAGAGACGGCTAAAGATATACTTGACTCTCTGAGGATGACCCATGAAGGAAACTCCCAAGTCAAGGAGACGAAGGCTCTGGCGTTGATCCAGAAATATGAAGCCTTCAAGATGGAAGATGACGAAGCTATAGAAGCTATGTTTTCCAGATTCCAAACTCTTATTGCAGGTCTTAAAGTGCTAGACAAGGGATACACAACTGCAGATCATGTTAAGAAGATTGTCAGAAGTCTGCCAAAGAAATGGAGACCTATGGTTACTGCTCTGAAGTTATCAAAGGATCTGAACAGTATCAGCCTTGAAGAACTTGTTAGTTCTCTCAGAAGCCATGAGATAGAACTAGAGGAGGATGAGCCTCAGAAAAGGAACAAGTCAGTGGCGCTGAAGTCCAGACCTGAAAGACGGAAGTCAGACAGAACCAAAGCTCTCCAGGCAGAAACTGCAGATACTGACGACTCTGAACCTGAAGACTCTGATGATGAAGAAGAACTGTCCTTACTAACCAGAAGAGTTAAGCAACTCTGGAAAAGAAGGAACAACTACAACTTCAGAAGATCAAGACCCAGAGGGGATAGATCAGAGTCAACTTCAAAAGGTAAACCTAATAAAGATATTACCTGTTTTGAATGTAAAGAAACAGGTCATTATAGAAATGAATGCCCCAAGCTGAAGAAAGATAACTCTAAGAAAGAAAGCTTCAAGAAAAATGCCTTCAGAACAAAGAAGGGATTAATGGCCACCTGGGACGATAGTGAATCCGAATCATCAGAATCTGACTCTGATGAACAGGCCAACGTAGCTCTTATGGCTACCACATCCAGCAGCTCAGATGAAGAATCTGAAGAGGTATTTTCTGAACTTTCTAGATCTGACTTAGAATCATGTTTATCAGAAACTCTTACCTCTCTTCAGAAATTAAAACAAAAAGTTAAAAACATTAAAGGTCTTCTTAAAGCAAAATCTGAAGAGTGTAGTAAACTTGAGACAACAATTCTAACAAGAGATGATACAATCATATCTTTAACGTTAGAAAGAGATGAAGCTAAAACGAAAAGCTTAGAATTAGAAGAAGTGTTGTCTCAAGCACCACAAACTTCAAATGAAATTATTTATAAGTATGAAGAAGCCTTTCAACAATTTCTGAAGAATGGGATAAATAGGAGTATTATGGCATCCATGATTTATGGAGTAGGTCAGAATAATAAAAGGGGAATTGGGTATGATTCTGATTCTGATAAAACTTCTACCAGTAACCAGCTTAAATCTCCTTTTTCATATCATTACACACACACACAAGAACAAAAATTTAAGAATGCTAGAAGACCCAAAGTTGTAAGAAACTCTGGGAAAACTAATCTAAAAGGACCCAAGAGATTCTGGGTACCGAAAGATAAGATTATCTATGTTGCAGATATCCTATGCAGCAAAGTTCAGACACCAGTCATGGTACCTGGACTCTGGATGCTCGCGACATATGACGGGAAGAAAGTCTATGTTCCAAAGCCTGGAACTTAAAGACGCTGGCTTCGTAGGCTTTGGAGGAGATCAGAAAGGAAGGATCAGAGGCTCCAGAACTATTGGTAACGGTACTCTTCCCTCTATATCTGATGTTCTTTATGTAGAAGGATTAATGCATAACTTGTTATCCATAAGTCAATTAAGTGATAACGGTTATGATGTAATCTTTAATCAAAAAACGTGTAAAGCCATTAGTCAGAACGATGGCTCTGTCCTTTTCACAGGCAAGAGGAAAAACAACATTTATAAAATAAATCTTTCTGATTTAAAAGATCAAAATGTTAAATGTTTAATGTCAGTTCACAAAGAGCAATGGGTATGGCATAGACGCTTAGGCCACATTAGCATGAGAAAACTTTCTCAGCTAACTAAACTTGAGTTAGTCAGAGGCTTACCTAAACTGAAGTTTTCTTCAGATGCTCTGTGTGAAGCTTGTCAGAAAGGAAAGTTTTCAAAAACATCTTTTAAAAAGAAAAATGTTGTTTCTACCTCCAAGCCTCTGGAGCTTCTTCACATTGACTTATTTGGTCCTGTGAAAACAGCATCAGTCAATGGAAAGAAGTATGGACTTGTAATCGTTGATGATTACAGCCGCTGGACATGGGTAAAATTCCTAAGGCACAAGAGTGAGTCTCACTCTGTATTCACCAGTTTCTGTTCTAAAGTGCAAAAAGAATTTGACTCTAAAATTGTTAGAGTCAGAAGTGATCATGGTGGAGAATTTGAAAATAAAGATTTTGAAGAATTATTTGATTCTAATGGAATATCCCATGATTTCTCCTGCCCTAGAACTCCACAACAAAATGGAGTTGTAGAGAGGAAGAATAGGACACTCCAAGAAATGGCCAGAACCATGATCAATGAAACAAATGTAGCAAAGCACTTTTGGGCAGAAGCTGTAAATACAGCGTGTTACATTCAGAATAGAATTTCTATTAGACCTATTCTGGATAAGACTCCCTATGAACTGTGTAAGGGAAGAAAACCCAATATTTCATATTTTCATCCTTTTGGATGCATTTGCTTTATATTAAATACTAAAGAACATCTAAACAAGTTTGATTCCAAAGCACAGAAAGGTATTATGTTAGGATACTCAGAACGCTCTAAAGGCTACAGAGTATACAACACAGAAACCAAAATTGTGGAGGAATCAATTCATGTTAGATTTGATGATAAGCTTGACCCTGAAAAGTCAAAGCTAGTTGAAAAGTTTGCAGATTTAGAGATCACTCTGGTAGAATCTGAGAAAACTCCAGAAGCAACTGTCACTCCAGACTCTGAAGAAATTAAATCTCCAGAAATTCCAAGGAAAGTCAAGAGTCGTAGCCACGTATCTGAAGATTTGATTTTGGGAAACAAAGATGAACCTGTTAGAACCAGATCTACCTTCAGAACTTCTGAAGATATTCCTCTGGGACTAGTGTCTCTGATTGAGCCTACGTCCTGTGATGAAGCTCTTCAAGATAATGATTGGGTGGCAGCTATGCAAGAAGAGTTAGATCAATTCTCCAAGAATGATGTCTGGGATCTTGTTCCTAAACCCAGAGGCACTCATGTCATTGGAACCAGATGGGTTTTCAGAAACAAGCTGAACGAGAAAGGAGAAGTTGTCAGAAACAAAGCTCGACTGGTAGCTCAAGGTTATAGTCAACAAGAAGGTATTGATTATAATGAGACTTTTGCTCCAGTCGCAAGGTTAGAGTCTATTCGTCTTCTTGTATCATTTGCTATTAATCACTCTATAAAATTATACCAAATGGATGTCAAGAGTGCATTTCTTAATGGTTATATCTCAGAAGAAGTGTATGTCAATCAACCTCCTGGTTTTGAAAATTCAAACTTTCCAGAACATGTTTTCAAACTTAAAAAATCTCTATATGGACTTAAACAAGCTCCCAGAGCTTGGTATGAACGTCTGAGCAATTTTCTTCTGGAACAAAATTTTATCAGAGGGAAAGTTGATTCTACACTCTTCTGTAAAAACCATAAAAATGATCTCGTGATATGCCAGATTTATGTTGATGACATTATTTTTGGTTCTGCTAATATCTCTGTTTGCCAAGAATTTTCTAAGTTAATGCAGGCAGAATTTGAAATGAGTCTAATGCAAGAACTAAAGTTCTTTCTGGGAATTCAAATTAATCAAACTCCAGAAGTCACATACATTCATCAAAGCAAGTACATTAAAGATGTTCTGAAGAAGTTTGACATGACTGAATGCAACTCTGCAAAGACTCCTATGCACCCAACTTGCATTCTGGAAAAGGAAGAGGTAAGCAACAAGGTTTGTCAGAAGCTCTATCGAGGTATGATAGGCTCTCTTCTCTATCTGACTGCTACTCGTCCTGATATTCTCTTTAGTGTCTGTCTCTGTGCCAGATTCCAATCAGATCCTAGAGAATCTCATTTAACAGCTGTTAAGAGAATTCTTAAGTATCTGAAAGGAACTCCTAACCTGGGCATGATGTATGAGAAAACATCAGAGTATAGGCTTTCTGGTTATTGTGATGCAGATTATGCAGGAGATAGAATAGAACGAAAAAGCACATCTGGAAATTGCCAGCTTCTGGGAAACAATCTAATCTCCTGGGCTAGCAAAAGACAGTCAACTATCGCTCTATCAACTGCAGAAGCAGAATATATCTCAGCATCACTGTGCACAACTCAGATGCTCTGGATGAAACATCAGCTAGAAGATCTACAAATCTTTGAGAGTAACATTCCTATCTTTTGTGATAATACTGCTGCTATTTGTTTAAGTAAGAATCCCATTCTACATTCCAGAGCCAAACACATAGAAATAAAACATCATTTTATTAGAGACTATGTTCAGAAAGGGATAGTAACGCTGAAGTTCATTGATACAGAACATCAATGGGCAGATATCTTTACTAAGCCTCTAGCTGAAGATAGATTTCTTTTCATCTTAGAAAATCTGAACATTAAAAATTGTCCTGAGTAAAATTTGGCTCTGAACATGTAAAATGAGACTCTGATAAAAACAAATACACTTCTGCCTCTGACTCTGATACTTCTACCAAGTTAAGAAGATATCTGAGTTAGAAATCTTCAGAAATCCTTTGGTATTCCTGAAGATCAGAAACATCAACACGTGGGGAACATGCGTCTAACCCTAGAACTTCTAGACAGCTGTCAAAAGAAATCAAAGGTCAGAACGCTTGAAATCTCCTCGAGCAGTGTGCTTACTGTTGGGATTAGACATTCATTTATTAGCTATAATCATTTTTCCTCCCCTAGCGTGCAAATCTTGTGTTCTGTTCCAACGCAATTAAATGTGTCGTTTTGCATGTGTTTTTACCCTTAGGTATATAAACACTTTTCTCACATTTCACACACTTATCACTCTTCACTCACTCTTAAACCCTAAACCCTCTCTCGAAGTTTTCTCTGCAACCTTCTCAGTTCTTCATCTTCTTCATCAATCTTCGTCATGAATCCTCAAGAGCAAGAAGTTTTTAACTTCTCCCAACAAATGGAAGCCGCTTCTAACCCCCAAACCTCAAACACTCAAACACCCATGGTTTTAGATGTCACCACGACCCCAGTTTACAAAGAACCTCACATTTTGGAACGCGAACAACACATAAACCTTTCAACTCCCTTTGAAGGTTTGGATGTACTGTGTGAATCACTGGTGGATTTTGAGAACTTAAGAAGAAACGGTGTTGATCTTACTGAAGATCTTCGCAAGCAAGGTTGGGAAACCTACTTCAACAGGCTTTATGGTCCAATCTATCCTCTTCTGGTGAAGGAATTCTGGAGATGTGCAGATGCTGATGACGAGTTCATTGTTTCTTTTGTTCTGGGAGTGAAGATCATTATCACAGAAGCGTCTATTGCTTCTTTGCTGAATATGGAGAAAGCTGGAGGTAAGAGGATTTACAACATTCCTCCAAGGTCCAAGCGCATCACAGAAGTCATTAACCCTACAATCTTCAAAGCAAACGCAGAAGGAAACCCATCTAAGAACAAGGAGCTTCATCAGAACCTCCGAGTTTGGCTGAAGATTATTCTGGGAACAATCCATCATCGTCCAGCCTCCAACTCTTCAGATTACATAAATGCTGATCAGAAATGCATCCTCTACTGTATTCAGAAGGGTATCCCGATCAACCTCCCTGTTCTCCTCTTCAGATATCTGAGGGATTCAGTCAGAGAAACGAGGAATAATATGAAGCCCAGATCCTACATTCCTCTGGGTAGATTGCTCTCTGACATCTTCATTGAGCATGGGCTGGTAGATGCTCTGGAGAAGACCAGATGTATGGATGATCTGGCAATTGATGTGGGAAAGCCTCTGAATGCCAAAAATCTGAGGAGTATGGGAATCATCAAAGACATCAGAGTCAAGCCCACTATGAATGTGACCTGGGAAGCTCTGAAGGATCAGAGGAAGATGCCTCATGGCCTTGAAAGGTTCTTCAAGAACGAACCCAGAGATGCCATTGCTATCTACCTTCAGGATCGTCTGGATGAAGGCATTGATATTTCTGATTTCCGCCTTGAAGACTGTCTGGACTCTGTAGAAGATCTGGTCAGATACAAAAGAGGTCTGTCTGAGAAGAAGATAGCTGAGGAAGCAAGGAAGGCAAAGAAAGCCAGACTTGGAGAAACCTCTGGAACCAAATCTCCAGCTCCTCTGCAAACTTCTTCTTCTGGTAAGTCCCTTCCTCCTGTTACTTCTGTACCTGTAATGGCTTCTTCTACTCCTCTCCCAACACCTCCCATATTCACTACCTCTGAAATCCCTCCTTCAACCATCAGAACCTCTCAACCTCCACCTGTTCTAAAAATTGCTCGAAATTTCACAACAACCTCTGACCCTAATCAACTATATCACCACAGCTCTTCCTCATCCTCTGAATATGAATCACCCCCTTACCTTTCCCCTTCTTCTGACCAAGAGTTATCTGATCAAGAGTCCTCTGATCAAGAACACTCTGACCCAAACTCCCCAACCATAGCAACACTCTATGCCCATAGACTTGCTTCACAACGAACACAAACCACAGAACCTGAAATAACTTCACCACTCCAAACTTCACTTCCACCACAACAAACAACAACTCTCCCCTCTGAAACTCAAACATCTGATCCTTTCACCTCTAATATCACTCCACCATTTATTCTCGCTGTACCTGGCCCAGACTCTGACCCATTAGACCTAAATCCACTATATGCTTCATCCCCTAGTCTTCAACCAGACGCAGATTCTGAACTTCAAGCAGAATCTGAACCTCAACAAACTGAACCTCAACCTCTAAATCTCAGCCCTCAAAACTCTCCACCTCATTCACCTGAACCTGAACCTGAACTTACCATACCTACCCTTGAGGAGGCCATTATACAGGTTGCAGAAGCTTCAGTCCAGAAGATCAAGTCTCTGGCTAAAAACTCTGAAGTTAGTGATGATCCTAAATCTGTTAGGACACACTGGAACAGAGTCATTAGTTGGATGACCTCTGAGTCTTATAGGCTGAAGGGTATCTCTGAACAAGTCAGAAATGGCTACATCAGAGATGCTGAGGAAAGGCTCCAAGAGAGACTGGCTAGAGAAGCTGAGGCCAAGAGATTAGAAGAAGAAAGATTGGCTAGGGAAGCTGAAGAAGAAGCTAAGAGGTTGGAAGAAGAACGCCTGGCAAAGGAAGCAGAACTTCTAAGGATTCAGGAAGCTGAAGCCAAGGCTAAGGCAGATGCAGAAGCCCAAGCTGCTGCTGAAGCTGAAGCTCAGCAAGCTCTGATTCAGGGGGAGTCTTCCTCTGCGATCCCTCTGATTCTTAACACTCTGAAGGAGATCAAGCAAGATCAGCAAGAGATCAAGAAAGATCAGAATGAGCTTCGTGCCAGGATGGACAAGCAAGATGCTCTGAATGAAAACATCCAGAACATGTTTGCCATGTTGCTTCAGAGACTTCCTCAACCTCCAAACCCTTAGGCACTTAGGATTTATTTTGTTTGCTTGCCTAGTGTTTTTGCTTCTATCTTCTTTTTTTTTAGCTCTGATATTCTGTTGAATCTGATGTTTTGACTGTTGTTTGCCTTTGTGCTTTTCAATGAAGTGTTTTTCTCTTTATTATTCTTTTCATTTTTTTATGCCTTTTTGATTATGCCAAAAAGGGGGAGAAATTATTAAATAGCTCTGATGGAAATTATGTCTAAAACCTTAAGCATTCTGCAACAATTATAGAATTAGTTCTGATATAAATAGCTCTGATTAAATAATAGCTCTGATTAAATAACTCTAACTTTAAAGTTAAGCATTTGCAGAAAGTTTTCAGAAACCTAATTACTTGGAAAGCTCTGGTAAGAACTTCTGAACTCCCTAGCGCTAACTCAGGGGGAGCTTTTGTTTATCTGATCTAATATTTTTCATGTTTCATCTGATAATTTTATTTGTTTTGTCATCATCAAAAAGGGGGAGATTGTAAGAACAAAAAGTGTTCTACAACAGACTCCATGATTTTGATGATAACAAAGGATGAAACCAAAAATGGCACCCTAACGAAAAGTTTCTAAGTGTGCAGGGTTCTAAAGAAAGAAGAAATAAATCTGATGATGTCATCAGATGCAAAACAAGATCAGATGCAAAATCTCAAGTATCAGAAGCATCTAAAGAGGAATCTCACTCAAGAAGCTCTGACTCTGGACAAAACTACAAAGTATCAGAAGCATCTGAACATGAAGTAAAGTCTAGAAGCTCTGACTCTGAACAAATGCCTTCTGTAAATTCTGAAGTTATCAGCGCCATCTGAACTTTCAAGAGATAACATCAGAAGCAAGATTCTCCAGATACACGAAAACTCTAATCAGAATTGTTAATCATGATGAAGTAACGTTTAAGCCAAGTTAAAGTTCTGCAAATGGATTTCCTCAATTAGAAAGAGACGTTAATCTCCACTTCCAAGAGAGAAGATACTAATTGTGGTAAGTAGTCACTTCTAAGAGAAAAAGTCTACTGCAGAAGCTATTAATGGAATGGCGTAACTACATCTCAATATCCAACAGATTCAACGCTACTTCAACTCTACTTCAACTCCTATAAATAGAGAAGAAATCTCATTCAGTAAACAAGAAATCACTAGCCAAAACTATACTGAAATTATATCACGCGTAAGAAAAACATCTTTGTTCTTCAAAGATTTTCACTAAGCTTTTGCTTATCAAGTGAAAAATTGTTCTTAAGTTTGTAATATTTGCTTTCTTAGAAGCACTCTAGATTACACATCTTGTATCTTATTTTTATTTGATTTCCTCAAGTGACTCTTTGTAGTCAGTAGACTTGAGAGGACTAAGAGATTTTCTTCTCTCTTAGGGGTTGTTTGTAATCTTTCAAGATTAGTGGATTAAGTCCTTGTTGAAGGCGAAATCACCTTGGCCGGGTGGACTGGAGTAGCTTTGTGTTATAAGCGAACCAGTATAAAATCATTGTGTGATTTCATTTTGCAAAAGCGCTTATTTTTTAAAACAATTCAAACCCCCCCTTTCTTGTTTTTCTCACCTTCAGTCTGTGCCACCACTAATTGTTCATACTCTACCTCGTGTTCAGGACAACATCTATCATTCCGAGTCGTCTAAGGGCCCCGATGTTTATGAGAAGATGAATGAAATGAAAGACCAATTCCTTGAGCTGCGAAAGGAGTTGAAGACCCTGAGGGGAAAATATTCGTTCGGTAAGAGTGATACAGAACTTTGCTTGGTTCCTAATGTGAAAATCCTGATGAAGTTCAAAGTCCCTGACTTTGAAAAGTATAAGGGGAATACTTGTCTGCTCAATCATCTTGTCATGTATGCTAGAAAGATGTCGATGCAAATTGATAATGATCAGTTACTGATTCATTATTTTCAAGACAGTCTGACTGGTGCCGCTTTGAGGTGGTACATGGGTTTGGATAGTGAGAGTGTCCGCACGTTCAATGATTTGGGTGAGGCTTTCTTGAAGCAATACAAATATAATGTGGATAGGGCGCCGGATAGGGACTAGTTAAGGTCATTATCTCAGAAGGACAAAGAGACGTTCAAAAAGTACGCTCAACGATAGAGAGAACTTGCCGCTCAAATTACCCCTCCTTTGGAAGAAAAGGAGATGACCAAGATTTTTCTCAAGACCCTGAGTTTATTTTACTATGAGCGCATGATTGCCAGTTCCCCCAGCAATTTTACCGAAATGGTAAACATGGGGATGAGGTTAGAAGAAGGTGTCCGAGAGGGACAGTTATCTAAAGATGAGGTTTCGTCTAGCAAGAAGTACGGAAGTGGGTTTGCTAGAACGAAAGAAGGTGAGACTAATGCAGTATCAATTGGAAGGAAGAGGAGGCCTCATGTTAGAATAAGTCCACAACCCCGTCAACACCATCATCAAGTATCGTCTGTTATTCCTGTATTTTCAAACAATTAACCAATGCCCGTTCAACAACAACGTCAACAATAACCACAACAAAGAACAAACAACTACAACAACAACAACACCAACAATAATCAACAACAACAAAACTTTGAGAGGAAGAAAGTCTCTTTTGACCCAATTCCTATGTATTACGCTGAATTATATCCATCATTGGTTCTCAAGAACCTTTTGCAACCGAGAAATCCTCCACAGATTCCAGAACCACTTCCATGGTGGTACAAGCCAGAGCTTCACTGTGCCTTTCACCAAGGGGCTCCTGGCCATGATATTGAGAACTGTTACCCCTTGAAGTATAAAGTTCAGAAATTGATCAAGAGTGGGATGGTGTCCTTTGAGGACCATGCGCCGAATGTCAAATCTAACTCACTACCTGCTCATGGTAACCCTTATGTTAACATGGTAGATGGATTTCCTAGGGAGGTAAAAGTATTTGATGTCCGTTTCATTAGAAGGTCCTTGGTGACAATGCACAAGGATATCTATTTGGTAAGTGATTGTGAGCATGACCATGATGGTTGTGCAATCTGTAGTGTTAATCCTCGAGGTTGTGTGGTTGTGAAGAGAGACATCCAGAGGTTGATGGATGAGGGTATGATCCAGATTCTCCAGTCCCTTCACTTAGGTGACGATGTGAATGTAATAGTTCATGTGTTCAAGACACCAAAGAGAATGGTGATTCAATTTGACAGCAACAGCAATAACAGTGTCAACAATAGATCGATATCGCCGTTGGTAATACGGTTAGCGGGTCCAGTCCCGTATGCATCTGAGAAGGCTGTTCCATACCAGTATAATACGACTATGATAGAGAATGGTCAAGAGGTTCCATTACCTACGACCAGTTCTGTTGTGAGCATTACTGATGTTACGAAGGTGACCCATAGCGGTCGTATTTTTGGGCATGTGTTCCCAAAGAATGTAGAAGATGTATCTGCCAGTAAGAGTGTTGAAGTGCCTGCAGTTGATCCGATTAGCACTCCAAAGTGTCAGTCTGGTGAATCCAACGGTTTGAAGCCTAATGATAATGATGAGGTACTCCAGTTGATCAAGAAGAGTGAGTTTAATATGGTGGAGCAGTTGCTCCAAAATCCCTCCAAAATTTCAGTGTTGTCTCTGTTCATGAACTCTGAATCTCACAGAGAAGCATTGCAAAAGGTATTGGAGTAAGCTTATGTGGAACATGATGTAACGGTTGATCAGTTTGATCATATTGTGGCTAACATCACTTCCTGCAACAACTTGAGCTTCTGTGATGATGAATTTCCCGAGGAAGGTAGAAATCACAATTTGGCATTGCATATTTCAATGAATTGCAAGGAGGATGCACTGTCAAATGTGTTGGTTGATACTGGTTCGTCTTTAAATGTACTTCCCAAATCAACTCTTTCTAGATTGACATATCAAGGAGCTCCAATGAGATATAGTGGCGTGATCGTCAAGGAATTTGATGGTTCTCGCAAGATTGTGATTGGTGAAGTGGACCTTGTAGCGGTAAATTAATGATCATCAAGCTATGGATAAGCTAGAGATCAAATAACAAGAGTCGCCACCGCGCTTTTATTGTTTCCAAGGGAAAAGGGAAAAAGTACGAACAAAACCCAAAAGTAAGAAGTTTTCAAATCAAAACTAATAAAATGTCAGAGATTACAGGTAAGGGGGTTGGTTACACAGAGGGAAGGTGTTAGCACCCAAAGTTTCCTAGGTACTCCTAGGTAGACCTTTTTGTGTGCATATGTACTTGGTATAAAGTGATATTTACAAACAAATAGAATGAGGGGATGAGAAAAGAATTCATTAATTATATTTTTGTGTTTGGCAAAACCTTCGGTCTTGTGCCTACGTACCAACATAAAAATGAGGGATCAAAACCTCGTAGTTCGTAATACAAATTTCAAAGTGGATGCATTGCTTTTAACAAAAATTAAGTTTGAAAGGCACAAAGGCCTAAAAATGGTTTGGATGAGTTAGTTCTTTTTTGGTTTTTTGAAAGTTTAAGTCAAGTATAGTTACGTTTATTTACAAGTTTGATTTAGAAAAGAAGTTTGAAAATGCAATGGCATAAGGCCAAAGTTTCTATCTTTTTGCAAAATGGTCAAAGTTTAGAACAAAATAAGTTCAATCAAAGAAGGTTTTGAAAAAGGAGGGAGAGATTTTGAAATTAAAGAAATGTGGAGAAGATGAAGAGACTATCCTATGTGCAAAATTAAAAGTTTAGAGTTGAAAAGATCTGACCAAATGGGTAGCAATCTAATAGACAAAAATGTCAATAGAAACCCAGAATTCCCTTGGACTTTTTGAATCAAGCAACACACAAATGCATAATTATATTATCTTGAAGAGCAAAGACATCAAATAAAGATAGCCACATCCAAACTTTTCCATTCCATGATCTTCTTCAAGGTAGCCCATGTAACAGATGAATTCCACAAGTCACAGGTTCAAAATAATAGCTTCACAATGATCATGTTGCAGATGAACTTAGAGAGATCTTAAGTGATGTATCAGACGAAGTTTCAAATTGCAAGCACTTGATTTCTCAACAAGTGGGAGGGGAATGGATCAAAACACAAATTGGTCAAAGGAGGACTTTTACCAAATTAATATCATCCATTCATTTTGGAAGATGGAATGTACATTCCATTAATCCCCTAAATCCAATGATATTAATTTGACAAAGTCAAATCAACCTTGACCAAGGCCCAACAACAATAAGCAAACTCAAACAAGTCATCACAATTGGTCAACAAAATTATTTGGCATTTAATCAAATTAAAAAAAAACTAAAATAAGGCATTTAAATTAAATATGGTTTGTCCAATTCCTAAAACCTCATCAAAACACCAAATAAATGGCCATGAGATTTATTATAGGTCAAACAAGGTCAAAGGACCTTGGAGAAAAAAATTCATAATTTTTGGACATTTAAAAGTATTTTAAACCATTAAAAACAAATGCAAAATCAATTAAATCATGAAAAATATTAATAATGATCCAAAAAATAATTTTAATTCAGAATATGAAATAGAAAAATATTTGAATTTTTTTGGTGAAAGTCCCATATTTTTTGGATCAATATTAAATTTAATATGAATTATTGAAAATAATGCAATTAAAATGAAAATTAAAATATCATAAAAAACGTGGACCACTTGATCTCCCTCATTAATTGAGGTGGCAAAACAAGTGGATCAAAACACGCGTTCCACCGTGCACTTGAGTCAGCGTGCCATACAGTTGGTATTCAAAAGGAACGCTCAGGAATAAAACAAATTAGATGGATCCTATGGTTGGAAACGTGCCAACACACGGTCGAAGCTGTAGCTCCGGTCTTCTTCTCCGGTGGACCTCACTCGACTGGTCCACCTTCAACCATCACCAAAATTAAAAACAAGGACACGATTTCAAAGTAAAAATTGCACTGAGTTTGAATCTAGCCTCAATTCACTCTAACTCCAAGTATATTGAGAGATACATGGAGTTGAAATTTGAGGTACATGAACTGAGTTGTTTCGATTTGGCCTCAAAGCAACTCAATCTTCTTGCCTACATTGGTAGGAATTCAGACAACCAAAGAATCAATAGAGTTGAGCAAGAATTAGAGAAAATCGAAGAGATCAAAATTTCTGGAAAATACCTTCAATGGAGGTCTGGATTCAATTGATCTTGCTCTTGCTCGTGCTTGATCTCACTCCAAATGCTTGCAGAAGAAGGATTGAATGCTCAAAAGGTTGTGGATCCCTAGAGTTTTGAATTTCAAAACAGTGGAAATTCAAACTCAAATTCAAGTGAATTTCTCAGGATTATCCTTTGCAATGTGAGGGTTAGAGGTAAGGGATCAAAGCTGGCGTGAATGTTTATGAAATGCTGAGCATATGAGGCTTTATTTATAGTTGAAACCATTGCTTTTTGCACACTTGAAATCCACTTTCCAAATTTGGTATTGATGATGCATGGGTGCATGGGCGTGCACAGGCCCATGAAATCATTGCCCTAAATCCACAAATGAGTGTGAGATAGTCTGAATTCAACTTGGATTGCAAGGAAAGTGTGTGTGAAGATTTGAAGTTTGATCCTTGCCAAATGATGACGCCATGTTCATGCCATGTGCAACATATGCATTCCTTGTCCAAAATGAATGAATTTGAGCTCTTTGGAAAGGTGAGATCAATAGGAATAACGTTCATGTTGAACACTTTTCCATTTGGAGCTTGGAACTTGAAGAATTTTGAGGTGGAAGTTTGGAACGTTTAACATATTGATTTTTTTTGTAAGTGTCAAGCCATATGTCTCAATATTCCACCTTGCTTAACTCTTTATGTGAGCTTCAAATGAGAAAAGTGTCTTCACCAAAGTTGTATCTCTCTCAAAGATCTTAAAAATGGTCACAAATTTCATGTCATTTGGATTTGAAATGATAGTGTTATGCATTTTTGAAGTTTGGAAAAATCACTTGATTAATGGTATAGGTCAAAAGTGACCTATAATTTAACCTCATATCACATGCTCATAAAAGTTGAATTAGATCTCACTCTAAACATAAAAGTTGAAGTAGACATCTTGAATTTGATTGTGCAACTTGGAAATCTTCCATCTCATAAAAATTGAGCAAGTTTTGGCCTTTGGAAGTTGACTTTCAAATTAGGGTTTAGACAAAATGACCTATAATGTTTCAACATAGAAAATGATTTTCTAAGCAAAACTAGATCTAGGTATAAACATGAAAGTTGTTTGGAATGCCATTTAGAGTAAGTTTGCTCTTGGAATCATTTTCATATGGTGAGAATTGTAGGAGATAGGGTCTAGGGAGACCCAGTTTTGATTAGATGAATTCATCTAGCCAACCACCACCAACCAACTTGCTAACCTTCAATTCTCTTGACTTTATAAGATAATGGTAGATCATATATGCATAAGATTATGAAGTTTTAAGTGTCCCTTGAGAAATTTGATCAATTAGTGAAATAGATTGTTGGAGAAGTTACTCAAGATACCCAGTCAAACTAGGGTTTCCAATGCAAATCACCCTCAAACTCTTGAGGAAAACTTTATCAATATAACATGTAGAGATCCTTGGGATTCATATATGATGCTCATAACCATTCTTGTATCAATTAATGGTTGTGCTCTTTGTCATGAGGGTCTCAAACCCTAGATATGAACTTAATAGATCAATGGAGATCATGCCCTTCCTACAAAAGAGTTAGGCAAATGCAAAGACATATTTTTGGTATTTTGGTTAGTAAAATGATAATATACAAGTATGATACAATCACATAGTACTTGGTGATCTCTCCCAAAACAAACCCAATGAAAGAGGGGTAAGGAGGATGCCAACGTATGATCCCAATGCTAATGCTTATGATGAAATTGCATGAGGGGTCTTAGGGTCAAAATTGGGGTCTTACAGACCTTCCTGTGAAGATAGGTCCGAGTGATTTCCAGATTACTTTCCAAGTAATGGATATCCACCCGGCCTATAAATGCTTGTTAGGAAGGCCATGGATACATGAGACAGGGGCCGTTACGTCAACTTTGCATCAGAAATTGAAGTTTGTCAAGAATGGAAAGCTTGTTATTATCGGTGGGGAGAAGGCTTTGTTGGTAAGCCACCTGTCGTCTTTCTCTTATGTAGAAGCTGAGGATGAGGTTGGAACTCCATTCCAAGCTTTATCTATTGCTGAGGAAAAGAGAGTTGGGACACCTATGTCCTCCTTCAAAGACACTCAGAAGATTGTCGAAGACGGTATTTCAGATCAGTGGGGCCAAATGATAGAAGTCACTAAGCACAAAAGCAGAGTCGGTTTGGGATTCCAACGAGGTTCATCTGAGATTAGAGATGAAGATGTGCAACCCAGTTTCCGTAGCGGAGGGTTCATTCATGGTAATGAACAACACTTAGCTTCCGTGATCGAGGGGGATGAAGATGAAGACTGCACCAATTTTATGATGCATGGAAAAACTTGCAATAATTGGACTACTGTTGATGTTCCTGTTATTATGCATCGCTCTAAGTAATTGCTTTTATTGTTTTTAAAAATCCTTCTCCTATTCCTAAGGGAGAAGTGAACATTGTTTGGCATTTTCAAATCTGATCATTAATAAAATTCAATTTTATTCATCCACATCTATGATGTTTTTATTTTTACTTTTTGCTTTTTTCTGGAAAATGGTAATCACAAAAAACATAATAAATATAATTGTCCATCTGCATAATATTTGGTCACAAATCACTTCTCTAAAATTAAAATATCAAATCATTATGCAGGTTGGTTTCTAAACCCATTGAATACAATGATCCTACTCCTTCGCCAAATTTTGAATTCCGTGTGTTTGAGGATGAGGAAGGAAGTGATGAAGAAGTATGTGATGAATTGTCTCATCTACTTGAGCACGAGGAAAAAGCCATTCAGCCATTCGAAGAGCAGATTGAGTTAGTCAACTTGGGTTCCGAGGATGATGTGAAGGAAGTCAATATTGGGTCTCGACTGTGTCCAGAGGTTAAGAAGGGGTTGGTTGATCTTCTCCAAGAGTATTCAAATGTGTTTGCTTGGTCCTATCAAGACACGCCTGGGTTGGATTCTGAGATTGTGGAGCATAGATTGTCGTTGAAGCCAAAATGCCCGCCAGTCAAGCAGAAGTTGGGGAGGACTCATCCTGATATGGCATTGAAGATCAAAGAAGAAGTGAAAAAGCATATTAACGTTGGTTTCCTTGTTACTGCTGAGTATCCGCAATGGGTGACCAATATTGTGCCTGTTCCGAAGAAGGATGGAAAAGTCCGTATGTGCGTTGATTATAGAGATTTGAATAAAGCCAATCTGAAAGATGATTTCCCTCTGCCACACATTGATATATTGGTAGACAATACAGCTAAATTCAAAGTCTTTTCGTTTATGGGCGGATTTTCCGGATATAATCAGATTAAGATGGCACCCGAGGATATGGAGAAGACCACATTCATTACACCCTGGGGAAAATTCTGTTATAGAGTGATGCCTTTTGGTCTAAAGAATGCTGATGTAACTTACCAGAGGGCAATGAATACTCTTTTTCATGATATGACGCATAAAGAGATCGAAGTCTATGTTCATGATATGATTGCCAAATCCATTGATGAAGAGGGACATGTTGAGCATTTGTTGAAGTTATTCCAGCGTTTGAGGAAGTACAAACTCCGCTTGAATCCTAATAAGTGTACTTTTGGTGTTCGTTCTGGTAATTTTTTGGGCTTTATTGTCAATGAGAAGGGTATTGAGGTTGATCCCGCCAAGGTTAAAGCAATACAAGAGATGCCTGCGCCCAAGATTGAGAAGCAAGTCAGAGGTTTTCTCGGCAGCTTGAATTATATCTCAATATTCATTTCACACATGACTGCCACATGTGCGCCTATATTCAAGCTTCTTCGGAAAGACCAGTCTTGTGATTGGACCGAGGACTGCCAGAAAGCTTTTGATAGTATCAAAGAGTATCTGCTTGAGCCTCTGATTCTGTCTCTGCCTGTGGAAGGAAGACCTTTGATCATGTATTTAACTGTGCTTGAAGAGAGTATGGGTTGTGTTCTAGGTCAGTAAGATGAAACTGGAAAGAAAGAATATGCTATTTACTACCTTAGTAAGAAATTCACCGATTGTGAGACTCGATATTCTATGCTTGAGAAGACTTGTTGCGCATTGGCTTGGGATGCTAAGCGTTTGTGTCAATATATGTTGAATCATACCACTTGGTTGATATCCAAAAAGGATCCAATCAAGTATATTTTTGAGAAGACTGCTTTAACTGGGAGGATTGCCCGTTGGCAGATGTTGTTATCAGAGTATGATATTGAATACCGATCTTAGAAAGCGATCAAAGGTAGTGTCTTGGCTGACCATTTGGCACACCAACCAATTGAAGATTACCAGTCAATGCAGTATGATTTTCCTGATGAAGAGATTTTGTTCTTGAAAATGAAAGATTGTGATGAACCATTGCTTGAAGAAGGGCCAGAACCTGGTTCCCGTTGGGGCATGGTGTTTGATGGAGCTGTTAATCAGTATGGTAATGGCATTGGGGAAGTAATTGTTACTCCTCAAGGCACGCATTTTCCATTTATAGCTAGATTTACTTTCAAGTGTACAAACAATATGGCTGAGTATGAAGCTTGCATTATGGGGCTAGAAGAGGCCATTGATCTCAGAATCAAGTATTTAGACGTCTATGGAGATTCGACTTTGGTTGTGAATCAGATCAAAGGTGAATGGGAGACTATGCGAGGAGGATTTCAACTTTCTTTACAAAGGTTGAGTTTCATCATATCCCTCGAGATGAAAATCGGATGGCAGACGCTCTTGCAACTTTGGCTTCAATGATTATGGTGAAGTATTGGAATGAAGTTCCAAATCTGTCTATGATGCGTCTTGATAGGCCATCTCATGTATTTGTTGTTGAAGAGGCCAAAGATGAGAAGCCGTGGTATTTTGATATCAAATGTTTCCTCAAAATTCAGATTTACCCTCCTAGGGTATATTTGAAAGATAAAAAGACTTTGAGAAGATTAGCTGGAAATTTCTACCTGAATGGTGATGTATGGAACAAGAGAAACTTCGATATGGTTCTGCTCAGATATGTGGATAGACACGAAGCAGACCTGTTGATGACTGAAGTCCATGAAGGTTCCTTTGGTACTCATTCCAATGGACATGCTATATAAAAGAAGATGTTACGAGCAGGTTACTATTGGCTAACAATGGAATCTGACTGTTGCAAGTTTGTGAAGAAATGCCACAAGTGTCAAATCTATGCAGATAAGATTCATGTTCCTCCGACACTGTTGAATGTCATTTCCTCCCCATGGCCCTTCTCCATGTAGGGAATTTATATGATTGGCATGATTGAGCCTAAAGCATCGAATGGATATCGTTTCATTTTGGTGGCAATTGACTACTTCACAAAGTGGGTTGAAGCGGCATCGTATGCGAATGTAACCAAGCAAGTTGCTGTGAGGTTTATATGCTGATATGGTATGCCAAGTAAGATCATTATTGATAATGGATCGAACTTGAATAATAATATGGTGGAAGCTCTTTGCAAAGACTTCAAGATTTCACATCATAGTTCTTCTCCCTACAGGCCCAAGATGAATGGGGCTGTTGAAGCTGCAAATAAGAACATCAAGAGAATCATTCAGAAAATGGTTGTGACGTATAAAGACTGGCATGAGATGCTCCCATTCGCTTTACATGAGTATCGTACATCCATACGCACTTCAACAAGGGCAACCCCTTTCTCACTTGTTTATGGCATGGAAGTTGTACTCCCACTAGAGGTTGAAATCTCATCATGGCATGTCTTGATGGAAGCCAAGTTGACTGAGGCTGAATGGTGTCAAACCAGGTATGATCAACTGAATTTAATTGAAGAGAAGAGGTTAACTACCATGTGTCATAGTCAGTTGTATCAGTAGAGAATGAAGAAAGCTTTTGATAAGAAGGTCAGGCCTCGTGTATTCAGAGAAGGTGACCTTGTGCTCAAGAAGATTTTATCTTTCAAGCCAGATTCTAGGGGCAAATGGACTCCTAACTATGAAGGCCCATATGTTGTTAAGAGAGCCTTTTCAGGCGGTGCTTTGATTCTTACAACTATGGATGGTGAAGAGTTCACTCGTCCTGTGAACGCAGATGCAGTCAAGAAATACTTCGCCTAAAAAGAAAAAAAGAACAACTCGCTAAGTTGAAAACCTGAAAGGGCGGCTTAGGCAAAAATGAGCGTCTCGGTGGATTGAAACCCGAAAGGGTGATCCGGGCAAAAATTAGAGACATAAAAACAGAAAGAATCATCCCGATAAATTGAGTACCCCACTTTGGGGCAATTTATGCAAAAATTAGGGATTATGGCAAGTAACTGTGTCTTGCTGATCTTCCGTTTTGAAGACATTCTCGAGCAAATCGGTCAATTCTGATTCACCATCTCCGATGAAGTCGCCAAAAGCACAATGGACATCAAAAGTTGGTAGAAGGATTAGTGATCATTGCATTCAATGTAGCCCCTTTCCATGTAAATTACCATTTTTCAACTTTTGTAAAGATCTATGGAGTCTTGTCATTTACAGACTACCATTCCATTAAATAAAGTTGAGCTTTCTATCCAATTGTTTCTACTCTTGTTTAATTCAGCCAAATAGATTTAAATTTTATTATGATCTATGGAGTCTTGTCATTTACAGACTACCATTCCATTAAATAAAGTCGAGATTTAAAGCAGTTACTTTAAGCAATCAATATCATTTAAAGGAATATCAATAGCGGTAAGCCCAAAATACGGAGCATTATTGGTTCTCCCCAAGAAGTAGGCGTAGTCCCTATTTCATCCCCGACAATATTTCAGTAGCTGAGTTCTGTTGGTTTCCCCAGCCGAGTTTGTTGGCCTCCCTTGAGTTGTAGGTGTGTTATTTCGGTAGTTAGCACAACTTCGGCAGAATTTTGTTTCTCCGTAAATCATTAGAGTTACTCCTGATGTTGAGCAACTATTGTGTTTGTCCCTTGCATGGTTGTCTCCCATTTGATATGGTGTTGACCTAAAATTCCCTGCAGAATTTGTAGAAGTTTCCTCAGCAGATCCTCTCCTTGTGCTTCATCCAGCCAGGATTGGGCTTTCAAGATGTTTGTTTCTCTCCAGCAGTTGTTTCCCTCCCGTGAGGATTGGCTAGGGATTGTATTGATGATTCAAATCAATGACATTTGTATCCTTTGTGATCGTTTTGTCAGCATAATCATCATATATACATATACATATACATATACATATACACTCATATAATTTCATTTATTGCACTTTGTGATCCATCGTTCACTTTGATCCTCTGCTATGGTGGTTTGCTTTTTCCCCATGCAGATTTGGTTTGTCTGTCCTCTTTCAATTGTAGAGTGTCAGCCCATTAAGCAGAAAAACTTTAACCTTTCTCTTTCCCCACTGAGTTGTTTCCTCATGGATGATCATTATTTCAGTTTCCTCCCCAGTTGATTATCTGGATGAAACCACTCCCCTTGAGTTACATCCTCATTGGGTTGAGTCATTAATTGACTTTTCTTTCTAGTTTTTTCCTAGATAGATGCTTTTGGTCCCCTGAGAGCCTATTACCCAGTAACTGGTAATATTCTTCTCATGTTTGTCACTTTTGTCCTATACCCGGCAAAGGTAACCTTGTTCCCCCAGCGGATTCGCTTCTATGTCTCCCAGGAAGTATATCCTTGATATGTTCATCCTAACCGATGACAAATATTTTCTTCCCTTGTTTGAGTCTATCCTTGATATGTTCATCCTAACCGGTGACGAATATTCTCTCCTTTTGGTATTCTCCCCAGTAACTGTAACACCCCAAAATTTGCCCTCCTTATTCACGCATTCATTTTTAGGTCATTTAACATTAGATACATTGCATTTCATCATGTCAATCGGGATTAGCTCCAAGAAGCTTGAACATCATCCAGGACACTTTATGGGTTCTATTTAGATGATCAGTTAACACAAGGGAAAGACTTGAGTTACTTCCAACAGGGATCTATTCGTCAGTCAAAACGTTAATCTTGAAGGAGCAAAGGTTTGTTCATGAGCTGTCATGCTCGCTAGGCGAAGCCCACGTGTTATTCAAAAAAAAAAAGCAAAAAAAAAAACGAAAAATAAATAAATAAAATAAATAAATAAATAAATAAATAAATAAAAGAAAAAATCTCAGACTTGGACCTCTCTCAAAAGCCCACTAAGCTACCAATATTAGGCTATAAATACTAGAGTTTTCATTGAAACAAAACCCTGGACAAAACCTGGAGAGAAACCTAGACAGAGAGAGTGAGAATTAATCTGCAGCAACCTCCAGGCAACTCTGAAAGGTTTATTCTGACTCACACACTTTCAGCTCAAGCAAACCCTAACATTGGTTTGCAAATCCAGCCGTGCCATTTAATTTCAACCGATCTCTCCAATCAGGTTTGCCCTTATTCCCATTACCTTTGTGCTTTGAAGTTGAATACTCTGAATATTTGAGGTATGATGGATGAATTTCATTAGGTTTTTGCCCACGGGTTCATAATTATGTATGAATGTATAAATAATGCCTTGAATGCTTAATCGTTTAATTTCTGAAGTGTATGCCACAAGGTTTGAGGTTTCTGAAACCATACTGTTATCCATGAAAAATCCAAAACCCGCAGGCGCTCGCTAGCACCTTCGCTAGGCGAGCACGCAGCGACGCTTCGCCAAGCCTTCGCTAGGCGAGACAGTAGCGATCGCGACAGTAGCATTTGCTTTTTTCTGTTTTGCTCTAATCTGACTTACGTTTGTCATAGCATGTTTTCTCTTAATCCTTATCGTGTTTCACTAACCCTTTTGTTGAGTTTTCGTGAAGGCTCACATGACTTTTGTAGGGATAGCTCGCTGGATATTCCACTTTGCTTGTGGGATACCATTTGGGAGATTTATTCTGATTGCCTTGTTGGCACGTTTACTTTATACATGTTTGTTTTGTATGTGTTTGTATCCCCACAGGTAGCGCGGTTCCTTCGTCAAGGACTGCCTTTTTGCATGAGCATCCCTAACCCTACCAACTCATTGATTTTTCTTCTCCTAAGAACACGTTAACTCCTTCTACTACAGGCGAGTAAGTCTCCAAAGGCCGAGCATCCGGTAGATTGCGTATTAACGTCGTTCGTCCAAAACCCAATCCATAACCCCGTAGTTAGCCGAACTACGACTTTCTCTGATTCTCATTCCAAATGAGATACGTAAGCATAAGACGCGATGTCTTAGCGAGCAAAATTACCCTTAACCCCTAGGTAGCCGAGCTACGAAGACTCTGATTCTCATATTCAGATGAGATACGTATGCAGTGGATGCGACATCCGTGCGAGTCATTTTATTTTGACCCCTTTTTTTTAGTCAATAACACATTAGATAAACCCACACCCTTTAGACAAAAACTACAAAAGTGGATCCCGTAGAGTACTACGGATGCGTAGGGGTGCTAATACCTTCCCTTCGCATAATCGACTCCCGAACCCAAGATTTGGTTGCGAGACCCTGTCTTGTCCTTTCCTTTTTCCAGGTTTACTTCGAGCATTTCCTTTCCCTCCTTTGGGATAAATAACGCACGGTGGCGACTCTCCTGTCTTTCTTCGCCGGTTGTTTTTTTCACAAGTAAGTTGTGGTTAGACATTAATTTTTCCAATATAGACCTTAGAAGCCAAGGACCTTAGTTTACCAAACCAATCTTGGCCTATTCGTAGGACGTAGTGCGAAAGTCGTTCAAGTGTAAGATTTGATACGATTGTTACGCGATACTACACTCATAAGAGTCTCTCTTGAGAATATTTTTGGAATACGAGTAGTCGTTCCTCCGATAATATCCGAAAGATGGGATTATGACTATGGGAACCTTTTGTAGAATATGTTTGGCAGGTTTAAACCTTAGTACACTCCCTTTGGGTGGTTCTTAACCTAAACTCCATGCTCGTGACTTGCAACAAACACTTGATTCATGGTTGATCCGTTCAGGTATCCTTAATATCAATAAAACTTGGGTGTTGATAAGGTGTAAACCATAACCCACCAAAAATGGATGGTTGATATTAAGGATAACATGATCCATCCCATGACCTTTGTTTGGTGTGCTTTGCTTGATCCTCTTAATTTCTCTCCAGGCAGTGCAACCTGACAGATGTTCAAGCGGATCCAGCAATTCTGATTGACATGCCATTGCATTGCATAACATCATCTGCATATTTGCATCCAACATCTCATGCTTATTCATTTGCAGGGTATTCCCCTTTTAAGGGGGGGCCTTAAAATCGAATAAGCAGTGCATCGCATACCATACATACTAACCCTTGTTTGTTTTCTAGGTGTCACCGCAGTGTCTAATGTTTGTTCCCTGTTGCAGGCAGTTATTGGTCCCAAGCGAGTTCACAGGTACCCGAAAAAGGAAAACCGTCCACGACTAGCAATGGACCAGATACAAAAAGAACTGGCTGATATGCGTGAAAGGATGGATCAGTTCATGACATTGATGACTGGTATGGCAGAAGGCCAGGCGAAGCTGAAGGAATTGGTTGAGCAACCGAGGCCCGATCCAGAGGTGGAAATACCAAGTGCTGAGGGGACCCTGGTAACCCTGGGAACCCTGGTAACCCTGGGAACGCTGATAACCCTATGAACATTGGAAACGTGGGTAACGCAAATGTTGATCGAAACCCGGGTAATGTTGGCAACACGAGAAATGTTGGGAATGGTATTGGCGGAAGGTACAATGTGAATCAAGGGATTCAGATTAAGGGCGCCCCGTTACTGAAGACTGTCAGTATGATCAATTTTCTTTGCACGACGAGGCCCTCGAGACCACTCACCGTATGGATGAGCTTGCTGAGAAGCTCAAATCTTTGGAGTCTCAAAATTCCTTAGGTTTTGATGTCACCAATCTTGGTCTGGTTCAGGGAGTAAGGATCCCTCACAAGTTCAAACCCCCTACTTTTGAGAAATACAACGGGGCTTCTTGCCCACGCACTCATCTCCAATCTTATTTGGGAAGGTTGGGAGCTCACACTAAAGATGAAAAGCTGTGGATGTACTATTTTGATGACAATTTAACTGGAGCTTCTTGTGAATGGTATTCTCATTTGTCTCGTACTACCATCAAGAGCTGGAAAGATTTGGCAGAGGCTTTTGTCAAGCAATATCAATACAACTTGGACATGGCTCCAAATCGGACCTTGTTGCAAGGAATGTCTCAGACTGCCAAGGAAACCTTTAGAGAATATGCTCAGCGTTGGAGACAGATTGCTGCATCCGTCCAACCCCCTATGTCTGAAAGGGAGATGGCAGACATGTTCATGAACACTCTTCAAGGAAATTATATCGAGAGATTGGCTGCTTTCCCGTCAATCGGCTTTGCAGAGATAGTAATTGCTGGAGAAACGATCGAGAGTCTGTTGAAGATGGGCCGAATTCAAGACAACAGTGCTTCCAACTAATCAGTTCCCAAGAAACCGTTTGCTGGTAACGGTCAGCGAAGAAGAGAAGGTGAGACGAGTGTTGTATATTCCGGCAGAGGCAGGGGCAGAGGACGCCCTAATTGTTATCAAGATCAAGTGGCCGCAGTCACTATTCCAACACCTGTTCCTCAACCGCAGTATCATCCGCAATAGCAACCCAGGTACAACAATCAACAACAAGGAGGTAATTCGGGTCAGCAGAGACCCTATCAACAACGTCCAAGGCAGGCGGACCGGGTCATTGAGCCAATCCCAATGCCGTATTCTGTATTACTTCCCAAGCTGATTGACATGAATCTGGTTACGTTGAGAACTCTGGCCCCACCGGTCGATCCCAACAATCTGCCTAGAGGTTATGATGTCAACGCCAGATGTGCTTTTCACTCCAACGCACCTGGCCATATTACAGATAATTGCAAGGCTCTCCAGCTAAAGGTACAAGATTTGAGAGATGCCCAGGCCATCAATTTTTCTCCGATGCCTAATGTTATCCAAAACCCGATGCCAGCTCACGACGGGCAGAGGATTAATGCTGTTGATAGTGGGGAAACTTTGAATTTGGTTTCTGATGTGACTAAAGTGAAGACTTCGCTATCGGTGGTCAAAGACCGACTCTTGAAAGGACGGATTTTCCCGGGCTGTGGGGAAGAGTGTAGAAATTGTCAAGACGCCGAGAACGGATGTGATAGTTTGAGAAGGGGTATTCAGCAACTGATAGATGAAGGTTATCTTCAGTTCGATCAGACTCGTCCAGTGAAGAATGATGTGTCGATAGTAACGTTTTATTTCACTCCTGAAGAAATATATGTTCCCGAGAGACCTGCTCCGACAACAATATATTTCCCAGAAAGTCCAGCACCAATTTACTCTGACAACCCTCAACCGACTTTGATTGGTCCGGTCACCATCACGGTACCAGGACCTGTTCCGTATGAGAAAGACAGTGCTATCCCGTGGCACTATGGGGCTGATATCTACTGCCAGGGGCAGAAAATTAACGAAGAAGACATTGACATTGGTAGCTCCGCTGTAGACAATGTTGGAGGAATTGGTGGCTTCACTCGCAGTGGACGCCTATTTGCACCATCAATATTGCGCACGAATGCTGAAGCTGAGGCAGCTGGCAATGCTAAAGGAAAACAGGTATCCACCGAAGAGGTTACTACCGAGGAAGCTCCTCCTAAGACCGCATTCGAGAAGGAAGTGGATGAGTTTATGAGGATTATCAAGAAAAGTGACTACAAGGTAGTCGACCAGCTAAATCAGACACCCTCAAAGATCTCCATTCTCTCACTATTGATGTGCTCTGAGGCACACAGAGCAACCTTGTTGAAAGTACTGAATATGGCTTATGTTCCCCCAGAGATAACTGTTAACCAGCTGGAGTCGGTAGTTTCGAATGTACACACTAGCCATGCGCTAGGTTTCACCGATTATGACCTAACATCTGAGGGCAGGAATCACAACAAAGCCTTGCATATCACAATGGAATGCAAAAGGACGGTGCTTTCCCATGTTTTGGTTGATACATGTTCTTCTCTGAATGTTCTCCCAAAGAAAGCCTTAACGAAGTTGGATTGCGATGACGCCACCATGAGGCCGAGTAATTTAGTTGTAAGGGCTTTTGATGGCTCTAAGCGAGCTGTTTGTGGCAAAGTTGAGTTGCCAGTTAAGATTGGACCATAAGTATTCAAGAGTACCTTTTATGTGATGGATATCCAGCCTGTCTATAGCTGTCTGCTAGGTCGACCCTGGATTCATGCTGCCGGTGCTGTTACTTCTACTCTCCACCAGAAGCTCAAATATAGACTAGAAGGTCAGATCGTCACCGTCTGTGGTGAAGAGGATATTTTTGTTAGCCACCTGTCTACATTTAAGTATTTGGAGATGGATAGCGAGATGCATGAGATGCTGTGTCAGGGCTTCGAAGCCATAAACATCAGTGAGGTCGCGCCCGAAACTGTCTTTTCACCTGAGTCTGAGAAGGTCGGGACTTCTATCTCTTCATACAAGCAAGCTGATGAAGTGGTTAAGGCTGGTAATGCCCAAGGCTGGGGAAAATTTGTGGAGCCAATCATAAAAGAAGACAAGTTTGGATTGGGGTATACTCCGGGGTCTCAGAAGAATGAAACCGGTACTTTCTCCAACGGGGGTTTGGTTTCTCCCCACACCATCAATGCTGCAGATGAAGACAAGGCTGACAGCGACTGTGACTTAGATAGCTGGATTCACCCGTGTGTCCCAAGAGAAAAGCTCGACAATTGGTCGTCTGAAAAAGTCGTCCGGTTTACTCTACTGAAGGAGTAATTTTTATTGTTTTCCTTTTATCACATGCATAACAAAGTCTTACACTTTGACCAAGGTGTAACGACTCATCTGTAGGGCCATCCATTTAGTTACATTTCGCAATTATTTTCATCATCAGTAAAGGACAGCTTTTGCAAACAATTTTGTGTTCTCTTTCTTTCAATTATTTTTACTTTTACAAAAACGGCAATGTTTCTTTTTCGTTTTTCTTTCCAAAAAACACCTCGTAAAACTGATCACCCGGATCTCACTGCTAACGACACTGCTATGGTCAAGTATGACTTCGACAATCCTATCTATCAAGCCGAAGAAGGGGTTGAGGAAGATTGTGAATTGCCCGAGGAGTTAGCCAGGTTGTTGAAACAAGAGGACCGAGCTATCACACCTTATCAGGAGGTGGTTGAGACCATCAACATTGGTACCGAAGACGACAAGAAAGAGATCAAGATCGGGGCTAGTCTACAGGCCGAGAGGAAAAGATCGTTGATCATGTACTTGACTGTGTTAGAAAGGTCAATGGGTTGTGTGCTCGGTCAGCATGACGAGTCAGGTCGAAAAGAGCATGCAATATACTACCTTAGCAAAAAGTTTACCGACTGTGAACAAAGATACTCACTGCTCGAGAAAACTTGCCGCGCTTTGGCATTGGCTGTTATCCGACTAAGACAGTATATGTTGACTCACATGACTCTATTGATATCAAAGATGGATCAAGTCAAGTATATTTTTGAAAATCCAGCAGGGTTGCTAGGTGGCAAATGATGCTGACAGAGTATGACATCCAATACACTTCACAAAAAGCCATCAAAGGAAGTGTCTTATCAGACTATCTTGCCGCGCAACCGATTGATGATTACCAACCTATGAGGTTCGACTTTCCTGATGAGGACATCATGTTTCTCAAATCGAGAGATTGCGAGGAACCACTCCCGGAGGAGGGGCCTGACCCTAAATCCAAATGGATTATGATGTTTGATGGGGCGGTCAACGTCAATGGTCGCGGAGTTGGTGCAATGTTGATCACACCGGAGGGGGTTCATATGCCATTTTGTGCCAGAATAACTTTTCCCTACACCAACAATGAAGCCGGACGAAGCAGAATGGGTCCGTTCTCGATACAATCAGCTAAGCCTAGTTGAGGAAAAGAGAGTAGCAGCTATATGCCATGGCCAACTATATCAGAGACGGACGAAGAGAGCGTTTGATCAGAAAGTGCGCCCTCGGGAGTATCGAGTCGGTGAATTGGTACTCAAAAGAATTCTTCCTCCCAACACAGATCACAGGGGCAAATGGACACCGAACAACGAGGGTCCATACGTGGTTAAAAGAGTTTTCTCTGGCGGAGCTCTGATGCTAACAACCATGGATGGCGAAGACTTCTCGTCCCCTGTCAACTCAGACGCAGTAAAAAAATACTTCGCATAAAATAGACCCGCTGGACAGTAAAAAGAATAGTCCAGGCAAAAAAGGGGCATCCCGACGAACCCAAAAAAAGAATGAAGAGGTTCGGGCAAAAATTAGGGATATAAAAAAAAAAAATGTACACCCGGTGAGTCGAAAACCCGAAAGGGCGGCTCAGGAAAAAAAGGGTATCCCGGTGGATTGAAAACCCAAAAGGGCGGTCCACGGAAAAGTTAGGGAATAAGCGAATAACTGCGCTCTGAGTTCATCCGTGTTATATCACCGTTTCATTCAATCCGGCAATCTTCGAAGGTAAAAGATCGACTAATCATCCACTTCAGAAAGCAAGATGAGCAGAGCGTCTTGAGGACATACGAGCCATAGCAGAGTCGAAACTCGGTGGGACCCCGTTTCCACATTGCCATTAGGATAGTTTCTCTTGTTCAATTTATAGCGATCGCCTCTTTCCAGGGATCAGCTTCCTGATATACTCGCCTATTCCTGGCACAAATTTTTCAACCAACAAAATTCGAATAATTCAGTTAAAAAGCCTCTTTACTTTTCATTTATCAGTTTGTTTGCAAAAGATGTATGAATTCTTGAGGAAACATATTGCATCTGAATGTAATGGTGGCTTTTGCAGATGACTTGCGTAGGAAAACAGTCAAAATTGCTTTGAATGTGCTTAATCCCGGACGGTGAATTCAAACCGAGTAATTCCCCGGGGCATACGTGTATTTTTTGGTTACAGGTCATAGGAACCGGATGCCAAGTCATGAATCCTCACCCCCAAGCGGTTGACAAAGCCTCTTCTCTGCAGAGCAGGTTCCCCAGTAGAGTTGACAGTATCCAGACTGTATATCCCCAGTAAAGTTGACAGTATCCAGACTGTATATCCCCAGCGGAGTCGACAGTGCCAGACTGTATCTTCCCAGCAACAGCGGAGTAGTCGCATACCCAATAGACAAGAGGGTGGTGTTCCCAGTGTTCATCTCGTCCCCAGCAGATTATTGTTTTTAACAGATTTGTTTTAATCCCCAGCCTGAGGATGATTAGCAAGTTCATATCCCCAGTAAAGGTCGATTCCTACGACATTTCCCCAGGAAGTGCTTTCCTCACAGACTCTCCTCGTAGAGCCTCGCCAAGCAAAGTTTCCATAGTTGATACTTCCCCAACAAGGTCAACTTTTCAAAAAAGGCCGATTTATTTTCGGTGGATCCCCGGTCCCGGCAGACGGATCGTTCCCCACAGAGCATTTAAGGATTGATACAGCGATCCGCTCCCTGCCAGAGTTGCTTCCCCAAGCAGATTTCTTTTTTCTTTTGCACCATGCATAACATTTGCATTTACATTTGCATGCATATCAAACATACACAAAAGCTGATAAATAAGTTCTTCAAAGCAGACTGAAAAATTACTTTACAACCAAAGTCATGAGATTCGGCCAGAGGATCAAGTGTGTGTGTGACCCAACATGAGGGTCATTTCGAAGATTCAGCCTGAGAATCGTTTTCCAGAGATCCAACCCGAGGGTCATTTCGAAGATTCAGCCAGAGAGTCGACTACGAGCGTTATTTCCCCAGTAAGCCAGCTGGAGGAATAGATTGACAGCCCAACAGAAAATCAACCTACAAGAGGATCCAGCCCGCGGATCGCATTTAAAAAAACAAAGTCTAATCGAAGAGTCGTTATAACATGTTCTAGCCTGAAGAATATGTACGAAGCCCAAAAGTGGGATATTCTCGAAGCTGCATATCTAACATGAAGATTGTAGATTTCGAAAGAGGGTCAACCAGCGCATGCCCCAGATGTGAGATCCTGATGATGGGAATTTATCATCAAAACAATCCAGATCTAGCTAGAAGATCAAAGTCAGGTCTAGCCCAAAGACCGAAAAATAGATAGATTCAGCCAGAGAATCAAAGAAAATAGATTCAGCCAGAGAATCGAAACAATTCAGATCTAGCCAGAAGATCGAAATAGATTCAGCCAGAGAATCGAAACAATTCAGATCTAGCTAGAAGATCGAAGTCAGGTCTAGCCCGAAGACCGGAAATAGATTCAGCCAGAGAATTGAAATAATTCAGATCTAGCCAGAAGATCAAAGTCAGGTCTAGCCCGAAGACCGGAAATAGATTCAGCCAGAGAATCGAAACAATTCAGATCTATCCAGAAGATCGAAGTAGATTCAGCCAGAGAATCAAAGAAAATAGATTCAGCCAGAGAATCGAAACAATTCAGATCTAGCCAGAAGATCGAAGTAGATCTAGCCAGAAGATCGAAGTCAGGTCTAGCCCGAAGACCGGAAATAGATTCAGCCAGAGAATCGAAACAATTCAGATCTAGCCAGAAGATCGAAGTAGATTCAGCCAGAGAATCAAAGAAAATAGATTTAGCCAGAGAATCAAAACAAAGGAGATCTAGCCAGAAGATCGAAGAAGATCTAGCCAGAAGATCGAAGAAGATCTAGCAAAAAGATTGAAACCGTATCCAGCCCGAGGATCAAAATTAACATCCAACCAGAGGACTAAATTGAGTATAGATTCAGCCAGAGGATCGAAACTTCAGATAAAGTCAGAAGACTGATTCAGATTTAGCCAGAGGATCAGAAGAGAAATAAACAGCGCGGTGTATTTCAGCATTTTTGTGGTGTTCTCGGAGCGCAAATTTTCGGTCTGTCTTTGGTATTCAATCACAGCTCACCCTGTTTGTCTGATAAGCTGTTCGCTTTCATCCTGCTCGGGTTAGCTGATGACTGAATAGGGGCAGCTGTAACACCTCAAAATTTGCCCTCCTTATTCACGCATTCATTTTTAGGTCATTTAACATTAGATACATTGCATTTCATCATGTCAATCGGGATTAGCTCCAAGAAGCTTGAACATCGTCCAGGACAGTTTGTGGGTTCTATTTAGATGATCAGTTAACACAAGGGAAAGGTTTATTTGTCAGTCAAAACGTTAATCTTGAAGGAGCAAAGGTTTGTTCATGAGCTGTCATGCTCGCTAGGCGAAGCCCACGTGTTATGCAAACAAAAAAAAAGCAAAAAAAAAAAAAACGAAAAAAAAAAACGGAAAACGAATAAAAAAACGGAAAAAAGAAATAAAATAAATAAATAAATAAAAGAAAAAATCTCAGACTTGGACCTCTCTCAAAAGCCCACTAAGCTACCAATATTAGGCTATAAATACTAGAGTTTTCATTGAAACAAAACCCTGGACAAAACCTGGAGAGAAACCTAGACAGAGAGAGTGAGAATTAATCTGCAGCAACCTCCAGGCAACTCTGAAAGCTTTATTCTGACTCACACACTTTCAGCTCAAGCAAACCCTAACATTGGTTTGCAAATCCAGCCGTGCCATTTGATTTCAACCGATCTCTCCAATCAGGTTTGCCCTTATTCCCATTACCTTTGTGCTTTGAAGTTGAATACTCTGAATGTTTGAGGTATGATGGATGAATTTCATTAGGTTTTTGCCCATGGGTTCATAATTATGTATGAATGTATAAATAATGCCTTGAATGCTTAATCGTTTAATTTCTGAAGTGTATGCCACAGGGTTTGAGGTTTCTGAAACCATACTGTTATCCATGAAAAATCCAAAACCCGCAGGCGCTCGCTAGCACCTTCGCTAGGCGAGCACGCAGCGATGCTTCGCCAAGCCTTCGCTAGGCGAGACAGTAGCGATCGCGACAGTAGCATTTGTTTTTTTCTATTTTGCTCTAATCTGACTTACGTTTGTCATAGCATGTTTTCTCCTAATCCTTATCGTGTTTCACTAACCCTTTTGTTGAGTTTTTGTGAAGGCTCACATGACTTTTGCAGGGATAACTCGCTGGATATTCCACTTTGCTTGTGGGATACCATTTGGGAGATTTATTCTGATTGCCTTGTTGGCACGTTTACTTTATACATGTTTGTTTTGTATGTGTTCGTATCCCCACAGGTAGCGCGGTTCCTTCGTCAAGGACTGCCTTTTTGCATGAGCATCCCTAACCCTACCAACTCATTGATTTTTCTTCTCCTAAGAACATGTTAACTCCTTCTACTACAGGCGAGTAAGTCTCCAAAGGTCGAGCATCCGGTAGATTGCATAGTAATGTCGTTCGTCCAAAACCCAATCCATAACCCCGTAGTTAGCTGAACTACGGCTTGCTCTGATTCTCATTCCAAATGAGATACGTAGGCATAAGACGCGATGTCTTAGCGAGCACAATTACCCTTAACCCCTAGGTAGCCGAGCTACGAAGACTCTGATTCTCATATTCAGATGAGATACGTATGCAGTGGATGGGACATCCGTGCGAGTCATTTTCTTTTGACCCCTTTTTTTTAGTAAATAACACATTAGATAAACCCACACCCTTTAGACAAAAACTACAAAAGTGGATCCCGTAGAGTACTACGGATGCGTAGGGGTGCTAATACCTTTCCTTCGCATAATCGACTCCCGAACCCAAGATTTGGTTGCGAGACCCTGTCTTGTCCTTTCCTTTTTCCAGGTTTACTTCGAGCATTTCCTTTCCCTCCTTTGGGATAAATAATGCACAGTGGCGACTCTCCTGTCTTTCTTCGCCGGTTGTTTTTTTTCGCATTCCATTTTTCAGGTTGCGACAGTAACCGGTAGTTATAATCCCTATTTTATTGTTCCCCAGAGAGTTAATCTTTGATATGTTCATCTTAACCGGTGACAGATTTCCTTCTCTTTGCGATCTTCTGCCCAGTAACCGGTAGTTGTAAATCTTGCTTTTATCCCCTTTGCAGAGTTTATCCTTGATATGTTCATCCTAACCGATGACGGATATTCTCTTCTTTTTGGTATTCTATCCAGTAATTGATAGATATAATTCCTACTTTCCCCTCTGAGTCTATCCTTAATATGTTCATCCTAACCGATGACGAATATTCTCTTCTTTTTGGTATTCTATCCAGCATTTGATAGATGTAATTCCTACTTTTCAGGCAATTTATCCTTGATATATTCATCTTAACCGGTGACGGATATTCTCCCTAGAATTCCCCAGGCAAGTCTATCCTTGATATGATCATCCTAACCGGTGATGGATTTTCTTTCCTTTGAGTCTATCCTTGATATGTTCACTTTAACCGGTGACATATATTCTCTCTCTTTGGTCTTATGCCCAGTAACTGGTAGTTGTAAATCCTATTTTGGCTTTTCCCAGCATTGTGTTCTTACCCAATAACCGGTAATGAATACATCTCCTGGTTGCCTTCAGCGAGTCATCCTTGATATGTTTACCCTAACCGGTAACGGATGTCCTCCCTGTCAGAATTTTGTTATCTCCTTACCCAGTAACCGGTAATGGATAATAGATTTCTACTTCTCCTGTGTTGAAGATCTTTTATTCCCCAGCCGAGTTTGAGTGTGCATTTCCTTAGTGAAACCGTTGTTTCCTGTTTGGTTCGAGTATTTCAGCTTTGTTCTAATTTACCCGTTTCCCCTGCAGATGTTCCTCTTGTTCCCCGGATGAGTCTTTTCATTGATTTACTTTTTATGGAATCCCTCGAGTCCCCCGATTGTTCTTAAGTCGTAGCCTGGCTTACGCATAACCCTTTTTCCCTAGAGTCTCTGTCTCCCCAGTGAGTTTTCTTTTCGGAATGCATTATACTCCTGTGGACTTTCAGTCTCTCTGGATTCTTTTCCTTTGTGGCAATATTTCCCCACAAAGATCAATTGAATACATACCTGCATTGAAGGTATTTTCCAAAAATTTTCATCTCTTCGATTCTCACTCATTTCTCCATAATTCTTCTTGATCTTTGGTTGTCTGAATTCCTACCAATGTAAGCAACAAGATTGAGGTTGCTTTGAGGTTAAATCGAAGCAACTCAAATCATACACCTGAAAATTCAACTCCCTGTATCTTTCAATATACTTGGAGTTAGGAGAAATTGAGGCCAGATTCGAGCTCCTAAGCATTTTTGCTTTAAATTTATGTCCTTCTTTTTAATTTTGGTGATGGTTATGAGTGAACCAGTCCGGTGAAGCTCACCGAAGAAGGAGACCGGAGCTTTGGCTCCGGTGGTATGCTAGCATTCATCTGAACCACATGATCCATTTCAAACGTTTTAATCTCGTGCCTTGGTTTTGCATACCATCCATACAACGCTTTGACTTGTGTCCACCATGGAGCGCGCACTAGCAGCCACTTGATCTACCACCTCAATTAATGAGGGAGATCAAGTGGTCCACATTTTTTTTCCTATTTTCTGATTTTCATTTTATTTGGTTTATTTTCATTAATTCATAGTAATTTTAATATTGATCCAAAAAATATGAGAGTTTCACTAAATTTTTAAAAATAAATTCTTTTTTCATTTTCTGAATTAAAATTATTTTTTGGATCATTATTAATATTTTTCATGATTTAATTGTTTTTGTAAATATGTTTAATTGTTTAAAAATAGTTTTAAGTTAAAAAAATTAATGAATTTTTTTCTCCAAGGTCCTTTGACCTTGTTTAACCTATGATAAATCTCATGGCCATTTATTTGGTGTTTTGATGTGGTTTTAGGATTTTGACCAACCATAATTTAATTTAATGCATTATTTAATTGATTTTTATTGTTTAATTGCAAAATAAATTGTGTTGAGCTTTTAATATTGACTTGTTGAGTTTGACTTATGTTGTTGGACCTTGGTCAAGGTTGATTTCACTTTGTTGAGTTAAAATCATTGGATTTAGAGGATTGATGAAATGTATATTTCATATCCCAAAATGAATGAATGATTTTAATTTGATAAAAGTCCTCCTTTGACCAATTTGTGTTGATTCCCTTTCCCCTCTTTCTTTATCTCAATCCCATTCTCTTCTCATTCATGTCATGGACCTATGATGTCTCTATATCCTAAGGCTAGTTGATTGCAAAGTCAACATAAGTGTGGATGAGATTAGGTCCACCTCTTTTGCATATTCTTTTAAGTGTGGTATATTTTAGGAGTATGATTCATAATACCATATCCCTAACATGCACTAAGACTAAAATTTCTATTTCCCGACCTCAAATAGTTGTGACTTCTACATAAGTCCAATTACGATTGCTTAACATATCGTTAAATTGTTGACACAAAAGGCATAGCATTCTAGTAACTGAGAGTGTAAGTCTCCCCTCTTTCATGTTATTGTGTGGAAACTTGACCTTTTTTCCTTCCTTTGGAAGATGTCTTGGTTCAAGGGTCCATGCTTGTGAATAGTGGATTGAGTGTTCTCCAATGAATGACTTAAACAAAACAAAACCAAAAGGAATACTAACTTCTAATAAACTAACAACTAACATTTAATTTCAAGTCATTTACTTTTATGAACTTTAATTTTAAGTCTATATTCATTTGCCATTATTCATACCATTTTACTTGTTTACTTTAATGCCATTTTCACTTTGCTCATTTGAGCCTCATTTTGTGATTATATTGTGATTGTATATACTTGTTTGTTTTGGTGGTCTTTTGACCTTAATGTACATAATAAGAAAAAAAAATACTAAAAGACATTTGTGAGGACTGTTTGATTTAATCTGAGACATTGGACTTAGAATTAGGCAACACTCCCTATGCAAAAGGACTTGGCCAATGTCAACTTTCATGAAACCAAGTGCTTGTGAATTGAAACTTCATCTGAAGCAAGTATTGTGATCCCATCTGAGTTCATCTGCTATATGGTCTTATTGAAGCTGTTACTTTGAACCTGTGCCTAGTTCCTATCTTTAAATTCATCTGATACATGGGAGATTATGAAGGAGATCATGAAGTTGCTAAGCTTGGATTTGGCTATCTTTATTTGATGCCTTGCTCTTCATCTTTCTATTTGTGTATTGATATTGCTTGATTCTAAAGTCCAAGGGAAAATTGGGTTTCTATATGACATTCTTGTCTATTGGATTGCATTCCATTAGTCAGATCTTTTCAACTCTTAACTTTTAATTCTTGCTTAGGATTAGTCTCTCCATCTCCTCCCACTTCTTTAATTTCAAATCTCTCCCTCCTTTTAAAAACTTCTTTGTTTGTGATTTATAAACTTAGACCATATTGAAAATTAGAAACTTTGGCCTTATGCCATTGAATTTTTAAACTCTTTTCTTAATCAAATTTGTAAATGAACTTAACTATACTTGACTTAAAATTTAAAAAGAAAAAAATAACTAACACTCATTCAAAACTTTTTAGGCCTTTTGTGCCTTTGTTAAACTTAAATTTTTGTTAAAAGCAATGCATCCACTTTGAAATTGTTACCACAAACTACGAGGTTTTGATCCCTCATTTTATGTTGGTATGTAGACATAAGTCCGAAGGTCTTGTCAAATACAAAAATATAATCAATGAATTCTTTTCTCATCCCTCCGCTCTATTTATTGCAAACATCATTTTGCACAAAAATACATATGCACACAAAAAAGGTCTCCCTAGGAGTACCTAGGACACTTTGGGTGCTAACACATTCCCTCTGTGTAACCAACCCCCTTACCTATAATCTCTGGCATTTTCTTAGTTTTGATTTGAAAACTTCTTATTTTTGGGTTTTGTTCGTACTTTTCTCTTTTCACTTGGAAACAATAAAAGCGCGGTGGCGACTCTGGTTTAATTGACGTCTAGCTTATCCATAGCTTGATGGTCATGAATTTACTGCTACACTAATGCTATCACATTACGAAGTGGGACAAAATTAGATGAACCAGTTGACCCAAGACTCCAAAATCCAACCATGTATCAAAACCCTGGTAAAGGAACTGAAAAGGTAAACGAACCAACCAATGATGGAAAGGAAGAAAAAAGCAGATAAGTAGAAGATAAAGAAACATCTTATATGCCTCCGCCACCATACAAACCACCTATACCTTATCCTCAAAGAATTGCTAAGTCTAAAAATGAAGGACAACTTTAGAAATTCGTAGAACTTCTGAAGCAGCTTAATATCACTATACCATTCACAGAAGCCATTACGCAAATGTCTTCATATGCTAAATTCATTAAAGAAATCTTATCTAATAAGAAAAATCTTGAGGATAATGAAATCGTTATGCTTACTACTAAGTGTAGCGCTATTATTCAAAACAACATGCCTCATAAGCTGAAAGACCCAAGTAGTTTTTCCATACCATGTGTAATCAGAAAGTTTATCATAGACAAAGTTATGTGCGACTTAGGAGCCAATGTTATTTTAATGCCTTTATCCACATGCAAGAAACTCAATTTAAGAGAACTAAGACCAACAAAGATGTCTCTACAACTAGCTGACCGTTCTATTAAATTTCCAATAGGTATATGAAGCTAGCGGAAATATACTCGAACGTATCACATGCTCAAACATACAACACAGTCGCCATCGAACTTTATTTATCCATAAAGGGAAGGGAAAACATCGATAAAATCCGGGGGAAAAGAGATATGCTGGATAAGGAAATCGGTTATACAAGGGGAAGGTATTAGCACCCCAAACATCCATGGTACTCCACGGGAACCGTTTTGATTGTTCTCGCTTGAATAGATGTGATAGCTAAAGGTTACTCGCAAAAGGATGGGAAAAGGAAATGAAATAGATATATTGCTCTGTGAGGATTATAGCCCTCATGCCTATGTATCCTCATAGTGCAATGAGGAATTCAGAGCTCCGTAGTTCAAAGAACTAGTGGTGGGAGATGAAAAGAAATGTGATAGAAGTATGGTTTGAACTAAATAATTGTATGATTTGAACTCCAACAAGGGTGAAAACGTGAACCCAAGAGTAAACAGGTATGAACCAACAAGTGAGGGTGTATAGCACTTGTGTCACTGTATTGGAACAACCGAAAAAGGAATGAATTAGGTGTTTGGGTTAAGGGACAAACAACTCTTGGTTCTCAAGGAGGTACAAGATGGAGCACAAAGGTATAATGTATTTGGCTCAAAGAATAGGTACATCACGTGGAGTGAATGAAGGTAGAATATGAATGTATCATGAAGATGAATGGAATGAAGTGACCAAAGTCACATAATTAAGTATCTGGTGATAAGTGACTGAAGAAATATTGTTTGAAATTGAAAGGTGAAGGTGTATTGGAATCCATAAGAGAAATGGGATGTCTACCATAGAGGGAAACAACTCTGACCGCGACAGGGTGTTAGCTAAAAAGGAAAGAATTAAGTGTTTGGGGTTGTTTGCCCAAACAACTCTAGGTAAGAAGATGGGCTGCATTAGGTGTCCTAAAGGGTATATATGGAATTCCAAAGGAAGTATGTTTCGATGGTAAAGAGACAATATGTCACTGGGTGAATGATTTATGATCGAAGGGTAGGTAATGAATAATGAAAGATATGAATGATGCCCTAAGGCGGAGGAAGGAATAATTAGAAGTATGCTCGCCAAGGATTCGCGTCCTCGTGCCTAGGTATTCTCATTGTACAATGAGAAAGTCATAGCAGTCGTAGTTCAAAAGTACGAGAATAAAGATAGAGATATTTGTCTAAGCAACGGGGACTCACAAGACAAACACATCTTCAAGGAAGGATTGCAATACTAGAATGCAAGGAGTACTGTATCACTTATTGGGGAATCAACAATTCGAGATCAAATAAGGATAGTATCTTGGATCCAAGAGAAGGATAAGCTCTTAATCGAAGAGCGAGGTAGGCATTTACCAATACATGGACTAGCAGGCCGCCATTATAAGGTAAAGCCAAAAAGAAAGACTGAATTAGGTGTTTGAGTTTGTTTGCCCAAACAACTCTAGGATGAAGAGATGGACTGTCATTAGGACGTCCTAAAAGGATAGACAATGAGTCCAAGGATAAGTATGATTGATCTCAAAGAGATGACATAAATTGAACGAATGGAGAATGATCGATTAATAAATAAGATATAGATAAGATAGCTCACAAAGAAACTGGGTTCTCCTGCCTACGTATCCTTATAATGCAATAAGGAAATTAGAGCTTTTGTAGTTCAGCCCACTAGGGTTGAAAAGAAATTGATTGAAGGCAAGAAGAAATGAATGATTGAGATTGAAATGATTTGAATGGAATGGAGAGACTTGATAGATACTGGATGAGAATCACACTAAAGTCTATGTGTAGAGATGGATACGATAAGCAACAAGTCAAACGTCTCGCACCCAAAGATATCCAGAATGAGTGTAGGAAAGCTCCAGTATCATTCCTTCTTTACCATTTAAGGCTCATGGCATGTAACTCTCTTCTTAAACTTAAAGTGGAGGAAGAAGAGTCTTTGTAGTCGTTTATTGTGTTGACGATGAAGACCTTATCGATTGTTTGATTCGAATTGTACTAAAGTCTATGAATAGAGGCGAATATGATGAGCGCTGGGTCATACGTCCCATACTAAAAGATACTCAGAATGGGGGTAGGAATACTCCAGTCCCACTCCTTCCTCATTACTTAAGGCTTATATCGTACAACTTGATTCAAGATTGATAAGTTGTCGATTGTTGTCCTTGCTTTTGTTGTTTTTGCTTTTGGTAGTGAGAGACTTATCAATCTTGTGATTAGAGTTGTGCTAAAGTCTATGAATAAAGGTAAATATGATGAGCGCTGGGTCATACGTCCCACACCTAAAGATACTCAGAATGGGGGTAGGAATACTCCAGTCCCACTCCTTCTCTATTACTTAAGGCTCGTGTCACACGCTTCCAACTTTGATTTTACAAGTGTTGAAGATGCCACCTTTGATGTGCTTGAATAATTCGCTGCTTGGTATGACTGAGGATTCCTTGATTAAAGATCTTGTCTTGAGGCCTTGAGCTCCACAGTTGGGAAGAAAAGTCTTATTAAATGACCAAGGGTCTTTTGGTCATTCAATTTAGACTGTGGGATTTTACAAGTTCAAAGGATTTAATCAATCAAAATTGCTTTTGATCAATTTAATCATGGGTTTTGTTTTGGTTTTTGGGAACTAGGTTTAGATCTAATCAAAGTTAGTAATTGTTAGAAACTATCCTAAGGTATCATGCATTGATTTATTAAAATTGATTGAAAATTCTAAGTTAGAAGTCCTAAGGGAGAATGTACATATTGGTCAAAATATTGATTAAAATTGTACGTTAAGTCCTAAAATTATAAGGAAAACAATTAAATTCTATGTCACAATCTAATCCTAAAGGGATCATGCAATTCTAACACGAAATACCAAAAATAGGCCCATAAGGGCAAAATGGTCATTTGCAGAATATGTCAAGTTCCATCCATGACCTAAAGTTGGTTCTATCCTAATGTGGAAAATTGTCATGGTTCCAAAATTAACCAAAAGCCTAATTAGAATTTAATCCAATTCCTAATTAAAATCCCAATTGAAAGTCCTAATTGAATTCTAATGAAAATTCTAATTAAAATCCTAATTAAAATTCCAATTAAAATTACACAATCTAGATTAATCCTAAAATTCTAAATCAACCTAATTAAGCTAATGTTATCCTAATTAATCAAATTGTAAATAACAATTAAGAAAAATAAAAGAAAACAAATAAAATGAAAATTGGGTGCAATTGTCAAGTGTGGTGTGAAAATGAAATTCATGTCACCGGGCTGCCAATTAAGCCCAAACTGAGTTTTTTGGTCATCCAAAGAAACTCAAAACAGGGGGGTACGCGCAGTAAAAAGGAAATGGGCCTCTGAGCCCAAAAGATCACAACACTCATTCTAGATAGGGGGTGCGAACCAAATGCGCATGGTGAATTAGTAAAGAGGCTAATGGGCTTGGTGAAGCCCATTTCAATTCCTTTGTAAAGGCATGGGGGGTGTATGTGAAAGATTGGTGTTTGGAAAGTAAATCAATGGGCTTGAAGTGTTAAGCCCAACTACATTTCCACTCTGCTGACTTGTCCTAACGGATTTGAATTGGTTTGACCGCACGCTCATTCTCCCTCCCTCAATCTCATCATTCATTCGCCGTGAGCCACCGTGCCGGCGGCTGTCGCCGATGACGGTGGCAGCTAAAACCTAAATCTAACCTCCCATTTGAGCACAAAGATACACTTATGATGAAAATAGGGGTGGTTTTGGCAACTGATCATTGCATTAGCCAAATCGAAGGAATTTTGGGAAGAACCCTAAGTCTCTAAGTTCAAATTAAATGGAATTTGGGATCAGTTAACCTCCTACACCATAGGGCTTCTATTCCTCATACCAAATACTACTAACTGGCGAGCTCAAATCAAGAAAACACGAGTGAAACAAAAACTACATACCGGAGAAGACGATCAGAATAATTTGCCGGTGAGTTCTTGATCTTGCTTTGCACGTTTCTTCTTCCTCTTTCTTCTTCTTCTTTTACTGAACTTGATAACGGTGAGCAATGAAATGGAACATCAGTGGTCAAGCTCAAGCTAGATTTAAGCTTCAATGTGAAGCTTCAATGGATTTTTGAGAGAGATAGAGCTTTAGTGAAGGTGAGGGAGTAGATTGCAGAGTGTGAGTTTCGAGCAAAAAATGTTCAAGGTCACTGAATGATGGTGATGGCTCTGTTTAAAAGAGATGAGGTTTGGGATTTGGATAGGCTTGGAGTGAGGTTTTGATTCAGTTAGATTTAGATTAGGAGTTAGTTAACCTTGGCTTACTGAGTTTGGATTGAACTCAGTTAGTTATACATGACTCAATTAGTTAGGATTAGTTATGACTTGGTTAATTAACTGTTTTAGCCAGGGTTAGGTTATTGATGACTGGCTGTTGTAGGTTGCACTTAAGTGGAATTGAACTCCAAGGGCTTGAGTGATGACTGGTTGAACAAGTTTCTCCTTTAGTTAGCTTGGTTAATGAATTGTAGGTAATCTTATATTTTGATGTTATTTTCCTTTCCTGTCATGTATGTTATCAATTCTGCATGTCGATGAGTTTGTGTTCTGCATCAAGGTCATATCCATAGGCTGCAACATGAGGTAAGCACATGGTGGATGTCTTCCATAATCTATGTTATGATGACCCTATTGCAAAGAGATTGGGATTCTTAATGTTCTCATGCTGAAGAGCCAAAGCAGTTAGCTAAAGGGAACCAACTTTCAAGAGTTTGATTAACAATTTTGATCCCTTCTTTTAGATGCACAGTTAGCTTAGGCTTAGTTTGGGAATGTTATGTGGTGTTAGTTGAATTTCCATTGATGGTTTTGCTGAATGGAGGTTAGGCCAGGATCTTTCCTTGCAGGTTGAAACCCTTTATTGTCATTCAACTTAAGGTTTTCATTATGTTAGAAGTGAGGCTTGAAATGGATTTGCATTGGCTTGATGGTTTTGTATGCTTGCTAGCCATCTATCATCTACAGGGTTGGTGTCTACATGGTGATGCAATAATAGTTCAGGTTTCTTGAACCTTGATCCAATGGTTCAGGTGATGCATGGTTTTATTTGATGTGTTAACTGCCATTCTTGCTATAAAAACCCAATACTGCTATGTATGGATGATTGTGTTGTAATGCTGCAAGACTTGATGTGCTTTAAATCTGGTCTGCAGCCTATGGTTCAATAGGTAGGCACTGTGGAGACTTTGTGTATTGCTCCTGTTATATCCCTGTTTTGACTTGGCTCCATGGCATGTTTTGTGGTCTACAGCAAGGTCTTGCTAGTGTGTACTGCAGTGTTGACTTGATTGGGTTCTTTGTTTGCATTTCATCTTGGTCATATGCATTATTTGATGTTGGATTAGTCGTGCTCTTGGCTTGATGCAGGTTAGTTTTTGCTAGCAGGTCCATACTAATTGCATCCTATGTTCAGTTGATGTTGTGATGCTTTTGTAGCATGGAGTGTTTCTAGTCTGTCACAAATGCAGGATGTTGTGTTTGGTCAGTTGTGACTTTTGGTTGGGCACACTTTAGTCATGGCTTGCACTGGATTGAAATGGTTGCTGCTAAACTATCAATGTCGGTTTAATGTATGAAGTGAGTCCATGCTATGGTTTTTGTTTGCTTCATGTTACAGAACTGCTTGAATGATGTTTTTGTGGCTTAAATTGATGTTCTCATGTGCTATTTTATTTATGATTGCAGGTTTTGTAACAAGGCATAATAGGGTTGTATATTTTTGCTGCAATGGGAATGAAAATGGTTGAGTGTGCTTAGAGATCAGTTGTTGCAACTCTGTTGTGCAGGCTGATGCAAGTTGGCGCAGGATGCTTGCAAGTTTAAGTGTGCATTGCGTCTATGGAAGAGTAATGATATTGACTGAGTGTTGATGAGGATGGTAGGTTGCAAAGGTTGCTTGGTTGGTCTTCTTGCAATTAAACTGTTTGCTGTAATGGTCTTGGTTTTTATGACATTCCTTGTTGGTTATGACTTTGGTTTGTACAGGTTTGGCATTGCAGCAAGTTGGTACAGCAGGGCAAATGCAGCAGGGGGAAAGTTAGTTGTCAAAGCAAGGAATCAAAATGTTCAAGGCATGACCAAGCATGTTGGCATCAAAGTGAAAAAATCAAGTTCAAATGGTTAAATCAAAGTCAACATCCACATGGAGAATGAAATGAGAGTTAGGACTAGTCATTTAGTGATTAGGGATGACCAAGGACTTAGGTTGACTTTGGTCAAAGTTAACCAAAAAGTCAATTGTTGACCAAAGTCAACAATTTGTCAAAATTCATTTTTGTTTGCATTTTTCTTGTAAATGGACAATGGATTGATGATTATGGTGAAATTTTAGGGCATTAGGGTTATGGGTTGACTTTGGTCTCAGTTGACCAAAAAGTTAACTATTGACCCAAAGTCAACAATTGGTAAAAAATGTCAAGTTTTCTATTTTCTTGTGTAGAATCATATGTAATGGTTTAAAATGACATTGAATAGATTGAAATGGTTTGAAAAATGATTGGAAATTGGTTTCACAATTGGTTTAATCATGACTTGAACGTTTGACTTTTGAAAAGAAAATAACTTAACTGATAATGTACATGAACAAGGCCATGAGATGAGACCAATAGGTTAGGGTTTGATATAACATCCATGAACCAATAACATGACTAGCAAGTGGCTTGAAACACAGGGGGTTTGGTTATTCAGATGACCAGGATCAAAGATGTGTACACACCCAAATGAATAACACCAATGATTTTGGACCAAGACCAATGCTCCAAGAAAGGTTAGGTCGAGCAAATTGACAATGTGTGAAGTTTGAGGGGTCATGAATGCACAGTCAAGCCACCCAGATCATCTGATTCACTATCTTCTGATTAGGGCTTTAGAGACCAAGATAAGGCCTGGAGAAGCTCCAAGAGATCCAGCCTTGAGAAATTAGGGTTTTGAAGGCCCTAAGTTGTCTGGTCACAACTTTGTTGAATTCAAGCCTCCACCATCATCATTAGGGTTTCACACCCCCCATGCTGATGATATGACTAGACCATGCCTTTGAGCCTTGATATTCACACAAACCCTAGCTTCATAAGCCCAAGTTTCTTCTAAATCCATGATGAATGATGCGTGTGGATAAATTAAAATTGTATGCAAGTGATCTCCTGATCAAGTGATTGGGTGAATAGGTGAGAAAGGAGAGGGAAAATTTTAGGGTACAACAACTGCCCCTATTTAATCTTCTTGGACCTGAATACAAGAATAATGGGAGTTTTTCAGGTATTCGAGGTGGAAGGTGATTAAATACCGACGTGCCCGAAATTTTCCTGAACAAATGATCGAAGTTCTATCACCAGCGTAGGGGAGATGCTATATGTAATGTGTGATGTATGCTTATTTTTTATGATGCATGTTTGTTTGCTTATTTGTCATTTGTAGGGATATGAGTCTTTATTATGATGGGGACTCCGACTCGTCATCGAAGATTGGAAAATAATTATCGTGAAGTCTAACTGGTGCCAACACTGTTGTCAAGGAATTTTTATCTGTTAAGGAACACTGAAATGCTGGAACCAACATGGCATCCCAGCCAATTGAGTGTCGCAGGTATTCAAGCAAAATCATTTTTTGTTGAGTCACCGATCATCTTTCAAGTTTATCGGGTTTTAACAGTAATGCAAAGTGTTTCTCTTTAGTGTAGCTTTTTATTATTCCCCGAAATATTAAAGCATTATGTGAGTAAGACAAGTCAATTATTTTGCATAGAAAACACAAAAGAAAATGTTTGATGGAATAACTGAATTTTATTGATATGAAATCTATACATATGGTGAGTACAAGGATGCAAACACCCTTAATGAGGATGTTGCCAAAAATTGAAAAAATAATTGAAATGGCGATGGGAAATATTTTTGTGTATTTTTCTCCATTGATTACAACATTGGCCTTAGTCTACCATATAATCTGAATCCCAGGACCTTGCTTCCACTGACGATGATTGGATCGGTCCTTGACCCTCTAATATCTAGCTTGTAGCGTATGGGATCAAGGATCATAGTCAATGCCTTTATCCCTAACTTTTTCCTAGGCAATTCATTTCTTTTCGTCCACCGGGATGCTACTTTTTTTCCTAAGCCGCCCTTTCGGGTTTTCGGCTTAGGGAGCTTCATATGTGTCCCCTAACTTTTGCATGGACAATTCATTTTTTGGTCCATCGGGATAGCCATTTTTGCCTAGATCAACCTTGCGGAGATTAATCTAGCGGGCTTTCATCATTTCTTTTTAGGCATAATATTTTTCACTATGTCTGCATTCACTGAAGAAGGAAAATCTTCCCCATCCATTGTTGTGAGGATTAGAGACCCACCTGAGAAGGCCTTTTTAACAATGAAAGGTCCCTCATAGTTGGGAGTCCATTTGCCTCGTTGGTTTGAGTGAATAGCAGAATACCTTTTGAGCACGAGTTCTCCAGCTCGGTACTCACGGGGGAGAAGCTTCTTATCAAAAGCTCGTTTGAGACGTCTTTGGTATAGCTGACCATGGAAGATGGCCGTCAAACGCTTCTCTTCGATCAGATTCAGCTGGTCATACCGAGATTGAACCTATTCAGCTTCATCAAGATCAACTTCCATGATGACTCTGAGTAAAGGTATCTCAACTTCAACTAGTAAGACAACTTCCATCCCATATACTAATGAATATGGAATTTCCCTTGTGGATGTGCGAACCGAGATTCTATAACCGTGCAGAGCAAAGGGTAACATCTCATGTCAATCCTTGTATGTCCTGACCATCTTTTGGACGATTTTCTTGATATTTTTGTTAGCTGCTTCTATGACGACGTTCATCTTGGGCCGGTATGGTGAAGATTTGTGGTGCTCGATCTTAAATTCTTCGCACAACTCTCTCATCATAGTGTTGTTGAGGTTACTGGCGTTGTCAGTGATGATCTTGCTAGGTATCCCATAGCGGCAGATTATCTCTTTTTTGATAAACCGGGTAACCACTTGTCGAGTGACATTAGCATATGAAGCAACTTTGACCCATTTTGTGAAGTAATCGATAATGACTAGGATGAATCGATGTCCATTGGAAGCTTTGGGCTCTATCATCCCAATCATATCGATGCCCCACATAGAAAAAGGCCATGGAGAAGTCAGAACATTCAATGGAGTTGGTGGCACATAGATCTTATCACCATATATCTGGAACTTATGGCATCTTTTCACAAAATTGTAGCAATCAACCTCCATTGTCGTCCAATAGCAACCAGCCCGAAGGATCTTCTTGGCCATAGCAGGACCCTTTGCATGTACACCCTCGCAGCCTCCGTGTATTGACTTTACGATTGTACTAGCTTCGTGTCTATCCACACATCTAAGCAGTACATAATCATAATTCCTTTTGTATAGTACATCACCGTTTAGGAAGAACTTGGAAGAGAGTCTTCTCAGCGCTTTCTTATCGGTAATGGATATACCCTCAGGATATTGATGTTTCTCCAGAAATGTTTTTATGTCATAGAACCAAGGCTTATCGCCATGATCGGCCTCAATTGCTAGACAATGTGCTGGTTCATCTAAGTGGTCAATCTGGATGGATGGTGCTTCATTCTTCCATTTGACTTTGAACATAGATGCCAACGTGGCTAGAGCGTCTGCTAACTGATTTTCCTCCCTAGAGATATGATGAAAATAGATTTCATCAAAATAGTGTATCAGTTTTCTGATGTGCTCTTTATAACGTATCAACTTTCTATCCCGAGTCTACCAATCACCTTTCACCTGACTGATTACCAGAGCTAAATCACCGAATACCTCATGAATCTTGATCCTCAAGTCGATTGCCGCCTCTAGACCGTAGATACATGCCTCATATTCTGCCATATTATTGGTGCAGTCAAAACACAATCTAGCGGTAAACGGAAGGTGGAAACCAGTTGGAGAAGTGATAACAACACCTATACCATGGCCTCGGGCATTGGAAGAACCGTTGAACACGAGCGTCCATCGTGATCCTAGTTCGGGGCCTTCCTCAGGGCTTACCTCGAAGCCTGGCATAGTGAAGTCTCTGATAAACATGATGTCCTCATCTGGAAAGTCAAACTTCAACGGTTGATAACCTTCGACAGGCAGGTGAGCAAGATAGTCAGACAAAACACTCCCTTTTATTGATTTTTGGGTCACATAATGTATATCATACTCGATTAACAACATTTTCCACCGGGCAATTCTACCAGTAACAACATGCTTTTTGAATATATACTTTATCGGATCCATCTTGGATATCAATAAAGTAGTGTGACAAATCATATATTGCCTCAGGCTTCGAGCAACCCAAGTCAAAGCACAACAAGTTTTCTCCAAAAGTGAATATCGAGTCTCACATTCAGTGAATTTCTTACTGAGATAGTAGATAGCATGTTCTTTCTTGCTTGTGTTTTCGTGTTGACCCAAAACGCAACCCATGGATTCATCGAGTACCGTGAGGTACATAATGAGAGGCCTACCAGGAACCAGTGGTATCAAGATTGGTGGTTCTTGCAAGTATTTTTTTTATTTTATCGAAAGCCGCTTGGAAATCGTTGATCCACACAATCAATTAGCTTTTTCTCAATAATTTGAATATCGGTTCGCAGGTAGCCGTCAAAGGAGATATGAATCTGGAGATGTAATTAAGTCGCCCAAGGAAGCTTCAGACTTCTTTTTCTGTTTTGGGAGCTGGCAATTCTTAGATGGCTCGAACTTTGTCGGGATCAACCTCAATACCTTTCTGACTGACTATGAAACCCAAGAGTTTACCGGATCGGACCCCAAAAGTACATTTAGTTGGATTCAAATGTAGTTTAAACTTTCGGAGTCTGACAAACAATTTTCTCAGGTTTACCAAATGATCTTCCTCAGTTCTAGATTTAGAAATCATGTCGTCCACATAAACCTCAATCTCTTCATGAATCATGTCGTGGAAGAGGGTTACCATGGAACATTGATATGTTGCCCCTGCGTTTTTCAAGCCGAATGGCATGACTTTGTAGCAGTAAGCTCCCCACGGCATGATAAAAGTTGTCTTCTCCATATTTTCTGGTGACATCTTTATCTGATTATACCCGGAGAACCCATCCATGAAAGAAAAGACGGAGAATTGAGCTGTATTGTCCACCAAGACATCAATATGAGGCAAAGGGAAGTCATCCTTTGGACTCGCTCTATTGAGATCTCGATAGTCTACACACATTCTGACTTTTCCATCTTTCTTTGAAACTGGAACGATATTAGCAACCCACTGTGGATATTTAGAAATGATTGTAACTTGAAGTTGTTTATTGAGAGTCTTTGAACTGATTCTATTTTAGTCGATTTCCTTCCTGCCTTGGTAGCCCTCAGACGTAGTTGAGTTTGCACCGAACTGGGTTAACAATTGCTTGTGTCTCTTGCATTACTGTTCATTATCTCTTATCCTGTTTGTATTGTTCAGATATTAGTGTCATGACATTACCTTCGACATCTCATATCTGATACCAGAATTTCAATTGGTATCAGAGCAGGCATCCTGCTCTAGTTCTGGGTGAGATCTAGGGACATTACTTTCTGGTACTATGGAGAGAGATGGAGGATATGTTCACGACCACCTATTCTGGAATGATCCAACTATGACCACTGGAAACCTCGAATGGTAGCCTTCCTAAAATTTCTGGATAATAAGGCTTGGAAGGATGTTTTAACAGGCTGGGAACATCCAGTTATTACTAAGGATGGAGAAGCTACTACTGATAAGAAGGCTGAAGAACAATGGACCAAGGAGGAGGATGATCTAGCCCTTGGGAACTCTAAAGCAATGAATGATATATTCAATGGAGTAGATAAGATGTCAGATGAAAAACTAGTGAGGAAAATACTCAGGTCACTCCCTAAGAGATTTGCCATGAAAGTGACAGCCATAGAAGAGTCTCAAGACATTTCCAATATGAGAGTTGATGAGCTAATTGGATCCCTCCAAACATTTGAGATGGGAATGTGTGATGGATCTGAAAAGAAAGTCAAAAGCATAGCCTTCATGTCAAACACTAAGGAGAAAGAGGAGGAAAGTGGTCAAGATATTGATGAAGATCTGGCAAATGATGTAGCAATGTTGGGAAGACAGTTCAACAGACTTATGAAAAAGATGGATGTAAGATCTAAAGCTAATGTCAAGAACATCTCATATGACATCAGTAAATCCAATAATGCTGGAAGAAGAACAAGGTCAGATGAAAAGCCCAAAGAAGGAAAAGGAGTTCAGTGCCATGAATGTGATAGGTATGGACACATTAGAACTGAATGTGGATCCTACCTCAAGAAACAGAAGAGGAGTCTTGCTGCCACTTGGTCTGATGAAAGTGAAACAGAAGAGTCTGCAAATCTTGTGTCTGTCTTGATTGGAAGACGGGGTTCTGATGAAGACTTAAGTATGGAGGAAGTAACCTTTGAAGAGTTGGCCACTACCTACAAAAACTTGTGTCACAGAAGTGCAGAAGTGTGTCAACAAGTTGAAAGCCAAAAGAAGGTGATAACACAACTGGAGAATGAGAAGGTAGAACACTTGGAAACCATCTCTAAATTAAAAACTGAAGCAGTGTTTCTGAATTCCAAACTAGATGAGATGAAAAAGTATGTCAGGATGCTAAACAATGGATCTGACACCTTAGACAAAATTCTCCAGACTGGACAAATGACAGGAGACAAATCTGGCATTGGGTTCAATGAATCTAAGCCTGAGTGCAGTTACACTGGTGGCAAACGTAAATCCAAACCTAAGTGCAGCCATATTGATAGGAAACCTGAGATGTCACATCATATGTCATAACATCATAAAGGAAGACAACAGAAAGGAAAACACCAAAGATGGAGATGTCATTACTATGGAAAATTTGGCCACATAAAACCTTTCTGCTATAAGCTGTATGGTTATCCTAGTTCTGCTCATCATCAACCTAGACCCAAACATCACAGACCTGTCAACAAAAAGTAATGGGTTTCTAGGACTGATGTTACAAGTCTGATAGCTCACACTTCCTTCAGAGTTTCAGCCAAAGAAGATTGGTATTTTGACAGTGGGTGCTCCAGACACATGACTGGAAACAAATACCTGCTAAGTGGCCTTCATCCTTATGCCACCAACTATGTAACCTTTGGTGATGAAGCAAAGGGTGAAATCAAGGGGATTAGTAAGCTTGATCGCCCTGGAGTTCCTAACCTTGACAATGTCCTACTTGTTAAGGGATTGACTGCAAATCTAATAAGCATCAGTCAACTGTGTGACCAAGGTCTAAATGTAAACTTCACTAAAACTGAATGTATGATTACTAACAAAGAAAATGAAGTGATCATGAAAGGAGTCAGGTCTAAATACAACTGTTACATGTGGAATTCTCAAGAAACTGGTTATTCTTCAATGTGTATTTTAGCCAAAGAAGAAGAAGTGAAGATATGGCATCAAATATTGGACCATCTACATCTTAAAGGTATGAAGAGGATTATATCTGTTGAAGCTGTTAGAGGAATTCCCAACTTGAAGATTGATGAAGGAAAAGTCTGTGGGGAATGTCAGATTGGAAAACAGACAAGGATCTCACACCAGAAGCTCAGACATGACACCACTTCCAAAGTTCTGGAACTCCTCCATATGGATTTGATGGGACCCATGCAGGTGGAAAGCCTTGGTGGGAAGAAGTATGTGTATGTAGTGGTGGATGACTTCTCCAGATACACCTGGATCAATTTTATAAGAGAAAAATCTGATGTTTTTGAAGTCTTCAAAGATCTTTGTCTAAAACTTCAAAGAGAAAAGGAAAGTCCAGTTATCAAAATTCGAAGTGATCATGGGAAGGAATTTGAGAACAACAAATTTGTGAATTCTGTTCTTCAGAAGGAATTCATCATGAGTTCTCATCTCCCATTACTCCCCAGCAAAATGGTGTGGTGGAAAGGAAAAATAGAACCCTTCAAGAATCAGCCAGAGCTATGATTCATGCTAAGAAATTTCCCTACCACTTTTGGGCTGAAGCCATGAACACAACCTGCTATGTCACAACAGAGTGACCTTGAAGAAAGGGACTCCTACAACTTTATATGAAGTCTGGAAAGGGAGAAGACATACAATCAAATACTTCCATGTATTTGGTAGTAAATGTTATATCTTGACTGATCGTGAACAAAGAAGGAAGATGGATCCTAAAAGTGATGAAGGAATATTTATGGGCTACTCAACAAACAGCAGAGCATATAGAGTCTTTAATTCCAAAACAAAAGTAATGATGGAATCTATCAATATTGTGGTTGATGACCAACAGACTGATGTCACAGACAATGTTGAGACATCTCTGAATGATCCCACAACTGATTTCTCAAAAAAAAAGGAGAGTGAACCTCCTCAAGCTGAACCTGAAGATGACAAAATCAATAAGGGACCCTCCATCAGAATTCAGAAGGATCATCCCAAAGATCTCATTATAGGAGATCCAAATAAAGGGGTCACAACTAGATCAAGGGAAGTGATCTCACATGGCTGCTTTGTGTCCAAGATTAAGCCTAGGAATGTCAAGGAAGCCTTGACTGATGAGTTATGGATCAATGCCATGGAGGAGGAGTTAGGTCAATTGAAGAGGAATGAAGTATGGGAACTGGTTCCTAGACCTGAAGGAATAAATGTCATAGGTACAAAGTGGGTGTATAAGAATAAATATGATGAACAAGGGGTGGTTACGAAAAACAAAGCAAGATTAGTAGCACAAGGATATACTCAAGTTGAAGGAGTGGATTTTGATGAAACATTTTCCCCTGTAGCTCGCCTTGAGTCCATTAGACTATTGCTTGGAGTGACATGTATTCTGAAGTTCAAACTGTTCCAAATGGATGTAAAAAGTGCCTTCTTGAATGGCTACTTAAATGAGGAAGTATATGTTGAACTTTTGGAAGAGAAAATCATAGCACTGGAGCATGTTACTACTGAAATGCAATTAGCTGACATATTTACAAAGGATTTGGATGCTAATCAGTTTGAATGTTTAAGAGGGAAATTGGGGATTTGTATCCATGAGAATTTAGAGCAATTAATTTAGAGTGGAAAAGGTAATAAAATTATTGTCTGCCCACTTAAAAGAAAGTGCCCCATTTATGGTAAATCATTACCTAGTATTGGAACTACCATCTATACCATTTTCACACTCAACCTCAGCACAACCACTTCCATCTTCATCAAACTGTATCGACCATCTCTGCTAGGTCAACAAAAATATTTTCACAAGCTCAAAAAGATGTTAAAACATCCTTCATCTTCTGGTTCAAAACCTGCGCACAAAGCAAGAACACCATCCATGGATTTTCTGGATGAAGACATTTTGGAAGTTATTCCTCTTTCAGTCATCCCAGATGACGCCCCTGGTCCATCTTCCATGGCAGGAAACACTCAAGGTAACAATTCTGATAACCCTCCCTCTAAGGATGACATGCATTAATCTAATCGTGTCATTAGGAATCTGGTCACAAGGATCCTAAATGAAGGACACTCAGTCAAGGGAGTTTCGACTCCTCTGTCTAGAAAGGACCCCTCACCTGAGGTGGAACCTCAAAATGAGAAAGATGATGATTCATCTAGGTCAGAGAAAGATATTGCTGCAGAAGGACTGTGTTCTTTAGGGAAAACCATGCCTAGTAAGAAACCTGTAGATGCTTCTCAGTCTAAGAAGCAGGAAACTGCTGAGAAGGTGATTGATTTGGAGGAAGAGAGCTCAGATGAGGAAGATGACACCTTTCTTCATCACTTGAAGCCAAGTGTTGCAAAGAAAATGAAGACTAGGAAAGGCAGGTTTGTGGTTGAGATGATGACAACCAAAACTAGTAAGAAGGCTGCTGTTGTAGGTCCTTCAAAGTCATGGAGTAAAGTGGAAGTCAAGAAGAGAAAGGTCAGAGAAAGTTCTGATTCTGAGGATGATGTTGAAGATGATGTCCCAGACATCTCTCCTGCCAAAAAGCAAACTGTTAGAAAATCCCCTGCCAAGGTTACTGCTGTGCATTTGGATAACATTTCCTTCCATCTGGAAGATGGTGCAACCAAGTGGAAATTTGTGATACAGAGGAGAGTTGCTGTGGAGAGGGAACTAGGGAAGGATGTTGTGGAAGTGAATGAGGCTATGAAGTTGATCAAGTCTGCTGGTTTAATGAAAACAGTTAGTGCATTACCCCAATGTTTTGAAGGTCTTGTGAAGGAGTTTGTGGTGAACATCCCGGAGGATATTGCTGACAAGAACAACAAAGAGTTTTGCAAAGTGTTTGTTAGAGGAAGGTGTGTAAGGTTCTCCCCTACTATAATCAATAAGTTCCTAGGAATAGGAACAAAAGGTGTTGTTGAATTAGAGGCCACAGACAATGAAGTCTGTAGGACAATCACTGCTGAACAAGTCAAGGAATGGCCAAGCAAAAAGCATCTCTCTGCTGGCAAATTAACTGTAAAATATGCTATCTTGCATAAGATAGGGTTAGCCAACTGGGTACCAATAAACCACATCTCAACAATCTCTAATGCTCTTGGAAGGATAATATATGCTATTGGAACCAGGCTTAACTTTGATTATGGAAGGTTCATGTTTAAACAAATTGTTAGACATGCTTCTACTAATGTAGTGAAGCTGCTAATTGCCTTTCCCTTAACTATTTGTGGAATAGTTCTAAGCCAGTAACCTGGTATTTTAAGCACAAGTGATATCCCCAATAAAAGGAAGCCTCCATTGTCAATTCATTACAAGTTATTTGAAGGCAGTCATGTCAATGACATTGTCATGACATCTGCAATGAAGAAGCTAGCCTCTCAAGGTGGCCTGCTTGCTGAATTGAAAGAAACCTGTAAGGAGTTGAAAACTGGGATTAGGGTGGCTAAGGCTAGAAAAGAGGCTTTAGAGGTTCTAATTAGTAGCTTGGAGCAAGGAGAGATGGATAATGTTGGTGAAGCCAAGGAAACAGATGCCCAAACCTCAAGTGAGAGGTCTGATTCTCAAGACAAATCTAGTGGTAGTTCTGGATCTGAAGGTGAAGAGGATGCTAGCTCCTCAGACTGAGTTGTGGTGATGATGGTCCCCCTGTTATAATGATGTGTGTTCTGGATGCTTGGATGCTTTGATGTTTTTTGTTTAATGTTTGTAGTTTTTTTTTGTGGCAGTCTTTTTTGATGCCATGATGTAATTTTTGGGATCTTTATGAGTTCTCTGGATTTCTGATTATCTCAGCTAATGTAGCTGTGTATAATTATGGTTTTGTACCACCCGACTTTCTATTTTAACATTTTATATGTTATAATATCCTTTGTGACATTCTCTGTTGGACTAATTAACATTTATTTTGTCTAATTTGTCTCTTTGGTCTATTTTGACTAAAAAGGGGGAGAGGTTAATATGTGGAGAGCTGTATGTGGAGAGCTGCAGTTACTATGTGATGAAGTGGCTAGGCTAAATAGATGACAACTGATGTTAAAGAGAAGAATGTTATGTGTTGTACACGTGATGTTGAAGGAGATGTCAGATGGTGACTCTGAGTGGTCAAGCTCAAGCTAGATTGAAGCTTCAATATGAAGCTTTAATGGCTTTTTGAGAGAGATAGAGCTTTAGTGAAAGTGAGGGAGTAGGTTGCAGAGTGTGAGTTTCGAGCCCAAAATGTTCAAGGTCCTTGAATGATGGCGAGGGCTCTGTTTAAATAGAGATGAGGTTTGGGATTTGGCTAGGCTTGGAGTGAGGTTTTGATTCAGTTATATTTAGGTTAGGAGTTAGTTAACTTTGGCTCACTGAGTTTGGATTGAACTCAATTAGTTATACATGACTCAGTTAGTTAGGATTAGTTATGACTTGGTTAGTTGATTGTTTTAGCTATGGTTAGGTTATTGATGACTGGATGTTGTAGGTTGCACTTAAGTGGAATTGAACTCCAAGGGCTTGAGTGATGGCTGGTTGAACATGTTTCTCCCTTAGTTAGCTTGGTTAATGAATTGTAGGCAATCTTATATTTTGATGTTATTTGCCTTTCCTTTCATGTTTGTTATCAATTCTGCATGGTGATGAGTTTGTATTATACATCAAGGTCATATCCATAAGCTGTAACATGAGGTAAGCACATGGTGGATGTCTTCCATAATCTCTGTTATGATGACCCTGTTGCAAAGAGATTGATATTCTCAATGTTCTCATGTTGAAGAGCCAAAGCAGTTAGATAAAGGGAACCAACTTGCAAGGGTTTGATTAACATTTTTGATCCATTCTTTTAAATGCACATTTAGCTTAGGCTTAGTTTGGGAATGTTATGTGTGTTAGTTTAATTGCCCCTGATGGTTCTGCTGAATGAAGGTTAGGCCAGGATCTTTCCTTGCAGGTTGAAACCCTTTATTGTCATTGAACTTAAGGTTGTCATTATGTTAGAAGTGAGGCTTGAAATGGATTTGCATTGGCTTGATGGTTTTGTATGCTTGTTGGTCACCTATCATCTACAGGGTTGGTGTCTACATGGTGATGCAACAATAGTTCAGGTTTCTTGAACCTTGATCCAATGGTTCAAGTGATGCATGGTTTTATTTGATGTGCTAATTGCCATTCTTACTATAAAAACCCAACGCTGCTATGTGTGGATGATTGTGTTGTAATGCTGCAAGACTTGATGTGCTTTAAATATGGTCTGCAGCCTATGGTTCAGTAGGTAGGCACTGTGGAGACTTTGTGTATTGCTCCTATTATATCCCTGCTTTGACTTGGATCCATGGCATGTTTTATGGTCTACAGCAAGGTCTTGCTAGTGTGTATTGCAGTGCTGACTTGATTAAGTTCTTTGTTTGCATTTCATCTTAGTCATATGCATTATTTGATGTTGGATAATTCGTGCTCTTGGCTTGATGCAGGTTAGTTTTTGCTAGCAGGTCCATACTAATTGCAGCCTGTGTTCAGTTGATGTTGTGATGCTTTTGTAGCATGGAGTGTTTCTAGTCTGTCACAAATGCAGGATGTTGTGTTTGGTCTGTTGTGACTTTTGGTTGTGCACACTTTGGTCATGGCTTGCACTGGATTGGAATGTTTGCTGCTAAACTGTCAATGCTGGTTTGATGTATGAAGTGAGTCCATGCTATGGTTTTGGTTTGCTTCATGTTGCATAACTGCTCGAATGATGTTTTTGTGGCTTAAATTGATGTTCTCATGTGCTGTTTGATTGATGATTGCAGGTTTTGCAACAAGGCATAACATGGTTGTATATTTTTGCTGCAATAGGAATGAAAATGGTTGAGTGTGATTGCAAATCAGTTGTTGCAACTCTATTGTGTAGGATGATGCATGTTGGCGCAGGATGCTTGCAAGGTTAAGTGTGCATTGCTACTATGAGAGAGTAATGATATTGACTGAGTGTTGATGAGGATGGTAGCTTGCAAAGGTTGCTTGGTTGGTCTTCTTGCAGATAAACTGTTTGCTGCAATGGTCTTGGTTTTTATGAAATTCCTTGATGGTTATGACTTTGGTCTATACAGGTTTGACATTGCAGCAAGTTGGTACAACAGGGCAAATGCAGCAGGGTGAAAGTTAGTTGTCAAAGCAAGGAATCCAAATGTTCAAGGCATGACCAAGCATGTTGGCATCAAACTGAAAAAATCAAGTTCAAATGGTTAAATCAAAGTCAAGATGGACATGGATAATGAAATGAGAGTTAGGACAAGTCATTTAGTGATTAGGAATGACCAAGGACTTAGGTTGACTTTGGTCAAAGTTAACCAAAAAGTCAACTATTGACCAAAGTCAACAATTTGTCAAAATTCATTTTTGTTTGCATTTTTCTTGTAAATGGACAATGGATTGATTATTATGGTGAAATTTTAGGGCATTAGGGTTTTGGGTTGACTTTGGTCACAGTTGACCAAAAAGTCAACCATTGACCAAAGTCAACAATTGGTCAAAAATGTCAAATTTTCTATTTAATTATGTAGAATCATATGTAATGGTTTAAAATGACTTGGAATAGATTGAAATGGTTTGAAAAATGATTAGAAGTTGGTTTCACAATTGGTTTAATCATGACTTGAACGTTTAACTTTGGAAAAGAAAATAACTTGACTGATAATGTACATGAACAAGGCCATGAGATGAGACCAATAGGTTAGGGTTTGACATAACATCCATGAACCAATAACATGACTAGCAAGTGGCTTGAAACACAGGGGGTTTGGTTGTTCAGATGACCAAGATCAAAGATGTGTACACACCCAAATGAATAACACCAATGGCTTTGGACCAAGACCAATGCTCCAAGAAAGGTTAGGTCGAGCAAATTGACAATGTGTGAAGTTTGAGGGGTCATGAATGCACAGTCAAGCCACCAAGTTCATCTGATTCACCATCTCCTGAGTAGGGCTTTGGAGACCAAGATAAGGCATAAAGAAGCTCCAAGAGATCCTGCCTTGAGAAATTTGGGTTTTAAAGGCTCTAGGTTATCTAGTCACAACTTTGTTGGATTCAAGCCTCCACCACCATCATTAGGGTTTCACATCCCCCATGCTGATGATATGACTAGACCATGCCTTTGAGCCTTGATATTCACACAAACCCTAGCTTCATAAGCCCGAGTATCTTCTGAATCCATGATGAATGATGCATGTGGATAAATTAAGAATGTCTGCAAGTGATCTCCTGATCAAGTGATTGGGTGAATAGGTGAGAAAGGAGAGGGCAAATTTTAGGGTACAACCGTATGCTAGAGAACATTCTCGTTTGTATAAGTCAATTCTACATTCCCACCGACTTTGTAATAATGAATATAAAGGAGGATTCATACATCCCTATTATTTTGGGAAGACCCTTTTAGCCACCGCTGGAGCCAACATAGATGTCAAGAAAGGAAAGCTAACTTTTGAAATTGGGGAAGAAAAGTCGAATTTATTTTAGCTCAATTCTTACAGGCACCAGCTATAGAAGATTTATGTTCTCTCTTAGACGTCATCGACGAATGTGTGAAAGAAATGGACAGGGAACCATCTAAGTATACTGAAGTACTAAAGATTCTAGCGCCTCCTCCTATATTCGAGACGATAATTGGCATGAGCCATACGTAGATGACAGTCTGAGGAAATGTCTAGCACTAAGACCCAATCCAATGCAATGCCCAAAGAAACCTTATGTAGAACTTAAAACACTACCGAAAGACCTAAGGTATGAACTTCTAGACACCGAGCTTGAACGACCAATGATAGTCAATGCTGACTTAGGACAAATAGTGTAGCGGGGTATTCGTTACCATTAGAGATATCGACTAAATCAAAGATAAACCATACAAGTCGAGTCGCCACCGCACTTCTATTTATCCAAAGGAATGGTTAGAAAGCGAACAAAAACCTAAAAGTTTTATCGAATCAAAAACTAGTAAAAATGTCAGAGTTCGGGGTAAGGGGGTTGGTTATGCAATGGGAAGGTTTTAAGCACCCAAAACATCCTAGGTACTCCTAGGGAGCCCTTTTCACACTTGTTGTAAGGTTGGTATTTTGTGAAAATTTATTTGTGCAAGCATGATTGAAGAGATGAGAAGAGAATATACAAGTTATTTGCAATTTGTGTTTGAATGGATAAACCCATTGCCTAGGTACCATCTTAAAAAAGATTAGGATCAAAACCTCGTAGTTCGGGGTAAAAATCTCAAAAGAAGTTGGTGAATTGATTGGGTCCAAAAGCCTTAAGGTCTTTTGTTATCCAAGGGAGAAAACTCAACCTAAAACCACAAATCCACCATGTGAGGATAGCTTCAACATGCTAGTGAGGGGTTAACCCTATAATAAGCATGGAAGACTCATTGTCCATCACTAAGGATATAGGTGAGTATTATATCTACCTCAAGGATAACTCAAACCTAATAGCGAAAGGTTATGAAAAGTTTTTGATTAAGAAAGTGGCCATTAAAACCACAAAAGTATTTGAATGAGTTGTATTTACCAATGAAAAGTATTTACAAAATATGGTCAAAGTTGACTTAAAGGTTCAATTCAAAATAAGTGTTATGAAAAGGAAGTTTGAAAATCAAAAACATAATGCTTAGGTTTCTAGTGTTTAAAACAAGTGTTAAATATTTGCACAATTTTTTTGGCTTGGGTTAGAGTGGAGGGAAGAAGAAGAATGGCTAAAGTCCTAATCATACAAGAGATGAAGGATAAGAAACAAGACCACAAATGGAGTTCCTCTCTTGATATCATATTGATGATCCAAGTAGCTCCCATCCTTTGGAATAAGCAAGCAAAATAAGTGTAAGCTCAAGCAATCAACATAATCAAACAAGCTCTTAGAAGATCCCCAATGGCTATTGTATCTTTCACTTTGGATGAACATGGCAATGGTTCTTCAATTTGGCTCAAATAGGATTCCCTAACACAAAAGCACACACATCAAAGAGTTCTATGAAGTAAATCAAGAACGGACAAGATTGAGTTTAGAGATTTGGTCCTTCTAATCCATCTTCAACATTAAGATCCTTTTACTCCAATTTGCATAGGGAATGTCCTAGAAACTAAGTCCATTTGTCCCTTTTTTGCATTTTTGTCCACAACAATCAAAACAAAACACAAGCACAATAATATATACACAATTATGTGCTCAAGTGAGCAAAAAGGCAAATTGCATTAACATAAACATGTGCTCAAATGAGCAAAAGAAAAAGCAAATTAATAATATGTACAAGAATAGTAAATTGCATAAATGTAAAGAGCAAGAATTAAATGTTAATGGTTAATGGTTAGTGTTATAGTTAGTGTGCCATAAGGCAATTTAGCGCTATGTTAAGCAATCGTAATTGGACTTATGTAGAAGTCACAACTATCTGAGGCCAGTCAATATTAATGTAGGCAACAACACAATTTAGAGATTTTGATTAGTGAATCAAGCTCCAACAACTTGCCATGCCAAAAAGAAGATGAGAAATGATCTTGTATCAATTTAGGTTCTTTGCATGATTTAGGAAGCAACCTATCCTTAATGCAAAGCCATTCACTTGACCCATGATCAAGATGAATTAGATTTGAATCAAGGAAGATTAAACCTTCATGTATCAATGCTAACCACCAATATTTAACTCATTGATCAAAAAAAGAAAAAGAAGAAGAAGAAGATGAAGAATTAAAGTACATTAATAGAAATGGAATAAGATAATCAACAAGCATTGACCAAAGATAGAGAAGATCAAGGTCAAACAATAGAAAACAGCAGCAAAATGAAGATTAGAAGTCAAGAGAAAAATAAAATATTTTTTGGTATTTTTCAATATTAAAATAAAACTTGAATTAAAGTAATAAAGAAAGGTCAAACTTCAAATTCACTTCAAATCAACTTTGAAAAGTTCAGGTGAATTATCCCAAGTTCAACAAGGTCAAACAAAGTTTGACAAAAAAAATTCAGCATTTTTTGAAGTCAGAAACTATTTTAAATCAATTAAAAATGCATAAAAATAACCTAATTGAATTAAAATCTCAAATAAATCTCAAATCAATTAAAAAATTGATGAGAATATTTTTCATAGATCTATCATCATCCAAAGAGGTTGGAAAAATATTTTTGTATTTTTTGGGTATCAAAAACTATTTTAAATGAATTAAAATAACCAGAAAAGACAAAATCCCTAAAAAATATCAAATGATAAAATAAAAAAATATTAAAAATCATTTTCAGAAACTAGAAATTAGAAGGAGAAAAATGCAATTGGTCTCATATTTTTTTGACCAATAATGGAGGAGTTATGAACTTTTAAAAGAAATGGAATTAAAAGAAATGAAAGAAATTAAAATCAGAAATTAAAAATGATGGAAAAGTGTGGATCGTCTGATGATACTTCATTAATTGACGTGGATCATCACGCGGCTCAGAAGCGCGCGCTCACCGTACACGCGAGTCAAACGAAACACACATGGCCTGTGAAAAAAAGTCATAACAATGAAGGGACTGTATCAAATCTGGAAAATGAAACTGATGGTTCAGATTCCATCTGGCGAACAGACGGTGACCAGCGCCACCGTCTTCTTCGACCAGCCTTCGGCGAAGCTCAAACTTACAGAGAAAAAAATGTTAACCAAATGCTACGATCTTGGTGCCAGTCGAAAGCTGGGGTGATGTACATCACCCCTGTACCAACCAAATCCACTCTAGGTTTCTACATTAAGAGAAATCAGAGATGGAATTTCTGTGGTGTTCAAATGAACTTAGTGGATTTCGAAAATTCGAAGCTCAAGAATGTTGCCTCTATGCAGAGGACTTCAGATCACACAACAACAACAACAAGAAATAACCAGCATATGAGTAGATTCGAAGAAATTAAAATGTGAGGTAAACCTCTGATTTGCAGAGTTTGGAGACACAATTTCTGGCTATGGATGCTTGCAGTTTGTTCTTTGGATCAAAAGGAAGAAGGCTAAGGAACTTTAAATCAAGAAAACAATCAATGAAATTGAATTCTAGATCTGAAAAATTGAGAGAAAATTGGTGAGTTCCTTTGGAGTGAGGGTGAGGATTCAATTGTGCAGCATTTGGGGCGCCTTTAGGTTCCTGAAATGAGAAGCCTGAGCAATGTATTTATAGCAAAATGTAGCTGAATGCATGAGCATTTTGTGTGCACGGATGGAAAGGGCCTGCATGCATGGGCATGTACAGGCGCATGGAGGGCCCAATTCCAATTGGAAATGAATGCTTATCATCAGCAAAAGTGTTTTGTACGTGCAGATAATGTGTACTGAGCTCATGCAATGTGTTTTCAATAATTTTCCAAAAAATGCACTAAATCTTTCTCCTCTTTGATAATGACATTTCCAATAACGAAACACAACCTTATGGGTAATGTTTGGAAAGCTTTTGGCATGAGGATCAAATGTTATGTTGACCAAAACTTTATTTGGAAATGGGAACTTGATGAAAATTATTGTGTTAGCTCGACGAAGCTGTTTCGTTGTTATCTCAGATCTCTTCGCCTAAAGCTTCGACTCTGTCAAAACGCCTACGTCGAAGAGGGCTTTATGGAGATACAAAAATCTGCTAAGTCCCAGGCTTCGACAAGAAATATTTGTTTACCCAAAGGGAAGATTCCAACAAATCAGCTTCGACACATCCATCTTTTCATCTACTCTCCAAAATGCAACACTTCCAAAGAACTTCAACCATTTGTCGAAATCTCTAATTATCAAATTGCCTTTCAGGTAAATGTCTGTATCGAATTATTATAGAAATGGTCATCTTTTGTGGTCACCAGATTTCGACCTTAGTTGCCCCCAATTCCAACAAAGCCTCAAGTCCTGCAATAAGGGCTTCGTATTCTACTTCGTGGTTAGAACAAATGGGACCTTCGACTCTATTTGAGTTTTGGCAAAATTCTGTCAGGAGAAATAACATGATCTCAAACCCCACTTCCATCCTTAGGAGTAGCACCGTCGAAGGAAAATCTCCAAGGTTTCGACTTGACTTGAAGTTGAGGATCTTCGACCACACCTGGCCACATCAATGAGCATAGGGGCTCCTAGAAGCTTTTGATCCTGTGATTGCCCAAGCTACAAAACAAACAAAGTAAATGACATATTTTTGTGCTTTTGGTTAGTAAATAAAATGAGAAAAGCAATAATATACAATTCAAGCATACTTGGTGATCTCAAACCAACTCACAAGAGATCCCACCCAAAGGGTAAGAGCCATTATGCTTATGATCCTTGAGGCAAAATGCAAATGCAATGTTATGATGCCATGAGGGATCTTAGGGTCAAATTTGGGGTCTTACAGATAGAAACCGAAAAATTACTTCATGTCTTAAGAAAGTCTCCAACATCTTTAGGCTATAACATCTCGAACCTGAAAGGAATAAGTCCCTCATATGTATGCATCACATTATGCTAGAGGAAGACTGTAAAACCTCTAGAAAACATCAAAGAAGAATAAATTATATCTTGAGTGATGTCGTCAAAAAGGAGGTGCAAAAGCTATTAGAAGCAGGAATTATATACCCGATATCCGACAGTAACTGGGTTAGCCCAGTAGATGTCGTACCAAAGAAGGGAGGTGTTACAGTTGTTAGTAATGAAAATGGTGAAACCATAGAAAAATGAATTCAAATCAGATGGATGATGTGCATAGACTATAGAAAACTAATTAAAGCCACTCGTGAAGATCATTTTCCATTGCCTTTCATCGATCAAATGCTTGAACGACTAGGTAAACATTATCATTTCTGTTATTTAGACGGATACTCAGGATTCTTCCAAATTCTTATTCATCCATATAACCAAGAAAAGACTACCTTCACTTGCCCTTATTGTATGTTTGCTTATCGAAGAATGTCGTTTGGACTGTGTAACGCTCCTGCAACATTTCAGAGATGTATGATGTCGGTCTTTGCTGATTTTATAGACGACATAATGGAAGTATTTATGGATGGCTTCTCTGTTTGTGGGAAAAGTTTTGAAGGATGTCTTTCGAACCTAGAAATTGTACTTGAAAGATACGTTAAAGTCAATCTTGTATTAAATTGGGAAAAATGCCATTTCATGGTCCGACAAGGAATCGTACTTGGACATGTTGTACCCGACCGAGGAATTGAAGTGGATAAAGCAAAAATAGAAATAATAGAAAATCATAAACCTCCGAAAACTGTTAGAGAGATTCACAGTTTCTTAGGACACGCCGGTTTCTACTGACGATTCATTAAAGATTTCTCTAAAATAACCAAACCACTAACGAGCTTACTAATGAAAGACGCTGAATTCATATTTGATGAAGACTGCTTAAAAGCGTTCAAACAAATGAAAAATGCCCTTATTACAACACCTATTATGCAACCACCTGATTGGAGTAAACCATTTGAAATAATGTGTGACGCTAGTGACTAAGCCGTTGGCGCTGTTTTAGGACAAAGAAAGGATAAAAAGCTTCATGCGATTTACTATGTAAGTAGAACCTTAGACAACGCGCAAATGAACTACGCCACCACAAAAAAGGAACTCCTGGCCGTTGTGTTTGCTTTGGATAAATTTCGTTCCTACTTAGTGGGAGCAAAGATAATTGTCTATACTGACCACGCCACAATTAAGTATTTGTTAAGTAATAAGGATGTTAAACCAAGACTTTTAAGATGGATTCCGGGTTTACAATAATTAGATTTAGAGATCAAGGATAAGAAAGGAACTGAAAATGTGGTAGCAGATCATCTCTCTAGGATTGAGGACCTAAAACCCGAACAAGTGACCATCAATGACGATTTCCCCTACGATCGACTTGTAGCCCAGTTAGAAAGCGAAAGCGAAACGATCGAATGTTCTTTGCTGTATAATGACACAGAAACTAATGAAGTTGTGGAATCAATTTGCACCAAAACCATGCTGCCATGGTATGCTGACTTTGTCAACTACTTAGCAGCTGGAGTACTTCCACCAGACTTAACTTACCAGCAAAAGAAGAAATTCTTCCATGATCTTAAACATTACTATTAGGATGAACCCTTACTCTTCAAAAGGGGCGTTGGTGGTATTTTCCGTCGATGTGTCCCTGAATTGGAAGTAAATGATATCATATCTCATTGCCACTCTGCATCCGATGGAGGGCATGCAAACACCTCAAAGACTTGAGCGAAGATCTTACAATCTGGTCTCTTTTGACCTAATCTTTGGAAAGATGTCCACACAATGATTATAAATTGCGACCGGTGCTAACACACTAGAAATATCTCTAGACGTGATGAGATTCCACTGAAAGGTATCTTAGAAGTAGAAGTCTTTGATGTTTGGGTATAGATTTCATGGGCCCTTTCCATCTTCTTTTGGTAATAAGTATATACTCATTGCAGTCGATTACGTATCAAAATGGATCGAGGTAGTAGCCTCTCCTACTAACGATGCACGAGTAATCATCAAACTTTTCAAGAATTTAATTTTTACTAGATTTGGTTTTCCAAGGATTGTCATTAGAGACGGTGGCTCCCATTTCATTTCAAACATCATTAAAAGACGGTTGCACAAGTATGGAGTCCGACACCGAGTAACAATTCCTTACCACCCTCAAACAAGTGGGAAAGTTGATGTTTCCAATATATAAATTAAGCAAATATTAGAGAAAATCGTTGCAACTTCTAGGAAAGATTGGTCTGTGGAACTTCATGAAGCTCTGTGGGCTTATAGGACATCTTATAGAACTCCGATAGGAACCGCTCCATTTAAACTAGTTTATGATAAATCATGTCACCTGCGTGTAGAACTCGAGCATAAAGCTTATTGGTCCGTTAAGACCCTAAACATGAATTACACATCCGCAAGAGAGAAAATAATCTTAGATATCCATGAACTAGAAGAACTTAGATTAGATGCTTATGAAAATTCCCGGATTTACAAGGAAAGAACCAAACTGTGGCATGATAGACGAATAACAAGGAGATAATTCCACGAGGGTGACATAGTCCTTATCTTTAATTCTCTACTTAAATTATTTCCAGGAAAAATTTGTTCTAGATTGTATGACCCTTTTGAGGTCATAAGAGTTTTTCGAAACGGAGTTGTAGAAATAAGAGGTAAATCCAATGAGACATTCTTCGTAAACGGGCAAAGACTTAAGCATTACCAAAGTGTAGAAAACAAGGATTTCTGCATGAGTTACAAATTAGAAGAGCTTCCCGCTCTTTCAAAAGAATAACCCCATTCTAAATTAATGTCGAGCTCCCGACATAAACGAAGCGCTACGTGGGAGGCAACACACGATCTTAAGTTTTTATTTTCACTGCTTATAGTTGTTGCTAGTATATTTTATATTTATATTTATTTGTAATTTTATTCTTATTTTTTTTATTATTATTATGATTATTTTCTCTTTTAGCACTACTTGCGGTTCAACTAACTAATAACATAATCTTTGTCTATTTTCAGGCTAACATAGCTTAGGATAACTCGATACTAACTTAGGAGAATGCAACATGTTGATGACATGGATGTTGTCTTTAGGAATAAAGCTCAGAGGAGACGTTTTGAAGTTTTAGCTCATAGAGATATGGCATTATCTATTTATCATGATGGACTCACCATGACCATCTTAGAATCTGAGACAGTGTGATGTACCTTCTTGACCAAATATGTTGGGACAACTTTGTTGTGAGGAAGAGGTTTAGACCGTATCGTAGGCTTACCCTTGAGTTTCTTAGTTCTCTTTACTATGATCCTAACAGAGGACTTGGATTTGGGAGAGGCTTGGTTACCTTTTGTCGCACCTCGAAAAATGCGATCCCTCGCGATGGACGCGGAAAATATTATGTTCGAACAAAGTTGCCACCAAACTTTATTTATTCCAGTGAAGGAATAGGAAAATATCGATAAAACCTTTGAAATATATAGAGTAATGGTCGTCGTAACCATATTCGGGTTCAGGAGTTGATTACGCAAGGGGAAGGTATTAGTGTAAGAACAAAATTAGTTCTACAATAGAATTCCAGAATTTTGATGATAACAAAGGATGAAACCAAAAATGGCACCCTAACAAAAATTCTCTAAGTGTGCAAGACTCTGAACAACAACAAAGGAATCTGATTGTTTTATCAGATACAAACTCTGATCAGACACAAAGTACTAGAAGATCAGAAGCATCTGAAAAAGAAGCGCGCTCTAGAAGTTCTGATTCTGAGCAAAACAAGACAGTAGAAAAAACCTGAAGCTCTAAACATCCACTGGACTTAGTTCTGATGATCTAGAAGACCAGTACTCTTAAAAGCTCTGATGTAACCTCAACGCAATCTCCCTCTGACACAGAAACTCCAAGATAACAAAGACTCTGATGAAGATTCTCAAAATCCAGAAAGAGTAACAGAAACAATTTCTTCAAATGGAAAGGAAGTATTTTTAGAAAGAAATTATTCAGGGAGACAAATTGGTTATGGCAAGAAACACAGAAGTAATGACATTGAATGCTCATCAATGGCCAATATTCTGTCATCACTCCAACGGTCCTTTCACCTCTATATAAAGGACAACCTACCTCATTGAGAAAAAAAACACAACAACGCACAAAAAATTCTTTACATTCTCTCTTAAAGCTTTTCACGAGTTGCTGCTCATACGTGAAAACACTTGCTTGATTATTCTGCTGTAATATTCGCCTACTCTTAGAAGCATTCTCTATTACATATTTATTTTGCTAAATTGCTTTTGTTCCTCAAGTGACTATGCGTAGTCTGTATACTTGGGAGGACTAAGAGATCACTCTCTTAGACGTTTGGTTGTATTAATCTTTCAAAATTAGTGGATTAAGTCCTTTTTGAAGGCGAAATCACCTTGGCCGGGTGGACTGGAGTAGCTTTGTGTTATAAGCGAACCAATATAAAATTTTGTGTGCTCTTACTTCTGAAAAAGCTTTTATTTTCTAAAACAATTCAAACCCCCCTTTCTTGTTTTTCTCACCTTCAGTTGGTATCAGAGCCTCGGCTCTGTTATTGATTTTCTAATCAAACACTTAACAGTGTAGAGAGATCCAGAACGAGAAAAACTATGGCCAACACCAATGAAAGAGACGCTTACAATGATAATCCTCAATTCTTTGATGGAGAGAAATTCGATTACTGGAAAGATAGAATTGAAAGTTTCTTTCTGTGCTATGATGCTGATCTCTGGGACATTGTCACAGTTGGATACAAACCTCCTGTAACAGATGTTGGAGTTGCCGTTCCCAGAAGTAAAATGACAGATGATCAGAAGCGCGAATTCAAGAATCATCACAAAGCCAGAACGATACTTCTCAATGCCATATCCTACAATGAGTATGAAAAAATCACCAACAGGGAAACAACTAAAGATATACTCGATTCCCTGAGGATGACTCATGAAGGAAACTCTCAGGTCAAAGAAACAAAGGCTCTGGCTCTAATCCAGAAATATGAAGCCTTCAAAATGGAGGATGATGAAGCTGTAGAGGTAATGTTTTCTAGATTCCAAACTCTTATTGCATGTCTCAAAGTGCTAGACAAAGGATACACAACTGCAGACCATGTCAAAAAGATAATCAGAAGCTTGCCAAAGAAGTGGAGACCCATGGTCACAGCCTTAAAGCTATCAAAGGATCTGAACAACATCAACCTTGAAGAGCTTGTCAGTTCACTCAGAAGTCATGAGATAGAACTGGAGGAAGATGAGCCTCAGAAGAAGATCAAGTCTGTAGCATTAAAGTCCAGATCTGAAAGGCGCAAGTCTGACAGAAACAAAGCCTTCCAGGCCGAAACAGAAGACACTGATGACTCTGAGCAGGAAGATTCTGACGATGAGGAAGAATTATCCCTTCTGACCAGAAGAGTAAAACAACTCTGGAGAAAGAGGAATAATAACTTCAGGAGACCAAGACACCGAGGGGACCGATCAAAATCAACCTCAAAAGGTAAATCTAACAAAGATGTTACTTGTTATGAATGTAAAGAAACAGGCCACTACAGAAACGAATGTCCCAAGTTAAAGAAAGACAATTCCAGAAAAGAGAACTTCAAGAAAAATTCCCTCAGAACCAAAAAGGGACTGATGGCTACCTGGGACGACAGTGAACCTGACTCATCAGAATCAGACTCTGATGAACAAGCTAATGTGGCATTCATGGCTACCACATCCAAGAATACTTCAGATGAAGAATCTGAATCAGAAGAGGTATTTTTTGAACTTTCTCGATCTGACCTAGAATCACGTTTGTCTGAAACTCTAAGCTCATATCAGAAACTCAAACAAAAACTTAAAGCTATAAAAGGTGTTCTTGAAGAAACATTAGAAGAATGTGGCAAACTTGAGATAACAATTTTAGAATTAAAAGATGAAAACAGATCTTTGACATTACAAAGAGATGCAACAAAGAAAAATTGCTCAAAACTTGAAGAAGCGTTATCTCAAGCTCCACAAACTTCAAACACAATAATTTATAAATATGAAAAATCTTTTCAAAAGTTTCTGAAAAATGGGATAGAGAGGAGCAGAATGGAATCCATGATTTATGGGGTCAGTCAGAACAATAGAAGAGGAATTGGGTATGATCCTAGTGAAGATAAAACTTCTACTAATGACCAACCTAAATCTGCATTTTCATATCACTATACACATAAACAAGCACAACAATTTAATAATGCTGGAAAACCCAAAGCTTTAAGAAACTTTGGGAAAACTAATCACAAATGACCCAAAAGACTTTGGGTACCAAAGGATAAGATTGTTTATGTTGCAGATATCTTATGCAGCAGAGTTAAAACACCAGTCATGGTACCTGGACTCTGGATGCTCGCGACACATGACGGGAAGAAAGTCTATGTTCCAAAGCTTGGAACTTAAAGATGCTGGATTCGTAGGCTTCAGAGGAAATCAAAAAGGAAGGATCAGAGGCTCCAGAACTATTGGTAATGGTACTCTTCCCTCCATATCTGATGTGTTATATGTAGAAGGATTAATGCATAATCTGTTATCAATAAGTCAATTAAGTGATAACGGATATGATGTAATCTTCAATCAAAAAACATGTAAAGCCATAAATCAAAATAATGGTTCTGTCCTATTCACTAGCAAGAGGAAAAACAATATTTATAAAATAAATCTTTCTGATTTAAAAGAACAAAATGTGAAATGTCTGATGTCTGTTCACAAAGAGCAATGGGTATGGCATAGACGCTTGGGCCACATTAGCATGAGAAAGTTATCTCAGCTAAATAAACTCGAGTTAGTCAGAGGTCTACCTAAGCTGAAGTTTTCTTCAGATGCTCTATGTGAAGCATGTCAGAAAGGAAAATTTTCAAAATCATCTTTTAAAAAGAAAAATATTGTTTCTACCTCTAAGCCTCTGGAACTTCTCCACATTGATTTATTTGGTCCTGTGAAAACATCATTAGTCAATGGAAAGAAGTATGGACTAGTCATTGTTGATGATTTTAGTCGCTGGACATGGGTAAAATTCTTAAAGCACAAGAGTGAGTCTCACTCTGTATTCACAAGCTTCTGTTCCAAAGTGCAAAACGAATTTGACTATAAAATCATCAGAGTCAGAAGTGATCATGGTGGGGAATTTGAAAATAAATTTTTTGAGGAATTATTTGACTCTAATGGAATATCCCATGACTTCTCCTGCCCTAGAACTCCACAACAAAATGGAGTTGTAGAGAGGAAGAATAGGACAATCCAAGAGATGGCCAAAACCATGATCAATGAAACAAATGTGGCTAAGAACTTTTGGGTTGAAGCTGTAAATACAACATGTTACATTCAGAATAAAATCTCCATAAGACCTATTCTGGAGAAGACTCCCTATGAACTGTGTAAAGGAAGAAAACCCAACATTTCTTATTTTCATCCTTTTGGGTGTTCCTGTTTTATTTTAAATACTAAAGAACATCTGAACAAGTTTGATTCCAAAGCACAAAAAGGTATTATGTTAGGATACTCATAACGCTCTAAAGGCTACAGAGTATACAATACAGAAACCAAAATTGTGGAAGAATCAATTCATGTCAGATTTGATGATAAGCTTGACCCTGAAAAGTCAAAGCTAGTTGAGAAACTTGCAGATCTGGAGATCACTCTTGCAGGTTCTGACGAGAAGATTAAAGCTCCGGAAGCAACTGCCATTCAAAATTCAGAAGGAACTAAATCCCCAGCAATCCCAAAGAAAGCTAAAAGTCGCCTCAACATATCTGAAGAGTTGATTCTGGGAAATAAGGACAAACCTATCCGAACTAGGTCTACCTTCAAGACTCCTGAAGAAACTCCCATGGGACTAGTATCTTTGATCGAGCCTACTTCCTGTGATGAGGCACTTCAAGATAGCGATTGGGTTCTAGCCATGCAAGAAGAGCTAGATCAATTCACAAAGAACGACGTCTGGGATCTTGTTCCTAAACCAAAAGGCACTCACATTATCGAAACCAGATGGGTGTTTAGAAACAAGCTGAATGAGAAAGGAGAAGTTGTCAGAAACAAAGCTCGACTGGTGGCTCAAGGTTACAGTCAACAAGAAGGCATTGACTACAATGAAACCTTTGCCCCAGTAGCCAGGTTAGAATCTATTCGCTTTCTTGTATCATTCGCTATAAATCATCCTATCAAATTGTATCAAATGGATGTCAAGAGCGCATTCCTTAATGGTTATATATCAGAAGAAGTGTATGTCAACCAACCTCCAGGTTTTGAAAATTCAAATTGTCCAGAACATGTTTTTAAACTTAAGAAATCTTTATATGGACTTAAACAAGCTCCCAGAGCTTGGTATGAAAGATTAAGTAATTTTCTTCTGGAACATGATTTTACCAGAGGGAAAGTTGACTCCACACTCTTCTGTAAAAACATTAATAATGATCTCATGATATGCCAGATATACGTTGATGACATCATTTTTGTTTCAGCTAACGCCTCTGTATGTCAAGAATTCTCTGAGCTAATGCAGGAAGAATTTGAAATGAGCTTAATGCAAGAACTAAAGTTCTTTCTAGGAATTCAAATCAATCAAACTTCAGAAGTCACGTACGTTCATCAAAGTAAATACATAAAAGAAATTCTGAAGAAATTTGAAATGGCTGAATGCAAACCTGCAAAGACACCCATGCATCCAATCTGCATTCTTGAAAAAGAAGAAGTCAGTCAAAAGGTTTGTCAGAAGCTCTATTGTGGTATGATAGGCTCCCTTCTCTATCTGACTGCTACTCGTCCTGATATTCTATTCAGTGTTTGTCTCTGTGCCGGATTCCAATTAGATCCTAGAGAATCTCATTTAACAGCAGTTAAGAGAATTCTCAGATATCTGAAAGGAACTCCTAACCTGGGCCTGATGTATGAGAAAACATCAGAGTATAGACTATCTGGTTTTTGTGATGCAGATTACGCAGGAGACAAAATGGAACGAAAAAGTACATCTGGAAATTGTCAGCTTTTGGGAAATAATCTGATATCCTGGGCCAGCAAAAGACAATCAACCATAGCCTTGTCTATTGCAGAAGCGGAATACATCTCAGCATCTTTGTGCACTACTAAGATGCTCTGGATGAAGAATCAATTAGAGGATCTGCAAATCTTTGAGAGTAACATCCCTATCTTTTGTGATAATACTGCTGCCATTTGTTTAAGCAAGAATCCTATTTTACACTCCAGAGCTAAGCACATAGAAATAAAACATCATTTTATCAGAGACTATGTTCATAAAGGGGTAGTAACATTGAAATTCATTGATACAGATCATCAATGGGCTGACATCCTTACTAAACCCTTAGCTGAAGATAGATTCCTCTTCATCTTAAAGAATATGAACATTCAAAATTGCCCTGAATAAAATGTGCCTCTGAGTGTGTAAAATAAGATTCTGACGTAAAAAAAGTGGATTCTGCCTCTGACTCTGATACTCCTACCAAGATAGAAGTTATCTGAGTTAGAAATCTCCAGGAACCAATCCCTTGGTATTCCTGAAGATCAGATAAAGCAAACACGTGGAGTACCTTGCGTCTGACCTTGGAACTTCTAGACAGCTGTCTAGCAGTAATCAAGGAACAGTCTCTTGAGATCTCCTCGATCAGTGTACTGATAGTTGGGATTAGACATCATTAATGAGCTGTAATCATTTTCCCCTAAACGTGTTAACTTGGTTTTTGTGCTAAACTCTGTTTTGTGTGTCGTTTTGCATGCGCCCTATTTTGGGTATTGAAACACCTCAATTCACACATTGCACACTTTTCACTCTCACGCACTCTTAAACCTCTACAAGCTCAACTCTCTCGAGGAATTCCTGCAGCATTCTTCATTCTTCATCTCAGATATCAACAACATTCATGGATGCTCAACAACAATCTGTCTACAACTTCTCTCAACAAATGGATTCAAACGAAAAGCTCCAAGTTCAAGCAACCCAAACCTAGCGGTTACCGGTGTCGTCTCAACTCCCATCTACAAAGAGCCTCACATTCTTGATCGTGAGCCTCACATCAATCTTGCAACACCATTTGAGAAACTGGAGGTGTTATGTGAATCCTTGGTGGATTTTGACAACATGCGTAGAAATGGTATTGACGTCACTGAAGAACTCAGAAATCAAGGTTGGGGAAATTACTTCAAACGTTTGTATGGTCCAGTTTACACAAATTTAGTGAAGGAATTCTGGAGATTCGCTGATGCTGATGATCACTACATCGTCTCCTATGTTCTGGGAGTCAAAATGGTGATAACTGAGAATTCTATTGCTGCTCTTCTGAGCATGGAAAAAGATGGAGGAAGAAGGATCTACAACATTAACCCTAGGGAAAAATATCTGTCCCATGAGATTAATCCAACTATCTTCAAACAGAACGCTGAAGGCAACCAATCCAAGAACAAGGAACTACATCAGAACCTCCGGGTATGGCTGAAGATCATCTTGGGCACCATCCAACATCGCCTAGCTTCAAACTCTTAAGACTACATCAACACAGACCAGAAGTGCATTCTGTACTGCATCCAAAAGGGTCTGAAGCTCTGCCTTCCAGCACTCCTCTTCAAGTATCTCAGAGATTCTGATCGAAATCCGTCTCGTGGACCATCTGATAACGTTCAGACTCATGGAAGATGTGATGATTGACACTGGAAGAGCTCTCAATGCCAAAAATCTGAAGAGCATGGGGATTCTGGATCAAGTCAAGTTCAAACCTACTATGGACACCTCCTGGGAAGCTCTCAAAGATCAGAGGAAGATCCCACATGGACTTTATCTATTCTCAAAGATCGACCCTCAAGAGGTAATCCGTTATTACTTAGATGATCTGAGGAAACAAGGAGTGGATATCTCAGACTTCAACATAAGCCAACTGCCAGCTGAGCCTCCGAACTTCATGAAGCGTCCACGAGGACCATCTGAGAAGGCGAAACAAGCTAAGAAGGCAAGACTAGGAGAATCCTCCGGATCAAGACCTCAAGCACCTCTGCCTGGACCTTCTGGTAAGTCCGTTTCTCTTGCTCCTTCTACACAAACACATAACATTGCTTTTTCTATCCCTCAACCCACACCTATCTATACAAACTCAGAAACGCCTCCCTCAACCACCAGAACATCTCACCAACCACCGCAGAAATTTAACCTTGCCACCACAACCTTACCTATTTCTGACACAGAAATGCTGAATGAAACCACCTCACCATCTTCATCTTCTTCTCCAGAATCACCTCCCTACTATAACATTTCCTCAGACACGGAACACTCTGACCCCTCATCTCCCACTCTGGCCCAACTCCAAGCTCAGACTCTGGCCTCACAACAGCCAACACAACCCACTCCTGAACCAGAAATTACCTCATCACCCACAGAACAACCAAACCCAACAACATCTAACCCTCAACCTTCTGAAACAACTCTAGCTGAAACTCAACCAAACAACTTTGACACACACCCACCAAATACATCCGCTGAACCACAAACTCCCACTATCAACCTAAGCCCTCCCACTTCTCCACCTCCACCCTCTGAACCAGAAAACACCCTGCCAACCCTAGAGGAAGCAATAGTGCTGTTTGCAAGATCTTCAGTTGACAAGGTCAAGTCTCTGACCATCAACTCTGGCATCAGTGATGATCCTTCAGCTGTTAGGACACACTGGAACAGAGTTATTGGCTGGATGACCACTGAAGCCTTCAAGTTGAAGAGCCTCTCTGAGCAAGTCCGAAAGGACTTTATCAGAGACGCTGAGCTAAGACTCCAGGAGCGTCTAGCCAGAGAAGCTAAGGAGAAAACCCGCAAGGAAGCAGAAGAGAAAGCCAGACAAGAGGAAATGCAAAGGATTAAGGAAGCTGAAGCCAAAGCTCTAGCTGAGGCTGCTGCTGCTGAAGCTGAAGCTCGTCGTGCTGAAGAATCTGCCAACAGGGTAGAACCGGATGCTCTGACTCAGGGGGAGTCTTCCACCTTTGTCCCTCTGGTTCTCAATACACTTGAAGATCTTCAGAAGGAGCAGAAAGAAGTCTGAGCCAGATTGGATCAATAGGATTCAGTCAACATCAGCATTCAGAATCTACTGACCCAACTGCTTCAGAGGATGCCTCCACCTCCAAACCCTTAGGCACCTAGGATTCTTTTTGCTTGTTGATTTGCTTGTTGCTTTCTGTCGTGTTTGTTCTCGCTTTCTGCTGGTTGTGTTTTCTAACATCTCTGAATATATATATATATATATATATATATATATATATATATATATATATATATATATATATATATATATATATATATATATATATATATATATATATTTATCTAAGTCTTTTTGATTCTGGCAAAAAGGGGGAGAACTAAAAACAACTCTGATGAAAATATATCTAAATCCTTTCAGTACTCTGCAAACATTGTTTAAACAAAATTGGTTCTAATCCTTACTTAGAAATTTGTAGAAGAGTATCTAGAGACACCATCTCATGGAAGCTCCGGTAAGAACTTCTGAACTCCTTGACTTATCTTAGGGGGAGCTCACTTCTATCTGATCTAAAAATATTCTTATCTATAAATGTTTCATCTCTTAATTAAGATTGTTTTGTCATCATCAAAAAGGGGGAGATTATAAGAACAAAATTAGTTCTACAATAGAATTCAAGGATTTTGATGATAACAAAGGATGAAACCAAAAATGGCACCCTAACGAAAATTCTCTAAGTGTGCAAGACTCTGAACAACAACAAAGGAATCTGATCATTTTATCAGATACAAACTCTGATCAGACACAAAGTACTAGAAGATCAGAAGCATCTAAAGAAGAAGTGCGCTCTAGAAGTTCTGATTCTGAGCAAAACAAGACAGTAGAAAGAACCAAAAGCTCTAAACATCCACTGGACTTAGTTCTGATGATCTAGAAGACCAGTACTCTTAGAAGCTCTGATGTAACCTCAACGCAATCTCCCTCTGACACAGAAACTCCAAGATAACAAAGAATCTGATGAAGATTCTCAAAATCCAGAAAGAGTGACGGAAAGAATTTCTTCAAATGGAAAGGAAGGATTTTTAGAAAGAAATTATTCAGGGAGACAAATTGGTTATGGCAAGAAACAAAGAAGTAATGACATTGAATGCTCATCAAAGGCCAATATTCTGTCATCACTCCAACGGTCCTTTCACCACTATATAAAGGACAACCTACCTCATTGAGAAAAAAAACACAACAACGCATAAAAAATTCTTTACATTCTCTCTTAAAGCTTTTCACGAGCTGCTGCTCATACGTGAAAACACTTGCTTGATTATTCTACTGTAATATTCGCTTACTCTTAGAAGCATTCTCTATTACATATTTATTTTGCTAAATTACTTTTGTTCCTCAAGTGACTCTGCATAGTCTGTATACTTGGGAGGACTAAGAGATCACTCTCTTAGACGTTTGGTTGTATTAATCTTTCAAGATTAATGGATTAAGTCCTTTTTGAAGGCGAAATCGCCTTGGCCGGGTGGACTGGAGTAGCTTTGTGTTATAAGCGAACCAATATAAAATTCTGTGTGTTCTTACTTCTGAAAAAGCTTTTATTTTCTAAAACAATTCAAACACCCCTTTCTTGTTTTTCTTACCTTCAATTAGCACGCCTCACGTCCGTTGTACTCAAAGGGAACCTTTTAGTTCTAATTTGTGATTTGAATGTTAACTTATGTTGTTTGTTTTCTTCGAGTGATGAAAAGATTGAAAATAGAAATGGATGGGAACCTCAGAAGGAGAAAGGGGAGGTTTTTTATTAGTGTGCTCGCCAAGATACAACAATCTCGTGCCTACGTATCCTTATGGTGTAATAAGGAAATCAGAGCATTCGTAGTTCGGGGAACTATGATTGGTTGGTGTCTTTTAGTGAATGAATGTGTAGGTCGGCGTTCTGAAGGCTAAACGTTGGCTTGTCTACTCTCGGCGGAGGCTTAAGCACTAGTTTGTTGTGTGCATTAGAAAGGATTAGACAGTGTTCTTCTGAAAAAGTGTTTTGGTCACACGGGGGTGACAAGTTGGATTAATGTGTTTGATGCTTAGTTTGATTGGTTTTGATCGCACGGGGGCGAGGACAAATAGATTTGATGTGTTAAGATATTTTTGGTTGGATGACGATTACTCAGATAGTCGAGTAAGACAACTCGTATCCTAATAGTAGAGAAAGGGAATAGAAGACTCTAGACCATTTTCTTTTTCATCCTTAATTATAAAAAGGATTTAATGATGATTAAGGTGTTTTGAATGGATGACGAATACTCGGATAGCCGAGTAAGACAACTCGTATCCTAATAATCGGGAAAGGGAATAGAAGACTCTAAACCACTTTCTTTTTCATCCGAGTGATTATAAAAATAGGTTTACGTGAGGTCGATGTATTTAGAATAAACGACAAGTGCTCAAATGGCTGAGTAAGACAACTCATATCCAAGCATTTGAGGAGAGGAATTGAAGACTTAAGACCATCTCCCTTTTCGTACAACTTATCATAAGAGTGTTTTGATTTAAACGAGTTTAGAAGTTTGTAAGAGAAATAACAATGATTTGACTAACCGAGTAAGGGAACTCGTATTCAAACAATCGAAGAGAGGAGTTGAAGACTCAAAACCATCTCTCTTTTCATTTCTAAATGGAATGGTATTTAATCGTGATTAGGTATTTTGAATTAATTTGAAAAAGGCACACTCGATATTGATCAAGATTTTTTATTTGCGTTTCAAGTGAAATGGAATAAGTTTGAGAAGATGGTTGGTTTTAATTGAAATTGGTCTTATAAATAAATAGAATTTTATTATATTGATTGTTAAATATAAAAAATTCAATTCAATGTGATTCTCATAAGTTAATTTGATTATTATTTTTAGAACATTTATAATTATTAAAATGACAAATTTACAATATATAGATAAAATTAGTCAACAATATAATAATATCTTTATAAGCTATGAAACTCTTGTGATCAATTAACATGCACAGTTGGAAATAACTATCAAATTAGTTTCTATAGTAACTACAATAACATGAGAAATGAGTTTAGAAACTAAAGAGATATTTGTTGAACACTATCATAGGCATAATAATGTTATGATATAGATTAAACTTTCCCACTTACTTTGAATAATGCATCCTCACATTTAAAAGTTTCATAAAATCCACATAGTTTAATATGTTATTTATAAACTTCAACTAATAAACAATTTTGTAAAATAATACATTTTCAGAACCTTTAACTATATATACTCAAAACTCCTACCCTAAACACACATACCCAGAAATAACACCAAAGGACATGTTGACAAATTACAGTCCTAGGCAAACTTATTGCACTACAAATGCATGCATATCTAAACTTTTAGTATTAAAAAAAATGAGATAATTATTTATTTGTCTTTTTTGTTTTAATACAAGTTGAAAGAATAACAACAACCACACGAGCAAACAATTTGGCAATTTAAAAGAATTAAAATGTAAATGCAAAGTTGTTCAATCCAAAACACAGTAGAGATTCATATTCTAAATCAACTCCTTGGCTTAGATTTGTTCAAACTAAAATACATTAAAACCAAAATATTTGAACAAATAAAGTACAAAAGTAGTTTATATAATATCAAAACACAAACCTCAATTTAAGTTTAATCCAAATCTTTTCAACCTTCAGCATGACAAAACACTCATAGAAACAAAAATGCAACTCATGAATTACAAATAATATGAGCAACCAAACACATACTTCAATCAAAATTATTCATTTTCCTCACATGAAAACGTAGTAGTCAAAACAAATCAAGGAAGATTCCAAAACTACAAGATGAAATTCATACCTCGCACTTGTGTTTTCAACAACTTCTGAGTGCGACTCCGGCAGTGCGTGGAATGATTAAATGCTGTTTCGCGGTGGTTACTTGCGGTTGTTGTTCGGATATGTGATGGAGGAACAATGTTTGTGTTTTTCCGAAAATGAAAATGCAGCTTCCTGTTGTGGTCCGAAGGTTTGGTTTTGACGGAGTAAGAGTGTGGTGGTTATTGTTGGTTCTAGGTGTTGGAGCAATTTTGGTAAAAACAAGAGTGTTCACAAGTTGTCACATGTGATGTCTTAACATAAGATATCTTGTACATGCTGGATGTTTAAAATATAATTATGCAGGATTGTTCCAGGATGTCAGACCCGATGTCATGACATTTGTATACAAAACATTCAGTCTGAATGTTATGTATTATGTGATTGCGTTTTTAATGGCAATCTGTGTATGATTGATGAGTTAATTGAACGCGCTATCAATCATTAATTACAACCAGATTTACTTATTTTCCAAAGAGATCTAATCAGCTGTCATGAGAAGATATGAATGGAAAATAGTTTTAGGGTTTTATGATGTCCAAGCCCATCCAATTACTTCTATAAAAAGGACATGGAAAACCTGATTTGATACACAAGAAATAACAAACGAAATATTGAGAGAGAATAAGGGTTTTAGTCTTGTATGGTCGTGTGAATTGTAAGCCATTCAATTCATCCATAGATGATTGAATTGGTCTGATTTTTAAGTTATAATTTGTCACTCTAAGCTTTTAAGCATGCGTGTGTGTCTACTTGATTGAAGCTTCTAAGTAAGATCAAGTGTGTGTCTTTGAAGAGTGTCTTCTTTTCATTGTAATTCTTGTTTAATATCACTGGTGTGATTGAGGGGGAGTGAGTGGGATCTCATATCTAAGAGTTCTTAGGTAGAAGTCACACGGGTAGAGATTAGGTGAAAAAGAATGTAACTTGTGTTGTTTACTGAGAGTCTTTGAACTGATTCTATTTAGTGGATTTCCTTCCTGGCTTGGTACCCCCCAGACGTAGGTGAGTTGCACTGAACCGGGTTAACAATTGCTTGTGTCTCTTGCATTACTGATCTTTATCTTTTATCCTGTTTGTATTGTTCAGATATTAGTGTCGTGACATTACCTTCGACATCTCATATCTGATACCAGAATTTCAATTGGTATCAAAGCAGGCATCCTGCCCTGGTTGTGGGTGAGATCTAGGGACGATACTTTATGTTACTATGGAGAGAGATGGAGGATCTGTTCCCAGGCCACCTATTTTGGATGGATCCAACTATGACTACTTGAAACCTCGAATGGTAGCCTTCCTAAAATCTATGGATAATAAGGCTTGGAAGGTTGTGTTAACAGGCTGGGAACATCCAGTAGTTACTAAGGTAGGGGAAGCTACAACTGATAAGAAGCCTGAAGAACAATGGACCAAGGAGGAGGATGATCTAGCCCTTGGAAATTCTAAAGAATTGAATGCTATATTCAATGGAGTAGACAAAAATATCTTCAGATTGGTGAACAACTGTGAGGTGGCTAAAGATGCTTGGGACATTCTCAAAACCACTCATGAAGGCACCTCTAGAGTGAAGATGTCTAGACTGTAGCTTCTCACCACCAAGTTTGAAAATTTAAGGATGAAAGAAGATGAAAATATTCATGAATTTCTTATGAATATCCTTGAAATTGCTAATGCCTCAGGAGCCCTGGGAGAGAAGATGTCAGATGAAAAATTAGTAAGGAAAATACTCAGGTCACTCCCTAAGAGATTTACTATGAAGGTGACAGCCATAGAAGAGTCTCAAGACATCTCCAATATGAGAGTTGATGAGATAATTGGATCCCTCCAAACATTTGAGATGGGAATGTGTGATGGATCTGAAAAGAAAGCCAAAAGCATAACCTTCATGTCAAACACTAAGGAGGAAGAGGAGGAAGGTGGTCAAGATATTGATGAAGATTTGGCAAATGATGTAGCAATGCTGGGAAGACAGTTCAACAGACTTCTGAAAAAGATGGATGTAAGATCTAAGGCTAATGTCAAGAACATCTCATCTGACATCAGTAAATCCAACAATGCTGGAAGAAGAACAAGGTCAGATGAAAAGCTCAAAGAGGGAAAAGGAGTTCAGTGTTATGAATGTGATGGGTATGGACACATTAGAACTGAATGTGGAACCTACCTCAAGAAACAGAAGAGGAGTCTTGCTGCCACTTGGTCTGATGAAAGTGAAACAGAAGAATCTGCAAATTTGTGACTGCCTTGACTGGAAGATGGGGTTCTGATGAAGACTCAAGTGATGATGAAGTAACCTTTAAAGAGTTAGCCACTACCTATAGAAAGTTGTGTCACAGAAGTGCAGAAGTGTGTCAACAAGTTGAAAGCCAGAAGAAAATGATAGCACAACTGGAGATTGAGAAGGCAGAACATGTGGAAACATCTCCAAGTTGAAAACTAAAGTTGTATTCTTGAATTCTAAACTGGATGAGATGACCAAGTATGTAAGAATGTTAAACAATGGATCTAACACCTTAGACAAAATTCTCCAGACTGGACAAATAACAGGAGACAAATCTGACATTGGGTTCAATGAATCTAAGCCTGAGTGAAGTTACACTAGTGGCAAACCTAAATCTAAACCTAAGTGCAGCCATATTGATAGGAAACCTATGATGTCACATCATATGTCACAATATCATAAAGGAAGACAGCAGAAAGGAAAACACCAAAGATGGAGATGTCATTACTGTGGAAAATTTGGCCACGTAAAGCCTTTCTGTTATAAGCTGTATGGTTATCCTAGTCCTGCTCATCATCAACATAGACCCAAACATCACATACCTGTTAACAAAAAGTAATGGGTTCCTAGGACTAATGCTACAAGTCTGATAGCTCACACTTCCTTCAGAGTTTCAGCCAAAGAAGATTGGTATTTTGATAGTGGGTGATCCAGACACATGACTGGAAACAAAAACCTACTAACTGGCCTTCATCCTCATGCCACAAGCTATGTAACCTTTGGTGATGGAGAAAAGGGTGAAATCAAGGGGATTGGTAAGCTTGATCGCCTTGGAGTTCTTGGCCTTGACAATGTCCTACTTGTTAAGGGATTGACTATAAATCTAATAAGCATCAGTCAATTGTGTGACCAAGGTCTAAATGTAAACTTCACTAAAACTGAATGTCTGATTACTAACAAAGAAAATGAAGTAATCATGAAAGGAGTCAGGTCTAAAGACAATTGTTACATGTGGAGTTCTCAAGAAACTGGTTATTCTTCAATGTGTACTTTAGCCAAAGAAGAAGAAGTAAAGATATAGCATCAAAGATTAGGCCATCTGCATCTTAAAGGTATGTAGAGGATTATATCTGTTGAAGCTATTAGAGGAATTCCCAACTTGAAGATTGAAGAAGGAAAAGTATGTGGAGAATGTCAGATTGGAAAACAGACAAGGATGTCACACCAGAAGCTTAGACATGACACCACTTCCAAAGTTCTGGAACTCCTCCATATGGATTTGATGGGACCCATGCAGGTGGAAAGCCTTGGTGGGAATAAGTATGCATATGTAGTGGTCGATGACTTCTCCAGATACACTTGGATCAATTTTATAAGAGAAAAATCTGATGTTTTTGAAATCTTCAAAGATCTTTGTCTAAAACTTCAAAGAGAAAAAGGAATGTCCAGTTATCAAAATTAGAAGTGATCACGGGAAGGAATTTGAGAACAACAAATTTGCTGAATTCTGTTCTTCAGAAGGAATTCATCATGAGTTCTCATCTCCCATTACTCCCCAGCAAAATGGTGTGGTGGAAAGGAAAAATAGAACCCTTCAAGAATCAACCAGGGCTATGATTCATGCTAAGAAATTGCCCTACCATTTTTGGGCTGAAGCCATGAACACAACCTGCTATGTTCACAACAGAGTGACCTTGAAGAAAGGGACTCCTACAACTTTATATGAAGTCTGGAAAGGGAGAAGACCTACAGTCAAATACTTCCATGTGTTTGGTAGTAAATGCTATATCTTGACTGATCGTGAACAAAGAAGGAAGATGGATCCCAAAAGTGATGAAGGAATATTTCTGGGCTACTCAACAAACAGTAGACCATATAGAGTCTTTAATTCCAGAACTAAAGTAATGATGGAATCTATTAATGTTATGGTTGATGACTAACAGGATGATGTCACAAACGATGTTGAGACATCTCTGAATGATCCCACAGCTGATTTCTCAGACAAAAACAAGGAGAGTGAACCTTCTCAAGCTGAACCTGAAGATGACAAAATCAACAAAGGACCCTCCATCAGAGTTCAGAAGGATCATCCTAAAGATCTCATTATAGGAGATCTAAATAAAGGGGTCACAACTAGATCAAGGGAAGTGATCTCACATGGCTGCTTTGTGTCCAAGATTGAGCCTAGGAATGTCAAGGAAGCCTTGACTGATGAGTTTTGGATCAATGCCATGCAGGAGGAGTTAGGTCAATTCAAGAGGAATGAAGTATGGGAACTGGTTCCTAGACCTGAAGGAATAAATGTCATAGGTACAAAATGGGTGTATAAGAATAAATCTGATGAACAAGGGGTGGTTACTCAAGTTGAAGGAGTGGATTTTGATGAAACATTTGCTCCTGTAGCTCGCCTTGAGTCCATTAGATTATTTCTTGGAGTGGCATGTATTCTGAAGTTCACACTGTTCCGAATGGATGTAAAAAGTGCCTTCTTGAATGACTACTTAAATGAGGAAGTATATGTTGAACAACCTAAAGGATTCACAGATCCAAATCTTCCAAAGCATGTGTATAGATTGAAGAAATCCCTCTATGGTTTGAAACAAGCTCCTAGGGCTTGGTATGAGAGACTCACAGTGTTCCTCACTAACAATGGATACAGGAAAGGAGGTATTGACAAGACCCTATTTGTGAAGAATGAAGGAGGAAAACTCATGGTGGCACAAATATATGTGGATGATATTGTGTTTGGTGGGATGTCGGATTAGATGGTTGAACATTTTGTTAGACAAATGCAGTCTGAGTTTGAGATGAGCCTTGTTGGAGAGTTGACCTATTTCCTTGGGCTATAAGTCAAGCAGATGGAAGATTCTATCTTTCTATCTCAAAGAAAATATTCCAAGAACATTGTTAAGAAGTTTGGCATGGAGAATGCAAGTCATAAAAGGACACCTGCTACTACTCATTCGAAAGTCTCCAAAGACGAAATTGGTGTTAGTGTAGATCAAAGTCTATACAGAAGCATGATAGGAAGCCTGCTATATCTCACATCAAGCAGACCTGACATTGCATTTGTTGTAGGTGTTTGTGCTAGATATCAAGCTGAACCAAAAGTCAGTCACATAAACCAAGTGAAAAGGATACTAAAATATGTCAATGGAACCAGTGACTATGGAATGTTATATACTCATGGATCTGGATCTATGTTGATTGGTTCTTGTGATGCTGACTGGGCTGGAAGTGCTGATGATAGGAAAAGCACATCAGGAGGATGCTTCTTCCTAGGGAACAACCTGATATCATGGTTTAGTAAGAAACAAAATTGTTTGTCCCTATCCATTGTTGAAGCTGAATACATAGCAGTTGGGAGTAGTTGTTCTCAACTGGTTTGGATGAAACAAATGTTGACTGAATACAATGCCACACAAGATGTCATGACATTGTACTATGACAACCTGAGTGCTATAAATATTTCCAAGAATCCTATTCAGCACAGCAGGACAACGCACATTGATATTCGTCATCACTTTATTAGAGAACTTGTGGAAGAGAAAATCATAGCACTAGAGCATGTTACTAATGAAATGCAATTAGCTGACATATTTACAAAGGGTTTGGATGCTAATCAGTTTGAATGTTTAAGAGGGAAATTGGGGATTTGTATCCATGAGAATTTATAGCAATTAATTTGGAGTGGAAAAGGTAATAAAAATATTGTCTGCTTTGAAGGTCTAGTGAAGGAGTTTGTGGTGAACATACCGGAGGATATTGCTGACAAGAACAGCAAAGAGTTTTGCAAAGTATTTGTTAGAGGAAGGTGTGTAAGGTTCTCCCCAATTGTAATCAATAAGTTCCTAGGAAGAGGAACAGAAGGAGCTGTTGAATTAGAGGCCACAAACAATGAAGTCTGTAGGACAATCACTAATGGTCAAGTCAAGGAATGGCCAAGCAAAAAGCATCTCTCTGCTGGCAAATTAACTGTAAAATATGCTATCTTGTAAAAGATAGGGTCAGCCAATTGGGTACCAATAAACCACATCTCAACAATCTCCAATGCTCTTGGAAGGATAATATATGTTATTGGAACTAGGCTCAACTTTGATTATGGAAGGTTCGTGTTTGAACAAATTGTTAGACATGCTTCCACTAATGCAGTGAAGCTGTCAATTGCCTTTCCCTCTATTATTTGTGGGATAATTCTAAGCCAGCAACCTGGTATTTTAAGCACAAGTGATATCCCAAGTAGAAGGAAGCCTCCATTGTCAATTCACTACAAGTTATTTGAAGGCAGTCATGTCAATGACATTGTCATGACATCTGCAATGAAGAAGCCAGCCTCTCAAGGTGGCCTGATTGCTCAATTGAAAGAAACCTGTAAGGAGTTGGAAACTGGGATTAGGGTGGCTAAGGCTAGGAAAAAGGCTTTAGAGGTTCTCATTAGTAGCTCAGAGCTAGAAGAGATGGATAAGGTTGGTGAAGCCAAGGAGACAGATGCCCACACCTCAAGTGAGAGGTCTAATTCTCAAGATCAATCTAGTGGCAGTTCTGGATCTGAAGGTGAAGAAGATGCTACCTCCTCAGACTAAGTTGTGTTTTTTTTGGCAGTCCTTTTTGATGCCATGATGTAATATTTGGGCTCTTAATGAGTTCTCTGGATTTCTGATTATCTCAGCTCATGTAGCTGTGTATAATTATGGTTCTGTACCACCTGACATTTTGTTTTAACATTTTATATGTTATAACATCCTTTGTGACATTCTCTACTGGACTAATTGACATTTATTTTGTCTAATTGGTCTCTTTGGTCTATTTTGACTAAAAAGGGGGAGAAGTTAATATGTGGAGAGTTGCAGTTAATGTGTGGAGATATGGAGAGTTGCAGTTAATATGTGATGACAATTTATGATGTTGAACAAAATGATGTTCTGTGATGTTGAAGGAGATGTCTGAACAAAATGATATTCTGTGTTGTACAGGTGCTGATGTTGAAGGAGATGTCAGAGTGTGACTCTGAATGTTGCAGATGTTGAAGGAGATGTCAGAGTGTGACTCTGAATGTTACAAGTGCTGTTGTTGTTGAAGGAGATGTCTGTGTTGAACAAACTTAGGGGGAGAAGAAGCACCTATGTGTTTATTATGTGTATTACTAGTTGCTATTATAGCTAGTAATTGTGTTTGCTTCTGCTGCTGCTTATCTGCGTAACTACTGTTATGTTGTTTAACTACTGATGTGTTTTTTCTTGTGAACAAATGGACTGATATATGTTTTAGCCAAAATTTGCCAAAGGGGGAGTTTATTGGTTCTAGGTGTTGGCAGCAATTTTGGTAAAAACAAGAGTGTTCACAAGTTGTCACATGTGATATCTTAACATAAGATATCTTGTACCTGCTGGATGTTTAAAATATAATTATGCAGGATTGTTCCAGGATGTCAGACCCGATGTCATGACATCTGTATACAGAACATTCAGTCTGAATGTTATGTATTATGTGATTGCGTTTTTAATTGCAATCTGTGTATGATTGATGAGTTAATTGAACACGCTATCAATCATTAATTACAACCAGATTTACTTATTTTCCAAAGAGATCTAATCAGCTGTCATGAGAAGATATGAATGGAAAATAGTTTTAGGGTTTTATGATGTCCAAGCCCAGCCAATTGCTTCTATAAAAAGGACATGGAAAACCTTATTTGATGCACAAGAAATAACGAACAGAATATTGAAAGAGAATAAGGGTTTTAGTCTTGTGTGGTCGTGTGACTTGTAAGCCATTCAATTCACCCATAGATGATTGAATTGGTATGATTTTTGAGTTGTAATTTGTCACTCTAAGCTTTTAAGCATGAGTTGTGTCTACTTGATTGAAGCTGCTAAGTAAGATGAAGCGTGTGTCTTTGAAGAGTGTCTTCTTTTCATTGTAATTCTTGTTTAATATCACCGGTGTGATTGAGAGGGAGTGAGTTGGATCTCATATCTAAGAGTTCTTAGGTAGAAGTCACATGGGTAGAGATTAGGTGAAAAAGACTGTAACTTGTGTTGTTTACTGAGAGTCTTTGAACTGATTCTATTTAGTGGATTTCCTTCATGGCTTGGTAGCCCCCAAACGTAGGTGAGTTGCACCGAACTGGGTTAACAATTGCTTGTGTATCTTGCATTACTGTTCTTTATCTTTTATCCTATTTGTATTGTTCGGATATTAGTGTCGTGACATTACCTTCGACATCTCATATCTGATACCAGAATTTCAGTTATCACGATTTGGTGGGTGGAAGGGTATAGAACGCGACGTCGTTGAAGGTTGCAAATGATGATGAATTTTGTGTGATGGTTAACGATTCAGATGTGTAAGTGTAAATAGGTTTTTGATTATCATGAAGGTTTCACATGGTGGTGTCAGAAAATGCGGTTAGGCTTATTATTCACGGTTTTGATGCAATGCTTGGTTGTATTGAAAATGGTGGAATGAGGTAGTGTGTAAAGGAATTGAGCCTTTGCTTGAACCCTGTATTAAACGAAGATTCACGATTGGTGTAGGGTGTTCAAGGCGGCGATGTATGGTGGAGAGGTTTGGAAGAGTGTGTTTTGTGGTGCAGATGCCATGGTTAGTGGTTACAGCAGAGGGATGATGTTTTTTGGTGGTGACCACGGTTGGTGTAAGGGGTGAAGAAAAAATATTATGAATATTAATGAGAGAGATGAGGATATTTTTGTTGCTTTCAAAATGAGAGAGTAACAACTTTTATTCCCTTCTTCTTTTTATTTTAATCTCCAATGTCCAGAGAGAGAGAGAGAGAGAGAGAGAGAGTATGTAACATGTGTGTAGTGTTGTAGGTGTGTGTGTTGGTGAGTGGTGTTAAGAAGCAAAAGGAACCTTTTCCCCTTTTTTTTTACTCACGAGAGAGAGATCCAATGGATAGTGAGTGGAGGTATTGTGAGAGAGGAGTGAGGTCTTCTCTTTCCCCCCAAGCCAGCTGTCCGCGCGTGGCAGGAAGAGAGATTTTTTTCGATCTTTCTTAATTCCCTTTTCTTTTATACCGTTGGAAACTCCTTTTCAATATTTCTTTGCCAGCTGTTGGTGTGGAAAGGAGGAAGATTTTTTGGATCTTTCCTAATTCCACTTATTTAATTATTCGTACTATTATTATTTGATTTTATAATTAGTAAAATAGAAACACACAAGGATAGCTACTAAAGACCTTTGATTAATTTGAATCAACCATTCAGATTAAACCAAAAAATACAAACCAATCAAAATTGCAAAGTTATCCTTTTTAGATGATCTAATTGATTTAAATGGGATTAAATTGATTAATTCAAATAAAAATCACAACTTCTTAAATAAACACAGTAAAATTAAAATGAAGACATGGAAATTCCTATTTATTTAATTCGAATATTTTGGCGAAAGAATAAAATTAAAACAACTAAAAATGAATAAGAGTCGGGCAAAAATTTGACCGAAAAAATAAATCGGATGCATGAAAATGATCAGTGCAAAATATAATTATTGAAAAAATACAGCGTTTCTTTAAATTTTGAAATAAATTTTCACCGGTTAAAAGGCTCAGGCGAGTCAAAATGCGACCGAAAAAGTCGTCGAAAAATATAACGAGCACACCAGATTAAACTATGCGAGCCGTAGATTAATAATACTGGTGTCTGCAATTTTTATTTTGAAACTTTTTACCCGCTGATTTTGCACGTTCTTGAGAAATGATGTAACCAATTTGTATGTAATTTTCAATAATTTATTCTGACTGATATTTTAGGTGTTATTTATGATGAAATGCATGTCATGCTGTGCATATGATGCAAATAAAAAAATGAAATCAGATTTACGAAAATTTAAAAATGCCTGGACAAAATTGGGGTATGACAGTTGCCCCTATTTAATTAGCTTGAACTAGAAGGTAAGAATGACAACGGTCTTCATACATTCATGGTGAAAGGTAATTAAATACGAAATGATACAAATTTTGTCCTTTGAAATGCAATGGAGGGATGCAGAAAGAAAATGCAACGAATTCTATAGCACCAAGGTACTAGGGGTAGAACGGCATATCAGTGCCAACCCTCGAGTCGACACTCAAATCTTGCAAAGGTCGTTATTCGATGTAAAGGAGAATGCGGGACTAAAAATTGCAACGTTTTCTGGCACCAAAAGGATGACAATGCAAATTGCCATCATCAACAGGATGATAGTAATTCACCACGATTTTCAGGATCGTCATAACCAAAAGGATGATGGAATACCAAGCTTCAAAGGTAGCCGTCACCAAAAGGATGATGGTAAGTTTAATATCCAACCTTTCTGTCGCCAAAAGGGGATAGTTGGACACAATAAAACTCAAAGATTTTCATCACCGAAAGGATTGTTGGTGTAAGCCCTAGAGGCCAATACATTTTGGTACTTGTATCGAATAATAAAAGGCATTCTCTTTATTATGGTTGATTAATAAAGTCCCTGGAATAGATAGTCCGTTTAATGTATTAAGTGTGACTTAATCATGAGAACACATTAAACATAAGGACACTATTCCTAAAGTATCCGTAGTCGAGCTTTAGTGTGAAGTGGGATAACATTAAAGCATTAAGACTATTATGTTTGTAGACTGATGATCACATCTCATGGATCATGGATAAAGAGTTATCAAGTCTTAAACATAGGTATGAATATTAGGAGTAATATTTATACCGGATTGACCCGCTATGAGAATACTATATAGAAAGTTATGCAAGGTGTCATAAGTTATTCTCATGGTGATAATAGTGTATTCCACTCTTCGACCTGAAACCACTATGGATCCTAGATATAGAGTCGAGTGCTTTATTGCTGATCCAACTTGTCCGTAACTGGATAACCATAAAGACAGTTGATGGGTACTCCACAAAGCATGCTGAGGGACATGAGTGACCTAGATGGAATTTGCCCATCCTGCATAACAGGATAAATGTCTATGGGCCCAATATTGAACTGGACAAGGATGACACGGTCTATGCCTTGTGTTCAATATAGACATAAGGGCAAAAGGGTAATTATACACATAATTATTATCACAGATGGTTTTGTCAGATCACATGACATTTTCGTGTCTTGGGTAGCAGTGATGTGTTGCTAGATACCGCTCACTGTTTATTATATTAAATGCGTGATTTAATATAATTGCCAACGTCACGAAAACCTACAGGGTCACACACAAAGGACGGATTGATGAGAGATAGAGTAACTAAGGAATACCGTAAGGTACGGTGCCCTTAAGTGGATTATAGAACATCGTAAGGTACGGTGTACTTGAGTAGAATACGAAATATGGTAAGGTACCATGGGCTTAAGTGATTTTGGGCATATTATAAGATATGGGCCAAAATACACTTAAGTGGGCTTTTAGCTTGAAGCCCACACAAGTGGTTCTATAAATAGAACCCTTGTGCAGAAGCACAAAGGGCGTTTGCATTCTTTTCGTTTTCACTCTCTCTCTCTCTCTCTCTCTCACTCAAAGCCTTCATTCGTACCAGCTAGCACTGAGATTGAAGGAACCCGTTCGTGTGGACTGAGTAGAGACGTTGTCATCGTTCAACGTTCGTGATCGTTTCGTGGATCTGCATCAAAGGGTTTTGATCGTTACAAGAGATCTGCATCAAAGGTTTCGATCATCACAAGAGGTAAATATTCTATCACTGATCATGACCATTCGTAAGGATCTCTAAAGGAGAAATTTTAATTTCCGCTGCGCTTTGGGTCGCCAATTCTCCTTCAGTGGTATCAGAGCCACTTACGAAACCATGAATCGGATAGGTGTTTAATTTTTGTATTAATATGATTAAAAGACAGAATGAATCAATTAATTAAACGGGCAATTAAATTTGGCATCATGAGTGTACGAGTTGGATGATTGATGTTGACTATGCTTTGGAATCCGACATTAGTATGGTGAAGCAGCGATACATCGATCGTCCATAGGTTACACAATTGAGACCGATCAACTTATATATGATATAAGTAATCCTAATGCAAAGTACGGTATATGTGATATACTGTTTCTGTTTCATTCACTCGAACACTAAATGATTGTTTTCCTTTGAGCGATCAATGGTCATTTGCTTCGGAATCCGACATTAGTATGGTGAAGCAATGACCTGTTGATCAATCATACTGAATCAACAATCGAGGTGTGTTTGACGGTCTGAAATTGGCGCATTAGGGTTGGTGACGGCGCAAGGGTTGTGCCGTCAAAGAGTTGTGAATTTAGGGTTTTTTTGGAAGAGGTCCGTAGACTGTTTCAAAGCCCTATTAGTTTGGCCGCGTAAAGCTCGTGTGACGAGCGCAACAGGCGTAACAAACAAGACGCGTGACGTTCGTAACAGACCCATGACGGTCGTAACAAGGGCGTGACGGTCGTCACGTGCTTTGTGACGGTCGTCACATTCACAAGTCCAGAAAACTAGGCATTTCTGTTTTGACCCTGTAACGGGCGTAACATGCCTGTGACGGTCGTCACACTCACAAGGTCAGAATTCTCGGGGTTAAAATTAATTAAAGGAATTAAATAATTAAAGGAACCCCCGGCTAACTCTGCATAGTATGATCGGTCGCCGAAATTTAATTTGGTTTTAATTAATTAAAGGAATTAAAATTTAATAATAACAATGTGTTTATTATTATTGCCTTGTGGTGATCAGTTATGGCCTTAGTTGTCCTTTATTTTGTTTTGGGTTTTTAAATACGACCTGCGTGTCGTGCCTCTCCTTTTGATCTCTTAATGTAACTTCTTTTCTCATCTCAAACCCTCGTATGTAAAACGAGTTTCTTCTGGAATGTAATGTTATGAATAAAGAGAAGAAGACAATGTTATGAAGAAAGAGAAGATTTCAATATCAAAGGAGGACAATCTTGAAGATCTTGCTTGGAGAAGCTTAGAGAAGAATTCAATATTAAAGGAGGACAACCTTGAAGATCTTGCTTGGAGAAGCTTAGATCGTTGTAGGTTAGCTTAGGTTCTCTCATTGGCTTGGGAGAACAATTGCGCTAGGGGCCATAACTGTTTTATTTTGTTTGTATGTATGTTGATGCATGTGAATGTATGTTGATGCATGTGAGAGACGATTTATATGATAAACAAGCCGGTGAGATCATAACAATTGCAATTCCCTCAAACTAAAATATTAAGTTTATGCTTTCCAAGTTTTAACACTCATCAAGACTAGTAATGGATAATGTAGGTTTCGCCTACGCGAGGTGCATGATCTATATATTAGTAAGGTGCGATGGGATAATTGTAATATCCAACTGTTAAAACAATGGGTCAAACTTAACTAAACAAATTATAATAAGATTATATATATGTTTAGAAGCAAGAGTTGGGAATAATCCATATGATGGATTGGAATAAGGAGTTATTCACCCAATTGAAATTTTCGAGAGTTGTATGAGATACAATTGGAAGGAGTTCCTACCTAAATAACCTAGTTTTGTGTAATCCGCCTACGCGGACTTAGAACGAAGTGAAATATGGATCTCGACCCACTAGAAAATCTTCCAACGGGATTTTCCGAATCAAATGATGAGGGTCATTTGTTTTGAGTAAAATAGTGGGAGCATATTTGATTAAAGGCCTAATTAAATATGTCAATGATACTTATATTTTCTTAATCCTTATGTAGATAACCATGACAGCAAACACCTCTAACAACATCTTGAGATCAATCCTTTATAAGGAAAAATTGTCTGGGACAAATTTTCTGGATTGACACCGAAACCTGAGGATTGTCCTCAAACATAATAGAAAGCTGTATGTCTTGGAGACACCTGTTCCTGAAGAGGAACCTCCTAGTTCTGCACCTAAGGCAGAAAGAGATGCTTATAAGAAGCATGTCGATGATGCCAATGAAACTGCTTGTCTCATGCTGGATGTCATGAACTCAGAGTTGCAAAAGCAACATGAGAACATGACAGCGTTCGATATGATCGAACACATGAAGATGCTCTATCAAGAGCAAGCAAGGCATGAGAGGTTTGAAGTTTCAAAAACCCTTTTTTTTAAGGCAAGTTAGCTGAGGGAGCCCCTATAAGTCCCCATGTGCTCAAGATGATTGGGTATATGGAAAAGCTTGAAAGGTTGAGTTTTCCCCTCGGAAAGGAACTTGCGACTGATTTGGTCTTGCAATCGTTGCCAGATAGTTTCAGTCAATTTGTCCTAAATTTCAATATGATTGATATGGACAAATCTCTTCCTGAACTGCTCGCCATGTTAAGAATTGCCGAGCAGAATCTGAAGACAAAAGGGAAGTCCATTCTGATGATCGGAAATGGAAAGAGACAGAACAAAAGGCCCACCAGGCAGGGTGATAAAGGGAAGGGCAAGGAAGTTGCCAAACCCAGACCCACTGTTACTGATTTGAGGCCTAGTGGAGGCATAACAAAGGCAGGCACCTGCTTCCATTGCGGTAAGACCGGACACTGGAAGAGAAACTGCCCAAAGTACTTGGAAGATGACAAAATCTCCATTCACAGGAAAAGGTGAAAGAGCTAATGATCTTTTGGCCCTCATACATACTGATGTATGTGGACCACTGAACATTCCAGCCAGAGGAGGTTTTCAGTACTTCATCACATTTACTGATGATTTCAGTAGATATGGTTATGTGTATTTAATGAAACACAAATCAGAGTCCTTTGAAAAGTTCAAGGAATTCAAGAATGAAGTACAAAACCAACTAGGTAAGAATATTAAAACTCTTCGATCAGATCGAGGCGGTGAGTATTTAAGCCTAAAGTTTGATGACCATCTGAAAGAGTGTGGGATCCTATCCCAACTTACTCCTCCTGGAACACCACAATGGAATGGTGTATCTGAGAGAAGAAATCGAACCCTGTTAGACATGGTCCGATCCATGATGAGTCACGCCGATCTTCCAAACTCCATTTGGGGACATGCACTATTGACAGCAGCTTACACACTTAACCGTGTTCCATCCAAAAGGTTGATAAGACACCATATGAGATATGGAGTGGTAAGAAACCACATATGTCTTACATAAAGATTTGGGGTTGCGAGGTTTATGTGAAATGACAAGTTTCAACTAAGCTTGAGCCCAAATCTAACAAATGCTTATTTGTGGGGTATCCTAAAGAAACAAGAGGATATTATTTCTACAATCCTTCTGAGGGCAAAATGTTTGTCGCTCGAACCTGAGTTTTCCTAGAGAGGGATTTTATTTCCAAAGGAATCAGTGGGAGGAAAGTAGAACTTGAAGAAATTCAAGAATCACAAACTATCGATACACCTATGGAGGAATTAGAGCAGGAAACACAAGTGGTTGTATAAGAGCAACCTGCTCAAGTAGAACAAGACCAGCGTAGGTCAGGCAGGATACGTCACCTACCTGAGATATATGGATATCTGATCAAGGTGATGTATTACTCATGGATCAAGATGAGCCTGTGACCTACTCATGGAATCTTCGCCTTGAAGAAACAGTAAAACTGTATGGATTCATCAAGAACGAAGATGAGCCTTGTGTCTACAAGAAGGTTAGTGGGAGCATGATCGTATTCCTGGTATTATATGTAGATGATATATTACTCATTGGAATCGATATCCCTACCCTGCAACAAGCAAAGTCTTGGGTGGGGAAATGCTTATCTATGAGGGACCTAGGTGAAGCAGCCTATATATTAGGAATCAGAATCTATAGAGATAGATCATAAAATGCTTGGCCTAAGTCAGAGTACATAGACAAGGTGCTGAGACGCTTTAATATGAATGATTCCAATGGTTATGTGTTTTGCTGAAATGGTGGCACTGTGAGATTGAAAATTTCAAAGCAAGATACAGTTGCTGATTCTACAACCGAGGCCGAGTATATTGCTGCCTCAAATGCAGAAAAGGGAGTTGTTTGGATCAAAAAGTTCATTAGTGAACTTGGCATAGTCCCTAGCATTGTGGATCCCATTGGTCTCTATTATGATAACAATGGTGCTATCGCACAAGCCAAGGAGCCTAGATCTCACCAACGATCCAAACACATACTTAGACGTTGTATGAAAATATGTAAAGTACCTACACTTGACAATATAGTTGACCCACTGACAAAGCCTCTTGCGCAGCAGAAGCATGATGGCCATACTAGATCAATGGGAATACGGGGTATGCCTGATTGGCTCTAGTGCTAGTGGGAGATTGTTGGTGTAAGCCCTAGAGGCCAATACATTTTGGTACTTGTATCGAATAATAAAAGGCATTCTCTTTATTATGGTTGATTAATAAAGTCCCTGGAATAGATAGTCCGTTTAATGTATTAAGTGTGACTTAATCATGAGAACACATTAAACATAAGGACACTATTCCTAAAGTATCCGTAGTCGAGCTTTAGTGTGAAGTGGGATAACATTAAAGCATTAAGACTATTATGTTTGTAGACTGATGATCACATCTCATGGATCATGGATAAAGAGTTATCAAGTCTTAAACATAGGTATGAATATTAGGAGTAATATTTATACCGGATTGACCCGCTATGAGAATACTATATAGAAAGTTATGCAAGGTGTCATAAGTTATTCTCATGGTGATAATAGTGTATTCCACTCTTCGACCTGAAACCACTATGGATCCTAGATGTAGAGTCGAGTGCTTTATTGCTGATCCAACGTTGTCCGTAACTGGATAACCATAAAGACAGTTGATGGGTACTCCACAAAGCATGCTGAGGGACATGAGTGACCTAGATGGAATTTGCCCATCCTGCATAACAGGATAAATGTCTATGGGCCCAATATTGAACTGGACAAGGATGACACGGTCTATGCCTTGTGTTCAATATAGACATAAGGGCAAAAGGGTAATTATACACATAATTATTATCACAGATGGTTTTGTCAGATCACATGACATTTTCGTGTCTTGGGTAGCAGTGATGTGTTGCTAGATACCGCTCACTGTTTATTATATTAAATGCGTGATTTAATATAATTGCCAACGTCACGAAAACCTACAGGGTCACACACAAAGGACGGATTGATGAGAGATAGAGTAACTAAGGAATACCGTAAGGTACGGTGCCCTTAAGTGGATTATAGAACATCGTAAGGTACGATGTACTTGAGTAGAATACGAAATATGGTAAGGTACCATGGGCTTAAGTGATTTTGGGCATATTATAAGATATGGGCCAAAATACACTTAAGTGGGCTTTTAGCTTGAAGCCCACACAAGTGGTTCTATAAATAGAACCCTTGTGCAGAAGCACAAAGGGCGGTTGCATTCTTTTCGTTTTCACACTCTCTCTCTCTCTCACTCAAAGCCTTCATTCGTACCAGCTAGCACTGAGATTGAAGGAACCCGTTCGTGTGGACTGAGTAGAGACGTTGTCATCGTTCAACGTTCGTGATCATTTCGTGGATCTGCATCAAAGGGTTTTGATCGTTACAAGAGATCTGCACCAAAGGTTTCGATCATCACAAGAGGTAAATATTCTATCACTGATCATGACCATTCGTAAGGATCTCTAAAGGAGAAATTTTAATTTCCGCTGCGCTTTGGGTCGCCAATTCTCCTTCAAGGATGACGTCCGTCACCAAAAGGATGATGGTTATTCTCGATAAGGCTTTCCATTACCGGGGGGTAAAATGGCAAGACTACCACCAAAAGGGTGATAGTTATCTCATCAACTTCAAAGATCACCGTCACCAAAAGGATGAAGGTAAGATCAAACACAAAAACTTGTTATCACCAAAAGGATGATAATAAGTTAATAACTTCAATGGTCACCATCACCAAAAGGATGAAGGTACGACCAATAACGAAACTTGTTATCACCAAAAGGATGATAATAAGTCAACAGTCACCATCACCAAAAGGATGAAGGTACTATCAAACAACAAAACTCATTATCACCAAAAGGATGATAATAAGTCACAACAACTCAAATGATCACTATAGCGGGAAATTCATGATCATCAAGCTATTGACAAGCTAGAGATCAATTAACAAGAGTTGCCACCGCGCTTTTATTGTTTCCAAGGGAAAAGGGAAAAAGTACGAACAAAACCCAATTATTAAGAAGTTTTCAAATAAAAACTAATAAAAATCAGAGATCACAGGTAAGGGGGTTGGTTACACAGAGGGAAGGTGTTAGCACCCAAAGTGTCCTAGGTACTCCTAGGGAGCCCTTTTTGTGTGCATATGTATTTTGTACAAAGCGATGTTTACAAACAAAGAGAATGGGGGGATGAGAAAAGAATTCATTAATTATATTTTTGTGTTTGACAAGACCTTTGGACTTGTGCCTACGTACCAACATATAAATGAGGGATCAAAACCTCGTAGTTCGTACTATAAATTTCAAAATGAGTGTGTTGGTTTTAACAAAATTTAAGTTTGAAAGGCACAAAGGCCTAAAAATGGTTTGAATGAGTTAGTTCTTTTTGGATTTTTCAAAGTTTAACTCAAGTATGGTTAAATTTTTTTACAAGTTTGATTTAAGAAAATAAGTTTGAAAAATGCAATGGCATACGACCAAAGTTTCTACCTTTTGCAAAAGTGGTCTAAGTTTAGAACAAAAGAAGTTCACACAAAGAATGTTTTAAAAATGGAGGGAGAGATTTTGAAATTAAAGAAATGGGGAGAAGATGAAGATACTACCCTATGAACAAAAATTTAAAAGTTTAAAGTTGAAAAGATCTAACCAAATGGGAGCAATCCAATAGACAAGTATGTCAATAGAAACCCAGAATTCCCTTGGACTTTTTAGGATCAAGCAACACACAAATGCACAATTATATCAATCTTGAAGAGCAAAGGCATCAAATAAAGATGGCCTTATCCAAGCTTGTCCACTTCATGATCTTCTTTAAAAATAGCCTATGTAGTAGATGAACTCCACAAGTCACACGTTCAACATGACAAATTAATAATGATCAATGTTGCAGATGAACTAGAGAGATTTTGAATGATGTATCAAATGAATTTCCAAATTTCAAGTACTTGGTTCTTCAATAAATTGGCATTGGCCAAGTCCATTATCAAAGTAATGTTGCCTAAATTCTAAGTCCAATTGGGCAAGATCAAACCAACAGTCCACTCAAAAGTCTTTTAGGGTTTTTGTTATTATTATGTACATTAATGGTCAAAGACCAAACATGCATACAAAGTATACACAAACAAAATAATATCACGCAATATGGTCCAAATGGACAAAGAAAAAATTACATTAACATAAACAATTAGAATGATATGTATAATGTCAAATGATATAAAGTGCTAAAAGTAAGATTGCATTAAAGTAAAGACTTGAAATTAAAAGCTAATGGTTAGTAAGTTAGTAGTTAGTTTTGTTTTGCTTCTTTTGATCTCAAGACATTCTTTGGAGAACACTCAACCCACTTGCCACAAGCATGTATCTTTGAACCAAAACATCTTCTAAAGGAAGGAAAGAAGGCCAAGTTTCCACACAATACCATGGAAGAGGGGAGACTGAAAATCTCACTAACTAGAATGCTTATGCCTTTTGTGTCACAAATTTAGCGCTATGTTAAGCAATCGTAATTGGACTTATATAGAAGTCACAACTACTTTAGGCCGAGCAATAAACTTTTGGTGTTAATGCATGTTGGAGACATAGTATTATGAACTATGCTCATTAAACATACCACACACAAAAAAATATGCAAAAGGTGTGGCCTAATCTCATCCATACTCATGTTAATATTTCAATCAACTAGCATTAGGACTTTGAGATGTCATTGGCCAATTGAAAGTGAATGATGAAGAAGGGGAATTAGATGAAGAGGGAAAGGGATGAATTAGATCACAAATTGGTCAAAGGAGGACTTTTACCAAATTAATATTATTCATTCATTTTGGGAGATGGAATCTACATTCCATCAATCCCCTAAATCCAATAATATTAACTTGACAAAGTCAAATCAACCTTGACCAAGGCCCAACAACAAATAAGAAACTCAATTAAGTCAATCCAAATGGCCAACACAATTAAAATGGCATTTATTCAATTAAAAATAGTAAAATAAAGCATTAAATTTAAATATGTTTTGTCCAAATCCTAAAATCTCATCAAAACACCAAATAAATGGCCATGAGATTTATCATAGGTCAAACAAGGTCAAAGGACCTTGGAGAAAAAATTTCATAAATTTTGGACACTTAAAAATATTTTTAAACAATTAAAAACAAATGCAAAATCAATTAATTGATGAAAAATATTAATAATGGTCCAAAAAATAATTTTCATTCAGAATAGAAAAGAGAAAAATATTTGATTTTTTTTGGTGAAAGACCCATATTTTTTGGATCAATATTGAATTTAATATGAATTATTGAATAAAATGCAATTAAACTAAAATTCAGAAAATGCTAAATTACGTGGGCCATCAGATCTCCCTCATTAATTGAGGTGGCAGATCTGATGATCCAAAACGCGCGTTCCGCCAATGTCCTAGTCAACCGCATGGGAAATGAAGTAATCAACATCAACGCTCCAGATTATAACGTGGGACTTGGATCAAGTGGTTCAGAGGTGAGACACCTCATCGCCGGAGCCAGAGCTCTGGTCATCTTCCCCGGTGAGCCCCACCGGTCTGGTTAAGATGAACCATCACCAAAATAATAAACAGGGACATGATCTTAAAGAAAAAACGTCACTGAGCACGAATATCACCTCCAATTCATCCAATTTCAAATATATTAAGAGATATGTGGAATTGAAAAATGAGGTTCATGATCTGAGTTGCTTTGATTTGGCCTCAAAGCAACTCAATCTTCTTGCCTACATTGGTAGGACTTCAGACAACTCAAGAATCAATGGAATTGAGCAACAATTTAAGAGAATCGAAGAGTTTAAAATTTCTACAGATTACCTTCAATGGAAGTCTGAGCTTGCTAGATCTTGATATGAATTGTGCTTGGCTTCACTTCAATTGCTTGCAGGAGAGGAATGGAAAGGTTTAGAAGCAATGGACTCCTGGAGAATTGAATTCCAAAACATTGGAGATTCAAGCTCAAATTCTAATGAATTTATCAGGGTTATCCTCTTAGAGTGAAGGGTTTTCAATGGGGATTCAAAGCTGGCGCGATGTGTGTGTCGTTTCTGAGTAAATGCAGCTGTATATATAGCCAAATCCATGTGATATTTTCATACTCTTCTCACTTTCCAATTTTGGCAAAATGATGATGGATGATGCATGGGCGCGCATAGGCCCATGAAATGATAGTTGATAGTCCAAATTTGAAGTTCAGATGCTTTGAAGATGGATTGGATTTCAAGGCAATTGTGCATTGTTGTTAGAAGTTGGATCCATGCCAAATGATATCAGCCTGTTTAAGTCATGCGCAGCTGGAGCGGGGTTTTTGTTACCTTTAGTTTTATTGACTAAACCAAAAGTCAACATACAACTCGAGTCTCCACCACACTTTTATTTTTCCAAGGGAAAGGCTAAAAAGCGAACAAAAGCCAAGTAAGAAATTTTTCAAATCAAAAACTAATAAAAATGTCAGAGATCTGGGTAAGGGGGTTGGTTATGAAATGGGAAGGTTTTACGCACCCAAAACATCCTTAGTACTCTAAGGGAACCTCTTTTTGCAAATATGTGTTGTAGGTTGGTATTTGTGAAAAGATTTGCACAAAGGATTGAGGGGGATGAGAAGAGAATAGATTATATTTACAAATTTGTTGTTTGAATGGATGAACCCATTTCCTACGTACCATCACAAAGGTAGGATCAAAACCTCGTAGTTCGGGGTAAAAATCTCAAAAGATTGGTGAATTGATTGATCAAAAGCCTTAAGGTCTTTTGTTATCAAAGGGAGAAGACTCAACCTAAACCAACAATCCACCATGTGAGGAAGGCTTCAACATGCTAGGGAGGGGTTAACCCTATAATAAGCATGAAAGACTTATAATCCAACCACTAAGGATTAGGTGAGATTTACATCAACCATTATGATAACTCAAACCTATGACTAATGTTTTTGAAAGGTTTTAACAAGTGGCCATTGAACCACAAAACAACTTAAAATGAGTTATATTTACAAGTTAAAGTTATTTACAAAAATGAAGTCAAAGTTGGATTAAAGTTTATTCACAATGAGTGTTTATGAAAAGAGTTTTGAAAAGTCAAAGGCTTAAGGCCTAGGTTTCTAATTTGAAACAAAGTCAAAGTTTGAAGAAATAGATTTTTGGCTTGGTTAGAGTGGGGAGAAGAAGAGAAGGGATATTCCTAAAGCATATAAAGATAAGAGGGGGAAAGATAAACCCTTGGAGTTCCATTTCTTGGAGTCATAGAGACGACTCAAGATGCTCATTTCCTTTGGACTTAGCACACAAATAAGCAATCAAACAATTTGAATTCAAGCTCCTAGGATCTCCATTTGGCTTGGCTCTTAACTTGGCTACTCATGACAATGGTCCTCTTTTTACAATCTCAAGGTGGGATCCCTATCACACAAAAGCAAACATCAAAAAGTTCACATTACAATAAAGGGAATGGACAAAGAATAAGTTTGGAGAAGGAGTCCTTTGAGATCAACTTTGAAATTTTAGAATTCTAAAGGCATGAGGCCTAGTTGCTATTCAACAAGTTTTGCATTCTAAAGGCATGATGCCTAGTTGCTCTTGAACTCCTTTAAGCATAGGTAAGTCCTAATTCTAAGTCCTTTCTCCTTTTGCATTTGGTTCACATAAAACAAACACAAAGCAACCACAAGATAACAATATATTTATATACAATAATGGGCTCAAATGAGCAAAAGAAAAATTACATAAACATAAAATATGTGCTCAAGTGAGCAAAGTGAAAATCAATATGAATAATGAGCAAGAAATAAATGACATTAAAAGTAAATGGAAAGGAATTAAATGCTCAAATTAAAGTTAGTAGTGAGTAAGGTTATGTTAGCTTGTCATAAGACAATGTAACGCTATGTTAAGCAATCGTAAGTGGACTAATGTAGTAGTGACACCTATCTGAGGCCGGTCAATAAAAATATAGGCAAAGAACACAAGTTAGAGATCATGACTAGTAAGCCAAGCTCCATAAACTTGCCATGTCAAAATAAAAGGGGAAAGGCCTTGTATTGACTTTTAGTTATTTGCTTGACCAAGAAGCAACCTATCTTGGACACAAAACAACTCACTTGATCATGGATCAAGTTGAGTTTGGTTTGGATCAAAGAAGGTTAAACTTCTCATTTGTCAAGACCAACCATAAGACTTTAACTCATTGGCCATTGATGGAAAGAAGGGGATGAAGATTAAAGGGAGGGAAAAAGAAGACCATAACGAAATCCAATTGATCAAATGTGAATCAACATCAACATCAACCAACACCAAACAAAAGAGAAATGAAGATAACAAGTCAAAGATTCAATGGTATTTTTTTTGGTATTTTTTGAATTAAAATAAAATGCAATAAAAAATAAACAAATAAGGTCAAACCTCAAATTCAATTCAAGTCAACTTCAACAAGTCCAATTAAATTCTCATAGGTCCAACATAGTCAAACAAGCTTTGACTAATTTTCTCACAAATTTTTGAAACTAGAAAGTAATTAAAATCAATTAAAAACAATAGAAAATACCACAATATGAATTAAAATCTCAAATAATCTCAAAACAAACAAGAAATTGTTGAGACTCTTTTTCATTGGCTTATCATGATCCATAGATGCTATGAAAATATTACTGGATTTTTTTAAAAGCCAGAAAGTATTTTAAAATGAAGTCACAAAAATAATTAAAAATCAAAATATCAAACTAGATTTTTCAAATTTTTTCTTGGAGTTGGTCTCATATTTTTATGACTTCAAATGAATTTTTTAATGAATTTTTGAAAATCAAATGAATTAACTGAAAATAAAAGAAAATAGAAAAAATGGAAAAACCACAGCCACGTGATGCAACTCATTAATTGACGTGGCATCAAGGGATGGTCCAGATCATAGGGAACACGGTGTGCTTGAGCCAAACGTGCAACAACATGTATTAAAATAAGTAAACACAATGAATGAACAAGATTAAAACGTGGAAACCAAATCCAAGGGCCAGGAGGATGCACATGTGGTGGTGGTGGTGGAAACTAACATCTTCTCCGGCCAGACAACAAATTCCGGCCACCAGTTGCATGAAAATGAACTTTAAAGAAAATTAAAAACAAGGCCGTGGAAATGAAGCTCGTGTGATGGAGATAATCACTGTATCCATGGATCTTCCTCACTCTTTCTATATTGAGAGAAATGTGAAGGAGAAGATCATGGTGTTCCAACTGAAAGTTCATGAAATGGAAAATTGAAAGCATCATAAGCTTGCCTCAAGTGTGAGGACTTCCGAAAACCACAGAAACACAAGAATGCTACATTGAAATAAGAGTTCTAGATCCAAAAAGTTTGAGAAATAACCTTTGAATTGAAGTGCTTCTGGCCACGAATCCTTCAAGATCCTTGCTCCTCTTTGATCCTTGAGTGTAATGGAAGTGAAAGGCTAAGGAATCAGACTTTAAAACTCTGCTAATGGTGCTGAATTTCAAGCTCGAAAGTGTGAAATATTTTGGGTGATTCCTTTAGTAATGGCTATGGTTTCAGTGCTGCAGCAATTCAAATCTCCAAAAGGTTGATGAATGAAGCTCAAGGCGCCTCTATTTATAACTGAATGTGGCTGAATCCCACGCTTCTTTCATGTGCATGGAAATTTCAATTGGGATGCATGGGCCTATGTAGGCGTGTGGAAGGCCTAATGATGAATGCAAAAGCTTGCTGAGTTCACATGAAAAGGATTTGTACGTGCACACTGGACTGAAGCATGCTTGCAATTCAAGTTTCATCATAAAATACCAAAATGCACATAAGTCGAAATGAATTCGAAACTCACAAATGGTACATCCAAAAGAGTAATGTGAGTAATGGTTGGAAAGCCCTTGAAATAAGGAATAAAATTCATGTTGGGGAAAAATTCATTTGGCATGTGTAAATTGATGAAAACTGGCTGTGAAAATTCAAGTACAAAACATATTCAAGTTACTTTAAAACATTTCACCAAAAGCAAGCTTAATCAAACCCCTCTGTTCTCATGATACAAGGTATAAATGGAAAAACCTACAACGTCAAAGTTGTAGAGCCTTTCAATATAATCATTCTAGACTCAAATTTGTCATAATTTGGATTTTCTATGAAAACGTTATGGGCATTTGAAGTTGGGTATTTTTTCAAATTCAATGAATTAAGTCCAAGATGACCTATAATGTTTTGCATTATTACATGTATTTATTTTATGATTATGAATTTTTTTACAACATAACATTTAAATAGACATCTCAAGCTTTCCAATGCATTTGGTCTCACCTCAAAATCATAAAAATTAAGGAAGTTATGCCCTTGGTAAGTTGACCCAAAATTAGGGTTTCAGTCAAAAGACCTATAATGTTTTGAAATGATTGATCACCTTCCAAGTTTCAAATGAATTTGTGATGAACATGAAAGTTGTTCATAGAGTTCTTAAGAACAGGTTTTCTCTTGGGGTCATCTTCATTTGACAAACACATCAAAAGTTATATCTCAATGGTGCTCAACTTAGTCAGATGACTTGACTGGTCAACTTTTCAAGGCCAAACTTCCAATCTTGATGAATAAATGATTGAGGATTCTCAAATAGGCTCACATATGCATAAAATAATGAATGAAAGAACTTCCCTTGATTAAATTTGATCAGAGTTTGAGATTGCTTCATGGGCAAGGCACAGTCAAAGCATAGTGAAATTAGGGTTTCCTTGGGAAAAAATCTTCAAGCCCTTTGGGTTATCTTGATCAAATTGGAAAATTTAGATACTTGGGAGACATATATGATGATTAGGAGCTTTGTGGACCATTTTCATGCTTTTTATCATCTTCATCTAGTCATTTCATTTGGCTTAGGAGCCTCCTAGGAGCATTGGAGCACATGATCACTTGAGCTTCAAAACAAAAAGAGTTAGTGACATATTTTTGTGCTTTTGGTTAGTAATCAAATAAGAAAATAAATAACATACAACACAAGCATGCTTGGTGATCTCAAAACACTCAAACAAGTCCCACCCCTAGGGTTAAGGAGCCAAACATGCTATGATCCTTGAGGCAATGCACTTGTGCAATAACATGATGCCATGAGGGATCTTAGGGTCAAAATTCGGGTCTTACAGATGCCCCTATTTCAGGTCATTCTAGTCGGAGATATGAAGGTTAAAATCTTCGTCTCGACGAGATAGAATGGGCTTAAATAATAACAAAGAGACGAATTTTGGTCCTTAAGAGACCTCATGATGCAAATGTATGCATGCAAAATAAAATCTTCATGGTGAATAATTGCCACAAAGGAAAAGGAATTGGGAGAAACTGAAAATCCATAGGAATAACACACTCACTAGGGAGACAGAGACTCCGGGGGGAAATCAGGTAAAACTGCGTGAGCAGGTCACGACTTGAAAACTTGTTGGGAGACACGAAGGGATTCTACGAAAATAAATCGATGGAAAGGCTAGAGCAGACGCAAAGATGCATGTATTGGGGAATATGCCAATACAACCAAACTATCCATAAAGGAAACATCAGATAAAATCCGGACTCAGACGGGGATGTCCATAAAGGACTCAATTGAAGAAGAAAAGACGAGATATTATCGGTTACTGGGTAATAAACTCAAAGAGAGACATGTCATCAAAACACCGGTTACTAGGTGAGAGGATAACACGCTCAGGGAGAAAGAATATCTAAGACCGGTATAAGGGTGAGAGAAATCAATCATCCGAAACATCTGAGGAGGACCCAAAAGGCACATCTCAACTCAGGAAAATCTGACTCCACAGGGGACAAAGAGTCATAATAGGGAGCAGAAGGAAGGAACGTCAGGGATACCGGTTACTGGGTATATAATAGGTGACCAACCAGGTGTGAATTGGGAACATATCCAAGACACTCATCATCCGAAATGAGGGCTGAAAAAGAAAACTTGACTTACAGGATAGACATTCGATTCTATAAGGAAATACGAATCTTACTCGATTGGGGAAGAAAAAGACTTCGATTGAAGAGCGCATGAGATATATTATCTATTACCGTCATAACATAGATAACATACTCGCATGGAAGATTATCCACAACCGGTTACTGGGTTAATAAAGGATAAATCGACCGAAAAGAAAGGACATCGTGATACCGGTTACTGGGTATAAAATGATGACTAATCAAAAGGAGAAACAATCATTACCAAACAAGGGTAAATGAAAGATGACTCGCCAGGGATAAATTGCCTGACAAAAGCAATTATCCAAGAGATATATCACCGGTTATTGGGTGAGATACTCAAAACAAAGGAATATCAATACCGGTTACTGGGTAAAGATAACCAACAAAGAGGGGATTACATCTACCGGTTACTGGGTAGAAAACCACAAAAATAGGACTTATAACTACCGGTTATTGGGTAGAAGGCCACAAAGTCCGTTGGGGAAAGGATGAACAATTACTGGTTACTGAGCAATTGAGCAACTAAACCACAGGGAACTGCGGGGGATAACAAGAAAGGAAGTCAATCTATGAACAAACTAGAAAGACATAATTAAACATGACTCAACCCGATGAGGATATAACTCAGGGGAGTAATTCCATCCTGGTACACAACTGGGGAGGAAACTGAAACAATAATCATCCACGAGGACATAACTCGGTGGGGAATAAAGAAGGAAAGATAGACACTTTCTACCTATGGGGCTGACTCTATATGGAGAGATCAAACACAAACATCTGCTTGGGGAATTTTTTTTCACCAATAGCAGGAGATAACAAGCAAATATATATGGCAAAAAATGCAATCATGAATATCTGAATGTTATGATTATGCATGTATATGCATGATTTGTGTATGATTAATGCTGACAAATAGACATATCTAACACAAACAAGTCCAAGAATCCCGAACAGACACTCGGCAAACATCTCGACAATAAGGGTGAAGCCTACTCAGCTTGGGAACAACCCGAGAAGGATGAAAATAAATCATCAGGGATATCAAACCCTATCCCAAAGCTACACTTGTTGAGAATACAAAGAAGATGTATTCAGGAGTAGCGAAGGAAGATAATCAAATAGAGAACTCAATTTTGATGGGGAAATATCTCTGGATCAAGGGAGGACTTCGACCACAGTTGGGGATAAGCAAAGTCCAAGCTTCCAACTACAGGAACCAACACTCTGCACAAGGGAAATCTTCCAGAGGCAAACAATCCTGACAAAAGGAAGATGTAGAAGATCTGCCAGGGAGTTTCCATCAACTCTCTCGGGGACAGGTGGTTAAAACAATAAGATTCACCGAAGAAGGAACTCTACTGGGGAAGCTTATCAAGGAATGATGTAAAACTCTATGGGGAACAACCACCAATTAGATGTACACCAATTAAAACACTCCCTTCTATCTGCCGAAGAGGAAACTCTGCAAAAGGGAATAAATAGCATTTTGCTCCACTGGGGAATGAAATAAACATCTTCACCATCAACTCATAATGCTAGAAGAAATCTTCAGAATCGGAGGAGATGCAAACCTCAAACTCTGATCTGGCAACCCTACCGGGGACAAGCTGCAAATGCTCTCGAGGGAACTTCCCTGGCTGGAGAAATTGGAAATGAATCCATCATCCATAAGTGACATACCGGGGATACTTCTTTTCAAAATGAAATGAAAAGGGAAAATAAGCCCTCCATCAACTGGTGACTTCACTGGGGAAACAATTATCACATGCTCACTCTCCTGGAGATTCCTACTCTGGCTGGGGAAAGACGATCTTCCTCATGAGTAAACAGTCAGGATAATGAGATAAGGAATACTCTCCACTCAAAGCATATCAACTTTTACCAATTTATAAGGGATTTTAGGTCAATCCACACAAGGGATGACAACCATATAATTGATAAAACACAAATGCTAGTGCCTGATATAGATGGATACACGTCTCTAAAAGATCAAGGCAAGAACTGGAACAGAAGGGATCATCCACAGCTCAACCATACAACCAATCATGGATTGCTAAGACTCCACGGGGGGAAATAAGCATGTATGCACAAACAAACTATCCGGGAATGCGTTGGATGAACATCCAAAAATTCTGCTAGGGAAAAGCAATCCAATAAGATAGATCAATCCACTGCCATCAAAGAGAACTTCTCATATCAGACTCTGTGGGAAGCTGATGATGTATCAATCTTTCTGCGCTCGCTGGGGAGACAACTTGAAAGCTGATGAAGAGGATATAAAAATTCCAGAATATGAACAAATGTCTTACCCTTTGGGTGATGATACTATCCTTGGGAAAGCACTGAGGACATTCCACTCATCCTTTCAGTCATTGTGAATATTCACTTTGTTTAAAAACAATTTATTTATGAAAACTTTATTTGTTTAAAACAATGATATCCATCAATTAAAAACATGCAAACATTTGTTAAACAGAAACAAATAAGAGTGCAAAGAATTGGATAAAGGCTCGAATTTATTTAAGAGAATGGTAATCCGCAAATGGCGAGACTCCATGGATCTTTACAAATTTGAAACTGGTGATTTACATGGAAAAAGGCTCCTTTTAACATAATGACCGTTTCTCCACCAACTCTGAATCCACTGTATTCGAAGCTTAAGTTGATAATGACTGAGCGAGAATCTTTGACAGATGACAGTTGTAGAACAAAGTCTTGTCTGGATGTAATTACTTTCCAAATTCCTAATTTTTTCCTAGATTGCCCCAGGGTGAGGTACTCAATCTAGCGGGATATATCATCATTCTTTTTCATGTCTCTAACTTTTTCCTCGACCGCCCTTTCGGGTTTTCAATCCACCGAGACACTCATTTTTGCCTAAGCTGCCCTTTCGGGTTTTCAACTTAGCGAGCTATTCTGTTTTTATTTTTAGGCGAAGTATTTCTTGACTGCATCTGAATTCACAAGACGAGTGAAATCCTCCCCATCCATAGTTGTGAGCAACAAAGCACCGCCTGAAAAGGCTCTCTTAACAACGTATGGACCTTCATAGTTTGGAGTCCACTTGCCCCTGGAATCGGGCGCGAAAGACAAGACTTTCTTGAGCACGAGGTCACCTTCTCGGAACACACGAGGCTTAACCTTCTTATCAAAGGCTTTCTTCATCCTTTGCTGATATAATTGACCATGGCACATGGCAGTTAGTCTCTTCTCTTCAATCAAATTCAGTTGGTCATAACGACTCTGAACCCATTCAGCCTCAGTCAACTTGGCTTCCATCAAGACTCTCATTGATGGGATCTCGACCTCTACGGGGAACACAACCTCCATGCCATATACAAGGGAAAAAGGGGTTTCCCCTGTTGAAGTGCGGACAAATGTACGATAGCCATGCAAAGCAAATGGAAGCATCTCATGCCAATCTTTGTACGTAACAACCATCTCCTGAATAATCTTCTTGATGTTCTTGTTAGCAGCTTCAACAGCCCCATTCATCTTGGGTCTATAGGGAGAAGAATTATGATGTGCAATCTTGAACTCACTACACAGCTATTTCATCATTTTATTGTTCAAGTTAGATCCATTATCAGTAATGATCTTGTCTGGCACACCATATCGGCATATGAGTTGGTTCTTGATAAACCTCACAACCACCTGCCTAGTCACATTTGCATACGATGCCGCTTCAACCCACTTGGTGAAGTAATCAATGGCTACGAGAATAAAACGGTGATTGTTCGACGCCTTAGGTTCAATCATACCAATCATGTCAATTCCCCACACGGAGAAAGGCCATGGTGAGGAAATAACATTCAGAAGTGTCGGGGGAACATGAATCTTGTCTGCATAAATCTGACACTTGTGGCATCTCTTCACAAATTTGCAGCAGTCAAACTCCATTGTCAACCAATAGTAGCCTGCTCTCAACATCTTCTTAGCCATAGCGTGTCCATTGGAATGAGTACCAAATGAACCTTCACGGACTTCAGTCATCAACAAATCTGCTTCGTGTCTATCCATGCATCTGAGCAGAACCATGTCAAAATTCCTCTTGTAAAGCACATCACCATTAAGGTAGAAACTGCCAGATAATCTCCTCAAAGTCTTATTATCTTTAACAGATGCCCCAGACGGGTAAGTCTGACTTTAAAGAAAACACTTGATATCATTATACCACAACTTATCAACTTTCACCTCCTCAACTGCAAACACGTGAGCTGGTCTATCCAAGCGCATCACGGTAATATTGGGGACTTCATTCCAATAATTGACAACAATCATTGAAGCAAGCATAGCAAAAGCATCCGCCATCTGATTCTCATCTCGAGGAATATGATGAAAGTCAACTTTAGTAAAGAAAGTTGAAATACTCCTCGCATAATCTCTATATGGGATGAGGCCAGGCTGATTCGTCTCCCATTCACCCTTAATTTGATTAACAATGAGGGCTGAATCGCCATAAACATCAAGATGTTTGATCCTAAGATCAATACATTCTTCCAAACCCATAATACAAGCCTCATACTACACCATATTATTCGTGCATTTGAAAGTTAGCCTCACTGTAAAAGGAAAATGTGTGCCTTGAGGAGTAATAAACACTGCCCCAATACCATTTCCATACTGATTGACAGCACCATCGAACATCATACCCCATCGCGAACCAGGTTCTGGCCCTTCATCGAGCGTAGGCTCATCACAAGTTTTCATCTTCAAATACAGAATCTCCTCATCAGGGAAGTCATATTGCACGAACTGATGATCTTCAATTGGTTGATGCACCAAATGGTCAGCCAAGATACTACCTTTAATAGATTTTTGAGCTCGATACTCAATATCATACTCGGATAACAACCTCTACCAACGGGCAATTCTCTCAGTTAAAGCAGGCTTCTCAAAGATATACTTGATCGGATCCATTTTGGATATAAACCAAGTTGTATGATTCAACATATACTGGCGTAAACGCTTAGCAACCCAAGCCAAAGCACAACATGTCTTCTCAAGCATTGAGTACCGAGAACACATGTCTTCTTCCCTGATTCATCTTGCTTACCAAGAACACAACCCATGAAGTCATCAAGCACGGTCAAGTACATAATTAACGGTCTCCCTTCAACAGGCAGAGACAGAATCGGAGGCTCAAACAAATACTCTTTGATACTGTGAAAGGCCTTTTGGCAATCCTCGGTCCAATCATGACGCTGATCTTTCCGAAGGAGCTTGAATATAGGTGCACATGTGGCTGTCATGTGGGATATAAATCTCGAAATGTAATTCAAGCGGCCAAGAAAACCTCGGACTTGCTTCTCAGTTTTGGGCGCAACCATCTCTTGTATTGCTTTGACCTTGGCAGGATCGACTTCAATACCTCTCTCGCTGACAATAAAGCCCAATAACTTGCCGGAACGGACTCCAAATGTACACTTGTTCGGGTTCAAGCGGAGTTTGTACTTTCTCAGACGCTGGAAAAGCTTCAACAAGTGCTCTACATGTTCAACTTCCGTTTTCGACTTTGCAATCATATCATCAACATACACCTCGATCTCCTTGTGCATCATATCATGAAACAAGGTAGTCATAGCACGTTGATGCGTGGCTCCGGCGTTCTTCAAACCGAATGGCATCACTCGATAACAGAATGTTCCCCAAGGTGTGATAAATGTTGTCTTCTCCATATCCTCGGGTGCCATTTTAATCTGATTATAACCGGAAAATTCGTCCATAAATTAAAAGACATTGAATTTAGCCGTATTATCTACCAACATATCAATGTGTGATAGAGGCAAATCATCTTTCAAACTAGCTTTATTCAAGTCACGGTAATCCACGCACATTCAGACTTTTCCATCTTTCTTAGGTACATGCACAATATTGGCCACCCATTGAGGATATGTAGAAGTCACCAAAAACCCCGCATCAATTTGCTTATGAACTTCTTCTTTAATCTTCACTACCATATCAGGATGAGTTCTTCTGAGCTTTTTCTTCACAGGCACACACTCAGTCTTCAACGACAAGAAATGTTGCACGATATCAGTATCTAGACCAGGCATGTCTTCATACGACCAGGCAAAGATGTCGACATATTCTCGTAGCAACTCAATCAACCCCTTCTTAACGGACTCTTCAAGGAGTGCCCCAATCTTCACTTCATGAATGCAGTCTTCAGACCCCAAGTTGATTGTTTCCAGATTCTCAAGATGTGGCTAGATGATTTTCTCCTCGTGCTCAAGCAGGCGGGTAATCTCATCAGGAATCTCTTCAACATCATCTTCTTCTGCCTCAAATATAGGGAACTCAAAGTCGGGAGATGGTGTTGGATCATTATGTTCAATGGGTTTGGTTAACCTGTATAATGATTTTGAGTAAAAAAGAGATTTCAGAATTCAAACAAGGAAAATCATTATGCAGATGAAAAGATTGATTTTATTCTCTTTTTTAGGGTTTTATGGTGATCACCAATTTCATGCGAAAAAGCAAAAATGAAAAATAATTTGAAAAACAAACATTTAACGTGCGATTATTGAATGAATATCATTGTATTAATCAATTATGCCAACAATGTCTTCACTTCTCCTTTTGGCATGGGAGAAGGGTGTTTAAACAAAATGAACACATTACGTTGACTTATGGATAACTGTTGGAACATCAACAGCGACCCAATTATTGCAGATCCCTCCAGGTATGACAAAGTTTCCAAGGTCTTCCTCTTCATCCTCTTCAATGATGGCAGCAACTTCCTGATCCTCAACGGTGTGGATGAAACCTCCACTCTGAAATAGCCCAAGATCATCAGAAACACCAGAAGAATACCCTATACCATCCCGGGACTTGTTATCTTCCAACTTGATCATTTTCCCCAAACCATTAGTTGGACCATGCTTAATGGCCAACTTCGCGTCATTATATGATACAAATGAAGAAAGTCCTTTCCTAGAAGGCTCAACAATAGATAAGGCTTGGAACGGAGTTCCAACCTCATCCTCAGCATAACGAACTTCAACTTTTGATCCAGGGTGGATGTCACGGCGCCTGCCTCGTGAATCCATGGTCTACCAAGCAAACAACTATATAACGAATGTATATCCATGACCTGGAAAGTGATCTGGAAATCACTAGGTCCAATCTTGATCGGGAGGTCTAATTCACCTATCACAGTCTTACACAATCCATCAAAAGCTTTCACTAACACTCCACTTTGCCTCATGGGAGGCCTCTGATATGAAAGTTTGGCAAGAGTGGACTTTGGCAATACATTAAGGGATGACCCTGTGTCCACCAACACATTGGACAAGGCATCATCTTTACAATTCATGGATATATGTAAAGCCAAATTGTGGTCCTTTCCCTCCTCAGGAAGATCATCATCACAGAAGCTCAAATTGTTGCAGGCAGTTATATTTGCAACAATGCTATCAAACTGTTCAATTGTGACATCGTGATCCACGTATGCCACATCCAACACCCTTTGCAAAGCTTCACGGTGTGGCTCTGAATTCATCAACAAAGATAAGACAAATATCTTTGATGGAGTTTGAAGCAAATGCTCCACAACATTATACTCACTCCTCTTGGTGAGCCTCAGCATCTCATCACCATCCTCTCTTAACATGCCAGACTGGCCAACCAGGATAGGAGTATTATTGGATTTAGAAACAACAGGGTCAACACCATTCACAACAGGAGTAGAATTATTTGAAGAAGAAGTCCCCATAGAACCGGCAAGACTAACAACGTCTCTCTTCACGACATCTTCGTGGGATTTCGGCTGAGCCAAGAAAACACGACCACTACGGGTCACTCCACTAACGTTGGAAATGCTTACAACAGAGGTTTAGGGAAACAGCACCTCCTTCCTATCTTCCAGCATAACAGCGTTATAACGGTACGGTACCGCTCTATTTGATACATACGGAACAGGGCCCGTTGGCTTGATCACAAGAGTTGGCGACACTTTCTTCTTGCTGCCATCATATTTAATGACAACAGGATCAGGAATTTTGAATACTGGAGTAATAACATCAACTTCATCCTCATTACGATTCTGAAGTATCTCGATCATCCCTTAGTCTAGCATCTCTTAGATGTCCCTTCTCACCTTGCGACATCCTCTTTCGTTAATAGTGCACACCTGGCACCTATCATGATCATGCTCATAATGACTGTGTTCACTCAACAGCTTATGCATCTCTACCAAGGATTACCTTATGTCATTCACATAAAGGACTTTGTATTTACCAGGGCACCCGTGAACCATATTGACAGCTGCCTTCCCATGCTCGAGAAATGGGTTCTTACTCACATTTTGGCCTACATCCTCAAAGAATAGTATCCCACTCCTTACAAGGTCTTGCACCTTGGTCTTCAAAGGAAAACAATTCTCCACGTCATGTCCGGGAGCACCGGAATGATACACACAGTGAAGTTCTGGCTTGTACCACCATTGAGGATTGGATGACACATTAGGAGGATCTCGCGGAGTTATGAACTTCCTATCAATTAAGGAAGGATAAAGTTCATCATACGTCATAGGAATTGGGTCAAAAGTCACCCTCTTCCTCTCATAGTTGCTGATGTTGGTGTTGTTATTGTTGCGAGGCTGGTAAGCCTGTTGTTATTGACGATGTTGTTGTTGTGGTTGTTGAGCTTCTCTGAAAGCAAGTGCTATATGAGCCACCTGGTGTTGGTTGACAGTTGGTCGGACTGTATGAGAATTGCCATCCAAGGCGCAGTGGAATTTAAAAATTTCTCCATTTAGTGATCCTTACGAATGGGCATGATCAGTGATAGAATCGTTACCTCTTATGGCGATTCAAACCTTTGGTGCAGATTTCTGATAATGATCAAAACCTTAGATACAGATCCACGGGGCGATCACGAACGTTGAACGATGACAACGTCTCTACTCAGTCCACACGAACGGATTCCTTCAATCGCAGTGCTAGCTGTTATGAATGAAGGCTTTGAGTGAGAGAGAGATACGAAATTCCAACTCTTCAGTTGTGTTTTCTGTCTCAGTGAGTTGAGTGACAATGCTTCTACCCAAGGGGTTCTATTTATAGAACCACTTGTGTGGGCTTCAAGCCAAAAAGCCCACTTAAGTGCATTTTGACCCATATCTCATAATATGCCAAAATCACTTAAGTATTTGGTACCTTACCATATTTCGTATTCTACTTAAGTACACCGTACCTTACAATGTTCCTTAATTATTCTATCTCTCATCAGTCCATCCTTTGTGTGTGACCCTATAGGTTTTCGCGACGTTGGCAATTATATTAAATCACGCATTTAACATAATAAACAGTGAGCGGTATCTAGCAATACATCACTGCTACCAAAGTCACGAAAATGTCGTGTGATCTGACAAAACCTCCTGTGATAATAATTATGTGTATAATTACCCCTTTGCCCTTATGTCTATATTGAACACAAGGTATAGACCGTGTCACCCTTGTCCAGTTCAATATTGGGCCCATAGACATTTATCCTGTTACGCAGGATTGGCAAATTCCATCTAGGACACTTATGTCCCTCAGCATGCTTCGCGGAGTACCCATCAACTGTATTTATGGTTATCCAGTTACGGACAACGTTGGATCAGCAATAAAGCACTCGACTCTACATTTAGGATTCATAGTGGTTTCAGGTCGAAGAGTGGTATACACTATTATCACCATGAGAATAACTTATGACACTTTGCATAACTTTCTATATAGTATTCTCATAGCGGGTCAATCCGGTATAAATATTACTCCTAATATTCATACCTATGTTTAAGACTTGATAACTCTTTATCCATGATCCATGAGATGTGATCATCAGTCTACAAACATAATAGTTTTAATGCTTTAATGTTATCCCACTTCACACTAAAGCTCGACTACGGATACTTTAAGAATAGTGTCCTTATGTTTAATGTGTTCTCATGATTAAGTCACACTTAATACATTAAACGGACTATCTATTCCAGGGACTTCATTAATCAACCATAATAAAGAAAATGCCTTTTATTATTAATAAATAATTCGATACATGTACCAAAAGTATTGGCCTCTAATGCTTACACCAACAATCTCCCACTAGCACTAGAGCCAATCAGGCATACCCCGTATGCCCATTGATCTAGTATGACCATCATGCTTCTGCTGCGCAATAGGCTTTGTGAGTGGGTTAGCAACATTGTCAAGTGTAGGTACTTTACATATTTTCACACAACGTCTAAGTATGTGTTTGGATCGTTGGTGAGATCTAGGCTCCTTAGCTTGTGCGATAACACCATTGTTATCATAATAGAGACCAATGGGATCCATAATGCTAGGGACTATGCCAAGTTTATTGATCCAAACAGCTTCCTTTGATGCACTTAAGGCAGCAATATACTCGGCCTCAATTTTAGAATCAGCAACTGCATCTTGCGTTGAACTTTTCAAGCTCACAGTGCCACCATTTAAGCAAAACACATAACCAGATTGGAATCATTCATATTAAAGCGTCTCAACACTTTGTCTATGTATGTACTCTGACTTAGGCCAAGCAGTTTTGTGATCTATCTCTATAGATTCTGATTCCTAATATATAGGCTACTTCACCCAGGTCCTTCATAGAAAAGCATTTCCCCAACCAAGACTTTACTTGTTGCAGGGTAGGGATATCGATTCCAATGAGTAATATGTCATATATATATAATACCAGGAATACGATCATGCTCCCACTAACCTTCTTGTAGACACAAGGCTCATCTTCGTTCTTGATGAATCCATACAGTTTTACTGTTTCATTAAGGCGAAGATTCCATGAGTAGGCCACAGGCTCATCTTGATCCATGAGTAATACATCACCTTGATCAGATATCCATATATCTCAGGTAGGTGACGTATCCTGCCTGACCTACGTTGGTCTTGTTCTACTTGATCAGGTTGCTCTTACACAACTACTTGTGTTTCCTGCTCCAATTCCTCCATAGGTGTATCGATGCTTTGTGATTCTTGAATTTCTTCAAGCTCTACTTTCCTCCCACTGGTTCCTTTGGAATTAAAATCCTTTTCTAGGAAAACTCCAGTTCAAGCGACAAATACTTTGCCCTCCGAAGGATTGTAGAAGTAATATCCTCTTGTTTCTTTAGGATACCCCCACAAATAAGCATTGGTCAGATTTGGGCTTAAGCTTAGTTGAAATTTGTCGTTTCACATAAACTTCGCAACCCCAAATCTTCATGTAAGACATATGTGGTCTCTTACCATTCCATATCTCATATGGTGTCTTTTCAACCTTTTGGATGGAACACGGTTAAGTGTGTAAGCTGATGTCAATGGTGTATGTCCTCAAAAGGAGTTTGGAAGATTGGTGTGACTCATCATGGATCGGACCATGTCCAACAGGGTTCGATATCTTCTCTCAGATACACCTTTCCATTGGGATGTTCCAGGAGGAGTAAGTTGGGATAGGATCCCACACTCTTTCAGATGGTCATCAAACTCTAGGATTAAATACTCATCCCTTCGATCTGATCGAAGAGTTTTAATATTCTTACCTAGTTGGTTTTAACTCGTTAGGTTTCACCCTTTTGTATTAATGTTATTAATAGGAATTTCAAGATCAAGGACATATAGTCCATTGTTCATTTGTGCAATAGCATAGAATATATCATTCAAATAAATTGAGCAACAATTGTTCTTTATTATAAATGAAAAACCAAACTTGTCCAAACAAGAAATGGAAATAATATTCCTGCTAATTGCAGGTACATAATAACAGTTCTCTAACTGAATTATTAAACCACTAGGTAAAGTCAATACAAAAGTTCCTACGGCTAAAGCAGCAACCTTTGCTCCATAGCCAACTCGTAGGTAGACTTCACCTTTTTCCAAATCTCTACTCCTTTTTAGTTCCTGCACATTTGTACAAATGTGAGAACCGCATCCAGTATCTAATACCCATGATGCAGAAGTAGATAAATTAATAACAAAAATACCTGAAGTTGAAGTCTCTACTCCATTCTTCTTATCTTCCAGGTACTTTGGGCAGTTCCTCTTCCAGTGTCCGGTCTTACCGCAATGGAAGCAGGTGCCTTCTTTTGCTATGCCTCCACTAGGCTTCAAAGCAGCAGTGGATCTGGGATTGGCAACTTCCTTGCCCTTCCCCTTATCACTCTGCTTAGTGGGCCTTTTGTTTTGTCTCTTTCCATTTCCGATCATCAGAATGGACTTCCCTTTTGACTTCAGATTCTACTCGGCAGTTCTTAACATGGCGAGCAGTTCAGGAAGAGATTTGTCCATATCAATCATATTGAAATTTAGGACAAATTGACTGAAACTATCTAGCAACGATTGCAAGATCAAATCAGTTGCAAGTTCCCTTTCGAGGGGAAAACCCAATCTCTCAAGGTTTTCCACATACCCAATAATCTTGAGTACATGGGGACCTACAGGGGCTCCCTCAGCTAACTTGCTTTTAAAAAGGGCTTTTGAAACTTCAAACCTCTCATGCCTTGCTTGCTCTTGATAGAGCAACTTCAGGTGTTCGATCATATCGAACGCTGACATGTTCTCATGTTGCTTTTGCAATTCTGAGTTCATGGTAGCCAGCATGAGACAAGCAGTTTCATTGGCATCATCGACATGCTTCTTATAAGCATCTCTTTCTGCCTTAGGTGAAGAACTAGGAGGTTCCTCTTCAGGAACAGGTGTCTCCAAGACATACAACTTTTTATCATGTTTGAGGATAATCCTCAGGTTTCGGTGTCAATCCAAAAAATTTGTCTTGGACAATTTTTCCTTATCAAGGATTGATCGCAGGATGTTGTCAGAGGTGTTTGCTGTCATGGTAATCTACATGAGGATTAATGAAAATATAAGTATCATTGACATATTCAATTAGGCCTTTAATTAAATATGCTCCCACTATTTTACTTAAAACAAATGACCCTCATCATCTGATTCGGAAAATCCCGTTGGAAGATTTTCTAGTGGGTCGAGATCCATATTTCACTTTGTTCTAAGTCCGCGTAGGCGGATTACACAAAACTAGGTTATTTAGGTAGGAACTCCTTCCAATTGTATCTCATACAACTCTCGAAAATTTCAATTGGGTGAATAACTCCTTATTCCAATCCATCATATGGATTATTCCCAACTCTTGCTTCTAAACATATATAAGAAAATTATAATCAAGTTTGACTCATCGTTTTAGCAGTTGGATATTACAATTATCCCATCGCACCTTAACTAATACAAAACATGCACCTCGCGTAGGCGAAACCTACATTATTCGATACCAGTCTTGATGAGTGCTAAAACTTGGAAAGCAAACATATATAATATTCTCATAATTTGTTTAGTTAAGTTTGACCCATTGTTTTAACAGTTGGATATTACAATTATCCCATCGCGCCTTACTAATATATAGATCATGCACCTCGCGTAGGCGAAACCTACATTATCCATTACTAGTCTTGATGAGTGTTAAAACTTGGAAAGCATAAACTTAATATTTAATTTGAGGGAATTGCAATTTTTATGATCTCACCGGCTTGTTTATCATATAAACCGTCTCTCACATGCATCAACATACATACATACATAATGAAACAGTTATGGCCCCTAGCGCAATTGTTCTCCCAAGCCAATGAGAGAACCTAAGCTAACCTACAACGATCTAAGCTTCTCCAAGCAAGATCTTCAAGGTTGTCCTCCTTTGGCACTGACTTCTTTGCTTTCTTCATATCATTACATTACATGAAAGAAACTCGTTTTACATACGAGGGAGTGAGATGAGAAAAGAAGTTACATTTGGGAGATTAAGAGAGAGGCACGACACGCAGGTCGTATTTTAAAAACCCAAAACAAAACAAAGGAAAACTAAGGCCATAACCGATCACCACAAGACAATAATAAACACTTTATTATTATTATTATTAATTCCTTTAATTAATTAAAATCAAATTAAATTTTGACGACCGATCACACTACGCAGAGTTAGCCGGTGTTCCGCTGCCCGGTCAGCGGACGGTGGTTCCGCTGACCGTTCAATGGAAAGGGGTCAAGGGGGCAGCGCCCCTGCTCGAAAATTTTAATGAACAATTCATTTAAAATTGACGTCGTTTTTCGTATCAACACTTGATACTTCAAAGCACTTTTTCTAGCCGAACGGGTGAATTTTTCCTTGCGTTAACCGGTTAACCATATGCGTTAACCGGTTAACACTGTTTGAAAACTTTTAGAAAATTCTTTTCTGCCTTGCGTTAACCGGTTAACCATATGCGTTAACCGGTTAACACTGTTTGAAAATGTCTTGGAAAACTGTTTTCCGCCTTGCGTTAACCGGTTAACCAAATGCGTTAACCGGTTAACACTGTTTGAAAATCTCAAAATTTTTATTTCGCATTCCGTTAACCGGTTAACCATATGCGTTAACCGATTAACACTGTTCCAAAAAATGTTTAGAAGGCTGTATTCAGTTTCTCATTAACCGGTTAACCCTATGTGTTAACCGGTTAACACTGCTCGAAAAAGTGTTTAGAAAGCACAACTCTTGTGCAATCAAACCCCAATCGCATAACTCTCTGACAACACAACCCTTGTGCCGTCACTAACCCTGATGCACCAATTTCAGACCGTCAAACACATCTCGATTGTTAATTCAGTATGATTGGTCAACACGTCATTGCTTCACCATACTAATGTCGGATCAAGAAGCAAACGACCATTGATCGCTCAAAGGAAAACAATCACTGAGGGTTTGAATGAACGAAACAAGAACACTATATCATATATAATGTATTTTGCATCAGGATTACATATATCACATATATGTAACTTGATCGATCTCAATTATAACCTTTAATTCATTCTGTCTTTAATCATATTATTACAGAACAAAAACAAATATCAGATTCATGGTTTCGTAAGTGGCTCTAATACCACTGTATGAGAATTGCCATCCAAGGCGCAGCGGAATTTAAAAATTTCTCCATTTAGTGATCCTTACGAATGGGCATGATCAGTGATAGAATCGTTACCTCTTGTGGCGATTCAAACCTTTGGTGCAGATTTCTGATAATGATCAAAACCTTTGATACAGATCCACGGGGCGATCACGAACGTTAAACGATGACAACGTCTCTACTCAGTCCACACGAACGGATTCCTTCAATCGCAGTGCTAGCTGTTATGAATGGAGGCTTTAAGTGAGAGAGAGATACGAAATTCCAACTCTTCAGTTGTGTTTTCTGTCTCAGTGAGTTGAGTGACAATGCTTCTACCCAAGGGGTTCTATTTATAGAACCACTTGTGTGGGCTTCAAGCCAAAAAGCCCACTTAAGTGCATTTTGGCCCATATCTCATAATATGCCAAAATCACTTAAGTATTTGGTACCTTACAATATTTCGTATTCTACTTAAGTACACCGTACCTTACGATGTTCCTTAATTATTCTATCTCTCATCAGTCCGTCCTTTGTGTGTGACCCTATAGGTTTTTGCGACGTTGGCAATTATATTAAATCACGCATTTAACATAATAAACAGTGAGCGGTATCTAGCAATACATCACTGCTACCCAAGTCACGAAAATGTCATGTGATCTGACAAAACCTCCTGTGATAATAATTATGTGTATAATTACCCCTTTGCCCTTATGTCTATATTGAACACAAGGTATAGACCGTGTCACCCTTGTCCAATTTAATATTGGGCCCATAGACATTTATCCTGTTACGCAGGATTGGCAAATTCCATCTAGGACACTCATGTCCCTCAGCATGTGTCGTGGAGTACCCATCAACTGTCTTTATGGTTATCCAGTTACGGACAACGTTGGATCAGCAATAAAGCACTCGACTCTACATCTAGGATCCATAGTGGTTTTAGGTCGAAGTGTGGTATACACTATTATCACCATGAGAATAACTTATGACACTTTGCATAACTTTCTATATAGTATTCTCATAGCGGGTCAATCCGGTATAAATATTACTCATAATATTCATACCTATGTTTAAGACTTGATAACTCTTTATCCATGATCCATGAGATGTGATCATCAGTCTACAAACATAATAGTCTTAATGCTTTAATGTTATCCCACTTCACACTAAAGCTCGACTACGGATACTTTAAGAATAGTGTCCTTATGTTTAATGTGTTCTCATGATTAAGTCACACTTAATACATTAAACGGACTATCTATTCCAGGGACTTTATTAATCAACCATAATAAAGAAAAATGCCTTTTATTATTAATAAATAATTCGATACAAGTACCAAAAGTATTGGCCTCTAGGGCTTACACCAACACGGACTTCCTTCCTCCTGACAAAGGGCCTTCTTTTGATATGGGAAGAAACAACATGAGTCTCCCCTTCCTTCTTCCTGGCAAATCCTCCATACTTCTTTGCCGAGGAACCATCATCACGAGACAAGTGTCCTTCACGGACTCCCTCTTCTAGCCTCATCCCCATATTTACCATTTCGGTAAAGTCCGAGGGAGCACTAGCAATCATGCGCTCATAGTAGAAAGAGCTCAAAGTCTTCAAAAAGACTTTGTCATCTCCTTCTCCTCCAAGGGTGGCATTATCTGAGCTGCCAATTCTCGCCACCTCTGGGCATAGTCCTTGAAGGTCTCCTTGTCTTTCTAGGACATCTCCCTCAGCTCATCTCTGTCTAAAGACATGTCCATGTTGTACTTGTATTTCTTCACAAAGGCTTCTCCCAGGTCATTGAAAGTGCGGATGCTTGCACTCTCCAACCCCATATACCAGCGGAGCGCAACACCTGCCAGGCTATCCTGAAAGTAGTGAATCAGCAGTTGATCATTATCTGTTTGGGTGGACATCTTGCGAGCATACATCACAAGATGGCTGAGTGGACACGTATTTCCCTTGTACTTCTCAAATTCAGGAACTTTGAACTTAACCGGGATCTTCACGTTGGGCACCAAGCACAATTCAACAACACTATTCCCAAAAAGGTCCTTACCTCTCAAAGTTTTCAACTCCTTACGCAACTCAAGAAATTGATCTTTCATCTCATCCATTTTCTCATATACATCCGGGCCCTCAGATGGCTCATAATGATAAATGGTGTCTTCCACACGAGGTAAGGTATGCACTAAAGGTGGTGGTACAGACAGGACCAGGCTAGATGCCGGCAAAGAAGCAAAGGTGGGAGAGAAACCCTCTGGTACAAAATTGGATGGCATTCCCCAAGGGAATCCAGCAGGCATATTAGGAGCGAAGTGGGCGGTGGCAGCAGACACTATTGAGGTTACCACTTCAGAGATGACTGTCCTCGCGAGAGGAGTTGCAGGAGTTTGTGAAGTTTGACTTTGTGCGGCAAGCACTGACTCCGTCATGGCAGTCAGCCTGGCAATCTCCTCTTTCAAATCTCTGTTCTCTTGTTCGAGGTGTTCCATCATCTTCTGATGATTTGCTCGAGTGTTGTACCGGTGCGTCAGCTTGCCTTCAAAATAAATGAAGAGCAAAGAGTTAGACCACTATATCGGAGCTAAGAATCAAAACCTGCTTACGCATATGATGCATGCAATGCTTGTGCATATGATTTGTTTTTTATCATAGGAACTTTATAAAGATCTATTTGCAAATGTTTTGAAAATATTGAACCTTTTAAGACATATGTGGAATACTCATAGCAATATAATATTTGGAAACTTTTTACACCAAAGAAGTAGTATAGTTTCGGTAACCAAATACAATACTAGAGGAAAGGAGAATAAACATCCTATGGAGACCTAGAAGCAATCTTCCAAAGCCTTTGAGATCGGAAGATATGTCGCACGAATCCTCTTCACCTCTCTCTCATAAGCTATTTCCATGTCGGCATTCTCCTTGGCGAGCTGATCATACCTCTTCTTCCAAAACCTAGATGAGTGAGGTAGGAGAGAAGTAACCACATCCTCGGGCTCATCAATAACCTGATGCTCGATAAACTCTATCACTACATCCTTATCCTTGAGCTGCTGAAGAAGCTCTTCACGCTCTCGAACCAAAGCACGCGACTGGTCTTCGTCTCTCAATCCTCTACTCCTTGATTAGGGAGGGTTGACGGCCCAACCATAACCATATGCATAGATATCGGATACTCGTGCGGCAGGTGGTACTCGAGAGCTCTCTTCCTTACCCAAGAGGTGTAAGGTTCCAAAGCAATATAATTCTTCGGACCAAGCTCATTCCTCCCTTTCCTATGACCTTTGCGCCAGGCGCGGACCATCTTATCCTTCATGTTTTGGGGATCTTTACCCTCTTGAAAGAATAAGCCTTCCAACCAAATGTTGTTAGGTTTATACTTTAAGGAAAACCCAGGCTGACGGCGAGCCAAAGCAGGGTTGTAGTTAATCCCACCACATGTACCAAGAAGAGGTACATTGGAGAGCTCACCACAAGAATCAATAATCTGAACACCAACATAAACACGATTATATCAAGAGATATCATCATTAGTGAGAGACATAAGTCTCGTGGACCACCGTAGACATCCCTTGTTCTCCTTGAAGGCAAGCGTCTGAGGCAAGTGTGAAATGAACCAGTTGTACAACAGAGGCAGACAACACACAATGGAACCACCACCCTTTGCATTCCTCATATGCAAAGAGAAATAAGTGTCACCCAACAGAGTCGGAACGTGATTGAGAGAAGAGAGAATCCTAATAGCGTTCACGTCCACAAAGTTGTCGATGTTGGGAAATAACACTAGCCCATAGATGAGGAGTACAAATATGGCTTCAAAAGCTTCCTTACTCATGGCCTTCCCAAACAAAGTAGCTTTGGCAATCAGAAAATCAGATGGGAGACCTTGAATTCCACCTTTGGTAGTCATATTGGCAACAATGTCAGATACATCCACATGAAGCATGTCAACAATCTCTTGAGAATACAAAATCTTCTCCAAGCCACTAAAAGGCAAATGGTCCAGAATAGGTATTCCCACATGATAAGCATACTCCTCTAGTGTAGGCAAAAGCTGGAAATCCGGAAAAGTGAAGCACCGATACAGAGGATCGTAGAACTGCACCAACACACTCATTAGACCTTCATCCACCTTGGTAGAAAGAATAGCTAGAAGCTTCCTATGGCGAGCTTTGAATTCCAAAGGCTCTAATACATAAGATGCCAAACTCCTTAACTCTTTCAAGTCGGGTTGTCTGAAACTGTACTTCTTCGTATTCCTTCTTTGCTTATCCATGTCTGAAAATTTGCAAATAAACCTCTTAAGTTCCTTGAAAAATCTTTATCGTTGATGACATGAATGAGGATGAATGCATGAATGCATGGATGCAATAAACACACTCAAGGATCAAGCAAGTCACACCACACAAAGGTCGCGGGATGGCTCAAGTCATTCTCAATATCAATCATCCATTTTGGTGGATTATGGTTTACACCTTATCAACACCCAAGTTCCATTGATATTGAGGATATACGTGAACGGATCGACCGCGAATCACGGGTTTGTTGTGAGTCACGAGCATGGAGTCTCGGTTGAGAACCACCCAACGGGAGTGTACTATGGTTAAACCTGACAATCATATTCTAAAGAGGTTCCCATAGTCATCATCCTATCTTTCAGATATTATCGGATAAAACGACTACCCATCATCCAAAAATATTCTCAAGAGGAACTCTTATGAGTGTAGTATCGCGTAACAATCGCCTCAAGTCTTACACTTGAACGACCTTCGTACTACATCCTAAAATAGGCCAAGATGGGCTAGGTATCTAAGGTCCTTGGTTTCTAATGTTTATATTGGAAAGAGTAATGCCTAACCACGACTTCTCGTGTGACATTATTGATCCCAATAAGACCTCCACCAAGTGAATGGACTTGCAAGTTAACTTGTTAAGGAATAACTCCACACAAGTCAACAAGACTATGCCATTCTCCTATCATAAGTGCATTCGAGTTCGGGTATAAAACTTATCTCACAAGAGACCACCAAGCATACAAGCAATTAATATATCAGGCAATTCATACATTACAAACAATACATTCCTCCCAAATTTGCAAAAAAAAATATGCCACAAATAAATATAAACATACAACAAATACAAGCAAAAAGTAGGCTAAACCCACTAGAGAGAGTAGGAATGCATTCCCCAGCAGAGTCGCCACTTTTTTGTAGCGGGACTTTCGTTACGTTTAGGTTTATTGACTAAACCAAAAGTCAACATACAATTCGAGTCGCCACTACACTTTTATTTGTCCAAAGGAAAGGCTAAAAAGCGAACAAAAGTCAAGTAAGAAGTTTTTCAAATAAAAAACTAATAAAAATGTTAGAGATCTGGGTAAGGGGGTTGGTTATGAAATGGGAAGGTTTTACGCACCCAAAACATCCTTAGTACTCTAAGGGAACCTCTTTTTGCAAATATGTGTTATAGGTTGGTATTTGTGAAAAGATTTGTACAAAGGATTGGGGGGGATGAGAAGAGAATAAATTATATTTACAAATTTGTTGTTTGAATGGATGAACCCATTTCCTACGTACCATCACAAAGGTAGGATCAAAACCTCGTAGTTCGGGGTAAAAATCTCAAAATATTGGTGAATTGATTGATCAAAAGCCTTAAGGTCTTTTGTTATCAAAGGGAGAAAACTCAACCTAAACCAATAATCCACCATGTGAGGAAGGCTTCAACATGCTAGGCAGGGGTTAACCCTATAATAAGCATGGAAGACTTATAATCCAACCACTAAGGATTAGGTGAGATTTACATCAACCACTATGATAACTCAAACCTATGACTAATGTTTTTGAAAGGTTTTAACAAGTGGTCATTGATACCACAAAACAACTTAAAATGAGTTATATTTACAAGTTAAAGTTATTTACAAAAATGAAGTCAAAGTTGGATTAAAGTTTATTCACAATGAGTGTTTATGAAAAGAGTTTTGAAAATTCAAAGGCTTAAGGCCTAGGTTTCTAATTTGAAACAAAGTCAAAGTTTGAAGAAAAAGATTTTTGGCTTGGTTAGAGTGGGGAGAAGAAGATAAGGGCTATTTCTATTGCATACAAAGATAAGAGGGGGAGAGATAAACCCTTGGAGTTCCTTTTCTTGGAGTCATAGAGACGACTCAAGATGCTCATTTCCTTTGGACTTAGCACACAAACAAGCAATCAAACAATTTGAATTCAAGCTCCTAGGATCTCCATTTGGCTTGGCTCTTAACTTGGCTACTCATGACAATGGTCCTCATTTTACAATCTCAAGGTGGGATCCCTATCACACAAAAGAAAACATCAAAAAGTTCACAACACAATAAAGGGAGTGGACAAAAAATAAGTTTGGTGGAGAAGTCTTTTGAGGTCAACTTTAAAATTTTAGCATTCTAAAGGCATGAGGCCTAGTTACTCTTCAACAAGTTTTGCATTCTAAAGGCATGAGGCCTAGTTGCTCTTGAACTCCTTTAAGCATAGGTAAGTCCTAATTCTAAGTCCTTTCTCCTTTTGCATTTGGTTCACATAAAACAAATACAAAGCAAACACAAGATAACAATATATTTATATACAATAATGGGCTCAAATGAGCAAAAGAAAATAACAAAAACATAAAATATATGCTCAAATGATAAAGTGAAAATCAATATGAATAATGAGCAAGAAATAAATGACATTAAAAGTAAATGGCAAGGAATTAAATGCTCAAATTAAAGTTAGTAGTTAGTAAGGTTATGTTAGCTTGTCATAAGACAATGTAGCGCTATGTTAAGCAATCGTAAGTGGACTAATGTAGTAGTCACACCTATCTGAGGTCGGTCAAAAAAAATATAGGCAAAGAACACAAGTTAGAGATCATGACTAGTAAGCCAAGCTCCATAAACTTGCCATGCCAAAAAAAAAGGGGAAGGGTCTTGTATTGACTTTTAGTTATTTGCTTGACCAAGAAGCAACCTATCTTTGACACAAAACAACTCACTTGATCATGGATCAAGTTGAGTTTGGTTTGGATCAAAGAAGGTTAAACTTCTCATTTGTCAAGACCAACCATAAGACTTTAACCCATTGGCCATTGATGGAAAGAAAGGGATGAAGATGAAAGGGAGGGAAAAAGAAGACCATAACCAAATCCAATTGATAAAATGTGAATCAAATCAATATCAACCAACACCAAACAGAAGAGAAATGAAGATAACAAGTCAAAGAGTCAATGGTATTTTTTTGGTATTTTTTGAATTAAAATAAAATGCGAATAAAAAATAAACAAATAAGGTCAAACCTCAAATTCAATTCAAGTCAACTTCAACAAGTCCAATTAAATTCTCATAGGTCCAACATAGTCAGATAAGCTTTGACTAATTTTCTCACAAATTTTTGAAGCCAGAAAATAATTAAAATCATTTAAAAACAATAGAAAATAGCACAATATGAATTAAAGTCTCAAATAATCTCAAAACAAACAAGAAATTGTTGAGACTATTTTTCATTGACTTATCATGATCCATAGATGCTATGAAAATAGTTTTGGATTTTTTTAAAAGTCAGAAAGTATTTTAAAATGAATTAAAACCATTAAAAATCAAATAATCCATAAAAAATATCAAATGAAGTCACAAAAATAATTAAAAATCAAAATATGAAACTAGTTTTTTCAAAACATTTTTTGGAGTTGGTCTCATATTTTTATGACTTCAAATGAATTTTTTAATGAATTTTTGAAAATCAAATGAATTAACTGAAAATAAAAGAAAATGGAAAAAATGGAAAAAAACCACAGCCACGTGATGCAACTCATTAATTGACGTGGCATCAAGGGATGGTCCAGATCATAGGGAACACAGTGTGCTTGAGTCAAACGCGCAACAACATGTATTAAAATAAGTAAACACAATGAATGAGAATGAACAAGATTAAATCGTGGAAACCAAATCCAAGGGCCAGGAGGATGCACACGTGGTGGCGGTGGTGGAAACCACCATCTTCCCCGGCCAGACAATAATTTCGGCCACCAGTTGCAGGAAAATGAACTTTAATGAAAATTAAAAACATGGCAATGGAAATGAAGCTCGTGTGATGGAGATCATCACTGTATCCATGGATCTTCCTCACTCTTTCTATATTGAGAGAAATGTGAAGGAGAAGATCATGGTGTTCAAACTGAAAGTTCATGAAATGGAAAATTGAAAGCATCATAAGCTTGCCTCAAGTGTGAGGACTTCAGAAAACCACAAAAACACAAGAATGCTACATTGAATTAAGAGTTCTAGATCCAAAAAGTTTGAGAAATAACCTTTGAATTGAAGCACTTCTGGCCACGAATCCTTCAAGATCCTTGTTCCTCTTTGATCCTTGAGTGTATTGGAAGTGAAAGGCTAAGGAATCAGACTTTAAAACTCTGCTAATGATGCTGAATTTCAAGCTCGAAAGTGTGAAATATTTTGGGTGATTCCTTTGGTAATGGATATGGTTTCAGTGCTGCAGTAATTCAGATCTCCAAAAGGTTGATGAATGAAGCTCAAGGCGCCTTTATTTATAACTGAATGTGGCTGAATCCCACGCTTCTTTCATGTGCATGGCAATTTGAATTTGGATGCATGGGCATGTGCATGCGTGTGGAAGGCCCAATGATGAATGCAAAAGCTTGCTGAGTTCACATGGAAAGGATTTGGACATGCACAACGGACTGAAGCATGCATGCAATTCAAGTTTCATCATAAAAATACCAAAATGCACATAAATGGAAATGAATTCGAAACTCACAAATGGTGCATCCAAAAGAGTAATGTGAGTAATGGTTGGAAATCCCTTGAAATAAGGAAAAAAAGTCATGTTGGGGAAAAATTCATTTGGCATGTGTAAATTGATGAAAACTGGTTGTGAAAATTCAAGTACAAAACATATTCAAGTTACTTGAAAAATTTCACCAAAAGCAAGCTTAATCAAACCCCTCTTTCCTCATGATAAAAGCTTTAAATGGAAAAACCTCCAAAATAAAAGTTGTATATAATTTCAAGATAATCAATCTAGACTCAAAGTTTGCATAATTTGGATTTTCTATGACAAAGTTATGGGAATTTGAAGTTGGGTACTTTTTCAAATTCAATGAATTAGGTCCAAGTTGACCTATAATGTTTTGCATTATCACATGTATTTATTTTATGATTATGAAATTTTGTCCAACATAAAATTTGAATTAGATATATAAATATGTCAAATTCAATTGGTCTCACCTCAAAATAATAAAAATTAAGGAAGTTATTCCCTTGGTAAGTTGACCCAAAATTAGGGTTTCAGTCAAAATGACCTATAATGATTTGAAATGAATGATGACCTTCCAAGTTTCAAATAAATTTTTGATGAACATGAATGTTGTTCACAGGGTTCTTAAAAACATTTTTTCTATTGGGGTCATCTTCATTTGACAAACACATCAAAAGTTATATCTCAATGGTGCTCAGCTTAGTCAGATGACTTGACTGGTCAACTTTTCAAGGCCAAACTTCCAATCTTGATGAATAAATGATTGAGGATTCTCAAACAGGATCACATATACATAAAATAATGAATGACTTGATTAAATTTGATCAGAGTTTGAGATTGCTTCATGGGCAAGGCACAGTCAAGCATAGTGAAATTAGGGTTTCCTTGGGAAACAATCTTCAAGCCCTTTGGGTTATCTTGATCAAATTGGCAAATTGAGATACTTGGGAGACATATATGATTATTAGGAGCTTTGTGGACCATTTTCATGCTTTTTCTCATCTTCATCTAGCCATTTCATTGGGCTTAGGAGCCTCCTAGGAGCATTGGAGCACATGATCACTTGAGCTTCAAAACAAAAAGAGTTAGTGACATATTTTTGTGCTTTTGGTTAGTAATTGTCGCAACTGGTGCGAAAAAAACAACCGGCGAAAAAAAGAAAAATAGAAGAGTCGCCACCGTTTGTTATTTATCCCAAAGGAGGGAAAGGAAACGATCGAAGAAAACCTGAAGAGAAAGGAAAAGACAAGATCTCACAACCAAATCTAGGGTTCGGGAGTCGATTATGGGAAGGGAAGGTATTACCACCCCTACGCATCCGTAGTACTCTACGGGATCCACTCTTGTTGTTCTAGTCTAAAGGGTGTATGTTTATCTAATGTACTATCTGCTAAAAGAAGGTTAAAAGAAAATGAAAATGACTCGCACGGATGTCGCATCCACTGCATACATATCTTATATGAGTATTAGAATCAGAGTCTTCATAGCTCGGCTACCTATGGGCTAAAGGGAAGTGTGCTCGGTAAGACATCACGTTTTATGCCTACGTATCTCATCTGAACATGAGAATCAGAGCAAACCGTAGTTTTGATAACTACGGGAACAAGGGTCTCGATTGCAACTAGAGCAAGAGAAAGGGAAGGTCTCGATCGCAACGAGGGCAAGGGAAAAGGATCGCAGCGAGGGTGAAAGCAAGCAAGGATTAGTTGTTAGTCATCAGTCAAAACTCGACAAGATATCGCATCTCGTGCCCACGTATCTCATCTGGAATAAGAATCAGAGTTGTCGTAGTTCGACTAACTAGGAGAACAAGGGTCTCGATTGCAACTAGGGCAAGAGAAAAGGGAAGGTCTCGATTGCAACGAGGGAGAGAGAAAAGAATCGCAACAAGGGCGAAAGCAAGCAAAGATTAGTTGTTAGTCGTCAGTCAAACTGGGCAAGACATCGCATCTCGTGCCTACGTATCTCATCTGGAATGAGAATCAGAGTTGTCGTAGTTCGACTAACTAGGGGTTAAGGATTGCCATCTGAACATGGACTTACAAAAGAGGACACCAGTTGTGTCAGAGGAAAGTGGGCAATGTGTTCAATGTCCTAGCAATAGGTGTCGCAGCTCCCTGAATCGAGTCTTAGGCACTTACCTCTTTGCAATAGAACAGATTGACATGCCACAAGATCGGAGACGCACGGAAGGTCTAAAAAGTGGGGGAGCTCTGCCCTCGAGGTGTCATGCAATATGGACCTATGTGTTAGGATTTACAAAGGGAACATCTACCTAATGTTAGCATGCAAAGAATAAGGGAATTCTACCTATGTTATCATACAAAGGGTTCTTCCTAATGGGTGCTACCTAAACGGAATAAAAGTCGACGGATGGAGCGAGGAGAGGAACCAAGGAAAAGGGTAGATGGCGATGCCTGAGGCAATCGACTTACAGGTAGATGGCGATGCATGAAGCAATCGACTTACAAGAGATATGGCGATGCATGAAGCAATCGACTTACAAAAGGATGGATGAATACGTGTTGGTTATGTTAAGCTTTGAAAATGATTACTCGACGTTGGATCGAGCTTTTGATCTTGTTTTGAAATGGTTATCGGATGTTCGTTTTAATTCTTATATTAACAGATGAATAAAAAATGAAAGAATAAATATTATACACTTCATGGGAGAGGGGTACATTTGTTATGAATGGGGATTGTTCATGGCAATCAAACAATAAGAATATATGCCTCATACATCATACAAGTAGGCAATAGTTACTAATCATATCAGATAGGTAGACAAGTATATAATCAAACCAAAGAATCAAAGAATGAAATAATGGAGCATTAAACAATGCATGGGAGGTATGAACATGTTAAACAATCAAGACATGATAAGCATGGATGAAAGAAACAAGTATAAAAGATGATAGATGAATCAGACAGACGAAAATATGCATAAAAGATTCACTGAATAATTTAATCAGGAAATGAGGTGAGGATCAAATAAAATCAAGATGAAAGGCCTCTAATACATGGCATATGAGATGAACAAGAGAGGATCAAAAGATCTCTTCAATTGCCATAAGCGATCCCTAAGTCAAACATCAATCATAAAGAAGTCAACTGAAAATTCAAGTCAACTTAAAAAATATCAAATAAATAGCAAATTAATCAAGAAAATTATGAAAAATTAAACTAAATAAGGTGGGGTCAGGACATCATCATCCACCAAAAATATTTTAAAAATAATAAAAATTAGTGCATGAATTAATTAAAATAAAATAAAGGTCAAAACAAAAGTCAACTAACCAAACTAGGTCAAAAATAAATCTAGAATAAATTGAAAATGGGAAATAAAATTCCAAGAAAAGGTCAGGTTAACCATGGGACAGTGGCCAACCTTCGTCCCAAAAATCAAAAGCTAAAAATAATTTTAAGACATAAAAATAAAATCAAGAAATAAGTGTGTGTTAAAATGAACCATTTAGAATAAATAATTAAAATAAAATATTAACATTAAATAAATACGAAAATAAAAATTAAATTAAATTAAATAAGACATTAAGGAACATGAAAAATATTTTTGGGAATTTTTATGAATAAAGAAAATATTTTAAATTAATTAAAATCAAAACAGAAATTAAAATGGAATAAAAAAAAGAACAATGAAAATGGAAGGACTAGTGCTAATGGGCCATGAAGTGTGGGGTGTTGGAAGCAAAACGCAGGGCCCATGATCCACAACCAAATAAGCCAGCATGTGACAAAATGAAATAACAATTTGTTTTAAAAAATCATGTGACATATGTATCAATTGGTCATGTTGTTTTAAGTGACTAGAAGACAAAAACGCATGGGCGGTCCAGATTAAAAGATGAGAAAGGGATCTAACGGTTATTCAAGCGCCACATCATCGTCTTCTTCATGAAGACAAAACCCTAGCCATGCAGCCACGAAAATACAGCCCATGCAGTGAGTTTTTCAAAACTTCCACTCAAGATTGCAAGCGCTATAGTGCACCAAATGCCACGAAATAAAAACCAAAATTCAAGTACAAAATGTGTAGATTAACATGGTATCCTTGTTTGAGTAAAGTGATGTCTTGATCATGGAGAAAAGTTGACCACAAGATGTCAATATGGGCACGGCATAATGGAAAATCACAACACAAATCCATAACATCATGAACACAAGCATAAGATTGGCATTATAAACAAACATGAAACAACATGAGCATCTAATTGGCATGGCAAATAATAATGATGATAATGGTAAGCAAGCATAAGAATGAGGAAAACAATGGCCATGGAAGATGGAGTAAGATGATTACCTTGCCTTGCTTGCCACAAAAATTCACCAATGCCTCTTTTAGGTTTAGGGTTTGCAGCTTTTAAATAGGGTGGATCACATGCTTTGTGGGCTTTTAAATAATTGATTTATCCATAAGCAAAAATAATGCCAAAGTGAGGTGTATTAGGGCATGTGAAATGTTGTTATTTATGGCCAAACTTAAGTGAATGGATATCCAATGCATGGCCAAAAGAGGTAGCAAAAAGGTGACTTGGTTTGTGCAGCATGCAACATGGCTGGTTTGGCAAGCAAGAAAACATTCCAAGGTGGTGACTTTATGGCCATGTAACTTGATGAACAAGTCACCAAATGATGAAATAATGCAAACAGTAGAAAGACCTTATGGAGCATAGCAACTTTCATGTTGAGCTCAAGTTGAAATGGTGAATGGAAAAAAGTGAAAAATGGCCTCAAAGTCATGTCACACCAACTGCAAAATGGTTGGGCCAGTTTGGCCTAAAATTTGCCTAGAAAATCAAGTCATGATGCCAACTTTAGGTGAATGCATCTCTCAAACCATGAATCCAAATGAGATGATTCCATAAGGATGTGAAAGAGGACATGGCAAGGTACAATTATTGTGAAGAAAGTATTTTCAAATGATGCCTTGAAGTGCAAGAAAACTGGCCAAGAAGTTTTGATAAACTTTGAAGATTTTGAGACTTAGAAATTTTTCTAAGTGTCCTAAAAATATGTCCCACTTTGACTAAGCATAAATTTCTCAACTTTAATCCAAATAGAGCAAAATTTATATCTCTAGAAAGCTTGGAACAAGAGGAACAACTTTCACGTTGGAGAAATTTTCAAATGGAGCTTTTATCTTGATGGAAAATGGGCTTAAAGTGAGTGCAACAATTATGAAAACATGCCCTAAATGGAAAGTCAACCATTTCCAAATTAAGTAACTTTTCCAATTCCTAACTAAATGATGAATCCATGATCCAACCTTGATCAAATTTCACATGTAGGATCCCCTAGGCATGGATTTTGAGATTCCACTCTCAAAAAGTCAGGAGTTGACTTTTCTGGCCCCACAATTGACTTTTCCCAAACTGTCTGATTCTCGATTCCAATGATCAATTGAAGCACCTCTGGCTCAAATAAAGAGCTGATTTTTTGCATGAGACCCTTGTGGACATATGGAGGGCCATGGAAAAGAGTTTCACCCAAAGAATCAGAAATAAACTGATTTTATACCAAACCCTAATTTTAGGGCAAAAATGATCGGGAACTGATTGCACTGCTTGTCAATGGATCTTTCTGAGATAATTATGAGTCTTCTTAGGCCAAGATGCCTCTCTAATCATGACATGGATGAGCCCCTCTACTTCCAACCAAACATTTCCTGTTGCAGGTAGCCATGAAACCCTAATTTCCGATTAAATCCAGATGAACACTCTGATAACTCTGAATCTTCCACTGATCAAACTTTTTTCTTCGCCGTCGTGCGATTGAACAGAAAAATCTTTTCATAAACGAAAGATGTCTTGTCTTAAGGTGATGTAAAGCAATGCTTCGTCCATAATTGTTGAGTTGAGATAAGTGACATTTTTCCGAATGTTGATTTGTAAATCCATTCGATGTGTGGTATACGTCCGCTCCTCATCTGTTTTGGGTAAAACAATGTTTTTCGTCGATTAATACAATATAGCTTTCGCTAAAATCGACCAACAAACAAACATTTTATACCCAGAACTACGTAAGTCTTGAGTTCTCTATTGAGATACATAGGAGTAGGATTGCAAAATCTTGTCAGGCCCATTAATAAAAAACTTAGGTTTAGTCCCCTTTATTACAAAAATCCAAAAACATCTTCTCTTTTCTTTTGATCCTATCTTTCTTTCCCACCTAATATCTTGAGAAGCCTAACATTTCAAGCTAATACTAACGCGCACAATTAACCTAATGGTTCCCGTTGCGTACAACGGACGTGAGGGGTGATAATACCTTCCCCTTGCGTAATCGACTCCCAACCCTGATTTGGTTGCGACTACCATAATCATTGTCGTTCTTTCTTGGGTTTTATCGATATTTTCCCTTTCCTTTTTAGGAATAAATAAAGTTCGGTGGCGGCTCTGTTTAGTCCATCACGCGAGTGCACGATTGCGCTTCGCTAAGTCGTGTTCTCATTTTTTCGAGGTGCGACATATGGCGACTCTACCGGGGATATGATGAGCCCTAAGTGAGTCAATCATAGTTAGGTCACTTGTGTGCCTTTGTTTGTGTACTAGTGTGGTTTTTCTTTTTTGCTTTTGCTATCTTTATTGTCATATTGATATAATCTGTTGTGTTGGTTCCATTATGCTTTGGTACTTGGATACTCTGATTGCAAATCTTGTGGGAAAGACTTTTTACCCGAGTCTCGAGTAAAAACATAAGATAGGACGAGGTTGAGTAGTACGGTTCCGCGAGATGAATTTCTCGTTGGGTCAGTACGAGAACCTTACTTAGAGTAGATCCTTGAGAGGATGTTGTTGCCCGACAAGTAAGTTGCTGTAAGCTTTGACATTTTCTTTAGGATCCATGACTCTAGGACCATTTGTAGAATCTTAATCCTTTGTCCAACTGGGAAATATGGTTGCGTACCATGGGTCTGCGAGATGACTTTCTCGTTGGATCGATGCGAGAACCTCACTTAGAGTAGATTCTTTAGATGGAGTTGATGCCCGACAAGTAAGTTGCTGCAGGTAGCAAACAGTCTAATGGATCCATGACTCTAGGAACTTTTTTTGAAACCCTAGATCATACCCGATGATGACCTATTCTTGGAAAATAATAAGATTCATCAGTACCGCATACTTTTGAACCCGTGTATTGAAAAAAAAATATGCATGGCTTGCATTGCATTCATTCACATTCCATTGCATCTGCATCTCATCATAATGCATGTCATTTTCCAGACAAAATACAAAAAAACTCATCCATCCTTTATCCATGATCAGCAAAGTGATTCCTGACACGCGTTTATAACAAAGAACCATGTCTCAAGAGATTAGTACGAGCTAAGGAAAAGTCAACAAGAATTGAAAGAGGAACTCAATCTTTTGAAAAGCCAGATGGGATGGGTCTTGGAAACCCTGCAAGCCATATTGAGAAAAGAGGATCATCCCATCCCTATTGCTGAAACGGGAGGAGCTACTGCTCCACATCCATCCGGTGTTACCCCAAGTTAATGGAAATTCTATATGGAAACTCCTCATCTACCGACATATGGCTCTCCCTCAAGATGTCATCATCAACATCCTCTGGCTATTCCTCCTCAAAATCACCAAAGTCAGATTCGGAATAAAAATCAGAATCAGAACAAGGGGAACAAAGATCACAACGACCCGATTCCAGTTCCATATAGCAAGCTCTACCTGCAACTGATCTAGAAAGCTTTGGTGACCCCTCGAGCTCTCACACCTACGTTATCATACCTGCCATGGTATAATCTAAATGCAACGTGTGAATTACATAAAGGGGAATTAGGACCTTACCTGGATTCTTGCTTAGCGTTGAAAGCCTTGGTACGAGAACTGTTTAACAAAAAGAGTTTAGTCTTTGAAGAAGATCACCTGAAGGTCAAGTGCGGATACCATACTGGAACAATGGGGCACTCCATCGAGTAATGCAAGAATTTTAAGATCAAGCTGCAAAGATTGATTGACATAAGGTCACCAACACTCAAGGAGGAAGGCTCAGGTACATATATCTTGATTTCTGGGCCAGGTAATGAGAAAGGCAAAGGACCCCTGAAACCCCTCAAGGTTTTGTACCACAAGGAAGAGGTCAGGGATATGGCTAACGAGATATCATTGTTTCTCGGTAAGAGCATTGAGATATCGTCTTGGATTTCCAATTTCAAGACTCATGCCAACGAAAGTAAAGGAGAAGTGAGTAGTGGATCCAAGAGGGTTGCGCCCAACGATGAGATTGTAGGAAAAGAATTTGAAGATCGTCGTGCCAATATCAAAAAGTTTGTTCATCCCAACCTTCAAGTGGTTAAAAATGAGCAGTTAGCAATGCCTAAAGTGTCATACCAACAACCACTACCTTTTGATCTTCATTACCAACAATCCTGGTTTACTTCTCATCCAAATTAATAAGCCCAAGGCCCGAGATATGAAAATCAACATCAAAATCAGCCTAGGCCTTGAAACAACTTGGAAGGAAGAAATGTTCCTCGTCATCCAATCCTCATGACATATAGCTAACTTCTACAACCTCTGATTCAAAACTCGTTGGTGGTTCCCAAGTCTCTTAAGCCGGTTCCATAACCTTACCCACCCGGGTATGACCCAAATGTGCAATGTGGATATCATGCCGGATCAGAAGGGAATTCAACCGAAGACTGCAACGCTTTCAAAGCCAAAGTACAACAGTTGATTGACAACATGTACATAGCCTTTCAAGAAGGAAGCTTGGTGGTAAACGTTAACCTATCGGCCGGATAAGTGTGAAGATCTCAAGGGGTGTCCCCCGAAGTTAATGGATCAAGTTTGAAGAAGTCAAGTCCCTAAAGTTGGCAATCATTTGGCTGTTTTAGCATTTCTTTTGTAATTTCCTTGCATGTTGATTGTTAATTGCTTTTAAGCATTGTTGTTTTCTTTGAATTGGTAAGATTAATGAAATGTTTATGCATCTTTTGAATTAATCCATTCGTATTCACTCATTTTTCATTTATGTGAAAAACAAAAATACTTCTCTCATTCACTTTTATTTATCAAACCGTTGTGTTAACAAAGATTGGAAGGAGGATGATGAAAACGAAACACCTGAAATTGTTGTGGTATGCTTTTGAGTAAAACCTTGTCGATGATGTAAGGCATTGTTTCAAATCCCCAAACACTAAAGAGATAAGGAGTTAATCCCTAGTCAACCACTTTGAGCCTAGAAGTAGGTGTTTATTTCGGATCTAAAACCCTTAATCTTAACACGGGGTAGGGTAGTTGTGTTCAGATAGTTTGACCGTGCATTCGATCTTTCAAAAACAAATTGTCCATATGTACACCCTCCAATTAGGTTCAACCACATGTTATCCTTCGCGCACATGTTGAAGTGTCGAAGAAGTTGAGAAAAGCTAAAATTAGTGTTGGTTGATCCTCATCCACCAATAATGTGGCAGTCAACACGTTTAAAAAAAACAGAAAAAAGTCCACTAAGTCAAATACCACAAAACGACTTAGGAAAAAGTTAGGGCATCCCGGTGGACCGAAATCTTTAAAGAAGCGGTCCAGGAAAAATTAGGGATAAAATAAATAAATCAAAAGAGGTCATTAAATCCTCAACAAAAACAAAATAAGGCGTCTACCATTCAAGAAAATCTCATCTTGAATCCTCATTTTCACTTTCGCACCTTCGAAGTCGAATGCGTGTATTGAATTAATTGAACATAGGAACTGGAGATCATCAAGAAGAAGGGGTGGGTACAAAATAAATTTTGAGCCTTATATCCTTTTGTTTCAAAAAACCGTGAACCAGACCATGTTACAATCCTTAAAAGACCTAATTGAGGCAGAGTCTATTTTGAAAGCATATAACAGCAAGGTTGCGTTAACCTGACTCCAAACGATCTTTGTTAATCATTTGATCACATCATCTTGCACACTGTGAGTGACTAGATCATCACTGTGTTCTTATCATTGACCCGCTCACTATATTTCACCCATTCATATCAATAAATTTTGATTTCAAATTTTTGCATAAGCACTGCATTAAAATTACCATTTTTTGAATGAACAATCTTATTTGCAAGTCAACACTTAGCATCAAAGAAATTCCAACAATATATAGTTGAGGAACTTGATAAAGTGAAAGAAGTCCAGTCTGGGGAAATCACTTTGAGTATCAGTAAATCCGAGCCAATCGCCCCAAGGTTCAATTAACTAAGAGTAATTTGCTTCAAGACTCAAACTGGGGCAAGCCACCTCAAAATCTCATTGAGTCAAACTATCCAAAGACAGTCAATCATAAGTCTACCATTCTAGGTTTTGGTTAATTAGGGTCAGATCACTGCGGTATTCAAACAATGGGGCAAGCCATCTTGAGACCGTCTCTTGTCAAGCTGTTTCAAACTCACTATAAAGGTGAACATATCCAAAGACCCAACAGACTGGGGAAATATGAGCCACAGAGGGGAAGACCCCCTTCATTCTTTCAAACTACTCAAACAAATTCTGCCATATGTCAACAACTATTGATTTTGAGACGAGTGCCCGAAAATTATGCTAGCACGATTCATTAATCCTCCAAAAGGATCCCATTGGCTATGTTTTGGTTGTCAAGCTTGATAGAATTCTCCTTTGATAACATCTATCATAAAATATTTGGTTGAGTTCTCGGTGTTGAGGAATCGTGATCTCCATAAAAATTATTTACAAACTCCCAATCCACTCAAGTGTCATCATTTTCATATCATGATCATTCATATATCATGCATAAAAGAAAATTCAAACCATGCATAGCCGAAATGTACTTTGTGCTCATTTTGCATTGACCCAAGTCTTGTTGTTGATCCTATATCCTTTGACCTCTAATTCCAGTTTGTCTTTGGTGCCCTTAAACCATCATCCGGTTTTCGCAGTCATTTTCAACTCCAACTCAGTTGGCAATTTTGTCCATGAGGTTCATTTCCTTTTGGGGATTATCCGATGAATTTCCGGATTACTCCTTCATTTATTGATGTATTTCTATATCTTGTTTAATGTATTTCCAAGTGTTTCCCCACATATCTGATGTATTCTCGAATATGTCTGTCTTGTATTCTGATGTATTTACAGAGTTTCCTCAAGGTATTACCGAATGTGTCTGTTATCTAATGTATTTTCAGATATTCACTTGTAATTCTGATGCATTTCCTGAATTCATTTACTCTACTCTCTGATGAATTCTCGAACATGTCATTTTTGTTCTGACGCACTTCTAGAACCTCTATGCCATTCCCTAGCATTATTTCAAGGTTCATTGGTGTCTCCTAAAATCAAGATGTCACTAGCATTATTCTAAGCTCAGTTGTTACAAGAACTCATTTTTACCCCAATTGTCGTTGGCGTCATTGTCACTCCGTTTGTAAATACAATCGTAATTGATATCTAAAGTTTGGTTGTCACCAACATCATTTCAAGTCCAGTTATTATTGGCAAACTCCATTGTAGCCGGTAATTGTTTACTAATGACTTTCATCAAGTCCAATAGTTATTGGCACCTATCCATTAAAAGCGGGTTGTAATCCATTGCTTACGGTAAAAATCCAATTGTTGTTGGCACCTATCTATTAAAAGTTGGTTGTAATCCATTGATTATGGTCAAAGTCCAATTGTTGTTGGCACCTATCTATTAAAAGCTGGTTGTAATCCATTGCTTACGGTCAAAGTCCAAGAAGACTCCCGTTTATCTTTGTTTTGCATAAATTCCCTGTTAGGAATATCCAAAATCTTTGATCGGATGAATTTCATGTGAGAAATCTCCAAAACTGTCAGATGTATTCTAAAGTATCAGGTCATGTATGAACCTGTTGATGAAACTCGCTTGGTATGTTTTCCAACATTATTAGGCCGTGTACGAACTTGTTGTTGAAGTTTTCTTTGGGTTTTCTAGTGGTTTCAGGTCACGTATGAACCTGTTGTTAGAATCTCAATGAAACCTCCAAAATTATCAGGTCATGCAGGAACCTATGGATATACTTTCTTTGAATTTTCCAGTGTCGTCAGCTCATGCATGAACCTATTGATAAAACTCCCTTTGATTTTCCAAGTATTGTTAGGTCATGTATGAACCTATGGATGAAACTTTCTTTAAATATCCTAATGTTTAGGTCACATATGAACCTATTGATTAAAATTTCCTTGATTTTATAGTATTATCAGGTCATGTCTGAATCTGTTACTGAAACGCTTTGAATTTTCCAATGATGCCAGGTCATGTATGAACCTATTGATGGAACTTTTTTTGTATGCTTTCCAGTATTGTCAGATCATGTTTGAACCTATTGATGAAACCTTTTGGTATCCCCTAGCATTTTCAGTTCATGTTTGAGCCTATTATTGAAACTCTTTGAATATTCCAGTGGTCAGGTCATGTATGAACCTATTGATGAAATTCCTTGAATATTTTGGTGTTGTCAGGTCATATATGAACTTGTTGTTAAAATCTCTTTGCATATTCCTCAGTTGTCTTTCCTCCAGTGGGATTGTTATCCCCGGTGAATTTTTACCCTCATTTTTTATTTTCTGTGGGCCACCTTTATCATATGTCTACATCATTCCCCACATATCTTTATTTCATTCTACATCCATCATAAAGCATCCTTCTATGGTTTATCTTATGTCTAAACATATCCCTAGTAGATCAAAATGAAAAAGGAGAGTCATTCATATATTCATAACATTTCATATTATATCATTTGCATTTTAGGATCAAAATTCGGGTCTTCTTAGTATTTAACTATCTCTCAGTATGATCATATGAAGAGTGTCCTCCTTCATATTCTCTAGCTGAAGATACTTAAATAGGGACAACTGTCACACCCCGATTTTGACCCTGAATTACCAATTTAACACATTTATCATAGTCATTGCATCTTTGCCTATCATAACGTTCATTCCATACCGCATAATGCCTAGAATATCAGTCAAAATAAATTTTCGAATCTATAAGCAAACCAGTTGAATAAATTATCAAATGTGTGTCAAAACAACGGGTGGAAATTTTTTCAAAATCAAGCTTGCAGACATCAGTTTCATTAATCTACATTTCACGTAGCTTAATCTGGTGTGCTCGATTTATTTTTCGGCTAATTTTTCTGATCGCATTTTGGTCAGTCTGAGTCTTTTAACCGGTCAAAATTTATTTCAAAATTGGCTCAAAACCAGTATGTTTTTGAGAAGTTTATTTCGTACCGATAATTTTGGTGTATTGAATTTATTATACCAAGCATTTTTATGGTTGATTTTTATTCATTTTAAACCCTTTTATTTTTGAGTTTTTGTCAAAAAGCATTTAGAAAAAACAAATAGAATTTTTAGTGTTTTTATTTTATTTTATTATTTTTAGTGTTTGATTTTATTTTAAATTTATTTAATTTGTTTTCATTTTTGTTTCTACAAAATAGTATTAAGGGCATTTTTGAACTTTAAGAAATTATTGAAAACCCTAGTGTCTCTAGTATATAAAGCAATGCTTCCATTGCATGAGGGGGACCGAATTAGCTTTCCTACATGCGGCGCATCCCATAGGCATAAAAGAAATGACTAATAAAAGTTTCAGCAGGTGAAAAAAAATCATTTTCAATGTGAGCCATCTTGCTTCACCATTTTTTTCTCACAAAGCTAGTAGCCTCCATTTGTTCCTTACATCAACACACTCTAAACTCCTTCACTATAAAATCCATAACTCTCATCAATTTCTGAAGTTTACCATCATTCACTTCATATTTCTCTCCTAAGAAACCATCCCGCACCATGTTTCTATCATATTGCAGGAAGAGAGAAAAAGCCATTTCACTATTTTCTTTGAGCTAGCCTCCCCACTTTTCACAAACCATACAATCCACCATTTTATTTTTCCATTTTCTCCATACTCATACCTTCATACACATAATTAAATCTCTCTCATCTTTTCCCAGCACATAAAAATAACTCACCTAAACTACTCCCTCCTTCATGTAACAGAACTATTTTTTTCATTTCTCAACACAAAACAACAACCACTGAATCTGCTAGCCTTCTGGTAGATTTTTTATTCGATCTTCATGGTTTTACTTATTCTGTTTTTTTACTACATATTGTTTTGATTTTTACATATTATATACATTTGGTTTTAATTTTTTTCCATGTATAGACATATACTTTACTTTATTTTTGTTTGTGTCAATTATATATATATATATATATATATATTATATATATATATATATATATATATATATATATATATATATATATATATATATATATATATATATATATATATATATAATATATATATATATATATATATATATATATATATATATATATATATATATATATATATATATATATATATATATATATATATATATATATATATATATATATATATATATATATATATATATATATATATATTGTGTTGTTTCTAGTTTCACATACATATAATATATTGTTCTTCCAATTTCACATATACATTGCCGGTTGATTTTATATTACTTCATATTTGATCATTTTATACACTGTCTGTTTTAAAGAAAAACATATACATTATCGGTTTTGATTTTTATATATATCTTCTTTATTTATTTATATACTCATGCTTCTTTTTTTAGTTATATATATATATATATATATATATATATATATATATATATATATATATATATATATATATATATATATATATATATATATATATATATATATATATATATATATATATATATATATATGTATAGACTTCCATATCTTTTAGTTTTATATATACGTTTTATTTTTTTAGATTTTTATATATTACCTTTAATTTACATAAGTTATATATATATATATATATATATATATATATATATATATATATATATATATATATATATATATATATATATATATATATATATATATATATATATATATATATATATATATATATATATATATATATATATATATATATATATATATATATATATATATATATATATATATATATATATATATATATATTGAGTGTGTGTTAATATTATTTCTATATTCTATTTTATTTTAACTCTATTTCGATACTGGAGCATTGTGAATTCATTATGGATATCACGTGTGTGTTGTATTCAGCTTTATATTTTTCGATTACCTTGAATTCATGTAAAAAAAATTGTGACACTACTGTAATAAAAATCTTTGGTTGCTGGTGTTATTTTATGTTGTATTTAATTGCGTTGTGATTTCAGAGTTAAAATTCAATTTGACTTCCGAAAATTGCTTGGACGCATAAATTTTGTTGCTCGGCTTCTTATAAAGTGATTCATATATGAGTCCATTTTAAGTTAGTTTAGAGCGAAATTCAGTTTGCTTTCGATTTCGGTTGGATTTCAGTCTCGTGGCTTACTCTTGGGCTTTCTTACAATGAGCTCTTAAGCAACATCAACTTAACATAAAATCATTTTCAAACCCTTCAAAATCTTTAAACCTTTTCTTAATAAAATTGAAAGAAAAAGATTACCCTGGATGGAATATCCAGTCGTAATCCCTAATATTATGCCCAAGTTGTAAGAGCTTGTAAGCCCTATGTATTCGTCTTCTCTTCAAAACGCTCCAATATTTAAATCATTTTCATAAGTGAGCTTGGAAAAAAAAGATTACATGGATGAAATATCTAGTCGTAATCTCGAATATTAGGCCTAAGTTGTAAGAGCTTGTAAGCCCTATGTATTCGTCTTCTCCTCTAAAACACTCGTAAATGTTCAAAGTTCTTTCTCTCAATAAAATTGAAAGAAAAAGATTACCTGGATGAAATATCCAATCGTAATCCCGAATATTAGGCCCACGTTGTAAGAGCTTGTAAGCCCTATGTATTCGTCTTCTCTTCAAAACGCTCTAATATTCAAATAATTTTCATAAGTGAATCTGAAGAAAAAGATTACATGGATGAAATATCTAGTCGTAATCCCGAATATTAGGCATAAGTTGTAAGAGTTTATAAGCCTTATGTATTCGTCTTCTCCTCTAAAACACTTGTAAATATTCAAACTTCTTTCTCTCAATAAAATTGAAATAAAAAGATAACCTGGATGAAATGTCCAGTCGTAATCCCGAGTATTATACCCAAGTTGTAAGAGCTTGCAAGTCATAAATACTCGTCCTTCAACCCAAAAATACATCCAACTAATCAAACTTTTTTCTTCGCCGTCGTGCGATTGATCAGAAAAATCTTTTCATAAACGAAAGATGTCTTGTCTTAAGGTGATGTAAAGCGATGCTTCATCCATAATTGTTGAGTTGAGATAAGTGACGTTTTTTCGAATGTTGATTTGTAAATCCATTCGATGTGTGGTATAAGTCCGCTCCTCATCTGTTTTGGGTAAGACAATGTTTTTCGTCGAGCAATACAATATAACTTTCGCTAAAATCGACCAACAAACAAACATTTTCTACCCAAAACTATGTAAGCCTTGAGTTCTCTATTGAGATACGTAGGAGCAGGATTGCAAAATCTTTTCAGGCCCATTAATAAAAAACTTAGGTTTAGTCCCCTTTATTGCAAAAATCCAAAAACATCTTCTCTTTTCTTTTGATCCTATCTTTCTTTCCCACCTAATATCTTGAGAAGCCTAACATTTCAAGCTAACACTAACGCTCATTATTAACCTAATGGTTCCCGTTGAGTACAACGAACATGAGGGGTGTTAATACCTTCCCCTTGCATAATCGTCTCCCGAATCCTGATTTGGTTGCGACGACCATAATCATTGTCGTTCTTTCTTGGGTTTTATCGATATTTCCCCTTTCCTTTTTAGGAATAAATAAAGTTCGTTGGCGACTCTGTTTAGTCCATCATGCGAGGGTGCGATTGCGCTTCACTAAGTCGTGTTCTCATTTTTTCGAGGTGCGACACATACATTAAACTTTTACGAGAGTTCGGTAGTGTAAGATCTCTTGAAATGGCAATCACCTCATTTTGCTCTTCATGGATGTTGGTGACCCTTAGATTTGGGTACGGTGGCCACTGAATCTTGTTTTGTTGAGGACTTTCATTGTCTCTTTCGATTTTTTTTGTCTAGATCTCTAACTTTTGCATGGAGTGTCTTTTGAAGTTTTGATCCATCGGGATTGCCCTAGTTTTTACCTAAGTCTCCTTTTAGGGTGTTTGATTTAGCGGACTCTTTCTTTGATTTTATTTTTGATAGGTTACGACTGCCAAGTCATTGGTCACTAAGGAGCAACCAACATAACTTTTGGATTTTTCAAGGTTCCTTCGACACTTCAGGTTGTGTGCGAAAAAATATCACGTGGTTGACCCTCACATGGGATATTTCATCTTGTAATTCGAATGCGTAGTCAGATTAACTGTGTCACTACCGGGATTTCACGATAATGAAACCAGGACTAAAGAGATGCCAAAGAGAGGCAAAGTCAGAAGAGTTGGCACCGAATTTTATTTAGTTTACCTCTATCGGAGAGGAGAGGGGAAATAGTCGATAAAACCCTCGGAAAGGAGACACACACGGGAAGCGTTAAAAGAGAATAAGGAATCGGTCTCGCAACCGAGATTTGGGTTCGGAAGTCGGTTACGTAAGGGGAAGGTATTAGCACCCCTTACGTCCATGGTCCTCCATGGGAACCATTTGGGTTGTTTTACATACATGGGATTTATCTATCATTGTTTTATTTTCAAAAGAATATGTGAAAAGGGGGGGGGGGGGGTGATTTTGTTATTATAGTGCTCGCTAAGGATTGTGGCCCTTGTGCCTACGTACCACTTATTCGGGGATGAGGAATCAGAGCTCCGTAGTTCGGAGTAGAAAATGTTTGTGTGTTGGTTGATTTTACCTTTGAAAAAAGGGTTTTCGGGATGATGCCCTAAGGCACAAAAATGAGTTTGATGAGTTGTATTATTTTTACCTTGAATAAGGGTTTTATGAAATGAGTGTTTGCGAATATATTTTACTAAAGTCTATGAGCGGAGGTGATTATTCTAGGCAACAAGCCAAGCATCTTGCGTCCAAAATAATCAGAGTAAGGGTAAGAGTGCTTCATTCTCACTCATTCTCCACCACTTAAGGCTCGTGGTGCACAATAATAATCGTAATTATTAAGTATTTTTGAATTTGGCTAAGAAAATGCCACTTAACGTTGAATCAAGGGTTTATTTTATTTTGATTATGAAATTTGGCTTATGCAACATGAATGCAAAGTAACCAATAAGAAATTAAAGAGCCTCATTGTAAGGTAGCCCAAGAGAAAGCCTTTTGTGTGCAAAAGTGACCTAAGCTAAACAAAGGATAATGGTCTTACAAACATGTCCCCCTAAGGTGGTGCCATGATGCCATTATTACAACATGAATGTAAGTTACAAATAAAATCCAACATTTACAAAGTATCATAAAGATAAGGGAAAGGCCTTCAAGCAAGGGTCCTAAAATGAAATCCTCTAAGTCTAAGTTGATTAAGAGTGGAATGAATATTTTGGTCTTATCATTTTATCACGTTTTTGTTGTTTTTAATGTTTGATGATAATAAAATAAATAACAAGTAAATAAACATGCATGATGAATTTGTACAATGATGATGATGATGATGAGTACTTTAATGTAAATTACAAGGTAATGACATAAAAGTAAATTACAAGATAAAGAAACAATATCACAATAATAATGGTTAGTGAATATAAATGATATAAAACAAATATAAGTCAATAATACCAAAATCACAATAACAAAGGTTAATGATAAACAAAATTAATGAAGTATAATTAGTGGTTAGTAACATGTACAAAAATGAATATTTTTTAAGACTATTTTCCTAGGCCAAAAAGACTTAAAATATGACACATTAAGGGATAGCTTATCATTGATGCAAAGTATTGAAGATGATTAAAAAAATCAACTAACAATAGATTTGTAACAAAGAAAGTTATGCAACCTTAAGTCCATTTATTAATATTTTAAAAAAAGTGTTTTGTTCTCTTTCTTTTGTTTTTATTCCTCTTTTATTTAACAAAATAATAAGGTAGTAAATAAATTAGCATAATGTAAATGATATAGTTAGATAACAATAAACATAAACATAAAATACTTGAAATAAAGTGAACAATAAAATAAATTGCAAAAAAATAAAGTGCAATAATATAAATGTTAGAAGTTAGTAGTTAGTGAACATAAACATAAAGTAAATGAAATAAAATGAACAATAAAATAAATTGCAAGGAATTAAAGTGCAATAATATAAATGTTAGGAGTTAGTAATTAGTAGTTAGTAACAATAAGCAAATGGATTAGCAAATTAATGTAAAGACATGGTTTCATCTATGCATCAAATGACCCAAATATGGTTAAAATAGAGGCAATCTATCAATGCCTCAAAGTATCATGAATGATCTATTGATCAATCATTAATATGTTTGAAACATTGAAGATTTAATCAACTCTAAACAACCATGGTCATGATCTAATAGACCTCATCAATCAAAAAAATACAATAACAAGTCCACAATAAAAGAAAATGATAACACACACAAAGCAACCACAAAAAGGTGAACAAAAAGAAAGTAAGAGTAAAAAATCTCCAAAAAAAAGTGAGTAAACCAAAGTCAATCATTTTTGCAAGCTTGAATCTAAATCATCTCAAAATACCAACCAAGAACAAGAAACCATTTTTAATCAAAAAAAGAACCAAAAAGTTAAAAAGTTTAAGTTAAAATCATTACCCACAAAACGTGAAAAAAGCTAGATAGAAATGGTGTTGAGCTTGAATGTGAAGCAAAGGGTTTGGCATGAAAATATTTGTGGTGAAAGCTTAGTAAAGGGGTTGAAAAATGAGTGTTAGAGAGTGAGAAATTTTGAGGAAAAAAATACGAAAATGGAAAAAAGTTGGTGGTGGTGACTTTTGGGAGAAAAATGTGTTTTTTTATTTAGGTTTGGAGAAGGGGGGTTGGATGATATTTTTTCAGAATTTTTGGGGGCTAGAAAGCATGAAAATGAGGGGGAATAGTGTATCTATTTATATGGAAAGCAAGTGGGAAAGTGGGGGGGAACCAAATACCCTTTGTGCAAAGAAAAACTTATTTTTGGTGTCTGCACAGGGGAAATCGATTTACCTAATTGGGTAAATCGATTTCCCTTTTTTTTTAATTTTTTATTTAATTTTTTTTTAAATCATGCCTTGAGCTCATGCAATATGCCTTTGGTTATGAATGTTAATATAATTATGGTGACGGAGCAATGAATAAATGTATGTGTAATAGGATCATAGATCTGATGAAAGTTGTTTCGGGGTAGGGTGAATTTTGGGGTATGACAGCTGCCCCTATTTAATTTTCTCGGACCTGAATATATGGATAGCGATGGCTTCCAATGTGTTTAAGGCAAGAGAGAATTAAATATTAATGGGAGTAACTAGAAATTTGCCTTCCGGAGAATGTTAGAATTTGTTGGGGATTATGTGTGGTTGTGATGATTTATGCATGCAATGTGATGTATGCATCCTAAGTATCTTCTTAATGAGAAAACTATGATGTGAAAATCCCAAGAAAAAAATTCAGGGAATAAAACTTCACTAGGGAATGAGAACAATGGTGACCGTTCCTAGCAATGGCCGGGGAAAAACATGCATGGTGTTTCTTAGCAACGACTGGAACACCTAACATGTATTGGGGGTCAAACAAACGAATTCAGTGATGATTCTTAGCAATGGCTAGGATACCTGACTTAGTGGCGATGATAAATGATTTCAAATGATGATGTTTGGCGACGACTGTACCATTTAAACCGGTTGGGGAGAAAAGACAAGGTACGGTGACGATTCCTAGCGACAACTGGAATACCCGACTCTTGAGGGAAAATGGGTTGTTTAATGGAGATTCTTAGCAACGGATAGAATACTTGACTCGACTAGAGATACAACTTCATGACGGTACAATGATGATCCTTAGCGACAACTAGAATACCTGAAATCCACCGGAAAGATCAAACAGTTCAGTGGTGATTCTTAGCAACGGCTAGAATACCCGACACTGCTGAGGAGAATACAGATCTCAAGTGACGATTCCTAGAAATGGATGGAATACCTGACATCTACTGGAGAAGATGAATTCAAGGATGATTCTCGGCTATGAATGTCTGACTCGGTTTGGGGAATGAGCCCTAAAGACCTCTAGTCTAAAAAATGAGAATTCAGTGACGATTCTTAACAACGGCTAAGAATACCTGATTCTGTGAGGAAAATATGTTGATTACTTTCTACGGATAGAAGAAGTACAATGATGTTTCTCAACAATGGCTAGAATGCCTGACTCCTATAGGGAAACTTGACAATGAAACGAAACAACTTAGCGACGATTCCCAGCAACGGCTGGAACGCGTGGTTGTGCTTGGGAAATGTTTTAAGGGTGAACATTGATTTTATTGGGGGAAAATCCTAACGACAGCTGGAAAATTCCGAACTCTGACGAGTTAATTTGAGTAAGTTAAGGATACACTTATGATGTGATGTTATGTATGCCAATGCATGTTTGGGCTTTCTTGAGGAATATATGAAATGCAGGGTTTGCAAGTTATGCCAAGTATGTTTGGGCTTTGCGGTGGAGTGTATTTGGGGAATGCCAATGGTGATTGGGCTTAAAAAAGGTGATTGAGGAAAGTGTACTTACTTTCCGATATTTGAGAAATTGGAGCTCGACGTCCGAGCAAGCGCTGAATGTAATGTTTGAGAATTCCTACTATGGGGAGAATGATTGGCCAAGTCCAAGGGACTGTGTGGCACCCCGGGTTGGAAATTTCAAATGCGTTTTGGTTACCTTTAGCAAATCTAGGAAAGAAATATAATTCGATGTTGTCTCCCTTATAGTTTTTTTTCTTCTGAAAAGGGTCTTTTAATCAAAAAATTCCAATGTAATATTATTTAGGCAAAAACTTATATTTCACAGACAAAGCAAGAAAAGTAAAAAATATGGAACACATGTGAGGGAACTGATTTTATTGATAAGTGGTCCCCCAAAAAAATGGGAATTTTGTACAAAGGAGGCAATTCCTAAAAGAGGTGATTGCGAAAAGAAAACCATAATTATAATGGAAATGAAACATCTCGGGTTTCCACCAAATTCCAACTTTGCTATAGCCTCTATGCCTTTGGTCGCCTTTGATCTTGCTTTTTTGAAGGAGGGTGATAGGATTGACTTGCTGGGGACCCACATAATTGACTCGCCAAGGAATGAAGAAGGATTCCTTGTGGGATGCAACCTCTTGCTCTTATTAAATCCCTAATTTTTGCCTAGACCGCCCTTTCGGGTTTTCAGTCTATCGGGATACCCATTTTTACATAAGTTGCCCTTTCGGGTTTTCAACATATCGGGCTATATTTTTTTTTAAGTATAGTATTTTTTGACTGCACCAGCATTCACTGGGGATTGAAGATCTTCAACATCCATAATGTGAATGGGAGCATTTCGTGCCAATCTTTGTAGGTTTCCACCATCTTTTGCACGATCTTCTTGATGTTTTTGTTAGTTGCCTCAACAACTCCATTCATCTTAGACCTATAAGGTGATGAATTATAGTGGTCGATCTTGAAATTTTGGCATAGCTCTTTCATCATTTTATTATTAAGGTTAGATCCATTATCAGTAATGATCTTGTTGGGGACCCCATAACGGCAGATGATTTCTTTCCCGAGGAATCGAGTCACCACTTGTCTAGTAACGTTAGCGTACGAGGCTGCTTCTACTCATTTTGTGAAATAGTCAATAGCTACAAGGATGAAGCGGTGTCCGTTCGAGGCAGTTGGCTCTATGCGTCCGATCATGTCAATGCCCCACATGGCGAATGGCCAAGGTGATGTTAGGACATTGAGAGGCGTTGATGACACATGGATCTTATCGGCATAGATCTGGCATGTGTCCCTAGTCATCCAGTAGTATCCGACGTTGATGTTACTCCATAGTCATCCAGTAGTATCCGGCCCTTAAAATTTTCTTCACCATAGTGCTCCCTCTGGCATGCGTCCCAAAGGATCCTTCATGAATTTCCATTATAATCTGGTTTGCTTCTTACTTGTTCACACATCTAAGCAAAACCGAATCATAATTTCTCTTGTATAATACCCCTCCATTTAAGAAGAATTTGGATGACAGTTTTCGAAGATACTTCTTGTCGGTGATGGACGCATCCGCAGGATACTCTTGGTTCTCTAAGAATTTCATGATGTCATAGAACCAAGGATGACCGTTAGTTTTGTCTTCTGTTGCCAGACAGTAAGCAAATTCGTCTAAGTAGTTCAGGTGAAAGGACGGCGCTTCATTCTTCCACTTAACTTTAAACATGGACGCCAAAGTTGCCAAAGCGTTAGCTAGATGATTCTCTTCTCGAGGGATGTGGTGGAATGTAATTTCAACGAAGTAGGGGACTAGTTTTAAGACATACTCTTTGTAAGGAATGAGCTTATGATCTCTAGTATCCCAATCTCCTTTGACTTGGCTGATTACCAAGGCTGAGTCCCCATAGACTTCCAGGATTTTGATTCTAAGATCGATAGCAGCTTCAATACCAAAGATACAAGCCTCGTATTCAGCCATATTGTTTATACATTCAAAACATAATCGGGCGGTGAAAGGGAGGTGGAAATTAGTTGGAGAAGTGATTACTTCCCCAACGCCATTGCCATGAGCATTAGAAGCTCCATCAAAAACCATGGTCCATCGGGATCCAGGCTCGGGTCCTTCCTCGGGACCGGGGATGTTGCAATCCCTAATCAACATGATATCCTCATCGGGGAATTCAAAACGCATAGACTGATAGTCCTCCAAGGGTTGTTGTGCAAGATAATCAGACAATACACTCCCTTTGATGGCCTTTTGAGTGACATGTTGGATATCGTACTCGGTTAAAGCCATTTGCCATCAAGCTACTCTACCGGTTAGAGACGGCTTCTCAAAGATGTATTTGACAGGATCCGTCTTAGAGATCAACAATGTCGTATGAGTGAGCATGTACTGTCTTAAACGTTTGGCGGCCCATGCTAGTGCGCAACAATTCTTTTCAAGCATCGAATACCTACTCTCGCAATCAGTGAACTTCTTGCTCAAGTAGTATATTGCATGCTCTTTTCTACCAGTCTCATCATGTTGGTCGAGGACACAACCCATTGATCCTTCAAGAATGGTGAGATACATGATTAATGGTCTACCAGGTACAGGAGGCATCAACAGGGAAGGTTCTTGCAAATATTCCTTTATTTTCTCAAATGCGTCTTGGCAATTATCGTTCCAAATGATGGCTTGATCCTTTCGAAGAAGTTTGAAGATTGGATCACAAGTGGCAGTGAGGTGAGGTATGAACCTAACAATGTAGTTCAATCTACCTAAGAATCCTCGGACTTCCTTCTCGGTTTTGGGTGCAGGCATAGCTTGTATGGCCTTTACTTTCTCGGGATCTACTTCGATGCCACGTTGACTAACGATAAAACCTAGCAATTTTCCGGATCTTACCCCAAATGTGCATTTGTTGGGATTAAGCCTCAATTTGAACTTCCTCAACCTCTCAAACAACTTTTCTAGATTGACAAGGTGTTCTTCTTCAGTTTGAGACTTAACTATCATGTCGTCGACGTAGACCTCAATCTCTTTATGGATCATATCGTGAAAGAGAGTGACCATGGCTCGTTGGTATATGGCGTCGGCGTTCTTCAATACAAAAGGCATCACCTTGTAGAAGAAGGTGCCCCATGGTGTTATGAAAGTGGTTTTCTCCATATCTTCTTGAGCCATGTGGATCTGGTTATAACTGGAGAAACCGTCCATAAAAGAGAAGTAGTTTTCAAGAAGATGCATTTTTTTATTTTTTTATGACCGAAAACAAACAAAACACTGACAAAAACAAAGAAACAAAACAAATAAATGGTTCCCTCCCCCACACTTAAAACATACATTATCCTCAATGAAAGAGCATAAATATAAAATAAGAGTGAGAGAAAGGAAAGAACACACCCGAGGAGTCAAGGCGGATAAGTGATTGCATAAGCAGCCTTTCCTAAAGAGAGTTCTTCTACAGTCTCTTCTTCCAAAGTTGGGTTCTCATGTAGTAGCTTTGGGTAGTGCCCATTGACCTTGAAATTTTGATTAGTGCATTTGCCTTGTATTCCAGGATCAAAGAAGAATCTTTGATAAGTAAAAGTGTTGAATGGGCACGTGAAAGTGATCTCCTTTTTCATAACATTAAGAATGAAAGGATTATGGGGATGCCTCACTACTTTTGTTTCATCTTTAAGTGAGATCTTGTTCATACATATGAATGGGCAAATATCACGAGTGTCAGCCAAGGTCCATCCAATTCCCTTCTTATATTTCTGCTTAAGTTGAAGCTTTGATGAATAATATGAATCCTCGGGAAGTGGTTTAGGCTCTAAATAATGTGGTTGTTCAATGCATGATATGTTTGGGACAACCGGAATGTCAAGAGCTTCATCCACATAAACAACTTCGTTTATACTATCACCCTGCAAGGCAACATCAATCTCAGCACAAACAACACAAAGGTTAGTGTCAGTACAATCATCACATGAATAAACATCATCAAACTCAGATAGAGATGGAAAATCAAGTGAAAACAATTCAGAAAAGGTGTCATCAACCAACTCAGAGATCAATTCAATATGAAAAACAAAATGCCCCTCCAAGGGATGTTTCATGGCATCGAAAATGTTAAATTTTGCGACAATGTCACCAAATTCCATGGACATGGTTCCATCGTCGACATCAATTTTTGTTTTCCCCGTTTTCATGAACGGTCTGCCTAAAATGATGGGCGATCTGCTTGAATTTGTTTCTCCTTACATGTCCAGAATGTATAAATCTGCAGGAAAAATCAAGTCATTAACTTGAACAAGCACATCTTCCACTACTCCAATAGGGCGAGCATTACTTTTGTTCGCTAGTTGAATGATTAAACATGTATGCTGTAAAGGACCAAGATCAAGGTTATTATAAATAGAAGTAGGCATAACATTAATGCTTTCTCCCAAATCAAGCATGCAATTGTCGAATTTACTATCCCCAATGGTACATGGAATATAAAAAGTTCCTGGATCCTTGCACTTTTGGTGTATGACCTGATTGAGGGATGACACAGTAGCTTTTTCAGGTGAATGTTTAGGCTGGATAAGAGCTGAAATGTTTCGTCCCAAATTTACTCTCTCATTGCCCTTCAACCTTTTCTTACTTGTGCACAAGTCTTTTAGAAATTTTGCATACTTTGGAACCTGCTTAATAACATCAAGAGGCGGAATGTTTACCGTAACTTTTCTAAAAACATCCAATATCTCACTTTCCTTGTCTCCCTCCTCAATTCTTTTATTCTTCAGAACTCTATGTGGGAACGGGACTGGTGGTACATACTCCTTTTCTTTAATTTTTTCAGATGAAACAGGTTCAAATAGAGTAGGTTCAGGTTCAGATGTTACCTCAATAATTTTTTTATTTTTTTCAGGGGCTGTTTCTGTAACCTTTCCAGATCTCAACGAAATCGCACTCATATTAGCATTAGAATACTTTGGATTGACAACTGTTTGGGCTGGAAGCTGGTTCGACCCTTGGGCTTGCATGTTATTTATTTGAGTAGTAAGTTGTCCCATTTGCGTGTTCAAGGTCTAAATGCTAGAATCAGTCCTTTGTTGGAATTGGAGATTGTTGGCGGTCATTTGTTTGACAAGATCTTCTAAGGATGGTCCGGAAGGTGCAGGGGCAGCCACTTAAGGTGGGTTCTATTGTGGGTTTCCATATCGAAGGTTGGGATGGTTCCTCCAATTGGGATGGTATTTGTTGGTGGACAGGTCAAGAGTCTTATTGTACATGTTTTGATTGTAAAGGTTGGCTGCATAAGCTTAAGGCAACTCAGTAATGGACTCGTCTCTCAGAATAGGACAAGTATTGGTCGGGTGCTCATGAGAAGTACAAATACCACACATTGTTGCTGTTTGAGGTTTTGCTACTGCCAGCTATTTGACTAAGGTAGTGAGCTCGTCAATTCTGGTCTCTAAAGCTTTGTTGGAAGAAACCTGAATTTGATTCACGCCTTTACTTTGCACAGAATTATCTCTAGTAGTGAACTGTTGGGAATTAAGGGACATATTTTCGATAAGGGCTTTGGCAGCAGCTGGAGTCTTATCAACAAGTGCTCCACCACTAGCAGCATCAAGAATGTTCCTATCCATCGGTATCAAACCCTCATAAAAGTACTGGATGAGCAGTTGCTCGGTGATCTGTTGCTGAGGACAACTAGATATTAATTTCTTGAATCTTTCCCAATACTCAGCAAGTCACTCATTATCCTGTCTAATACCACATATTTCTTTTCTAATTGAAGAAGCTCTTGAAGTAGGGAAAAATCTTTCTAAGAAGATTTTCTTCATATTATTCCAACTTGTAATAGAATTTGGCTCAAGATAATACAACCAATCTTTTGCAGCACCTTGTAGTGAGAATGGAAATGCTCTAAGATTGACATGATCTTCAGTAATTCCTTGAGGCCTCAATGATGTAGAACACACAATCTGAAATTCTTTTAGATGCCTATGAGGATCCTCACCTGCAAAACCATTAAACCTTGGAAACAAGTGTATTAAACCAGATTTCAATTCAAACGGTACAACAGCAACAGGAAATTCAATACATAAAGCATTATAATTAACATCAGGGGAAACAAGTTCTCTGAGGGTTCTTTGGTCAGCCATGTTAAACTCAATAGAAAATAAAATAAAATCAACAAACAATGAGAAAACACAACTAATTCAGCACTGCAACAACAAATAGGAAAATACCGACAATGTCCCTATTACGAAAAAACAATTGAAATACAAAAAAACGATTAAAATAAAATACAAAAAATACAAAAACACGAAAATTAATCTAATAACGTCAATTAAGAATTTTGATAATTTTTGCGGAATTTTCTGAAACTATCAAAATAGTTGAAATACAAAAAAACGATTAAAATAAAATACAAAAAATACGACAATGTCCCTATTACGAAAAAACAATTGAAATACAAAAAAACGATTAAAATAAAATACAAAAAATAGAAAAACACGAAAATTAATCTAATAACGTCAATTAAGAATTTTGATAATTTTTGCGGAATTTTATGAAACTATCAAAACAGAAAATAAATCATAAAAAATAGAAAAATAGGGAATTTCGATTTTTTAGGCGGCTTCCACTATTTATTTCTTAAATAGAGGATTTCGTTCCTTAATTTTTTCCTAGTTAATCGACAAAGAATCGGAATAATTTGAGATAATTTTCTTAAAAAACAGATTTTTTTAATCCTAAAACGCAAAAAGACCAAAACGCAAGAAAGTTAGGGCAAAAAAATGCTAAAACACAACACCTATGACTATAATAATGGTTAAAATCTACAAGAATCCCCGGCAACGGCGCCAATTTGATCCGCTGTCGCACACGGGTCAAAAACGAGTAATAAAATATAGTAAACGGGAAGCGACACCTCGAGTATCATATCGCAAGGATTCTTGTATTATTCTTAACCTAATGAAATCGATTTAAGGGGGGTTTATGTTTTAGTGGTTGATTTAGAAAACAAAGCAGAAAAAGTGATTAAAATAAGCGATTATAAAATAAGTCAATCTACTGTTTTCGGTTTCCGGCTAATCATTGGTTTTTACCTACCAATTCCCTAAGCGGCTTCGATCTCTATTCGATTCAAATTCGATTGACAAGCGCAATAAATATATGACAGATTTATATTCCTATATTCCGAATTAAGCAAACGGATAAATACAATCGTGAATTAAGCAAACACGATTTACAAACGCAATTTAACGACATAGCGACGAAAACGGCGATTAATAGTTAGGAATGCAATCATACGAATTTAATCAAAACAATTCCATAAAATACAGATTAAGCAAATGAAATTTTATAGAATAGAATTGAAAGAGAACGAAATTAAATTGATAGAATAAAAACCTCAAAGCCTTGGAAATTCGATTACAGTAGATTGACTCTAGGAGATTAGTTCTTCTTCATGATCGCACAAAAGCAAAAAGTTATTGCGAATAATGTGTAATTGTTATAGTACCGCAGCTGCCCTTTTAAACAGAATAAGGGTTTCCCTTATAATTCAAATTGGGCCGGAAAACCTAAATTCAGCCCAACAAATGACCCAAAAGAAAATAATTCCTAAAGTACGAAACTTCAAAGAATTATTTGAGACGTTTTCATTCGGAATCAACTTTTGGCTTCAACATAAAAGTTGTAGCTCTTTCTCTTAGCTTTCTAACAACTAGTAGCACGCCTCGACTCGTTATGATTTTATTCGTGCAGACTGTTAATGCTGAAAATAAACTGCGAAAAACAAATAAGTGTAAAAATAATATAAATTATAAAAACACATTAAAAGGGAAAAATAACCAAACTAAAACATGGAAATGCATAAGTATAAATATAGAAGAATGTGCATCAAAATGCACTGATCACCCTTATCTCCCCTTCTCCTTCAACGTATCGGAAAGATGCGAGGTGGCTTACCATAATGTCTTCCTCACCCTCGACAACAACTAGTTTATTATCAGCTAAGAATTTCAATTTTTGGTGGAGCGTTGAAGTGACTGCACCAGCTGAATGGATCCAAGGCCTCCCAAGCAGACAACTGTAGGCTGGATAGATGTCCATTATGAAGAAAGTGATAAGGAAAGTATGGGGACCAATCTTCATAGGCAAATTCACCTCACCGTTTACAGTCCTTCTAGTCCCATCAAATTCTCTTACTATAAGCTCACTCGGCTTCATTACGAGTCCTTCAACAGTTAGTTTAGCAAAGGAGCTCTTAGGTATCACATTGAGGGAAGACCCAGTGTCTAGGCATGGCAATATAACCCGTACCCGCGGGTACCAATCCGAACCCGCCCCGAAGTTGACGGGGAAAACCCGCTTTGACTGGGTTTGGGTTTGGGTTTTCCTCGATTTTAAAATATGGGGATGGGTCGGGTAATGGGGACACTAGTACCCACCCCGAACCCGTCCCCGAACTCATCCCTGAACCCGTCCCCGAACCCGCCCCGTTTATTTTACTATGTACGTTATTATTTATTTTTGATAATTTAAAATATTAAATATGTGGTCAATGTTTTGATATTTTAATTTGAATTAATTATTTAAAATATTTGAAATGTATGTATGGAATTTTTTTAGATTGTTTTATTTTATTATTTGTAATGTAATTTTATTTTGAAAAAATAAATATTTCTATTAAAAAATTGATTTTACTAAATGATTGGTGGCGGGGCGGGGATACCCGAACCCAACCCGAACCCGTTTGGGACGGGTTTGAGTTTTGATTCCCCATCCCCGTTTGGATTTGGGGTGGGGAACGGGGATTGTTTGGGGATTCGGGTTTGGGTTTGGGAGAGGTAAAAACCGTCCCCGACCCGCCCCGTTGCCATGCCTACCAGTGTCTACCAAAACTCTTGATAGGACTATGTCCACACACTCAATAGAAATATGGAGAGCCTTGTTATGATTCCTCCCCTTGACAGGAAGCTCTTTATCACTGAAACCCAAGCTTAAGCTAGTAGCGATATTGTTAACTACTCCTTCAAACTGACAAACAGAGATCTCCTACGGTACGTGAGATGTCTTTAGAAATTTTACCAAAGCATCCCTATGGGCCTCCGAGCACATTAATGAAGACAATATTAAGATCTTCGAGGGTTTCTGATTAAGCTGATCAACTACTCGATAATCGCTCTTCTTGATGATGCGTAAGAACTCCTCTACTTCATTGGAAGGTGTAAGGTCTTGTCTTTGATTAGCTCCATCAATTTGTTTGCCTTTGTCTGAAGTTGAAAGATTGATAGTTCCAATTGGAGTGAGTGTCGGCACAAATATCCTTCCACTTCTTGTAATTTCGCTAGTGCCGGTGATATTGATCATTGGATCACTAGACTTCAACGGTTCTTCTTGAATTTTCTGGCCATGAATGTAGACTGAGGTGTCATACACCCATGGGACTGCCTTGGTGTCAACATACGGGAATGGTGTAGGAACCGTTATTATGATCGGAGTAACATGATTTGTTGACAGAGTTAACTAAGAGAAGTTATATGGAATTTGCAAAGGAGGGACTTCGTCGTATGGTATCTCGAGGGTAGACACATCTTCCTTTGTGGACGGACAGTCTACAACCAAGATCCCTTGGTCCATTAATTGTTGTATGACAGACTTCAACGTTCTACATTGTTGCGGGTTAATCAGACAGTGTTCACGTTCATTACTACATATAGGAAAGGCATTATCTCTCATCAAAGCATTCTTGATCTCGATGAGTGGTATTTTTAACTCGTCCACACAGGACATCAATCTCCTTCCATTGTCAGCTTCCATCATATTCACGGATGCATTGTTGTGAGGGGGCATTGAGTTATTATTTACATTTGGCCCCTTGGGGGAGAACATGATTGCCTTAGAATCAATAAGATCTTAAACCTTGTACTTTAATGCTTTATAATTCTCGATCGAATGCCCAGGAGCGCCAGAATGAAATTGACAGCGGGAATTTGCATCATAACCGGGAGGAAGAACCGCTGGTGGGGGTCCTAACTCCCTTAGTTGTACAAGTGATCCCCTCAATAAATATGGTAGAATGTGGCTATAAGGCATGGGAACTGTGTCAAATCTTCTCTCGGGCCTTCTCATCCTTTGTTGTTGTTGTTGATATTGTGGTTGTTGATGTTGTGGTTGTTGTTGTTGATGTTGTAGTTGTTGATGTTGTGGTTGTTGTTGATATCGTTGTTGTTGTTGAGTTTGAACAGGAATTACAAATGGTTGTTGTTGACTTGGTTGGACGGGAGCTATGGCATCTACTTGTGGATAAGTGGGATTTCTTGTTCGAATGATGGAGGTGGCATTGGTCTCGCCTTCTCGTTTTTTACCGTAGGGAACAAAAGGTTTCTTCGATGCACTAGAAGTACTGGCAGAGTTCTGGATCTTTCCTATTTTAATCATATTTTCTATCCTTTCCCCACCAAAGACTAGGTCGGAAAAGCCCGAAGAGGTGCTCCCTACGATTCTATCAAGGTGTGGACCTTGCAGGTTTCCCATAAACATGTCTACCACTTCTCTTTCTAGCAATTGGGGTTATACCCTAGATGCTAATTCCCTCCACAGTTGGGCATACTCTTTGAAGGACTCCTCAGACTTTTGAGTCAGATTTTGCAACTGCGTGCGATTAGGTGCCATATCAGTGTTGTACTAATAGTGCTTGAGGAATGCCTCGGCCATTTCCCTCCATGTGTGAATATGGTTCCCCTCAAGTTGCATGTACCAATCCAAAGATGCCCCACTGAGGGAATCCTAGAAAAAATGCATTAAAAGTTGATCATCGCTGGAATAGGCAGCCATCTTTCGGCAGTATGCCCTAATGTGCGTCCTAGGGTCGCTATTTCCCTTATATTTTTCAAAGTTCGGAACTTTGAACTTGGCCAGAATGATGACCCCAGATACCAAGCACATTTTTGCCGCATCAAGGCCTAAAACATCAATGTTCCCCATTGCCTTGAGCTTTTCCTCGATAGCCTTGGGATGAAGAATGCATCGTGTTGGTCATCTATCTCAAAAACATGAGGACGAGGATTGTCGTTTGGAACACCGCCGGGTGCATTAATGTTAATTGGAGGATCAACTTGAGGAATTGGCATCGGAGTCTCGATCGTTGGAGGGGTAGGAGGATTGGTAGTACTGGCACGTTGGTTCATTTCTTCTTGCATTTTTGCTATAACCTCTTGGCCTCTTGCGACAGCTTGAATAGTCTCCATCAACTTCCGCATTTGGGACCGCATCTGGGATACTTCTTCCTGAAGGACAACTTGGTTATCTTGAAGTTGATCCATGACAGCTTGTCGGCGTCCTCGTGTATCATACCGAAAAGTCAGCTTTGGAGAGTGGTTCTGGTCAGAAGAAAAGGTGGTTGGATGAGTTTTTTTTATTATTTTGTGTTTCGAAGGATGCAAATGATGCATGATTTTTCTGTGTTAAAGCAAAGCTCTTTTTAGTTATTCATGTTTATTCATTGCAAAAACTACTTGACGATTCACGTTCACAATCATAAATAAAGGAAAACACAATAGAGAAAAATCACAACTTTCATTCATCCTTTGAAGGGAAAATAGACTGCAATACATAGAAGTTGCAAAATACAAGTAATGGAAGTAAATAAAACAACTAGATATCCACCCTAAAAGTGACCCCTTGAGATTTGCGGAGAGCCTCAATGTCGGTGATGAGTTCGACCATTGTTCTTTTGTAGAACTTGATGAAGTGGTAGACCTCTTCGGAGGTATTATCTGGGCACATGATCAGATCCTCCTCCTTCAACTTGTCGAGAAAGTCTTGAAGGGCATAGTTAGTTAATACTGTCATGTTGGTGTACTTGTCCCTCCATTCTTCATAAAGGGCTTGGAGATTATGGATGATTTCGTCCCTTTGAGCAATGGCAGCTTCGAATCCATGGCAACGCTCCTCCCAATGTCTGCAATTGTTTTGTAACTCTACATAGGCTTGGTCATAGATTCCCCTCTTCAAGTTCTTAATTTGCTCGCAAGCTCGTCCAAGGTTGAACTGCTCACGTATTAAGCTTCAGTGAATCTTTTCTTTCTCTAGTTGCTCCTTGGCTAGAAAGTCCTTATACTCTTTTAAAGTGGTCCTTAGTTCGAGAATATGGGCCTCGTAATCTTCCATCGCTTCTTTCTTCATGGCATTAGACCTCTTGAAAGTATTTTCAAGGTCCTTGATGATTCGGGACGCTCGATCCAACTCCTCGTTGTGGAAGTCTAGCTCAGAATTAGCTCCTTGTAGAGCTCCACCAACCCAAACTCTTTGTCCCTCGGCTAATCGGAGCCTTTTCTTGCTATCTTCAAATTTTTAACAGACTTGCTTACCCTTATCCTCCAAGACGTGGTTACGTTCCTTGGCACGATTGAGTTGGACTCGTAGTTGAGTGTTTTCCAACTCGAGCTCTTTGATTTGGTTGGTAAGTTTGTCCATGTCCTCTTGTAGGATAGGCTCGGGCTCGGGCATCAACGGGAATGAAGAAGGATCAAACAGAAACGACATCTTAACCAACCTAGCCATCTCTTTTACCCACACATAGTAGGGTTCCTTGGCTAGGATGTTTTTCTTACCCCATTCATGGTCAATACGGACTATGCTTGTCCAAGCTTTTCTCACTCTTTTCACGTTTGAATCAAGCGTATCCATAATATTGATGACAAATGGAATGAAATCTCTTTCCTCAGGGGGACTCGTCATGGCATACCCTAGTTGTCTCTTGAGTATAGCAGGGTTATAGTTGATGCAACCTTGTGTTCCTATTAAGAGTACGTTAGAGAACTCTCCACATCTTGCGATGACGTCCTTTGTATCCCATTCCCTCTTGTACCATAGAATTGAGTTGGCAGAGAGAGATGTGACCCTTTGCGGCCATGTCAATTTGTTTTCGGCAAAGGGTCTACTTTGAGGCATGCGGGCCCTCATCCAAAGATGTAACATAGGAGCGCAACAAAGGAAAGTACCTCCCTTCTTCTCATGCCTTGTATGGGAAGTATGGTAGAAATCGGCAAGTAAAAAAGGCCCCAGATTCTTTGTTAAAAAGACTTCAACTGCTAACTGATCCACGAACTTGTCCATATTTGGGAAGAGGACAATTCCATGAATCAAAAGTGCCAAGGTTGCACTACAAAAGTCGGGTCTTCCTTTTTTAATCATTTCCCAAGCATGGGCTTCTAGGAACTTTTGAGTTAAACCTTTGATGGATCCTTTAACACCCCAATTATCCACCAGCTTGTTGGTGTTGATACCCAAGGTGAGTGAGAGCTCGGTCAAACAGAAGTCTTCTTCCAATTTCGGGAAAGGGTTGTATTCTTCGATTGGTCGATTGAGGAGTCTCTTGAGGTCTTCCAAGGTTGGAGAGATTTGGAAGTCGGGGAAAGTGAAGCATCTTAAAGGGACGTCATAGTATTGGGACATTGTAGTGATATCACCATAGTCAACCTTCTCGGTTAGAAGATCTACGATGTTCCAAAAATTGGCTCTAAACTTGTTGTCTTTGAGAGCTACGACCTTTGAACAGAGGGCCTTTAATGAACTTATGTCGGGACTCTTGAAGCGGAATGTAGAATTGCTTTTCCTTGTTGAAGTATCCATGATTGTGTCGGAAAATAGTCTTGTAATTCTGCGTCCGAACAAATGAAAATTTTAAGAGTTTTGCTTATTATTTTGATGATGAATGAATGTATAAATAAATGATTGGTTTATTATTTCCACAGGATTTTAGCCATGGGTTCATGGTTTTGGACCATCGTGACGAAGCGTGGAGTTAATAATGACTGCTTAGTAAACCAAGGTTCTCACTTTGTGTGATCTAAGGCTTTTGGAAAATTGGGTGTAAGACACTGCCCCTAGAGTCATGGACTTCCTTGACTGTCAGCCGCTTATGTCAATTTACTTACCAAGCGACTGCTCCATCAAAGTCATCTACTCTAAGTGAGATCTTCGTATCGACCCTTACGAGGAAGGCACCTCGGTGGCCTATAATACGCGACCATCGGTATAGGCTATCCATTATTTTAAAGGTTCTAAAAGGGGTCTTAGGGTCATTGACTCTAGTAAAAGAAAAGATGCTTACGCCGAAAGCACGACGGTCATCAATCCCCTTAAGAGAATCTACCACTAAGTGAGGTTCTCGTACGACCCTAACGAGGAAGGCACCTCACGGATCAATACTACTCACCCTCTCCTATCTCAAGCAAAACTCTCAGACTCGGGTGGGGAGTCCTTCACACAAGGTTTTTTCCTTTGCAATCATTATTGCTTCCAAAAATTCTTCGTTAAAGAACCAAAGTTTCGGACCAATAGGCAAACAAAGAAAATATGTACAGGTTAGCAACAAAAGCAGTATATACAGAAAAAAATAGATAATAGATAAATATCTACGTATGTAAAATAGAAACAACCCAAACTAGGCTAGACTTGCTTAAGGAATTTTGGTGCCCACAGCAGAGTCGCCAGTTGTCGCTATCGGGATTTCACGATAACGAAACCGGGACTAAATAGATGCCAAAGAGAGGCAAAGTCAGAAGAGTCGCCACCGAATTTTATTTAGTTTACCTCTATCGGAGAGGAGAGGGGAAATAGTCCATAAAACCCTCGGAAAGGAGACGCGCACGGGAAGCGGTAAAAGAGAATAAGGAATCGGTCTCACAACCGAGATTTAGGTTCGAAAGTCGGTTACGTAAGGGGAAGGTATTAGCATCCCTTATGTCCATGGTACTCCATGGGAACCATTTGGGTTGTTTTACATACATGGGATTTATCTATCATTGTTTTATTTTCAAAATAATGTCTGAAAAGGGGGGGGGGGGTGTTTTTGTTATTATAGTGCTCGCTAAGGATTGGGGTCATTGTGCCTACGTATCACTCGTTCGGGGATGAGGAATCAGAGCTCCGTAGTTCGGATTAGAAAATGTTTGTGTGTTGGTTGATTTTACCTTTGAAAAAAGGGTTTTTGGGATGATGCCTTAAGGCACAAAAATGAGTTTGATGAGTTGTATTATTTTTACCTTGAATACGGGTTTTATGAAATGAGTGTTTGTGATTATATTATACTAAAGTCTATGGGCGGAGGTGATTATTCTAGACAACAAGTCAGGCATCTTGCGTCCAAAATAATCAGAGTAAGGGTAGGAATGTTCCATTCTCACTCATTCTCCACCACTTAAGGCTCGTGGTGCCCAATAATTATCGTAATTATTAAGTATTTTTGAATTTGGCTAAGAAAATGCCATTTGACGTTGAATCAAGGGTTTATTTTATATTGATTATGAAATTTGACTTATGCAACATGAATGCAAAGTAACTAACAAGAAATTAAAGAGCCTCATTGTAAGGTAGTCCAAGAGAAATCTTTTTGTGTGCAAAAGTGACCTAAGCTAAACAAAGGATAATGGTCTTACAAACATGTCCCCCTAACGTGGTGCCATGATGCCATTATTACAACATGAATGTAAGTTACAAATAAAATCCAACATTTACAAAGTATCACAAAGATAAGGGAAATGCCTCCAAGCAAGGGTCCTAAAATGAAATCCTCTAAGTCCAAGTTGATTAAGAGTGGAATGAATATTTTTGTCTTATCATTTTATCATGTTTTTGTTGCTTTTAATTTTTTATGACAATAAAATAAATAACAAGTAAATAAACATGCATGATGAATTAGTACAATGATGATGACGATGATGAGTACTTTAATGTAAATTACAAGGTAATGACATAAAAATAAGTTACAAGATAAAGAAACAATATCACAATAATAATGGTTAGTGAATATAAATGATATAAAATAAATATAAGTCAATAATACCAAAATCACAATAACAAAGGTTAATGATAAACAAAATTAATGAATTATAATTAGTGGTTAGTAACATGTACAAAAATAAATATTTTTTAAGACTAGTTTCCTAGGCCAAAAAGACTTAAAATATGACACATTAAGGGATAACTTATCATTGATGCAAAGTATTGAAGATGATTAAAAAAAATCAACTAACAATAGATTTGTAACAAAGAAAGTTATGCAACCTTAAGTCCGTTTATTAATATTTTAAAAAAGTGATTTGTTCTCTTTCTTTTGTTTTATTCCTCTTTCATTTAACAAAATAATAAGGTAGTAAATAAATTAGCATAATGTAAATGATATAGTTAGATAATAATAAACATAAATATAGAATACTTGAAATAAAGTGAACAATAAAATAAATTGCAAAAAAATAAAGTGCAATAATATAAATGTTAGAAGTTAGTAGTTAGTTAACATAAACATAAAGTAAATGAAATAAAATGAACAATAAAATAACTTGCAAGGAATTAAAGTGCAATAATATAAATGTTAGGAGTTAGTAATTACTAGTTAGTAACAATAAGCAAATGGATTAGCAAATTAATGTAAAGACATGGTTTCATCTATGCATCAAATGACCCAAATATGGTTAAAATAGAGGCAATCTATCAATGTCTCAAAGTATCATGAATGATCTATTGATCAACCATTAATCAACTCTAAACAACCATGGTCATGATCTAATAGACCTCATCAACCTAACAAATACAACAACAAGTCCACAATAAAAGAAAATGATAACAGACACAAAGCAACCACAAAAAGGTAAACAAAAAGATAGTAAGAGTAAAAAATCTCAAAAAAAAGTGAGTAAATCAAAGTCAATCATTTTTGCAAGCTTGAATCTAAATCATCTCAAAATACCAACCAAGAACAAGCAACCATTTTTAATCAAAAAAAGAACCAAAAAGTTAAAAAGTTTAAGTTAAAATCATTACCCACAAAATGTGAAAAAAGATAGGTAGAAATGGTGTTGAGCTTGAATGTGAAGAAATGGGTTTGGGATGAAAATATTTATGGTGAAAGTCTAGTAAAAGGGTTGAATTATGAATGTTAGATAGTGAGAAATTGAGGGAAAAAATATGAAAATGGAAAAAAGTTGGTAGTGGTGACTTTTGGGAGAGAAAGGTTTTATTTTATTTTATTTAGGTTTGGAGAAGAGGGGTTGGATGATATTTTTTCAGAATTTTTGGGGGCTAGAAAGCATGAAAAATGAGGGGGAATAGTGCATCTATTTATAGGGAAAGCAAGTGGAAAAGTGGGGGGAACCGAATACCCTTTGTGCAAAAAAAGGCTTATTTTTTGTGTCTGCTTAGGGGAAATCGATTTACCTAATTGGGTAAAATCGATTTCCCTATTTTTTATTTTATTTTATTTTTTATTTTAAATCATGCCTTGAGCCCATGCAATATGCCTTTGGTTATGAATGTTAATATAATATGGTGATGGAGCAATGGATAAATGTATGTGTAATAGGATCATAGATCTGATGAAAGTTGTTTTGGGGTAGGGTGAATTTTGGGCTATGACAAACTGAACACTACCCTGCCCCAGGTTAAATATAAGGGTTGTAGATCTGAAATAAAATTCTACTTCTAGGCTCGCAGTGGTTGACTAGGGATTAACTCCTTATCTCTCTGTTGTTTGGGGATTTGAAGCAATGCTTGTACATCATTAGCAGGATTTTATCCAAAAGCATAGTATCAACAATTATGAGTATTTCGTTTTCGTCATCCTCCTTCCAACATTTACTAACAATAGTGTGATAAAGAATGTGAACTGGAAGAGTATGTGTTTGTGCTTTGCAAATGTGATAATATGAGTGAATATGAAAGATTGATTCAAAATATGCATAATTATACCATTAGTAAGACCAAATACAAATAACAAGTTTAAAGCATACAATAATTAGACAAACAAGAACAAATTACAAGAATGTGAAATGGTAAAAATGGCATAATGATTGCCTTCATTGAAAGGAACGGGCATTCATGCCTTGATTCTTCGTTAGGAATTGTTCTTCTCGTTCAGGCCGGTGTGAAGCTTTATCTTCGAGCTTCACTCTGTTCCGCATGCGCCGGCATGGGATTTGTTGCAACGTTTAGCCTAACTGGCGTGAAAGAAACTGCTTTGTTGTCAATTAGGTCTTAAACCTTGTGTTTGAAGGCCTTGCAATTCTCCAATGTGTGCCCTGGGGCACCCATATGATACTCACAGTGAGCATTGGCGTCATAGCCTGGTGGATAGGAAGGAGTTGCGGGCGTTAGCTCTTTCAAAATGACTGACCCATCCTTCAACGGGTAGGGAAGGATCTTGCTGTACGGTATTGGCAGAGGATCAAAATGTCTTTCTGGCCTCCTTGCCCTTTGCTGATTAGGTTAACGTTGCGGTGGAGCCTGTTGCTGTTGATTTTGATATTGCGGCTGGTAAGTTGGTTAATTATACGGCTGCTGATATTGTTGTTGATATGGTTGCTGATACGGTGGCTGATATGGTGTTGGTATGACAATGGCAGTCTGATGGTAAGGCATAGGAACATATGGATGTGCCATATATCCTCCTGCTCCAATTATGGCATTGGCCTGACCTTCTAGCTTCTTTGGGAGTTTAGGATATGATTTCTTCACTCCGCTTAAAGCGTTGACAGCGTAAGGCAACTTTCCCTTCCTGATCTAGCTCTCAATTCGTTCTCTCACAGAGACAACCTCCACAAAAGTTGGGAAGCTAGATCCGACCATCTTCTTCATGTATTGGGTATGCAGAGTCCCCATAAACATATCAATCAATTCCTTATCAAGAAGAGGAGGCTGGACACGAGCTGCAAGCTCTCTCCACCATTATGTGTATTCCTTGAATGACTCATTGTTGCGTTGAGTCATGTCTTGCAACTGTGTGCGATTGGGTGCTAGATCAGTATTGTACTGATAATGCCTAAGGAAGGCTTCAGCGAGGTCTCTCCATGATTGGATATGTCCTCTCTCTAGTTGCATATACCTTTCCAAGGATTCCCCACTAAGGCTATCTTAGAAGTAATGAATCAAGAGTTGATCATTACTGATATGGGCAGCCATCTTGTGACAGTAAGCTCTGAGGTGAGTTCTAGGGCAGCTGATCCCTTTGTACTTGTCAAAATCTGGGACTTTAAACTTTTAGGGAATCACCAGACCTGGCACCAGGCACATATCAACGACGTCCAAACCGGGAGTAGTGTGAACCTCCAAAGACTTGAATTTCTCTTCCAAAGCATGGAGTCTCTCAACAGTTGGGTCTAGGAGACTTCCAACAATAGGTTTGGCGAGTTGCGGCATGAAGAAAGCGTCATACGTATCTTCATCACCCATCATGGATCCATGTCTAGCAGATGTGGCAGAATGCTCATGGGGGTTCGCATTATCCATTGGGACTGGAATATGGATCGGTCCTCCTCTAGGATAGGCAGGGTTACCATCAAGGTCAGTCACTCCAGGGATGCTAAGCGATGGTGATCCAAACTGAGCAACAACTTTTCTGGCTTCGGCGCTAGTCTCAGCATCCTTTTCTTTCTGAGCTAGGAGCAACATGGTCTGAAGGAAACGATCAATCTTAGCCTGCATGGAGTCAATGTCTGTCCTCATCGAAACTTGGTTTGCCTCAAGTTATTCAAGTGTCATCTTGCAGTTGTGGCGTGTCGAGTAGTCAGTGTTACTGAACCAAGGGTAGAATATGGTGTAAATTTTTGTTTCAGGAAGATGATATGCAATGCATGTCTATGATATGCAAATGCATGAAATTTTGCCATGTTTTTAGGAAAAGAAATACCAATATTCAAGATCAATCACGCGTCATGTACATTAGGATAATAAGGAGGAATTAAGTGTCTCTGATTACTGAAATTCCCAAGGGTAGGCTCTAAGGTTAATATGTTCCCAGAGTCATCGATTCTTATTGAGAGCGTCACTACCGTGACGAAGACTCGTCGGACAGTAATACCCCTAAGATAATCTCGTCTTAGGCGAGGTCTTAGTATTGTCCCAATAAGGAAGGCTCCACGGGGATTCTACTATGCAACTCTCGAGTCCAAGGTTCTAATAAGGTTCTCAGAATCATAGGTCGAGTTTGGAAATATTACTGTAAGATAGTAATACGTCCAAGGGATCTCATTTGATTGGGGCTTTCGTATTAACCCAACAAGTATGAAACTTCGTAGGTTAATACTACATTTCCGCTAGATAGAGAGGGTTAAAAGGTCCCTAGAGTCATTGATCCATCTTGAGAATACTATCATCGTGACGAAAACTCGTCGGGCAACAATATCTCAAGAGAATCTCCTCTAGGCGAGGTCTTCATATCTTTCCTACTATAATACCCCAAAATTTACCCTACAATTTTTCCTGGTAGCATGGAATTATGTTTCACACTTCATTGGCATCATATTAGGTCATACTCATTGCATACTGCATTAGTGACTTGGAAATCAGGTTTTGATTGATCACTCCTTAACAGAAGGAGCCCACACAAAGCAAGATTGAGAATTGGACTTCATTCTCTAAGTATACAAGTCTCAAGGGTCTCAGGGGGCTTCAAGTTCCTTATTATGGTCCTCAGTTCATTAGTGAAGGATTCAGAGCTACCAGAGTGTTCATTTGGATTTAATCAGGAAATTAGGGTTTCATGGCTACCTGCAACAGGCAATGTTTGGTTAGAAGTAGAGGAGCTTATCCATGTCATGATTGGAGAGGAATCTTGGCCTAGGAAGACTCACAATTATCTCAGAAAGATCCATTGGCAAGCAGTGTAATCAGTCCCCGATCAATTTTGCCCTTAAATTAGGGTTTGGTATAAAATTAGTTTATTTCTGATTCTTTGGGTGAAACTCTTTTCCATGGCCCTCCATATGTCCATAAGGGTCTACATACAAAAAATCATTCTTTAATTTGAGCCAGAAGTGCTTCAATTGATCACTAGAGTCGGGAATCAGATAGTTTGGGAAAAGTCAACTGTGGGGCCAGAGAAGTCAACTCTTAGCTTTTTGAGAGTGGAATCTCAAAATTCATGCCTAGGGGAGCCTACATTTGAAATTTGATCAAGGTTGGATCATGGATTCATCATTTAATCAAGAATTGGAAAAGTTACTTAATTTGGAAATGGTTGACTTTCCATTTTGGGCAAGTTCTTATGATTTTTACACTCACTTTAAGCCCATCTTCCATCAAGATAAAAGCTCCATTTGAAAATTTCTCCAACATGGAAGTTGTTCCTCTTATTCCAAGCTTTCTAGAAATATAAAGTTTGCTCCATTTGGATCAAAATTGGGAAAGTTGTGCTTAGTCAAAGCAGGGCATATTTTTTGGACACTTAGAAAAATTTCTAAGTCTAGAAATATTTAAAGTTTGTCAAAACATCTTGGCCAGTTTTATTGCACTTCAAGGCACCAATTGAAAATATTTTCTTCACAACAATTATACCTTGTCATGTCCTCTTTCACCTCCCTTTAGAGTCATCTCATTTGGATCCATGGTTTGAGAGGTACATTCACTTAAAGTTGGCACCATGACTTGAAATTTCTAGGCAAATTTTATGCCTAGCTTGCCCAACCAATCTTGCAATGGTGTGACATGATCTTGAGGCCCATTTTTCACCTTCTTCCACTCATTATTTCCACCTATGCTCAACATGAAACATGCCATACTCCATATTTTCTTTCTACTGTTTGCATTATCTCCTCAATTGGTGATGTGCTCATCAAGTTATGTTGCCATAAAGTCACCATCTTGAAATGATTTCTTGCTAAACCAAACCAGCCATGCTGCACAAATGAATCTCCAGAGCCAATGTTTGTTTTCCTCATTTTTCCATGCACCATATTTCCATTCACTTAGAAGTTTTTCCAAAATAAGAAACCTTGTCATACAAAACCCTCACGTGCCCTCTTTCCTATTACACCTCACCAAATTGCCACTAACTTGCATCACTTGCTCACCCCAAAACAGATCATTTCAGAGCCCATTAAGGTATTTGACCCATAATATTTAAGACAAGAAACCCTAAACATGAAAGGAGGCATTGGATTTTCGAGCAAGCAAGGCAAGGTCATTGGAGGTCAGCTTCCATTTTTCTTAACAAGTTCTTGAGGTGAAGCTTTTTGAAGCACCAAGGAAGAATCCTTTTCTTCTAGCCTCTCCACAATCAAGAAGCAGTGGACTAGACTTCCACTAGGTAACTCTTTTGTTCCTTTTACATAGCCATTTATTGATATGTCTATGCTCATTATCATGCTCATTACCATGCTAATCATATGCTTATGCTTGCTTTTGAAGTCCTCAGTACGAGGCATTGTTCATGGTGTTGATTTATGTTGTTGGTTTTCTGCTCATGCCCGTGTTCATGTTGACACTTTGTTGTCAACTTTTCTCCATGAATAAGCTACCATTTCTCCTAAAACAAGTTACCATATTAATCCTTGCATTTTGTACTTGAGATCTGGGTTTTGTTTCATGATTTTGATGCATTATAGTATGCGTATTTTTGAGTTGAAGTTGAGAAAAACACATTGTTTTTCTGCGTTTTTGCATGAGCATGGCTAGGGTTTTGGCTCAATGAAGAAGATGACTGCGTGTCATCTTGAGAGCCATTAGATCCAACATCTCCGTTTTAATTTTGGCCGTCCGTATGTTTTTGTCTTGTAGCGACTTAAGTGAAGGTGACCGGTTGACATAATGTTCACATGATTTTTTAAATAAAATGTTCATTTAATTTGTCACGCCCAGACTTAATAATTGGTTTGGATCATGGGCCTTCGCTGGATGCTTTTGACAACCCTCTTGAATGGCCCATCAGCGCATCATGTATTTTCCAGTTCAATTAAAATGCTAGCACCCCCCCCCCCCCTTTTTCATGTTCTTTTGTTATTTTCTAATTTATTTCTGTTTTGATTTTAATTAATTTAAAATGTTTTCTTGGTTCATAAAAATATCCAAAAATATTTTCCATATTGCTTGATGCCTTATTTAATTTTATTTAATTTTTATTTTCGCATTTATTTAATATTAATATTTTATTTTAATTATTCATTCCAAGTGGTCCATTTTAGCATACATTTGATTCTTGATTTTATTTTTATGACTTAAAAATATTTTTAGCTTCTGATTTTTGGGATGAAGGTTGACCTCTGCCCCATGGTCAACTTGACCTTTTGTTGGATTTTTATTTCACATTTTCAATTTATTTTTGATTTAATTTCAACCTAGTTTTGTTGATTGACTTTTGGTTTGACATCTGCTTTATTTCAATTAACTCATGTACTAATTTTCATTATTTTTAAAATCTTTTTGGAGGATGATGATGTCCTGACCCCGCCTTACTTAGTTTAAATTTTCATAATTTTCCTGATTAATTTGCTATTTATTTGATATTTATTAAGTTGGCTCCAATTTTCAGTTGATTTCTTTATGATCAATGTTGGATTTAGGGATTGCTTATGACAATTGAAGAGATCTTTTGATCCTCCCTTGTTCATCTCATAGGCCATGTATTAGAGGAATTTTATCTTGATTTTATTTGATCCTTACCTCATCTCTTGATTTAATTATTTCAGTGGACCTTTCTTTTGCATCTTCTTATCTGTCTGATTCATTTGTTATCTGTTATACTTGTTTCTTATATCCATGCTTACTATTGCTTGATTGTTTAACATGTTCATACTTCTCATGCTTTGTTTAATGTTCCGTTATTTCATTCTATGATTCTTTGATTTGATTATATTCCTGGTTACTTATATGATTTGATTGATAACTATTGCCTACTTGTATGATGATTGAGGCATATATTCTTATTGTTTGATTGCCATGAACCATCCCCATTCATAACAAATGTACCCCTATCCCATAAAGTGTATAATATTTATTTTTTCATTCTTTGTTCATCTGTTAATACAAGAATTAAAACGAACATCCGATAATCATTTCAAAACAAGATCAAAAGCTCGATCCAACGTCGTGTAATCATTTTCAAAACTTAACAGAACCTGCACATATTCATCCATCCTCTTGTAAGTCGATCGCCTCAGGCATTGCCATCTACCTATAATTCGATTGCCTCAGGCATCGCCATCTACCCTTATCCTTGGCTCCTCTCTTTGCTCCATCCGTCGACTCTTGTTCCGTTTAGGTAGCACCCATTAGGTAGAACCCTTTGTATGATAACATAGGTAGAATTCCCTTTTTCTTTGTATGATAACATAGGTAGAATTCCCTTATTCTTTGCATGCTAACATTAGGTAGATGTTCCCCTTTGTAAATCCTAACACATAGGTCCACATTGCATGACAACTCTAGGGTAAAGCTTCCCCACTTTTAGACCTTCCTTGCGTCTCCGATCTTGTGGCATGTCAATCCGTTCTATTGCAAAGAGGTAACTGCCTAACACTCGATTCAGCGAGCTGCGACACCTACTGCTAGGACGTTGAACACATTGCCCACTTTCCTTTGACATAGCTGGTGTCCTCTTTTGTAAGTCCATGTTCAGATGGCAATCCTTAACCCCTAGTTAGCCGAACTATGACAACTCTGATTCTCATGTTCAGATGAGATATGTAGGCACGAGACGCGATGTCTTGCCGAGTTTGACTGACGACTAACAACTAATCCTTGCTTGCTTTCGCCCTTACTGCGATTCTTTTCTCTCGCCCTCGTTGCGATCGAGACCTTCTCTTTCTCTTACCCTAGTTGCAATCGAGACCCTTGTTCCCGTAGTTAGCTGAACTACGTTTTGCTCTGATTCTCATTCCAGATGAGATACGTAGGCATAAGACGCGATGTCTTATCGAGCATATTTCTCCTTCGCCCATAGGTAGCCGAGCTACGAAGACTCTGATTCTCATACTCAGGTGAGATACGTAGGCAGTGGATGCGACATCCTTACGAGTCATTTTCTTTTGACCTTCTTTTAGCAGATAGTACCTTAGATATACCTACACCTTTTAGACTAGAACAACAAGAGTGGATACCGTAGAGTACTACGGATGCGTAGGGGTGTTAATACCTTCCCTTCGCATAATCGACCCCGAACCCAAGATTTGGTTGCAAGACCTTGTCTTTTCCTCTCTTCAGGTTTTCTTCGATCGTTTCCTTTCCCTCCTTTGGGACAAATAACGAACGGTGGCGACTCTTCTGTTCTTTTTCCCGCCGGTTGTTTTTCATCGTTGCGACAGCTGGCGACTCTGTTGGGGACCTTGGTTTCCCTATGCGAGTCCCTCCTAGGTTTTGTGAGTTTCTTGTTTATTGGGTGTTTATTCTTTTGTACAGTTATTTACTTCCAGCATTTATCTGTTTTATCTTATTGCATTGTGTACATATGATTGTTGTATCTGCTGGATCTGTTGGGTTGGTTGTTTGTTGGGGTGTGTTGTTCTATGAGAGATAAGCCCACTACCCAGGATTGAGCGTACACACAGGTTTTAGAGTGGATAGTCATGAGGCTTGCATAGCATGTTGCTACGTTAAGTCGTTCATGAGATCCACACCCAGATGAGGTTTCTTTTGGATATATTCTGTCCTACGGGTGTTCCTTAACGACAGGATGTTCCTTTAGAAATCGTCGACTTTGGTGACCATTTCCCGGGGACTCAGTCGAGGCACTCTTCCGAGACGCGATTATGTTAGCTCTGGTGGGTGCATTCTCGCTGCTCAATCTGAGGACCCAAGGATGGGAACTTGCTTTTAGGATGTCCTATTGAGGGGAGTCAGTGGAGGTATTTTGTCTCGTAATAATACCAAACCTTCGGCGGTAAACGTATTATTCTCGACTGAAGGGCTAGAAGCTGACAAACTTTTGTTCTTATAACCTACCAGTGAGGGGCGGGCTAAATTCAGGAAACCTTAACCTTCAACCAACCCGGTTTTCTGGTATTCTTGTTGAAGCAGAACTTTGATCTCTTATATGTTCCTCAGTTGTTTTCTCTTCAGACAGTGCGACCTGACAGTTGTTCAAGCAGATACAACAATCGTGATTCCTATGTCACTGCATTGCATCACATCATTTTGCATTCACATCATTTAACACATGTTTATCTATTTCTAGGGGTTTATATCTTCTTCTTGATTCTAGTCGGGTTTTTCTGGTTCTCCTAAGATGGATATTGGCAGGAAAAGATATATTGCCTACAAATTTCTTGTGGTTTATTTGGATCCCATTCAACAGCTGATGAAGTTAATGGATCATGATTCTCTAGAAAGATTCCATAAGGATTACGGGTTGATTCTAAGTTTTGTTACGGTTGTCTCCAAAGATCAACACGATGCTCTCTTTACATTTCTGCAGTTTTATGCCCCTCCATTGAGGTGTTTTACGTTCCCAGATTATATCTTAGTCCCTACTTTGGAGGAAATTTCCAGTTTTCTCAGAGTTCCTATCAAGTCGCAGTTGCTACTCTACAGTTCCGAGTTTCTGCCCGATTTCAGCATGGTTGCTGCAGCCACATATTTGGGGAAATCAGTCTTGGAGTCTAATATGTGTCAGAAAGGAGGAGTCAGTGGTTTTCATCTGAGTTTCCTAGTGGGAGAAGCCAAGAAGAAGCTCGAAGATGGTGATTGGAGGTGTTTCAATGATGTGTTGGCTCTTTGTGTATACGGGATTGTCCTGTTCCCTAATGTTGCAAATTTTGTGGACGTAGACGCAATACGCCTCTTCGTGTTGGGAAATCAAGTGTAGACCTTGCTGGGAGATTTCTTTCATTCAGTGCATCACAGGAATGAGAATAGAAAAGGAGGATTGGTGAATTGTTGTGCACCCTTGTTTCATAAGTGGTTCAGTTCTCACCTACCCAAGTCGGGAGCGTTCGTTGATTTCAAGGACTCGTTGAGTTGGTCGAAGAGGTTGATGGGGATAAGAGCTAAAGATATTTCTTGGTGGTGTGACCGAAACTTGCTTCGGGCATATATTATTCATAGTTGCAGGAACTTCCCGAATGTGTCGTTGGTAGGAAGAAGAGGAGGAATCAACTATAATCCTTCTCTAGCAGTCAGACAGTTTAGGTATGCTTTAAAAACTCCGCCTTTGGAAAAAGATGTGGAAGAATCTCTATTTCTCCATTCTTCATCTGGTCTGACTGTATCCCATAAGGCAGCTGAGGCCTGGCTCAAGGTAATTAAGAGAGGAATGACTGTGCTTGGAAAAGGGGGATTGCAGGATTTATCCTTAATATGAAGATTGGCTTTGGGGAAGAGTCGAAGAGTTTAGTCTTCCCTTTCCTATTGAAGAACCTTTGTATCCACCTACCCCTGAGCAGTCAACAGTGGTGAGCCGAGAGGAGTATGAAAAATTGAAGGATACCATGGAGGAACTTCAAACTGAAAACTCGGAGTTGAGTGTGAAGTTGCAAGACTTTATGCAACTATACCACGAGGCAGAATATCAGAAGGGGGAAACTGTCAGATTGCAAGAGGAAGCGGAAAAGAAATTGGCTGTAGAGGTGAACTTCTTCAGGAAAACTGAAAAAGCCTTGGGGTCATCCTGTTCTGAGTTGAGGCGAGTCAAGCAGCAGTTAACAGATGCCCGTGGTAAGTTAGCTGGGTGGCAAGAACAATGGGATGCATTTTCAGCTTCTCGGAAGGCAAAAGAGGAAGAGATGGTGGCCTAGTTGATTGGTCAGATAGAGAAGTTGAAGACTCTGCTGAAGGAGAAGAACAATGAGCTCCTGTGTGCCCGTACAACTAATGGTTACATCACAAATCAACTCGACAAGGCCCAAGAACAGATTGAAGAACTCAAAGTGCTGGCGGGTTTGAAGAAATATAGACTTGAAGAGGTATTCGGGGAGGATGATGGGGATTATTACATAGAGCACATCAAAGAACTGGATGGGATTATTCAGAAGAGGAATTTGCTTATCCGGCGTTTGACAGAATCTCCAGATCATCCTGACACGGTGGCACTGCTGGCTGAAGTTAGGAGCAGTCCTTATGGGTTGTATACAGGAGGTTGATTCCTGATTTTTATTCCTTTGTTTTACTTGTTGTGTTTCTTTGTTGCTTTGTAGTAACGACCCACAGGCTTGTTGTGGAGATTCTCTTTTGATGTACTGTTGGCTAAGGCCCTTCTCTTTGAACTCATTTGTATGACAGTTTCTCTTTATTACATCTTGGTCTCAGAAGTTTATCCACGGCTCGATCTTCTTACACTATTTATATGATGTGAGACTGGAATCAAGGGGTAGAATACCCTTTGGAATTGATAAACATGTCATTGCATTTGCATATCCATTATCATGTCTTGCATAACAGGCACCGCCGCAGTGTTCTCATTTTGTTTGGTATTCGACTAGCAGGATAGCTGATTCAGGAATTCACCGATACGGTACACGAAGGAATCAACGCAGAGCAATGGAAGGCCTACAAGAAGAGCTCGCTGAGATGAGGATTCACATGAATCAGTTCATGGACATGGTCCAAGGAGTGGCTCAGTGGCAGCAAGAGCTTAGACTGTTGATACAGAGGAATCCCCCTACTACTCAACCGGAGATTGTGAGTGATCCTCCAGCTGGAGAAACTAATGGACCCAATGGACCGAAGCCTATCCCTATCCTACGTGTCAACCCTGATCAACAACCCATCCATGATGATCAGAAGGATCAGTTCACCCTGCTTTAGGAAGACTTTGGCATGGGCCATGGTGTGGACCCTATGTTTCGGAGATTGGAGGAGAGGTTGAAAGTTGTGGAAGGGCAGAATGCTCTTGGTGTGGATGTTGCTGACTTGGGGCTGGTCCCAGGTGTGAGAGTTCCACCAAAGTTCAGAGTTCCAGTTTTTGATAAGTACAATGGCAACCCTTGCCCGAAGACTCACGTGCAAGCTTACTTCCGCAAGATGATTGTGTATTCCGATGATGAGAAGCTGCTCATGTACTTCTTCCAAGACAGTCTAGCTGGGGCATCCTTGGAGTGGTATATGAGGCTAGACAGAGCCCATATTCGCTGCTGGAGAGACTTGGCTGAGGCTTTTGTGAAGCAGTGTCAGTACAATGCGGATATGGCACCTAACAGGACTCAACTCCAAAATTTGTATCTCAAGAGCAATGAGTGCTTCAAAGAGTATCCTCAACACTGGAGAGAGATGGCTTTCCGTGTTCAACCTCCGATGTTGGAAAAAGAGATGGCCAACATGTTTATGAACATACTGCCCGAGTCTTACTTGGAGCGTCTGATGGGTTGCAATGCCTCAAATTTTCCTGATGTGGTCTCTACCGGTGAGAGGGTGGAGAACTACTTGAAGACGTGTAAGATCCAAAGTGGAGTTGGATCATCCTCGGGGTCGAAGAAGCCATTCATAGGAGGACAAAAGAGAAGAGAAGGGGATGCAAATTCCGTGTCTTCTTATCAGAGCAGGGGTAACCGAATGAACAATTTTCAGAATTACCATCAGCAACCCTATGTTGCAGCCGTGACCATTCCGGCTGCAGCAACAGTGCAACAACAACAACCCCAACGTCAACAAAATTAGTACCAACAACAACAGGGTAACAGACCTGCCTATCAACAGAGACAAAGGATGATGGATAGGCGTTTCGACACTCTCCCGATGTCGTACGCCCAGTTGCTTCCCAACCTTCAACAATTGCAACTTGTGCAGTTACGCACTTTGGCTCCTCCTATTGGCAGACTTCCAGTGGGTTATGACGCCAATGCTAGGTGTGAGTTCCACTCTGGGGCACCTGGCCACACTATTGAAAACTACAAAGCTTTTAAGTACGTAGTTCAGGACCTTATTGACTCAAAGGCCATTAACTTTGTGTCGGCTCCTAACATTGTCAACAATCCTATGTCGCAACATGGTGGAGCAAATGTTAACATGGTTGAAGGAGAAGTCAAATTTGTCAAGGATGTGTTGAAACTGAAGACTCCGCTGTTAGAAATTAAAGAATACTTGCTAAAGGCAGATGTTTTCCTTGGTTGCGGGAGCAGTTGTTTGGGTTGTATTGCACAGAGCGGGGGCTGTGTGAGGCTGCAGTAGGGTATCCAGGCCTTGCTTGACGATGGTATCCTCCAAGCTGAAGACCTATCTGCCCAAAAGACTGTTGAAGGGGTTGTTGAAGAGGTGTTTGAGAATGCAGATGTTGATCCTCTCTTTTCCGAAGATGCCGTTGATGTTGAAGAATTTACGACTTTTGTTCCTGTTGATTTTATAATTCCTAGTGATGTAATTAACTTTCCCGATGTTGTTGCTGATATTCCAAACGATGCATTTGTTGAACTTGATTCCGATGTTTCGGATGTTTGTACTTCAATGAATGAGATTTCTGAGTATGACTGTGACATTGCAACTATCATAATTTTCTACCCGACCGCTCAGATCAGTGTGCCTGTAGCGTAACCAGTAACACCAGTGCAACCGCATCAATCCACTATGACCATCACGACCCCTGGCCCTTTACCTTTCACCAACGAAAGGGTCATTCCTTGGCATTACGGGGGGAGTGTGTACACGCATGATCATAGAGTGGAGCAGCTACTGAAAATAGAAGAGGTGCGGGATCAGAAATATGAACCTGAAGTTGAAATAAAAGATCCCGCAGTAGACAATGTAGGTGGAATCGGGCGATTCACCAGAAGTGGTAGAATGTTCTCACCACCAATTACCCAATCTGATAGTGCTGACTCTGCGGCGAAGGTCAAAGGCAAGCAAGTTGTGAATGAGGGTACCCCTGCATTACAAGCCGGCTCTGAGCCTGCTTTCGCGAAAGATGTGGACGAGCTCTTGAGAATCATAAAGAAAAGCGACTACAAGGTAGTCGATCAGTTGATTCAGACGCCGTCCAAGATATCTATTCTCTCACTCCTGCTGTGTTCGGAGGCACACAGGGAGGCACTTCTGAAGGTCCTTAATGCTGCGTATGTGCCTCAGGAGATCTCAGTGAACCAACTGGAAGGGATCGTTGCAAATGTTCATGCAAGCAACGGGTTGGGTTTTACTGATTCTGACTTGACGCCAGCTAGACGCGATCATAACAAGGCTTTGCATATTTCAATGGAGTGTAAAGACATTGTGCTATCCCATGTTCTGGTGGATACAGGTTCCTCTCTCAATGTGCTACCCAAGAGAGCCCTATTAAGGTTAGAGGTAGAAGGTTTGATCTTGAAGCCTTCCGATCTTGTTGTGAAAGCCTTCGATGGTTCTAAGAGGTCGGTATTCGGAGAAGTAGAATTGCCAATTCAGATTGGATTACAAACCTTCAACACCGTCTTCTATGTGATGGATATCAGTCCTTCGTATAGCTGCTTGCTGGGTCATCCTTGGATCCACAATGCTGGGGCAGTCTCCTCGACCTTGCATCAGAAGATCAAGTTCCCGGTCAACGGAAGAATTATCACTGTCTGTGGTGAGGAGGATATTCTGGTCAGTCACATGTCTACATTCAAGTATGTAGAGGTAGAAGGTGAGATTCATGAGACCTTGTGTCAGGCATTTGAGGCAGTTCTAATCAAGGTTACAGCTCCAGTGGAAGAGGTTAAAGCAGGTGCTTTATTTCATCCTTCAAGCAGGCACAGGCCTTGGTAAATTCAGGTGTTGCTCCCGGTTGGGGACGTCTGTTGGATTTACCTATAAAGGAAGACAAGTTTAGGATTGGATATCAGCCAACATTAACTTCTACAACTTCAACGCCTCAGACTCGTCAGGGGCCGATTACTTTCTCCAGTGTTGGCATCATTCAGTATGGCCAGATCTCTGCAATCAACGAAGAAGATGGGGATAGTGATTGCGACATTGACAATTGGGTGCGGCCAAGGGTCCCGGGTGAAGTTCTCCATAATTGGTCTTCTGAAGAGATTATCCAAGTCACTCTTCTTGAAGAGTAATTTTCTTTGTTTATTTGTGCATATCCAAGTCTTACATTCCGCCCAGCGTGTAATGACTCATTGTAGGGCTCATCTATGTGAATACATGCATTTTTTATCGTAAATAAAGGACGTCTTTTTTGCATTCAAATATTTTGTTCACTGTCTTTCTATTTATGCAGTTTTCAAAAATAAAAAAATATATATGTGGCAATGTTTTGTTTAGTTCACACTCATAAGCACATACCATCACTCATGCAGATGCACGTCACTGGATCCTATCGATAACAGTTCTGCTATGGCTCGCTTCGACTTTGAAAATCCAATCTTTCAAGCTGAGGAAGAGGGTGATGAAGACTGTGAACTCCCTGAAGAACTTGCCAGGTTGTTAAAACAAGAGGAAAGGGTCATTCAACCGCATCAAGAGTCTATTGAAGTGATTAATCTCGGCATCGAGGACGTCAAGAGAGAAATCAAAATAGGGGTTGCTTTGGAAGATAATGTGAAGAAGGGGCTGATTGAATTGCTGCAAGAGTATGTTGACATCTTCGCTTGGTCTTATCAGGATATACCAGGGCTTGACACAGACATTGTGGTACACCGTTTGCCTCTTAAAGAGGATTGTCCTCCGGTCAAGCAGAAGCACAGAAGAACAAGACCAGAGATGGCTGTCAAGATAAAGGCAGAAGTGCAAAAACAGTTGGATGTAGGGTTTCTAGCGGTTACAAATTATCCGCCATGGGTTGCAAATATCGTTCCAGTACCTAAGAAGGATAGAAAGGTACAGATGTGTGTTGACTACCGGGATCTGAACAGAGCTAGTCCTAAAGAGGATTTCCCATTACCCCACATCGACGTTTTGGTGGATAACACGGCTCAGTTCTCGGTATTTTCCTTTATGGATGGCTTTTATGGCTATAATCAAATTAAGATGGAACCAGAAGACATGGAGAAGACAACTTTCATAACCCCATGAGGCACCTTCTGCTACAAGGTGATGCCGTTTGGTCTGAAAAATGTTGGGGCAACATATCAACGAGCTATGGTAACTCTTTTCCATGATATGATTCATCATGAAATCGAGCTTTATGTTGATGATATGATTGCCAAATCTCAGACGGAAGAAGAACATTTAGTGAATTTGCAGAAACTGTTTGAGCGTTTGAGGAAATTCAAGTTGAGGCTTAATCCGAACAAGTGTACTTTCGGGGTGAGATCTGGAAAACTGCTGGATTTTATTGTTAGTGAGAAAGGGATTGAGGTGGATCCTGCCAAAGTAAAAGCAATACAAGAAATGCCTGAGCCAAGAACAGAAAAACAAGTCTGTGGTTTCTTAGGGAGGTTGAACTACATTGCAAGGTTCATCTCTAACCTAACAGCCACGTGTGAGTCAATATTCAAATTATTAAGAAAAGAGCAGGCTATCAGGTGGAATGATGATTGCCAAAGGGCGTTCGAAAAAATAAAAGAGTATTTGCAGAATCCTCCAATCTTTATGCCTCCAGTCCCAGGGAGACCGCTGATTATGTATTTGACAGTACTTGATAATTCCATGGGTTGTGTTCTCGGTCAACCTGACGAGACAGGTAGGAAAGAGCATGTCATTTACTACCTGAGTAAAAAATTCACAGATTGCGAGTCGAGATACTCAATGCTTGAAAAGACATGTTGTGCACTTGTATGGGCTGCTAAGCAATTGAGACAATACATGCTGACTCACACAACCTTACTGATCTCCAAAATGGATGCAGTCAAGTATATATTTGAGAAGCCAGCTCTCACCGGAAGGGTTGCTCGTTGGCAAATGGTACTGACAAAGTACGACATCCAGTATACATCCCAGACAGCCATCAAAGGGAGTATTTTGTCACACTATCTTGCTCAGCAGCCGATTGATGATTACGAGCGGATGAAGTTCGATTTTCCTGATGAAGACATCATGTTCCTCAAGATGAAAGACTGTGAAGAGCCAGTTGTTGAGGAGGGACCTGACCCAGATGAAAAGTGGACTTTAATGTTTGATGGGGCCGTCAATGCTAAAGGAAGTGGAATTGGTGCTGTCATCATCACTCCGAAAGGTGCCCACATGCCTTTCACCGCTCGTCTGACTTTTGAGTGCACCAATAATGAAGCTGAGTATGAGGCATGTATCTTGGGTATTGAGCAAGCCATTGATTTGAGAATCAAGACTCTGGACATCTTCGGAGATTCAGCTCTAGTGATCAATCAAGTGAATGGTGATTGGAATACTCTCCAGCCTAATCTGGTCCCCTACAGAGATTACACGAGAAGACTGTTGACTTTCTTCACAACAGTAAAGCTGTATCATATACCTCGTGATGAGAACCAGATGGCAGATGCTCTTGCTACTCTATCCTCCATGATCAAGGTGATTTGGTGGAACTATGTTCCCAGGGTCGATGTTACGCGCCTTGATAGGGCCGCGTATGTGTTTGCTATTGAACTGGTAGTTGATGACAAGCCCTGGTATCACGACATCAAGTGCTTTCTGAAGAATCAAGAGTACCCTGCAGAGGCATCCAACAATGATAGAAAAACTTTGAGAAGATTGGCAGGCAGTTTCTTCTTGAACAAAGATGATGTGATGTATAAGAGGAACTTCGACATGGTTTTGTTCAGATGCGTGGATAGACATGAAGCGGACATGTTAATGCAGGAAGTTCATGAAGCCTCCTTCGGCACTCATGCCGGCAGACATGCAATGGCTAAGAAATTGTTGAGAGCGGGTTATTACTGGACGACCATGGAATCTGATTGTTTCAAATATGCTCGGAAGTGTCATCAATGCCAGATCTATGCTGATAAGGGGCATGTGCCGCCAAATCCTCTGAATGGGATGTCCTCGTCGTGGCCATTTCCTATGTGAGGCATTGATATGATTGGAAAGATTGAGCCGACTGCTTCCAATGGGCATCGCTTCATCCTTGTTGCCATCGACTATTTCACCAAGTGGGTCGAAGCAGCGTCATTTGTGAAGGTCACCAGACGTGTGGTTGCCCGATTCATTAAGAAAGAAATCATTTGTCGTTATGGGATTCCTGAAAGAATCATTACTGATAATGGTTCTAATCTCAATAACAAAATGATGAAGGAGTTGTGCAAGAACTTCAACATTCAACATCATAATTCTTCCCCTTATCGTCCTAAGATGAACGGTGTTGTTGAGGCAGCAAATAAGAACATAAAGAAGATTGTGTAGAAGATGGTCGTTACGTACAAAGATTGGCATGAGATGCTACCCTTCACCTTGCATGGGCACCGTACTTCAGTATGTACATCGACCGGGGAAACCCCTTACTCCCTTGTGTATGGTATGGAAGCAGTCCTACCTGTTAAAGTGGAGATTCCTTCTCTAAGAGTCCTGCTGGATGTCAAGTTAGACGAAGCTGAATGGATTCAGACAAGGTTCAATGAGTTGAGTTTTATCAAAGAGAAACAAATGGCAGCCATTTGTCATGGGCAGTTGTATCAAAGTCGGATGAAGAGAGCCTTTGATCAGAAAGTGCGTCCTCGATGCTTCCAAGTCGGAGATTTGGTGTTGAAAAGGATCCTTCCTCCTCAGACAGATCACAGGGGCAAGTGGACTCCTAACTATGATGGACCATATATTGTCACCAAGATTTTTGATGGTGGAGCCTTAATGCTTGCAACTATGGATGGTGAAGACTTCACTTCCCCTGTGAACTCATACGCAGTTAAAAAATACTTCGCATAAAAAGAATAGTCCAAGCAAAAAAGAAAAGGGCATCCCGGCGAACCAAGAAAATGAAAAAGGTTCGGGCAAAAGTTAGGGATTAAAAATGAAAATATTATACACCCAGTAAGTTGAAAACCTGAAAAAGGCAACTTAGGCAAAAATAGGTATCCCGGTGGATTGAAAACCCGAAAGGGCGATCCAGGCAAAAGTTAGGGATTAAGCGAACGATTGCGTTCTGAGTAGTTCTGAATCTCATCTCGTGTCGATAATTGGAAACTTTCGAAGGATAGGAAACAGTTCAATCACCTTTTTCAGAAAGCTGATCATTTGGAGGATCTTGAAAACGAGCGAGTCATAGCAGAATTGGAACCCGATAGAAATCCATTTCACATTGCCATTAGATTAATTTCTGTTTTTATCTTTTATGCAATTACCTCTTTCCAGGGATTGCTTCCTGATGTAAATTCCTATTCAGAGGCCATTCAATCAATAAAATCATGTTATTCAGTATATCTCTGTGTTCATTTTCATTTTACTGTTTTGTTTGCAAAAATGACATCCGAATTTTTGATAAACATTGCATAATGAAACATAAGAGCTTTACAGGTACATGCTTAATAAACATTTAAAATTGTTGTAAACTTCAAGTGCTTCAGATCATATATTCAGAACATGTACACTCGGGGCATTTCCTTAAGGTTCCCAGCAGATGATCGCGGATGTTTTTCTTCAACAGTTGGTATTTGGTATCTTATCCCTGCAAAGTTGGTCCAGGCATTGGATTCTTCAATCCCCAATAGTTTCTCACGACTGTACTTCCCCCAAGCATTTGTTTCAGATTATATTCCCCAGTAGAGTCGACAGTGTCCGACTGTATCTTCCCAGTAGAAGCGGTTGCTCCTCAACATTCGATCTCAGATCGATGATCTTGACGCTAGATCTGTGGTCTCTTTCCTTGAAGCAGAATCTCGGTACTGTATCGGTGTTTGCTTCCCCTGCTGAATCGTCTCTCGCAGATTATGGATGCCATTACCACTGTCGCTTTCCTCAGCATCAAACTTTCAGTGCCATTCTCTCCCTAGTCAGAGGCTCGTTATTTTGTTATTGCCAGAACACCGCGTGGCTGGTCATTTCCCCACAAAGTTCATTGTGATGTGTATCTCCAACAGCATTTCCAGGGTCCAAAAGATTGTGATCATTTCCCCAGCAGAATTCCTTGCCTCGGCTTGGCGTTCTCTCTAACCTATCATTTCGCATCCCTGCATGTAGAATCATATCTCATTGCATCCTCCTAAATCACGTAGCATTTCCATTTTCATGGAGCATTACGCCATTGAAAATTCAAACATACGCATGTAAAGCATAAGAGGTTCTCGGTATCCCAAGTGTTAAGCCAGAAGTTTGTTTCCAATACTCAAACTGAAGGTTGTTCATGACTTATCTTTTATTATTCCCAGCAGGGGTCGTTGGCCCACGCGCCGCCTCAATTATCATTTTTCCTATTTCTTCCGATACCGACAGGCATGCAAGTTTCCGGTATTCAGACCGAAGTGGCATTCAGGCCAGTTTTCCGATGTTCAGATCGAAGAAGTTTCCGACATTCAGGTCGACGTAACTTGTGGCATTCAAGCCAGTTTCCGGTATTCAAACCGAAGTGGCAATCAGGCCAGTTTTCCTATGTTCAGATCGAAGAAGTTTCCGACGTTCAGGTCGACACAATTTGTGGCATTCAGGTCAGTTTCCGGTATTCAGACCGAAGTGGCATTCAGGCCAGTTTTCCGATGTTCAGATCAAAGAAGTTTCCGACGTTCAGGTCGACGCAACTTGTGGCATCCAAGCCAATTTTCCGATATTCAGACCGAAGTGGCATTCAGGCCAGTTTTCTGATGTTCAGATCGAAGAAGTTTCCGACGTTCAGGTCAATGCAACTTGTGGCATTTAGGTCAGTTCTCGGTATTCAGACCGAAGTGGCATTCAGGCCAGTTTTCCGATGTTCAGATCGAAGAAGTTTCCGACGTTCAGGTCGATGCAACTTGTGGCATTCAGGCCAGTTCCCGGTATTCAGACCGAAGTGGCATTCAGGCCAGTTTTCCGATGTTCAGATTGAAGATGTTTCCGACTTTCAGGTCGACGCAACTTATGGCATTCAGGCCAGTTTTCCGATGTTTAAATCGAAGAAGTTTCCGACGTTCAGATCGACGCAACTTGTGGCATCCAGGCCAGTTTTCTGGTATTCAGACCGAAGTGGCATTCAGGCCAGTTTTCCGATGTTCAGATCGAAGAAGTTTCCGACATTCAGGTCGATGCAACTTATGGCATTCAGGCCAGTTCCCGGTATTCAGACCGAAGTGGCATTCACGCCAGTTTTCCGATGTTCAGATCGAAGAAGTTTCTAACGTTCAGGTCGATGCAACTTGTGGCATTCAGGCTAGTTCCCGGTATTCAGATCAAAGTGGCATTCAGGCCATTTTTCCGATGTTCAAATCGAAGAAGTTTCCGACGTTCAGGTCGACGCAACTTGTGGCATCCAGGCCAGTTTTCCGGTATTCATACCGAAGTGGCATTTAGGCCAGTTTTCCGATGTTCAGATCGAAGAAGTTTACGACGTTCAGGTCGATGCAACTTGTGGCATTTAGGCCAGTTCCCGGTATTTAGACCGAAGTGGCATTCAGGCCAGTTTTCCGATGTTCAAATCGAAGAAGTTTCCGACGTTCAGGTCGGCGCAACTTGTGGCATTCAGGCCATTTTTCCAATGTTCAAATCAAAGAAGTTTCCGACGTTCAGATCGACACAACTTGTGGCGCTCGGGCCAGTTTTCCGGTATTCAGACCGAAGTGGCGCTCAGGCCAGTTTCCCGGTGTTCAGACCGATGTTTGATAATCTAGTATCTTGCGATGCTCAGATCGAAGTCATTTCCAGTAGTCAGATTGATGAGCGGCATTCAGGCCATGGTTATTACTGTGTTACCATTTGTTTTGGGATTCAAGCTAACATTCCTTTTTCGGTGTTCAAACTGACTCTCGCCGTACCATACGGATTCTTTGTTGATGCTCAGATCAAGTCCACTTCTTTGCCGATTCTGACAGGCATTATTACTTCATTTTTTCACTTCAGTGTAAATTTTAGGGCTTTTATCGTATTCAATCCCTTGATACCTCGAAAGTGCGAAAGCTGTTGCTATCTTCATTTTGGGTTTCTAGTAGATTGAATAGGGGCAGCTGTAATACCCCAAAATTTACCCTACAATTTTTCCTGGAAGCATGGGATTATGTTTCACACTTCATTGGCATCATACTAGGTCATACTCATTGCATACTGCATTAGTGACTTGGAAAATCAGGTTTTGATTGATCACTCCTTAACAGAAGGAGCCCACACAAAGAAAGATTGACAATTGGACTTCATTCTCTAAGTATACAAGTCTCAAGGGTCTCAGGGGGCTCCAGGTACCTTATTATGGTCCTTAGTCCATCAGTGAAGGATTCAGAGCTACCAGAGTGTTCATTTGCATTTAATCAGGAAATTAGGGTTTCATGGCTACCTGCAACAGGAAATGTTTGGTTGGAAGTAGAGGAGCTTATCCATGTCATGATTGGAGAGGCATCTTGTCCTAGGAAGACTCACAATTATCTCAGAAAGATCCATTGGCAAGCAGTGCAATCAGTCCCCGATCAATTTTGCCCTAAAATTAGGGTTTGGTATAAAATCAGTTTATTTCTGATTCTTTGGGTGAAAATCTTTTCCATGGCCCTCCATATGTCCATAAGGGTCTACATACAAAAAATCATTCTTTAATTTGAGCCAGAAGTGCTTCAATTGATCACTGGAATCGGGAATCAGACAGTTTGGGAAAAGTCAACTATGGGGCAAGAGAAGTCAACCCTTAGCTTTTTGAGAGTGTAATCTCAAAGTTCATGCCTAGGGGAGCCTACATGTTAAATTTAATCAAGGTTGGATCATGGATTCATCATTTAATCAGGAATTAGAAAAGTTACTTAATTTGGAAATGGTTGACTTTCCATTTTGGGCAAGTTCTTATGATTTTTGCACTCACTTTAAGCCCATCTTCCATAAAGATAAAAGCTCCATCTGAAAATTTCTCCAACATGAAAGTTTTTCCTCTTATTCCAAGCTCTCTAGAAATATAAAGTTTACTCAAATTGGGAAATATATTTTTAGAACACTTAGAAAAATTTCTAAGTCTAGAAATCTTTAAAGTTTGTCAAAACTTCTTGGCCAGTTTTGTTGCACTTCAAGGCACCAATTGAAAATATTTTCTTCATAACAATTATACCTTGTCATGTCCTCTTTCACCTCCCTTTAGATTCATCTCATTTGGATCCATGGTTTGAGAGATACATTCACTTAAAGTTGGCACCATGACTTGAAATTTCTAGGCAGATTTTATGCCTAGCTTGCCCAACCAATCTTGCAATGGTGTGACATGATCTTGAGGCCCATTTTTCTCCTTCTTCCACTCATTATTTCCACCTATGCTCAACATGAAACATGCCATACTCCATGTTTTCTTTCTACTGTTTGCATTATCTCCTCAATTGGTGATGTGCTCATCAAGTTATGTTGCCACAAAGTCACCATCTTGAAATCATTTCTTGCCAAACCAAACCAGCCATGCTGCACAAATGCATCTCCACAATCAATGTTTGTTTTCCTCATTTGGCCATGCACCATATTTTTATTCACTTAGAAGTTTTGCCAAAATAAGAAACCTTGTCATACAAAACCCTCAAGTGCCCTCTTTCCTATTACACCTCACCAAATTGCCACTAACTTGCATCAGTTGCTCACCCCAAAACAGATCATTTCAGAGCCCATTAAGGTATTTGACCCACAATATTTAAGGCAAGAAACCTTAAACATGAAAGGAGGCATTAGATTTTCGAGCAAGCAAGGCAAGGTCATTAGAGGTCAGCTTCCATTTTTCTCAGCAAGTTCTTGAGGTGAAGCTTTTTGAAGCACCAAGGAAGTATCCTTTTCTTCTAGCCTCTCCACAATCAAGAAGCATTGGACTAGACTTCCACTAGGTAACTCTTTTGTTCCTTTTACATAGCCATTTATTGATATGTCTATGCTCATTATCATGCTCATTACCATGCTAATCATATGCTTATGCTTGCTTTTGAAGTCCTCAGTACGAGGCATTGTTCATGGTGTTGATTTATGTTGTTGGTTTTCTGCTCATGCCCGTGTTCATGTTGACACTTTGTTGTCAACTTTTCTCCATGAATAAGCTACCATTTCTCCTAAAACAAGTTACCATATTAATCCTTGCATTTTGTACTTGAGATCTGGGTTTTGTTTCATGATTTTGATGCATTATAGTGTGCGTACTTTTGAGTTGAAGTTGAGAAAAACACATTGTTTTTCTGCGTTTTTGCATGAGCATGGCTAGGGTTTTGGCTCAATGAAGAAGATGACTGCGTGTCATCTTGAGAGCCATTAGATCCAGCATCTCCGTTTTAATTTTGGCCATCCGTATGTTTTTGTCTTGTAGCGACTTAAGTGAAGGTGACCAGTTGACATAATGTTCACATGATTTTTTAAATAAAATGTTCATTTAATTTGTCACGCCCAGACTTAATAATTGGTTTGGATCATGGGCCTTCGCTGGCTGCTTTTGACACCCCTCTTGCATGGCCCATCAGCGCATCATGTATTTTCCAGTTCAATTAAAATGCTAGCACACCCCCCTTTTTCATGTTCCTTTTTTATTTTCTAATCTATTTCTGTTTTGTTTTTAATTAATTTAAAAGGTTTTCTTGGTTCATAAAAATATCCAAAAATATTTTTCATATTGTTTGATGCCTTATTTAATTTTATTTAATTTTTATTTTTGCATTTATTTAATATTAATATTTTATTTTAATTATTCATTCCAAGTGGTCCATTTTAGCATACATTTGATTCTTGATTTTATTTTTATAATTTAAAATTATTTTTAGCTTCTGATTTTTGGGATGAAGGTTGACCACTTCCCCATGGTCAACCTGACCTTTTCTTGGATTTTTATTTCACATTTTCAATTTATTTTTGATTTAATTTTAACCTAGTTTTGTTGATTGACTTTTGGTTTGACTTCTATTTTATTTCAATTAATTCATGTCCTAATTTTCATTATTTTTAAAATATTTTGGGGGGATGATGATGTCCTGACCCCACCTTACTTAGTTTAATTTTTCATAATTTTCCTGATTAATTTGCTATTTATTTGATATTTATTAAATTGGCTCAAATTTTCAGTTGATTTCTTTATGATCAATGTTTGATTTAGGGATTGGTTAAAGCAATTGAAGAGATCTTTTGATCCTCCCTTGTTCATCTCATAGGCCATGTATTAGATGTCTTTTACCTTGATTTTATTTGATCCTTACCTCATCTCTTGATTTAATTATTTCAGTAGACCTTTCTTGTGCATCTTCTTATCTGTCTGATTCATCTGTTATCTGTTATACTTGTTTCTTATATCCATGCTTACTATTGCTTGATTGTTTAACATGTTCATACTTCTCATGCTTTGTTTAATGCTCTGTTAGTTCATTCTTTGATTCTTTGATTCTTTGATTTGATTATATACCTAGTTACTTATCTAATTTGATTGATAATTGTTGCCTACTTGTATGATGATTGAGGCATATATTCTTCTTGTTTGATTGCCATGAACCATCCCCATTCATAACAAATGTACCCCTATCCCATAAAGTGTATAATATTTATTCTTTCATTCTTTATTCATCTGTTAATACAAGAATTAAAACGAACATCCGATAATCATTTCAAAACAAGATCAAAAGCTCGATCCAACGTCGAGTAATCATTTTGAAAACTTAACATAACCAACACGCATTCATCCATCCTCTTGTAAGTCGATCGCCTCAGGCATCTCCATCTACCTGTAAGTCGATTGCCTCAGGCATCGCCATCTACCCTTATCCGTGGCTCCTCTCCTTGCTCCATCCGTCGACTCTTGTTCTGTTTAGGTAGTACCCATTAGGTAGAACCGTTTGTATGATAACATAGGTAGAATTCCCTTTTTCTTTGTATGATAACATAGGTAGAATTCCCTTATTCTTTGCATGTTAACATTAGGTAGATGTTCCCCTTTGTAAAGCCTAACACATAGGTCCACATTGCATGACAACTCTAGGGAAAAGTTTCCCCACTTTTAGACCTTCCGTGCGTCTCCGATCTTGTGGCATGTCAATCCGTTCTATTGAAAAGAGGAAACTGCCTAAGACTCGATTCAGGGAGCTGCGACACCTACTGCTAGGATGTTGAACACATTGCCCACTTTCCTTTGACACAACTGGTGTCCTCTTTTGTAAGTCCATGTTCAGATGGCAATCCTTAACCCATAGTTAGCTGAACTACGAAAACTCTGATTCTCATGTTCAGATGAGGTACGTAGGAATGAGAAGCGATGTCTTGCCGAGTTTGACTGACGACTAACAACTAATCCTTGCTTGATTTTGCCCTTGCTGCGATTCTTTTCTCTCGCCCTCGTTGCGATCGAGACCTTCCCTTTCTCTTGCCCTAGTTGCAATCGAGACCCTTGTTCCCGTAGTTAGTTGAACTACGTTTTGCACTGATTCTCATTCTAGATGAGATACGTAGACATAAGACGCGATGTCTTATCGAGCACACTTCTCCTTCGTCCATAGGTAGCCGAGCTACGAAGAATCTGATTCTCATCCTCAGGTGAGATACGTAGGCAGTGGATGCGACATCCTTGCGAGTCATTTTCTTTTGACCTTCTTTTAGCAGATAGTACCTTAGATATACCTACACCTTTTAGACTAGAACAACAAGAGTGGATACCGTAGAGTACTATGAATGCATAGGGGTACTAATACCTTCCCTTCGCATAATCGACTCCCGAACCCAAGATTTGGTTGCGAGACCTTGTCTTTTCCTCTCTTCAGGTTTTCTTCGATCATTTCCTTTCCCTCCTTTGGGATAAATAACGAACGGTGGCGACTCTTTTATTCTTTTTCCCGCCGATTGTTTTTCGTCGTTGCGACACCTACAAGGAAGACCCCTTGTGGGCGTCCACTAGACAACCACCGGCTTAATCTTATGGTTTTTCTTAGACTCGGGTAGAGAGCCTATCTCACAAAGTACGAACAATCAGAGAACCCCAATAGTATCATAGGAAATAAACCATAACATAATAATTACAATAGAATAATAACAGAATAAAGGTAACAAACAAACAAGGTTAACATTCAATACAGAAATTGAACTAAGTTAGGCTTCACTCTCTTTTGCTTGGAGCTAAGTCCCCAGCAGAGTTGCCATCTGTCGCACCTCGAAAAATGTGATCCCTCGCGATGGACGTGGAATATATTATGTTCGAACAGAGTCGCCACCGAACTTTATTTATTCTAATAAAGGAATAGGAAAATATCGATAAAACCTTTGAAATATATAGAGTAATGGTCGTCGCAGCCATATTCAGGTTCGGGAGTTGATTACGCAAGGGGAAGGTATTAGCACTCCTCACATCCATTGTACTCAACAGGAACCTTTTAGTTCTAATTTGTGATTTGAATGTTAACTTATGTTGTTTGTTTTCTTCGAGTGATGAAAATATTGAAAATAGAAAAGGATGGGAACCTTAGAAGGAGAAAGGAGAGGTTTTTTATTAGTGTGCTCACCAAGATACATCAATCTCGTGCCTACGTATCCTTATGGTGCAATAAGGAAATCAGAGCATTCGTAGTTCGGGGAACTACGATTGGTTGGTGTCTTTTAGTGACCGACTGTTTAGGTCAGCGTTATAAAGGCTAACCGTTGGCTTGTCTACTCTCGGCGAAGGCTTAAGCACTAGTTTGTTGTGTGCATTAGAAAGGATTAGACAGTGTTCTTTTGAAAAAGGGTTTTGTCACACGGGGGTGACAAGTTGGATTAATGTGTTTGATGCTTATTTTGATTGGTTTTGATCGCACGAGGGCGGGGACAGATAGATTTGATGTGTTAAGATATTTTTGGCTGGATGACGATTACTCGGATAGTCGAGTAAGACAACTCGTATCCTAATAGTCGAGAAATGGAATAGAAGACTCTAGACCATTTTCTTTTTCATCCTTCATTATAAAAAGGATTTAATGATGATTAAGGTGTTTTGAATGGATGACGAATACTCGGATAGCCGAGTAAGATAACTCGTATCCTAATAATCGGGAAAGGGAATAGAAGACTCTAAACCATTTTCTTTTTCATCTGAGTGATTATAAAAATAGGTTTACGTGAGGTCGATGTATTTAGAATAAACGAAGAGTGCTCGAATGGATGAGTAAGATAACTCATATCCATGCATTTGAGAAGAGGAATCGAAGACTCAATACCATCTCCCTTTTCGTATAACTTATCATAAGAGTGTTTTGATTTAAACGAGTTTAGAAGTTTGTAAGAGAAATAACAATTATTTGACAAACCGAGTAAGGGAACTCATATTCAAACAATTGAAGAGAGGAGTTGAAGGCTCAAAACCATCTCCCTTTTCATTTCTAAATGGAATGGTATTTAATCGTGATTAGGTATTTTGAATTAATTTGAAAAAGGCACACTCGATATTGATCAAGATTTTTTATTTGTGTTTCAAGTGAAATGGAATAAGTTTGAGAAGATGGTTGGTTTTAATTGAAATTGGTCTTATAAATAATTAGAATTTTATTACATTTATTGTTAAATAAAAAAAGTTTAATTCGATTCAAAGTGATTCTCATAAGTTAATTTGATTATTAATTTTAGAACATTTATAATTATTAAAATGACAAATTTACAATATATAGTTAAAATTAGTCAACAATATAATAATATCTTTATAAGCTATGAAACTCTTGTGATCAATTAACATGCACAATAGGAAATGACTATCAAATTAGTTTCTATAGTAACTACAATATCATGAGAAATGAGTTTAGAAACTAAAGAGATAAATATCATAAGAAATGAGTTTAGAAACTAAAGAGATATTTGCTGAACACTATCATAGGAATAATAATGTTATGATATAGATTAAACTTTCCCACTTACTTTGAATAATGCTATGCTATTTGACCAAAGGTTTAATAGAGGATTTTCCACTAGGTATATACATATTTTAAATTAAACTCATTTAAATAAATGACCTTAGCTTAAGTCATCTGTTATTTTTCAGAAGTCATCCTCACATTTAAAAGTTTCATAAAATCCACATAATTTAATATGTTATTTATAAACTTCAACTAATAAACAATTTTGTAAAATAATACATTGCCAGAACCTTTAACTATATATAATCAAAACTCCTACGCTAAACACACATACCCAGAAATAACACCAAAGGACACATTGACAAATTAGAGTCCTAGGCAAACTTATTGCACTACAAATGCATGCATATCTAAACTTTTAGTATTAAAAAAAATGAGATAATTATTTATTTGCCTTTTTTGTATTAATACAAGTTGAAAGAATAACCCACACGAGCAAACAATTTGGCAATTTGAAAGAATTAAAATGTAAATGCAAAGTTGTTCAATCCAAAACACAATAGAGATTCATATTCTAAATCAACTCCTTGGCTTAGATTTGTTCAAACTAAAATACATTAAAACCAAAATATTTGAAAAAATCAAGTACAAAAATAGTTTATATAATATCAAAACACAAACCTCAATTTAAGTTTAATCCAAATCTTTTCAACCTTCAGCATGACAAAACACTCACAGAAACAAAAATGCAACTCATGAATTACAAATAATATGAGCAACCAAACACATACTTCAATCAACATTATTCATTTTCCTCACATGAAAACGTAGTAGTCAAAACAAATTAAGGAAGATTCCAAAACTACAAGATGAAATTGATACCTCGCACTTGTCTTTTCAACAACTTCTGAGTGCGACTCCGGCAGTGCGTGGAATGATTAAATGTAGTTTCACGGTGGTTACTTGCGGTTGTTGTTCGGATATGCAATGGAGGAACAGTGTTCGTGTTTTTCCGGAAACGAAAATGCAACTTCCTGTTGTGGTCCGGAGGTTTGGTTTTGACGGAGTAAGAGTGTGGTGGTTATCGCGATTTGGTGGGTGGAAGGGTATAGAACGCGACATCGTTGAAGGTTGCGAACAATGATGAATTTTGTGTGATGGTTAACGATTCAGATGTGTAAGTGTAAATAGGTTTTTGATTATCATGGAGGTTTCACATGGTGGTGTCAGAAAATGCGGTTAGGCTTATGATTCACGGTTTTGATGCAATGCTTGGTTGTGTTGAAAATGGAGGAATGAGGTAGTGTGTAAAGGAGTTGAGCCTTTGCTCGAACCCGGTATTGAACGGAGATTCACGGTGGGTGTAGGGTGTTCAAGGCGGAGATGTATGGTGGAGAAGTTTGGAAGAGTGTGTTTTGTGGTGCGGATGCCATGATTAGTGGTTACGGCAGAGGGATGATGTTTTTCGGTGGTGACCACGGTTGGTGTAAGGGGTGAAGAAGAAAGTATTATGAATATTAATGAGAGAGATGAGGATATTCTTGTTGCTTTCAAAATGAGAGAGTAGCAGCTTTTATTCCCTTCTTCTTTTTATTTTAATCTCCAATGTCCAGAGAGAGAGAGTATGTAACGTGTGTGTAGTTTTATAGGTGTGTGTGTTGGTGAGTGGTCTTAAGAAGCAAAAGGAATCTTTTCCCCCTTTTTTTTACTCACGAGAGAGAGATCTAATGGATAGTGAGTGGAGGTATTGTGAGAGAGGAGTGAGGTCTACTCTTTCCCCCCAAGCCAGCTGTCCGTGCGTGGCAGGAAGAGAGATGTTTTTTTATCTTTCTTAATTCCCTTTTCTTTTGTACCTTTGGAAACTCCTTTTCAATCTTTCATTGGCAGCTGTTGGTGTGGAAAGGAGGAAGATTTTTTGGATCTTTCCTAATTTCACTTATTTAATTATTTGTACTATTATTATTTGATTTTATTATTAGTAAAATAAAAACACACAAGGATAGCTATTATAAACCTTTGATTAATTTGAATCAACCATTCGGATTAAACCAAAAAATACAAACTAATCAAAATTGCAAAGTTATCCTTTTTAGATGATCTAATTGATTTAAATGGGATTAAATCGATTAGTTCAAATAAGACTCATAACTTCTTAAATAAACACAGTAAAATTAAAATGAAGACATGAAAATCCCTATTTATTTAATTTGAATATTTTGGCGAAAGAATAAAATTAAAACAACTAAAAATGAATAAGAGTCGGGCGAAAATTTGCCCGAAAAAATAAATCTGATGCATGAAAATGATTAGTGCAAAATATACTTATTGAAAAAATACAACGTTTCTTTAAACTTTGAAATAAATTTTCACCGATTAAAAGGCTCAGGCGGGTCAAAATGCGACCGAAAAAGTCGTCGAAAAATATAACGAGCACACCGGATTAAACTATGTGAATCGTAGATTAATAATACTGGTGTCTGCAATTTTGATTTTGAAACTTTTTACCTGGTGATTTTGCACGTTCTTGAGAAATGGTTTAACCAATTTGTCTGTAATTTTCAATAATTTATTCCGACTGATATTTTAGGTATTATTTATGATGAAATGCATGCCATGCTGTGCATATGATGCAAATAAAAAAATGAAATCAGATTTACGAAAATTTAAAAATGCTTGGACAAAATTGGGGTATGACACCTTTAGACTATTTGGGATTAAATACCATTTCACCCACCATGAGATGGCTGACCTTTTAGTATTTCCTAATGGCCCAAATTCTTTTAGCATTACTCCATATGATGCCTTTACCAAGCTTGACCTTGACAATTTTTGGGGAACCATAACCGGAAACTACAATCCTGAGCCACCCATTATGTTTTCCGAAAATATTCACAACCCTGCTATCCGCTACTTCCACAAAATCCTAGGCCACACTCCGTTTGGTAAGGAAGAAAACACTACCTCCGTCTCTAGAGATGAGTTGTTCATCATGTACTGTGCCTCCTAAGGTAGACCCGTGAATGTTGCTACTTTCATGTTAGCAAACTTAGACAGAATTGCTCGAGAGACCCAAGGTACTATTCTCATTGGAGGGTTAGTCACTATGATTACTGATGCCATTGGCCTAAGATGTACACTTAACCGCATACATGCCTTTGGAGGTATCCGTCCCATGAACCTATACTTTTTCTTTAACCATGGAATCATAGCTAATTTAAGACCTGCTGAATTTGAGCTATTAATTGACAACCAAGTGGTCCTTAACTTTACACTACCTAACCATGAGAAAATGAATGTTTGCAACCGGGATAATTGGCTGTATAATTTGGAGGGTCAAAGTGAGTCTCCCACACCACCTGACAGTCCTCAGCCTTATGAAAATCGAAATGCCAATCTCCCTGATGCTGCTTCACACGTCTCTGGTGCTCATCGTATTGATCCTCCCATTGATTTCGACACCACTATCCATGCTCTACAGTCTGAAGTTTATTTTCTTAGAGGAGGGCTTACTTCTCTTCGAGTTGATCTCCTCTGATTTATGGATGTTGCTAATGAGTAGTTCGACCATATGTTCCAACAAGTTTATTCCTTGCGACGTTCCTCCGAGCTTAATATTAGACGCTGTGATGGCTAGTACTGTTGATTGTATCATTGTTTCCCTGCTTTCTAGCTTAGACTATTTATTATTCATCCATATTTTCCATTTGTTGTTCACTTTTAGTTTATGTTTACTTTACCGTCGAAATATCGACGAGAACATATGTTACTACTATTTAAATTAATGTAATTTCCTTTTTAGTTGTTTAGTTTTATTTTTATATCGTAAATCCCTTTAATTTCGTGCATTTTTATGTTTCCAATTATGGCCTTATGCAAAATTATTTCAACTAGCAGTAGTATGACCTTAAAGGCATAAGACTTCCCTATTTTTAAGCCAAATTTCCAAAATTATGCATTTTAGGCACTTGGCGTTCGCCATTATGCTAATGGCGTTCGTCATTAGCTTCTTTTAAAAATCCCTATGTTTTAGGCATATGGCATTCGCTATATACCTAATGGCGTTCGCCATATCAGGAAAACAAAAGGTTTTCCGTTTTTTCATTTACCTCCTGCGCGAATTCAAAAAATTCCTCATTCAAATCTCTTAACTTCCTACTCTAACCATCATTTGTTCCTATTCCTCAACCCCTAACCATCCAACTTTCTTCCAATCATTATAAAACATATTACAATCCTTTTTCTCATCTCAAATCCATATTTCCTCATTCTTCCCTCTTCACAATATCCATACCCCCTTCTGTAACACCCCGATAATAATATGATAATTATTTAAATTAAGTTAATAATATATTTATTAATTTAATTAGATAATTGGATTATTATTATTATTATTATTTTGGAATTATTGAATTATTATTATTATTGGAATAATAATATAATTTGGAAAATATATATAAGCTGGAATAAGTAAAAAGAGTTCATTTTGGAAAATAAGGTTTTCACGTGAAACTCAGAGAAGCGGCTGAAAGAGGCAGAGCAAGAGGAAGAACCAAAGAGCAAAGGTTGGAGAAGAGAAGAGCTTGGAGCTCAAAGATTTGCCGGATTATTCAGGTAAGGGGGGTTTATCGTCGTTTAATGGGGATTATGGGTTAACATGTAATGGGTAGTGATAAACCGTTGAATTGACCCTAATTGGGATTTGTTGAATGCTGAATAATTGTGTTGGATAAGTTGTATTGAAACTAAAATTGAATCCGTAATTGTGTGAGTCGTGTTTTCCCGAACGTATAGTTTTCTACGGAATTGGAATCGGAGGTCCGGAAGTCCTCTAACGGCGGAAAATGCGGAGAATTCTGCATTCTGCTTTGTGTTAGCGCAGGAACTGCTGTTTTGTCTGCGTTAACCGGTTAACCCAGGGTGTTAACCGGTTAACACTGTTACAAATTGAGAATTAGTGCTGTTTTGCCTGCGTTAACCGGTTAACCCAGGGCGTTAACCGGTTAACACTGATAAGTTTTGGGCAGTAAGCGTGTTTTGCCTGCGTTAACCGGTTAACCCAGGGCATTAACCGGTTAACACTGTTGCAGAGTGGAAAAAGTGTTAATTAAAATGTTGTGTGCCTAATTGGTGGTTGCCTATATCGGTGTGTGATATAGTAGGGATTATTTCCCGCTGTTTTGAGCAGTATAGGTATTAGTAGAGTGTGCTAATACTGTGTTTAATTATTTGACATGATATGATGTGTTGATACATGTGTTGATGATGTATGATGATATGCATAATGTTGTGAATGTATATATTATGCATGTATTTGTGAATGGACTGTTGTATGGCTTAGAGTGTGAGCATATGTCCATTGTGGATTGTTGTTGATGTTGCATTGCTAGATGATTAGCGTGCATAGCATAGCCCTTGGGGTTGTAGCTAATTCCCATGGTGAGGAATTAGTGAGTGAATCATTGTGGATTTGTTGTTGATGTTTGCATGCTAGATGATTAGTGTGCATAGCATAGCCTTTGGGGCTGTAGCTAATTCCCATGGTGAGGAATTAGTGAGTGAGTCATTAGATCTCAAATGAGTGGGACTAGTGAGCTTAGTAGCCGTATCTGGATTTGATCGGTGAGCTTGAACTATATGTTCAAGAATAGTCGGTACCGCATGTGTGGAGTCTCATTGCATAATGTATGTATGGCGTATAATATGAATGGATGTATTCCAATATTATACGTGTGGTTGTGTTGACATTGAGTATGAGTATGATTGAGTTGATATTGCCGTTGCTGAATGTGTAATCTGATTTGGGTGATGAAATGTGTTATTTACTTAACATGACATGATAATTTATAATGCTTATTATATCGATTGAGGAACTCACCCTTACAACTATTTTTCAGGTAACGAGCAATGAGTTGAGTAGAAGCTAATGCTTGGAGTCTAGTGTAGTCTCCCTAGTGGGTCATGCTCTGATAGATGTAACATCGGGAGGGAACATTTTAATTGTGTTGTTGATGATTGTTGAACCAGTTTACATGTAGTATGTTACATGTTTGAATGATCGATTTGATCTCTATCCGCCGCGTATTGTGCAATACTTTATGTTTTGAGTTAACTAATGAGCATGACTAAATATTTATGGCGAATAGTGTGAAATATTGTGTGACACCCTTGATTGCATATTACTCTGATTGATATGTTGTTATATTTTAATTAAATATTTGGGGTATTTTAGAAGGGTGTTACACCTTCTTCCCAACTTTCTCATTCTCATTCATTCATCATGCCTCCTAGAATAGCAAGGCCAAGAAGAGAGATTGATTACATGGGTATCACTTTTGCAAAGGGTATCATAGGCGAAAATCAAAGGAGCAGTTATCAGAAGCTCTTCAAGAGGAATGTCTTAGCAACAAGGTATCCCGATAATGCTACTCTTCGTGATTTAGGATTAATCGACAATGTTAATTGGATGCTTAGCAACCTAGGTATATCTTACTTCTATTCTTTAACTAGTCCTACATACATTAGGCTTACCTATGAGTTTCTAAGTTCTTTTAGATATTCCACCCCTGTAGGAGGTTCATGCAGCACAGACACTGTCTATTTTAGAATGTTCAATAGAGACTACACCTTTAGCCAAGACCATATGGCCAATATATTTTCATTCCTCCATGGAGATGAATATGCTTGCCAAGCTCCTCTAGAGAGTGATTAGGAAGCTAGTGCTCTTGACTTTTGGCGGCAACTAACAAGCAAAACTACCTCTGACTAGGAAGGTCTTAAAGCCATTGTTATTTAGAACCCAACCATTAGGTACTTGCACCGCATTCTGGCCATCACTATCTTTGGCTGGGAAAACACTGGGAACGTAATTTCTAGGGATCTTTTTCTCATTTTCTGTGCACTATCTGCGACAAAAGTTAACCCAACACCTTTTTTATTAGCATATCTCCAGTCTACTAGTGTTAGCATATGAGATCATATTTGTGTTGGAGGGTTGATTACATTCATAGCCCTTGCGTTAGACTTAAGCACGGAGTTGGCTACACTTGAGCCATTAGAGACTCCTTTTGCAGACCTTGATTACTTCCGTAGCATGCGCCTTATTAAGAATAAACCAAACGACAAATATTATCTGATGATTAGTACCAGAGAGGTGAGGGGAGTTACTTTACCTTGCGTCGCACACATTAACATGCGATTGAGCGCTAACTGGATTTTTGATGCTAATGCCCCTGACCCTGATGATACTGTCAGGCCTGATCGCATGGAGTAAAGTGCTCCCCAGACTGACACCCATGCGCATGGACACACTACACATGCTTTTCCTGACTCCTTTGCAGGTACCTCATCCGAATGTCAGTCCCGCGAGGAGTATGACTACACCGCCATGAGGACAGCTTTTGATGACATCCTAAGTGAGCTTAGACATCGAAATGATGTTGATGCGGACCGTGACATGCTACTTAGGAGTATTCAGAGGCAGCAAGAGGAGATGCGGGTCACCATTGATCAAATTAGAGAGACTCAACTTGACTTTATCAAGCGGACCGAGCTCAACATGGGTGACCTCACCGAGCAAATGAATAGAGTACGCATGGAAGTATCAGACATGCAGGAGTATACGCAACATGTACCTCCCCCTATATACGATAGAGGTGGTGTTAGACGTCACAGAGGTCGTGGCCGACATCATTGACCCACCTACCAGGTTTTACCTACTCCTTTTTTTGTCTTCCATTAAAACATTGGAGACAATGTTTCGTTCAAGTGTGGGGGAGGAGCTTTCCTGCTTTATTTTACTTTATTTTATATTTTTACTATTTTTCTAGTTAGTTTCTTAGTTTCTTTTAGTTTAAGTTATTTTTCTTTGCTATTTGTGTTTTATCGAGTCATACATGTGTCGTTGAGTCATATTACATGATATTTTTTTCTCTTGTTGATAAAATTCTGTTAGATTTAACCCCCAATAAAAAAAACTTGTTCTGATTCAATGGCATGACATTTCAAGAGTATAGGTTGTTTCTCATTCTTAGGCTTTGTTAAATAGACTTAAGAAAGTTTCAATAATATCGGTACCGTCCTAACACCCTAAAATCCCTAAGTATGTGACATCGATTTGAATAATCATTATGCCAAGACCTTAATTTCTAAGTTTTTGAAGTAGCCTCTTAAGTAGTTTATTTAAGCAGTCAACACCATCTTCAGCACACATTGAGTAAGGAAGCCAATGCAAATAAGTGTATGGTCTCAGTCTTAAAGCGAAAAAAAACTGTGATAAGATATGCCCCTTCTAAGTTAGGTGATCCTCACCCGATCAATTAGCCCAACAGTACAAACTCTTAAAAATTCAGGTGCTGCTTAAGCAAATTTGCTAATTAAGTGCGAAAAAAAAACATGAAAACGAGAGCATAGTCACTAACAGGTTCGCTAACCATGAATGTGTATGGATAACGGACTTAATGTGATTGGCTAGAAAGAAAGAGAGGTGAAAAAGAACAAAGAGTGTAGGTCGAGTCACAATGGCATGATTGAGATTGGTTTGCATAGGGGGAGTTTTTGTCCGTGTAATGCGAATATTTGTCATTACAGTATCCTTATTGTCGATATCTAGTACGTACCTATTTAGCATTAGCCTAGCAACCTCTTACTTTTTAGAGTTTTGTCGTGCCTATGTATCAGATGCTGTACTTAATTGTTTTTCATGTGCGTTGGGTGATTGCTTGAGGACAAGCAACAGTCTAAGTGTGGAGGAGTTTGATAACGAGAAATTGTATCATGCTTTTAGGCTTATATCACATGTTATTTGTATTTATTTCAATATGTTTTATGACCTTTTAGTTCATTTTTATTCATTTTACAGTTGTTAGCGAGTTTCAGTGCGGATTCGAAAGCAAATCGAAAAAGGAGAAAAAGAGCAGCAAAAGAGCAAGATTTTGCCCATTCTGCCCAAATGGCGTTCACGATATGTATATGGCGTTCGTCATTGGCCTTCTCCATTGGCCTTCCTGCCACTTCATTTAATGATCAAGGCAATGTTGTTCTCCATCACCCTAATGGCGTTCACCATTGCCCTAATGGCATTCGCCATTATCATGCAGAAGCAGTTCTACGCAAGTGAGCAATTTTGTGCAGTTTTCTCCAAACTATTTTCCCTCCACTTTGCTTGTACTATCAAGGGAGGTCACAAGGATGCAAAACCTCTATAAATAGGACTCTTGGAGGTATTTCATGATATCCAAGTTGTGCAGAAGCCTTGTCGAATTTGCTTTGTAGTCTTAAGCATAAATTCACCTATAAAAGTGAACAAACATCGAAGGATTGTCACACCTGTTTTCTTGTAATTTTCATTGTACTCTTGGATCAAGAACAAGCCTGCCGACATTTTCGTTTCAATTCAAAGTCTTCATTTCTTGAAATTCAGGTTTTTACCATTTTATAAATTATGCTTTTATTGCTATTACTGTATTATATGACATGTTAGTTTTAAGTATAATTTCTTTAATCATGTTATTTTTTATTATAATTATGTCTTTCTAAATTTGTCTGAGTCCGGCGTATGAGGACCGTCGTTACCGGCGAGACTCGGTAGAAATAATAGGTGCGAAATTATGATTAAATTCTGTTTTGGTTTTAGTTTCCAATTTTATGTTTCATTGTTTTGATACGAGAGTGAAGAACAAACTAAGGTTCTAGGCGACAGTGCGAGAGTGTGAGGAAGGAACCGAATAGTGGAAACTAGACATCGATCCTAAAAATAGCGAGAGCGCTTTAGGCATCATTTAAGATCTAAGTGGTTTTCAAAATATGCTTTCTAATTGAAACGGGCGAGCAAGAGCAAAATCCTGTGGTTATGAGGTGTGGTTTTAGTCAATAGCGCGAGAGTGTGAGACAGAGTCTTTAAATCAATATTTTCTACATAACGCAATAAAATTGTAATCAGTACCAGAATTCTACCTAATCCCTTAGGAACACAAAATCCATATTTCGGGCTCATTTTATCATCTTTTTCAAACCTCTAGCTATTAGCATTTATATTTTCATTCATATCCTTTTAAACTTTAGCCTTAGCTTTGCAATTTCAATGATAGATTACATTATGATTATTAGTCTATATGGGTTCGACAATCTTTTAAAACTACCTGATAAACTGTATACTTGCAGTTATTATCTGACAGACACATCCGTCATGATCAATAATCACGAGTTTGGTTCACTTAAGAGATAAAATTTGAAAAAATCTCAAGGATAATTTGTGCAGAAAAATGCAACAAAAAGGGTTTTTGCTTGGAACTTAAATGCTTAAATGTTAACAGACTGAACATACACTTTAATTGAAAGAATGTAGAATTGATTTGAGAAAAGAAAATAGACAAAAACATAATAAATGTCATAAAATTAAATACTTTAATTGAAAAGACTTAAATAATTGAAAGAGAGGACGTAAACTCATACATTTCTCATAAATTATTTCTCTCGGTGACTTGGATACTTTAGTTCTATAGATAATAAATGAACTTTGCGACCCTGATTACATAAATAAACTTGACTTATATACTAATACAATGTTAATAGTCGACAACGGTTATCTCCACAGAACTTGACACGTATCCCCTTACGTGGGCTTCAACCTCTTAGTTTGTTTTCACGCGTCTTCAATGTTAAAACTGCTACAAACCACCCATCATGCTGATAAGTGCCATTGCACCTCCTAATTGGCTATGATGAGAGTCTTTGTTCGACTCTAAAATTTCGTCTAAACGCCTTCAAGTCACCTAATACTTAGCCTTAAGAATATCCTAAGTCCTCCAAAATCATGTGAATGTGTCGAACTAGACACCTCCACACCTCATCCCCATGTCGAAGTGTTGATAGTGTAAACCTTTTCGAGATTCTGGATATATTTTAAAGAGAGGGTGATCTTAATCTTGTGGATTTATTCCCGAGACTCTTCCAAACTAGGCTTCGTAGGTGTTAAAATACAATATATCCCATATCATCTGATAAGTTAGTCGAACCATCTTTAGTCGACATAGTTAATATGTCAAAGCTATGTTTGAGACTCTTGACACTTAGAATTTTCAAATGTGGTCATTACCATTATTTGTTGAAACATTTAGCTAAAATTTCCAGGCTAACACTTATAAATCTCTTTTCAATATATTGTTTAATAACATACATGATTACTCAATTATACACACGTTTGGTTGCCTTGTATATGCTTGTAGCCCTACCTTCCATATAATTAAAATATATTCTAGGTCTTGCAAATGTATTTATCTAGGGTTGAAAATGGTGTCAAATGATTCATTTTTATGACCTTACTAGTAGAAACATTTTGATATCTAGAGACACCATATTCTTTGAAGACATATTTCCTTTCCAATTTTCTCCATTTACAACTCACCAAACACCCCAACCTCTCCACCACACACCTAGTGATGATTTTCTATATTATCGTACAAACCATTCACCTAACTCCACCACCCCCATTTCCACCAGACCCATCCCCACATAACCTCCCTCCCCCAATTTCTACCACCACACGTCTCACCCGTAACCACCTCTCTCAACCCCTCTCTTATCATACCCTCTACCACTACCCCACTCATTACAGTCAGAAATTCCACTCGTATGTCCAAACCACCATTATATTTGCAAGGTTTTCGTTGCAATATTCTTTCATGTACCTCCTTACCATCTTCACATACATGTATTAATCCTTATCCTTTATCTAATTACTTGTCTTAGGGTAACTTATCTCATAAACATAGGCTTTTTAATTTAAATATCTCCATCATTAGTGAACCTAATTCCTATTCATCTACTATCACTAATCCCCATTAGAAGCAATCCATTCAAAACAAACTCAGGTCTTTCAATGATACCCATATTTGGGACATTACACCCCTTAACCCAAATGAAAAAGCCATTAGCTGCAATTTTCAAATTGAAAATTAAGCCCAACGGTATCATTGAGAGATATAAGGCCAGACTTGTTACCAAGGGCTTTAACCAAATTGATGGTTTAGATTATTTAGAACCCTGTTATTAAAATGACTACCATTCGTATGTTATTTCCATGCTTCTTACCTTAATTAGCATATTTATCAATTGACATTAACACCGTCTTCCTTTATGGAGACTTAGAGGAAGAAGTACATATGAAACCTCCACTAGCCTTCACGTGCCTCTTCATATCGTGTTTATATAAAATAAATCCATTTATGGCCTTATATAGGTCAGTCGCCAATGGAATCACGAGCTGACTACCACCTTACTTGACATTGGTTTTTTTCAGTCAAAATCTGACTACTCTCTATTTACTAAAAAGTCCAATAATCATTTTACTACTATTTTGGTATATGTGGATGACTTGATTCTTGCAGGTATTGATTTATCTGATATTACCTCCATCAAGCATCTCTTAGAGAAGAAATCTAGCATTAAGAACATTGGATATTTAAGATACTTTCTAGGATTTGAAAATGCAAGGTCATATACAGACATCACTTTGAGCCAACGTAAATACTGCTTAGACCTTTTGGAAAATATGAACCTCTTTGGAGCTAAATCGACCTCTACACCCATTGACATAGGCCACAAGTTAGACAATACAATTGACTTTCCCATGCTAGATCTTTCACAGTTCAGAAGCATTATAGGTAAATTATTATACCTCACTTACTCACGACCTGATATTATTTTTTTGGTTTGCAGGTTAAGCTAGCACCTGTTAAAGCCCAACAACACTCACATACAAGTTGCATTATGCATTGTTCAATACCAAAAATATGATCCATCAACGGGTCTCTTCTTTAAACAAGCCTCAAAACTCAACCTCACTGGTTCCACCAACTCAGATTTGGGAGCTTGTCCCAGCACCAGAAGATCAACCACATGTTTCAACTTCTTCCATGGCGACAACCTCATCAATTGGAAATCGAAGAAACAACCCATGGTATCACGCTCTTCCTCAGAAGTCGAATACCAAGCGCTTGCAAATACCTCTTGTGAAGCTCAGTGGTTACTAGTTTGTTTCAGAATTTCTGCATCTCACATTCTCAGCATGTCACCATTTATTGTGACAACAGGAGTGTCTTTCATAATGCCACTAACCTGGTATTCCATGAACGTATCAAACACATGAAATGGGCTGCCATTTGGTTCATGACAAAGATCATACATCTTACGCCTATGAATTCAGAAAATCAATTTGAAAATTTACTTATGAAACCTCTTCGTCTTGGTTATTTCAATTTTCTGGTTTGCAAACTAGGAGTACTAAACATCCATTCTAGTTTGAGGGGGATGGTAAATTGTAATTAATTATGCCTTAACCCAATTTGTAAAGCCCACTAAACTAGTTAGGACTATCAATTAACTTTTAGGGAATTTGTTAATGCAACCTATATGCTACTCACACACCATACAAAAATACTAAAGTGTCCCCCAGATTCCAAAGATGCATCTCTGGACGCACCCAATATACACACAACCAAGGCCATTCTGAGTGACGCTCTAAAAGTTGAGTTTTTTTAACCCGGAGATGGATCTCCAGAATCTTTCCATATGAGCATTTTCATAAATTATGTGCAATAGTATCTAAGGCAGAAACCCAAAAATTGTAATTTTACAAAATAGAAATTTCATTCATAACATAAAATCAACATTACATAGGTGATTTCAACACAAAATGCAATATTACACTTCAATATCCAGGTGGATGCTTCAACATCTTCACAATATCTTCGAACGATGTTGAAATCGTTGTTTCCAACTCGAGCGAAAGTTTTGTTTCGAAACATAAAAATTTATTCCACATAGCTCTTATATCCATATTCGTCTTGAGCTCAAAGTTGTTAAACTCAACATTCCCCCAGTTGTCAATCGATGATGAACGATACTTGAGCTTCACAATTTTTCGTTTGTCTCCGTAAGATAGGAGATTATGGACTTCGTATTTCAGATCTGCAAGAGAGGTGTACTCGTTGAGCTTAAACCTTCGCCCGATTGTTGCGCTAGAGAAATAGACATTTGTGACATACCATATGGTGTTTATCTGTGACATTTGAGACATTTTCAGTTTGTTTGTTTGAAATAAAAAACAAGAGCACCTTAATTTATAGAAGTTGTTGACAAATATGGACCTGACAAAATCTAGCATGCTGACTCCAGATATATATCTATGGTTCTGCACCATATTATCTTGTTCCGGAGATACATCTCTGGAACCTCTCCTGAACAGGCAGAAAACATAACCTTTGAAAACAAAACCTACATGATGACTTTCTTTGGAAAATGAACAAATGTTTTGATAAAGATAAAAAAAATGTATTAAAATATTAAGAAATTGAATATATTACACTTTATTAATATTGTGCCACAATTACATACACCTATTTGTCCGGTTAAACAAGAAATAAAAAAGAATCGAAACATTTGTCGCCAGCTAAATCTATGGGTGGTACCCCCTTTGACTTTTGTGAGTTTCATTCTCTTTTAATGTTGCTCAATTTCTAGAACTCTTGTATCATTTCCAGAAAATGGTTAGGCCAAGTATCGGCTTTTGTTGTTGAATGAGTCGTCCACTCCAGTGATGTAAGATGTATAGGGCATCCCGGTTTCAAGTAAACTTGAATAAAATGTCGTGATTTTGAAGCCACCCAATACACATAATACAATCATTTGGATTTTGAGGTGAGGCAGTACACATTGGGGAAAAGGTTTCCGAAAAACTGTATCGTGTAAGATCAACAGACACTCTATCATATGCATATGCTATATGGCAAGGAATAAGAAACTCATAAATTGCATCAAAGTTTTATTTATTTATGTATATCCGCGTGTATGATTCTTTATGAGTCTTAAACTCTTGGATAAGTTGATGTCAGACAAGTGTATGATTATCTCTCCTTTACTGAGTAAAGCCGAAACAACTCGATAACCACAATTACCGTCCCCCTTAACGTTGACAATCCGCTTGATGTATTTGTGCATAAAAACTGACATCTCATCAATGAATGGAATAATTAGTGGAGGGGGAGAAGGAGGTGGTTTGCTAATGCAAGCTCTTTCGAAAACACTTTTTTGAGATTTTGGAGTTGGTGAGTCCGTGAAAACATTGTTAACATGTTCAAAATACAAAGGAGACCACATTGTTGAATTGTCACTCGGTGTAGGCTTGATCTTCTTTGGAGTACATTTTTTTACCAATTGAAAGGGTGATTTCAAGTAGGCAATCTTCCTTAATTGTTCTTTGATGTGGAGTTTCATGTTGTCATCGACTTTCAAAAATCTCTCTTGTATCACTTCTCATTTGGTCAAGATAGATATATTCGATTTATTGTCTTTCATGAGACTATTATCATAAAACCTAATCCTCTTCTAGTGAGTGTAAACATCATCCATTCTTATCGAGCTACCAAGTTTCACCTATTTTGCAATAACATAAGCACATGGGAGACCATGTGTTTTCACAATTATGCATCCACACTTTGCGCTATTTGAGCCTATATTATCAGCTCATTTAACTTTGTGAAAAATATAATTCAAACATGTTCGAGATATGTTGTCGACCAACTGAGAATAAATATTATTGTCTTTAAATATGTGTTACAAAACTGCGATCCTCCGACCAGATGATGTTTGTATCTCATTATGCTAGTTCTGAATCATTTGGTTCATAGAGTCTCAATCTCTACAAAAATCGCCCTAACTATTTCCCAACTAATTCTTCAATGTAGCATGGGCAGACCCAACTCAGTTAGTTGTTGTATTTTCAAGGTGTCTAACCTGATCGATCCAAGCACAAACAATTTTCTCCTTCACCTGATCTAGAATTGTGCTTTCAACATATTTCAATAAACTAGGCTATTTTTCGCACATTTTCTTGAAATGCATAACGAAATTAACATATAATTCTTTAATGGAAGAATTTACTATTTGATTCCATGCATCCATTATTTTTTCCACAATCACACCCGCCTTCACCATTTTTCCATCTTCGGGCTTTATCTGTGCCACCCCTACCACATATTTAACCCGACTTCTCACATTCTTTGTTATGTGATACCTACAAAGTAATTCATAAGTAGTAGGAAATACATTTGCAACCAAATTTATCAAGGCGATATTATGATCGATAACAATCACTTTAGGCATCTCTTCTTGGTCGTTCAACATTTCCCGACACACCTCTAAGGCCCAAGTAACATTCTCTTATTTTTCACTCTCTAGAAACTTGTTGGTCTTGTACGTTGAATCAAGTATGAGCATAATAGGAAATGTGTTGAACAACTTAATGGAATCAGGATGAGTCCAAAATATATCTCTAACAGTAACTCCATCCTCGCACGTTCGATACCTAGACATATAATTGTTATCATCCAACAGTTTCGAGAGTCGTTGCTTTTCAGTTCTATCCCCCCCAATGCCTTGTTAGTTTGGCACTGAATATTGTACACTTGCTTGATATTTGAGATATTTTTAGGCCTTTTATGTTTCAAAGTTGCAAGTATATTTTTCAGTTGAACCAAATTCAATGTCATGTCAACAACATATTCCTTCTCTTCCGGCATGAGGCGACACATAATTGGATGGCCGAATAACTTTTCATACAAGTCATGGTTATGTAAACCACATCGTTAGCTGACAAATTTCGACCTTGATAGCAGGAAGCCAGGTCAACCAAGAGCAGGTCGAAAGTAGAACCAACGAAGGAGGAAACCAAGAAAGCTAGGTCGACGAAGGAGATAATTCTGGCGCGTCATAAATGGATCATGACCTCTCAGAAGTTATCTTTTGTTACTATTTTAGTAGATGTAATTTTCATTCCAAGAGGTGGCATTTTGTAGCATTGTAATAGGAAAACACTTGAAGAATCAAGCGTTTTAGAGAAAAGAGTTAACTTCCTGCCAAAATATACTTCTGCTTCCACCTTTATTTTCAAACCATTTAACTTGTCAAGTTATTTTTATTTGCTTTGTTCATTTACATGTTTATCTTATTTTATCCTTTCTTACTGTTACTACATTTCCCTATTTTGCAAACATTTCACTTATTGTTCTAGTATTCCAAACCTTTTACCAACAAAACCACCATATACTTAACACATATCAGTCTAGGACTTTGTAGTCGGTCCTGCAAGTAAACCTCGATAGGAAGGCTATATATTGTTGCATTAAACAAATTGGCATAGCTGGTGGGACACGTTGTATTCAGTATATGCAACTACGTAGTGGCAAGATGGTGTCACCATGACCACATGAAGAAATGTCTTCGGGGGAGACACAGTCGCGTTACAAACAACCGATGTTGGTTCCGACACTATACCCGTGGTTTCGAATGCATATAGTGGGCCAATCCTAACACCGCGTCACCCTCAAACTCTGACGTTGACGATGATGGGAACTTCAGGGAAATATATGCCTAGATTTACAATCCCCATGCACAGAATGTTAGGAATGCCAACTGAGTTTATGGAAAGTATGCATAATATCGATTCGACATTCGGCGAAACATGATTTTCGACATTCCCACGCTACCAGGGGTTAGGACCGTTGGAAAACCAATTTGGTCGACCCCCAGGTTTTGGATTGTCATCTCAATCAGTCCCAACTTTCACATCAAGTTTTGTCGCAGTCTTGAGACAACAGATGGATGAAAGTAATCATGAAATGGTCCACATGCTGACTTAGCAAATTGGCACCATACTGAGATCTTTAATCTAGGATTCAACTCAGAGTTACAAACAATTGGCAAGTCAAATGACCCAAATAGGGGATTTCCTAAGGGCTCCTAGAGGGAAAAACCAGTAATATACTTGGTGTTATCCAGGTCTATCTAGCCGTTGGCACGACCACGCGCTCAACGCTTTTTATGGTAATAAATTCCACATCAAATTCCAACCTACTCCTAGGACGAGAGTGGATCCATGGAATAGGAGCAGTACCCTCAATTGTACATCAAAGACTCATAATATGAAGAAAGGACATCATCATGGAAAACATCAAAGCTAACCAGAGTTATTACAAGGTTGATTAGGCCTAAGGCTCGAAGAAATCTTTTGACCAATATTTGGAAAACATTGCACCTTGTGATGACGAATCAGGGTCCTATACTTCAGTCAACACCGGTCGTATGTTGAACCTCGATCCTGACTACGGATTCACATGGGATGCTGAAGAAGAAATGGATCCAGAAATGGTAATTCCACCCATGGGGTGGCCCGCAGTCGATAGAGATGGCTGCTGAGTCAAAATGTTTGGCTCAAATTTCGGCCTATTTGGCTGAGAACAAAAGAAAGTCGGCCCTAGAAGGGGATAGACTTCAGAACTTAGCTTTCGAAGCCAAAGAGGGAGAAGATGGTCGACTAGACCAAACAACAGCTTCAGAAAACCAGAGGCTTGATTGCATCTATGACATGAGCCTTTGGGGTTTGAGAAAAACCCATTGAATGAGTTGCAGAAAATGAAAGCACAAGACCCACTCGAAGAAATTGATTTGGGAGATGGATTCACAAAAAGACCAATGTACATAAGTACTAAAGTTGGGTCAAAGATGAAGGTTAAACTGATCGAAATGTTGAAAGAATACAAAGATTGTTTCGCTTGGAACTACAGCAAAATGCCTGGTCTATATCGAAGTGTAATAGAGCACCGATTGCCTATTAAACCAAGAAAAAGGCCAACAAAGCAACATCCTCAATGGTTTGCTCCTTAGGCCACTATAAAGATTAAGCAGGAGATTGAAAGACTTCTCAAAAGATGGTTCATCGGAATTGTAAGGTATGTCGAATGGTTAGCTAATATAGCACCTACAATTAAGAAAAATGGAACTCTCAGAGTCTGCATAGATTTTAGAGATTTAAATAATGCTAATCCAAAAGATGAGTATTTGATGCCCGTGGCGGAGATGCTAGTCGATTCGGCCGCAGGCTTTGAATACTTGAGTATGCTTGATGGTTATTCTGGCTATAATCAAATTCTCATAGCAGAGGATGATGTCCCCAAGACGGCGTTTCGATGTCTTGGAGATTTAGGGACATATGAATAGGTTATGATGCCGTTAGGTTTAAAAAACGCCGGAGCAACCTATCAAAGAGCCATGAACGCCATATTCCATGATTTCATTGAAAAATTTATGCAGGTATACATTGATGATATTGTGATAAAATAATCGTCTGAAAATGATCATCTTAATCACCTTCGGTGCTCATTTGAGAGAATGAGAAAATATGGATTAAAGATGAATCCATTAAAATGTGCTTTTGGTGTACATGCAGGAGATTTTGTTAGGTTTCGTGGTACATAAGAAAGGCATCGAGATCAACCAAAACAAGACAAAAGAAATTTTGGATCTCAAGCCTCTGTCGATAAAGAAACAACTCCAGTCTTTGTTGGGGAAGATAAACTTCTTGAGAAGATTCATATCGAGTATAAGTGGCAAGACGAAGGTTTTTTCGCCACTTCTCAAGATCAAGAAGGAAAGTGATTTTCAATGGGGGCAAGAGCAATAGGAGGCTAAAGAATACCTCACAAAGCCTCCCATTTTCTTACCTCCCAGTAGGAATAAGAATATGAGTTTGTATATTGCTGCGTCGGATACGACCATAGGAAGTATGTTAGCTCAAAAGGATGTCAGTGGTGTCGAAAGACACACATACTACCTCAGTCGAATTTTGATAGATGTTGAAACTAGGTACAATATGATTGAAAAACTGTGCTTATACCTATACTTCTCATGTATGAAATTAAGTAATATATAAAATCAGTTGATGTTTATGCTTCATCTTATTGTGATGTTATTAAAAATATGTTGTCTAAACCCATTCTGCATAGTCGAATTGGGAAATGGGTGCTAGCATTAACAAAATTTTCATTAATGTATAAGCCTTTGAGGGCTATGAAAGGCCAAATAGTGGCAAATTATATTGTGGATCATGCCTTAGTCGAGACTTCACTAAACATGGTTAACACGAACCCTTGGTGGTTATATTTCGACAAGTCAAGCCACAAGAATGGAACAGGAGTTGGGATCTTAATATTATCCCCACAAGACATTCCAACGAAGTTCAAATGTAAAGTCGACGCAAAATGTTCCAATCACGAAGCAGAGTACAAAGCCCTAATAACTGGTCTCAAAATCCTAAGAGATTTAGGGGCAAGGAAAGTAGAGATAAAGGGAGATTTGGAACTAGTTATTAGATAGATCACACGAGAATACAAGTGCATTAAAGAAAATCTACTGATGTATTTCGCAATGGCGACACAACTATTGGAATGCTTCGAGGTCGTCAGCATTACGCATGTGCCAAGAATGGAGAATCAAGAAGCCAACAAGTTAGCACAAATCGCCTCTGGGTATAAGGTATCTAAAGAAAAGCTCAAAGATTTTATTGAGATACAGGAAAATATGGTGTCGAACGTCCCGCCGTCACCTAATATGGTAATCCCAAAAACTGGGGGTGCAGAGGACTCCAACATCAGCTTCTACAGCAACGAATGTCTTGAAAATTTCAAAAAATTTGCAAGACACAAAGTTTTTTCCATTGACAATTTATCGCCATCATATTGGAGAAGACCAATCATATAGTACATGGAAAATCCAGTCGGAGACACTGACAGGAAAATAAAGTATTGGGCTTTAAGTTATGTACGCTTGGGAAATGAGTTGTTTAATGAAAAATACATAAGGAATATTGCTCAAGTGTCTTGAAATATAGAAGCTTACTTGGCCATATCTGAGGTACACAGTGGAGCCTGTGGGGCACACCAAGCAGGCCATAAGATTAAATGGCTTCTATTCCGACAAGGTGTTTATTGGACAAATATGTTAAAAGATTGTATTGAGTTTGCCAAAGGGTGCTAAGAATGTCAGATGCACGCGAGTTTGGAAATTCAAAAAGTCAAGTTTCTCATTCGAAGCGTCTCAGTCGAAATTGACCTTTTAGGGGGGAAATTTGTTAGCTGGCAAATTTCGATCTTGATAGCACGAAGCCATGTCGACCAAGAGGAGGTCGAAAGTAGAACCGGCGAAGGGGGAAACCAAGAAAGTTGGGTCGACTAAGGAGGTAATTATGTCAAAGTCAAAGGTAAGCGTACCATAATGGGAACTGATCGTGGAAAGCAGAAAGTGGGAAGTTACCAGCAACATGGGTGATAGGCCCCGACACGTGGCACATCATAAATGGATCATGACCTCTCAGTAGTTATCTTTTGTTACTATTTAAGTTGATGTAATTTTCATTCAAGGAGGTGACGTTTTGTAACATTGTAATAGGAAAACACTTGAAGTATCAAGCGTTTGAGAGAAAAGAGTTAATTTCCTGCCAATATGTACTTCTGCTTCCACCTTTATTTTCAAACCATTTAACTTGTCAAGTTATTTTCCTTTGCTTTGTTCATTTACATCTTTATCTTGTTTTATCCTTTCTTACTATTACTGCATTTCCCTATTTTGCAAACATTTCACTTATTATTCTAGTATCCCAAACTCTTTACCAACAAAACCACCATATACTTAACACATATAAGTCTAGGACTTTGTAGTCAGTCCTGCAAGTAAACCCCAATGGGAAGGCTATACATTATTGCATTAAGCACGCATGTGACATTAAATCTCCATTTATTGTTTGCCAACATATAACCACACACCTTAAAGGGGCACTCACATTTTCTTGAGTTGATGTTATCTCGTTTAAAATTAAAGAAATGAGGTTTATATTTCCCGCTTCTTTCGCACGTAATTGTCACAAAAGTACATCTTCTATTCGAACCATTATTAGACCTTCCGATAACCACACCAAATCCCAGTTTGGATTAAAGCATGTGATCACGAAATTCAAACTCTTGCTCATTTTTAAATTGGTTGCTAACATCTACCGCCTTCACAACAACACATTTGATAGTGGGAAATACAACTTGTTTGGGGAAAATATCGGGGTGCACCATATCTAATGAAAACAATTACCACAAAACACTAAATAAATACTAATGTTATAAACAGGGATGAGAAAATGAACACAAACAGATACCAAAGATGCATGTCCGGATGAGTTCATACTTGTTCAGGAAATGTATCTCCGGAATAAACATACATATTTTAGACAGAAAACAAGCCTAATGTGAGCAATGAGACTTGAAATAAATGATTTTTACCTAGAATTCCAACTTCTTTTGCTCTCTTTGATGTGATAAAACACAATATTGGAGATTTGGGGTGAAAATATGGATTGAGAATGGAATTATTTTTGGTGAGGGTTTTGAGTGAAAAACAAGTATGCATGTGCGATCATGCAACTCTGTGTTTTATCAAATTATTCCGGAGATGCATTTCCGAAAATATCTAACATGCAATTATGACAAAAAATTTCAAAATCTCGCCCCAAAATTCTCAACATGCATCTCCGAAATATTTTTAGTATTCATCTAGGATGACACTCATTTGGTGCGCCATAACAATGATGCATGGTGCATCCCGAGATGCATCTCCAAAATCAAAGAGATATTTTAATCTTTTTGTATGGTGTGTAAATAAGATATAAGGTGCATAATTTTTTTTTTATTGATCAAGACCTATTCAATGGTATTGACCGTATGTAATTGAATATGATATTCATAATATTTATTTGGTCTTTTTTTGAATTTGTATGGCAACAAAAATTAATAATAATATTTATTTATCACTTTTATATAAAATTATTTATAAGTATACTGTCGGTGTAAAAATAGTATTACACATATATTTAATTGACAATATAAAAAAAAATTACATGCATTATGGTTTTTTTACAAAAATAACCCAGTTTTTCAAGGAAATCCCCAAAATACCCCTGGTTTCAAAAAAAATCCCAAAATACCCCACTTTTAGGAGGAGTCTCCAATTGAATTGGCGAATCCTCTTAAAACTTGAATGGAGGCGCCAATTTGATTGGCTAGGGCATGTGCCCTAGCCAATCCAATTGGCGCCTATGTGTAGGTTTTAAGAGGAGTCGCCAATTCAATTGGCGACTCCTCCTAAAAGCCTCAAATGACAAAACCTTCAACTTAAAAGTTGTAGATATTTTCAAGGAACTCAATTTGGACCTATATTTTGCATCATTTGGATATTTGATGAGAAAGTTATGGGCACTTGAAGTTGGACTTTTTCACATTTCAATGCATTTGGTCCAAAGTGACCTATAATGTTTTGCATTATCACATGTATTTCTTTTGAGATTTTAAACATTTTCTCAACATAAAATTTTAAGTAGACATCTTAATCTTTCCAATGTATTTAATATCACCTCAAAATCATGAAAAATGAAGGAGTTATGTCCTTGGGAAGTTGACCCAAAATTAGGGTTTCAGTCAAAATGACCTATAATGTTTTGGAACGGATGATGACCTTCCAAGATTCAAATCAATTTTTTGTGAACATTAAAGTTGTTCATATGGTTCTTAAAAACAAGTTTTCTCTTGGGGTCATCTCCATTTGACAAACACATAAAAATTTAGGTCTCGGTGTATTTCAAAATAGTTAGATGAATTGACTGATCAACTTCTCAAGTCCAAACCTCATATCTTGATGAATTGATGATTGTGGACACTCAAATAAGTTCAAATAAGCATGAAATGATGAATTAAAGAACTTTCCTTGATTGTATTTGACCATGGGTTGATGTTGCTTCATGAGCAAGGCACAATTGATGAACAAATGGATTAGGGTTTCCTTGGGAAACAAGCCTCAAACCCTTTGATTTGCTTTGATCAAAATGATGAATTGGGATACTTGGTAGGAATATTTGATGGATGAAGACTTGACAGTATCTTTGGTTGGGTGTGAATGAAGACTGATAAGGATGCTAGGGAAATGATGTTCGGTCGAGACATTGTTGTAATCAGTTAGAAATATTTATGTTTTCAGATGTTTTGTACTGATGTTTGTTGTGAAACTCGTTGTAACAAGAACTTAATGATATATAATGATTGAATGTTACAGAAATACAATGTTACAAAAAGCTTAAGACCTAGATGATGCTCCTCGATTGGGACAGTTGTTCTTGTTGTGTCCTGGTTGACGACAGATACTACATAATCTTATCATTTTATCTGTGGAATCCATCTATGTTCTGATATGTGTGTTGTTTGGCCTTCCTTTCTTCTTTCTACGCATCTCATCATTGTGCCAAACAATATCTCCTTCATATGGAGGCCAGTAATCCTCCATTGGTAGTACTGAGAAGCTTTGAGTATATACATTCATGATGGTGTTAGGCTTGTACACATCAGATAAATGGTTGTAAGCGTCTTGACGAGTATAAGCGCATGCTGCAATGACATGGGAGCAAGGTATGCGGAAGGCCTGGAATTTTCCATAATCGCACCAACTTCTGTTTAGTCTAACAGCGTAGGCAAAATTTGGTCTCCCCTCGTTGTTGCCCATTGTTTCCTGGACGCTGAAATTTTGTCTATGACGGTCAAAGACTGTTACAGCGTGTGTGGTAGCTTTGATGCTCTCCTCTTTCATGACCTTCATGCAACACTCACTGAATACTTCCCCGGACATTAACACTGCACTCCATCTTTCACCTCTGGTTGCGAACATAGAAGTCAACCTATAATAGGTTGATCTTACCAAGGCGGTTATCGGCAGATTTCGAATTCCTTTGAAAACCCCGTTCATGCATTCCACAATGTTTGTTGTCATGTGGCCCCATCGACAACCACCGTCAAATGCCCTTGTCCACTGCTCTACTAGTATGTTATTTATCCATCTCCCTACGTCTTCATTAGACAGTCTAATTTCATCACGATAATATTGAAATGACGGTTGAGGTAAAGCATACCCAGTATTCACCACCTTCTTGCGAAGATTCTTATCTTTTACAGTACACATGAAGTTTTGTGCAATGTGTCTGATACAGTAGACATGTGTAGAAGGAGGATCATGCCATCTGTTGTCATGGTTGTTGTAGGCACTCTCAGTGGCAGCATGTCTATCAGAAATCAAACAGAGATTGGCTTGTGGAGTCACATGCGTTCTGAGATGTCAAAGAAAGAAACCCCATCCACCAGCCGTTTCACCTTCAACAAGAGCAAAGGCAATGGGAAAGACATTGTTGTTGCCGTCTTGTGCAACCGCCATGAGCAAAGTACCCTTGTATTTTCCGTATAACCAAGTGCCATCAATTTGAATAATAGGTTTGCAGAATGTGAAACCTTTGATGCACGGGTCAAATGCCCAAAAGAGACGATGAAATATTCTATTACCTGTAGCACAGGTTCCGTCTGGCATCATTGTTGGCACTCTCTCCATAATTGCCATAGTTCCTGGGACATATATTTTTAGTGCCCATAAAAACCGTGGCAATTCCTTGAATGAATCCTCCCAGTTGCCGAAAACCTATTCAACAGCCTTTGTCCTTGCAATCAAGACTTTCTTGTAAGATGGAGTATAATTATATGTTGTTATGATATGGGATATAATTATACTCACCTTCACTGATGGGTATTTATTTACCAATGGCAAAATGTCTTGACATATCAAAGTTGCGCTTAGTTTACGGTGATCTTGTTCAACGTTAGTTGCAATGCAACTGTGCGGTGGGTCTATTGAAGCGATCTCCCAAGAGTCGTTTTTCTTCTTGTAAGATGCAGCCAAACGAAACTTACAAAGCATGTTACGACATTCGATAACATACCTTCTAGAATCAGTGCGTTTCACTGTAAAGTCAGCAGAGTTGTTCATGTGGAATTTTTTGATTGCCAGAACACATTCTTCTTTGGTACGAAACATGTCTCCCACATTTAATTCGCCTTCTGATCTCGGATAAGGATTATAGAAAACACTGTTGGATGTTTCATCGTCGTGAAGATCCATATTTGTCATATGTTGAGGCGGATTGTAGACATGACTAGGACGTATTGGTGGTGGTTAATCATCATCTTCATTGTCGTTGTTCAGCATGTGATCACCTTCGACCGACAGACGTAAGCAAAATAACTTAATTGTTTCGTTATATTTTGTTAACTTTTTCTACATTCATTATAATCCTATCTTCTTCAACATTTCAGTTCATTTGGCGTTTGTGATACGGTGAACTGACTTTGTGTTTTTGCTTTGAAAAGCTATGTTGCGGATAGCAAGAGTCGCCACCGACTTTTCTTTTATCCAATAAGGAAAGGCGGAAAAGAACAGGAAATACCTTGATTAGATTTTGAGTTCGGGAGGTACATTATACCAAGGGAAGGTGTTAGCACCCTTGGTATCCATGGTTATCCATGGGCTCTTAATTGCTTAACTCACTTATGTTTTCCTTGTTTGAGAAAGTGTTTGAGAAATGTGGTGTGTTTAGAAAATATTTTGAAAGGAGAGTTTAACTTTGTAATGATTCTTGTACGAATGTATACAAAGTGTTTATCTCGTTTGATTTTGAAAGATGTTTAGAAAAATATAACTCGGCGATGATTCTGGTGCGAATGTATACCAAGTGGTGATTTTCTAAAAGATGTTTTGAAAAGTGTGAGGTGTGAAAAGTATTTTAAGCTGTGAGTAAGCATTTAAGAGTTATACCTAACCAAGGTCTTTATAGGTATTTCCTATCCTTAGGAGGGTAAAACTTTCCTTACTATTGAGAAGTAAGTAGTCTTATCCTTTGGATGTAAAGGGACATCGTGGGGTCGTCGATTGGTCATTGAAGGCAACATTTGTAAGGATACCTTAGCATTCGAAGGGACGATCATCATTTAATCGTAGGCTACAACGAAGGGTCATCGAGGGACAAAGTCATATATTCAAAGGCAACGTTCGAGGGACAAGGTCATATATTCGAAGGCAACGTTCAAGGGACTATGATTTATCTTGTAGGGATATTGACCTTTTGATCGAAGGGACTATGACTTATCTGTTTAGGGATGATGATGATTTAATCGAAAGGGTCTTTGCTAAGGGTATCCCCACATTCGCGGGACATGACCGTAATATCGTAAGGCAACAAAGAGAGGGTTACCCTAGAGGTGCAAGTGTGGAAATGATTGGATTCGGATATATTATCTTGAATTAATTTATCTAAGTTCGATTATTTATCTTTCCATGCAATCCTATTAGTATACATCTAGACAGTTATATTCACAGTATGGAAAAATTAAAGTGCGAAAAATAAGACTACGCTATTACATGGCTTCGGGATGGGGGGTACATAATTTTAAAGGGGGTATAAAATATCTAAATCTGAATTAACAAGTACAAAATTAAAAGGGCATACAAAATAATAAAACCTAATTAAACTAAAAAGAAAGAAATAAAAAAATATAATTAGATTTTTATTATTCAAAATAGTCCATTTTAATTAATTAAGTGATATATGAAAATTTAATTAATAAACTAGATTAAATTATATCCTAGTTTAAATAACTAATATAATATATCAATTAGAAAATTAATTAATGGGTTTTATTTTAATAATAGAAAAAATAGTGGTGAATTAATTATAGTGGAAAGGGAGTAAGCATATACATTGCAATGAGGGGGGGGGGGGGGGGCTACCAACGAGCCATGTTGGTCCATTCGTTATTTATTCGCCTTCATTAAAACATATATTAATTCTACACGCCACCATGCATGTTACAACTTTCTCTCTTACGGCAAGCTACTTTATTTTTTCTCATGCTGTTTCTTTCATGTGAATACAACAAACCTGTAACTTCATCTTATATCAAACCACACACATAAAATAAGATCATATGTAATCATCATGCAATAATAAAAATAGCCATGCATAAATCAAGAAGCTTATATTATTTTACTTATGTATTAGTTCTCTTTACTGCAAGTGATAATGATAAAACAAACCTTACACAGACATGTTAAAGACAACCAATGATTTATATTATCACCATTATATCATTATCATCATTACTATGTAATAACAGCATGTGAAATAAACATAATCATGCTAGAAACAACACTCATATAATAATAATTAAATGGCAGATATAATTCTTTAATCATGCAAACAGAATTTCTCCAACATGCTATGACATATCAAGAACAGATGCATACTTGAATAAAGGAATATCAACATCCACCAAACAATGAATACATCATCTCAATATATATATTAAACCAATATTATTCATGCATGAATTAAGGAGTATTGCAAGGTAATCATGCTGGATGCAAATTCCATAATGAACACTTATTGGGGATTTGATTCTTCTAGTTTGCTCACTGTATGTGTGTTGTTCTTATTCAGGCTATGAGTGCTTTATGGTTGCTTCTCTTTTCCCTGCTCGTGAATCTTCTTGCTTCTGCCTTGCCTTGTGTATCTTCTTCTGCTGTATCTCTCCTCTTTTTCCTCTTCTCCCTCTCGCTGCAGCCATATGAAGTATTTATAATGGTGTGGATTAGGGTTTAACCTTGCTAAATATTTGGATGCCTTCCTATAGTTTAGGGTTTAACCTTGCTAAATATTTGGATCACTTCCTATACTTTATGAGAGTTAGGGTTTAACCTTGCTAAATATTTGGATCCCTTCCTATACTTTATGAGAGTTAGGGTTTAACCTCGCTAAATATTTGGATCCCTTCCTATACTTTAGGAGAGTTAGGGTTTAACCTTGCTAAATATTTATTAAACACAAATATTATTATAAATAATGAATAATTTAAATAAAAAATAATTTAAATTTTAGTTACATAATAAAATTAAAATTTAAACCTATTTCTATTTTTACTTTCATCATTTAAAAAAAAATCAAAATTATTCTTACTTATATCAACCAAAATTATTTTATAATTTATGGGCTTTTAAAAAAATGTTACTCTTATAAATAAATTTTATTAAGTAAAAAACGTGAATTACTAAATAAATATTATTTATAAATAATGAATAAATGGAACATGATTTACTAAATTATAAAAAATAGTTATTATAATTTAATGAGCTTTAACAAATAAAATTAATTTAAAATTTTAATTATACAATTAAAATTAAAATCTATTTTTATTTATCATTAAATTAAAACTATTTTATTTATATATATAAAATTTATTTATATCATACAGATAACCAAAATTATTATTATTTTTTATATCTGTATCACATAATAAACAAATTAAAATTTATAATTTTTATGAGAATGTATGCTAATGAATGAATGCAAATGTGAAATGAATGTCATGCATGAATCAATTTATCATAAAAATTAACAGGCAAATTTTGGGGTATGACAGCTGCCCCTGTTCAATATTTTTAAACCGAGAGAATTAGAATGGTATGTACGCCATTCGTGATCTGGAGGTGGAAGATTATTGAACACTTTGAATGCCCCCAAAATTTGCACTTGTTAATTAAAAGATAGTCTTGATGGAGATGGGCTTAAAGATGCCATCCAGAAAGTTTGATGATGAGAGCTTCAGAGTGCGTCGTACATTAGACCATATCTAAAGACATGGGTGTCACACTGGGTCGTACGCTAGACCGTATAATGAGTCATCCATTAGGTGATATTTGGGTGAGCTGAACCTGATGAGATAAGAATCAGAATGGGTCATACGCTAGACCGTATCTGAGTAGCAGAGTGAGCCGTCCGTTAGGCTGTATCTGGAGAAATAAAGATCAGAATGGATCGTACACTAGATCGTATCTGAGTAGTAGAATGAGCCGTCTGTTAGGCTGTATCTGGCGATAAAAAGTAGTCGCACGCTAGACTACATTTCAGAATGTACCGTATGCTAGGTAGTATCTGATGAGAAGAGCAAGACTGGGTCGTACACTAGACCATATCTGAGTTGCAGAATGAGCCGTCCATTAGGCTGTATCTGAGGATAAAAGATCAGAATGGACCATACGCTAGATCGTATCTGAGTAGTAGAATGAGTCGTCCATTAGGCTGTATCTGATGATAAAAGGGGTAGTCATACGCTAGACTATATTTCAGAATGTACCGTATGCTAGGTAGTATCTAAGGGGATGAATATCCAAATGGGTCGTACGCTAGACCGTATTGGAACAGTTGAAGGAACCATACGTTAGGCTGAATCAGAATGAGTTGTACGTTAGGCTATATCTGATAATATTTGTATATGTTGTATTTGCAATAAATGTCTGGGATGGGCTTAAAGATGCCATCATTAGGAGGATATCAGAATGCTTGTCAGAATGAATATTCATATGGATTATATCTGAAAGATGTATCTGAATCTTGAATGTAATCGATAAAGATATCTGTCTGAATGAATCTTTATTTTGACTGTATCAGGAGGATAATTAACTTGGGAAAAAAAAGAGTTAGCCTCATGCCATGTCATGATGCATGAGATGTTTTATGCTCTTGAAAATAAATGCGAACATTGCATGCATGTATATGCTGTGAAATGATGCATGAATGAATTATGCGTCTGAAAATATTTGCCATGGGAAAATAAATCCCGATATTCTAGTTGGAGATATTTGTATTGATGACCCTTTCTTAGCTGGGGATATTTGATTTCTGTCTGATGGTAGAAATATTCAACAGAACCTGACTGGGGATAAAAGAGATGACCAGTCTGTCTAGTAGTGCCAATTTCTTCTGGGAATAACTGGTTTTGCTGGGGAATAGGATTTGCAACCGGATTTGTTAGAATGCATGGTTAAACCTTATCCTTGATCCTAAAGTCTTTTAGTAATTGCTATTTCTATTTTATGCATGTATTTTTGGTAAACATCAATCATATTCAAATGCATATATTAATTTGAATTAAATCAATGGACGTTTATGCAAACAAAACGGAGAAAGTAAAACAAAAGTATCTTTTTGGAAATAAAATTGTATTGATTTTGAAAGAGGGCCTATAAACAAGCAATTTTAATACAAGGAGACATAAATCCTAGTAAGAGGAAATTGTCAAGAAAGCAAAGAAAAAAACAACTATGAAAAAAAAGTCCTATTGATTTTAATTCTACTACTGCTATTATGTCTTCAAGCATCTCATCTCTTGTTGTCGGATAAAAGTGATTGGCTTGTTCAGTCTCTTTGACTTTGGTGAAGCTGACCGAGAACGGGACATAGTCATACGCTTTAATCCCTAATTTTTGCCTGGACCGCCTTTTCAGGTTTTCAGTCCACCAGGATACCCTTTTTTGCCCAAGCCGCCTTTTCAGGTTTTCGACTTGCCGGGTGTACATTTTTATATGTTTATCCCTAATTTTTTCCCGAACCCTTTTGGTTCGCCGGGATGCCCTTACTTTTGCCTAGATATGTCGATCTAGCGGGTCTCTTTTATGCGTGGTATTTTTTAACTATATCCGCATTCACGGGATGCGGGAAATCTTCGCCATCCATTGTAGCAAGCATCATGGCTCCACCAGAGAATACCTTCTTAACTACAAATGGCCCTTCGTATGTGGGAGTCCATTTGCCTCTAGGATCACCTTGTGGTAGAATGATACGCTTTATCACCACGTCGCTAATTTGATACACCTGTCTCTTGACTTTTTTATTAAATGTTTGGGTCATGCGCTTCTGATATATCTGTCCATGACAAACAGCCGCAAGTCTCTTTTCATCAATCAAATTTATCTGATCGAGTCGAGCCTGAATCCATTCATCTTCATCTAAGCCTGCATCTTTCATAATTCTTAGAGAGGGAATCTGAACTTCCACTGGTAAAACGGCTTCCATTCCGTAGACTAAAGAGAAAGGAGTTGCCCCTGTCGAAGTGCGTACTGAAGTTCGATAACCATGAAGAGAAAATGGTAACATCTCATGCCAGTCTTTATATGTTACTGTCATCTTTTGTATAATCTTCTTAATATTCTTATTAGCAGCTTCTACGGCGCCATTCATCTTTGGCCGATACGGAGAAGAGTTATGGTGTTTTATTTTGAACTGCGTGCAGAGTTCAGTAATCATCTTGTTGTTCAAATTAATACCATTATCAGTGATAACTCTTTCAGGGATGCCATACCGACAAATAAGACTATTCTTGATGAATCGTGCCACCACATTCTTGGTGACAGAAGCAAATGAGGCTGCCTCTACCCACTTCGTAAAGTAATAAATAGCAACAAGAATGAAACGATGTCCATTAGAAGCAGTAGGTTTAATCTCTCCAATCATATCAATGCCCCACATTGCAAAGGGCCAAGGGGCTGTCAACACGTTCAATGGAGCAGGAGGTACATGTACTTTGTCCGCATAGATCTGGCACTTGTGACAAGTTCTCGAGTGCTGGTGGCAATCAGCTTCCATGGTAGACCAATAATACCCTATCTCAGAATCTTCTTGGCAATCGTATGTCCACTAGAATGAGTCCCAAAAATACCGTCATGCATGTCTTCCATAATCTTTTCTGCTTCCTTTTTATCCACACAGCGAAGCAAAGTCGAATCATGATTACGTTTGTATAATACTCCATTACTCAAAAAGAATTTAGCGGAGAACTTCCTCAGAAATGTTCTGTCATTGATGGATGCCCCTTCAGGGTATTCCTGAGTTTCTAAATATCTTTTTACTTTGTGGAACCAAGGTTTCTCTTCTACTTCATCAGCATTAAGTTCATAACAATATGCTGGTTCATCTAATCGTTCAATGGTGATCATGGGAGCTTCATTGTCTCATCTGACTCTGAACATAGATGACATGGTAGCCAATGCGTCTGCCAACTGATTCTCTTCTCGTGGAATATGTTCGAATGTAATCTCTTCAAAATATGGGATTAATGTCAACACCCGCTCTCGATAAGGGATGAGTTTCGGATGTTTAGTGTCCCATTCTCCTTTGATCTGACTGATTACTAAGGCTGAGTCTCCGTACACACTCGAAAACTTGATTCTCAGGTCTATAGCAGCTCTGAGTCCCAAAATACATGCTTCATACTCAGCCATATTGTTAGTACAATCAAAACATAGTCTAGCAGTGAAAGGCGTATGGCAACCCTTGGGAGAAATAATTACAACACCAACACCATTGCCCAATGCATTAGAAGATCCATCAAAAACCATAATCCATCGGGATCCCAGTTCGGGTCCTTCATCCGGTCCAGGTTCTTCATAATCAGTAACAAGCATAACATCCTCATCAGGGAACTCAAGATTCATAGATTGGTAATCATCAACTGCTTGATGAGCCAAATGATCAGCTAACACGCTTCCTTTGATTGCTTTCTGGGTAGTATACTGGATATCATACTCTGTTAAAATTATCTGCCATCTTGCTATTCTTCCGGAGAGAGCAGGTTTCTCAAATATATATTTGATAGGATCCATCTTAGAAATCAATAAAGTGGTATGATTCAACATATATTGTCTTAGTCGGCGAGCAGTCCAAGCCAAAGCACAACAAGTTTTCTCAAGCAGTGAGTATCTTGTTTCACAGTCGGTAAACTTTTTGCTAAGGTAGTATATTGCATGCTCTTTTCGACCAGACTCGTCATGTTGCCCCAGCACACACCCCATTGAATTTTCTAACACGATCAAATACATGATTAGAGGTCTTCCTTCAACTGGTGGCATCAGAATTGGAGGTTCTTGGAGATAATTCTTGATTTTGAAGATGGGTTTGCAAGTAGCAGTCAAATGGAAGATAAATCGGGCAATGTAATTCAAGCGTCCCAAGAAACCTCTGACTTCTTTATCTGTACGTGGAACTGAAATTTCTTGAATAGCTCTCACCTTAGCCGGGTCAACCTCAATTCCTTTTCCACTGACAATAAAGCCCAAGAGTTTAACGGATCTTATTCCAAAGGTGCATTTGTTCGGGTTCAATCTCAACTTGTATTTCTTTAACCTCTCAAACAGTTTGTATAAATGATCGAGATGTTCTTCTTCAGTATGAGATCTGGCTATCATGTCATCCACATATACCTCTATTTCATGATGGATCATATCATGGAACAAAACCACCATAGCACGCTGGTATGTTGCCCCTGCATTCTTTAAACCGAATGGCATTACTTTGTAACAGAAAGTGCCCCATTGCGTCACAAACGTAGTTTTCTCCATGTCTTCAGGTGCCATCTTAATCTGGTTATAACCTGAGAATCCATCCATGAATGAGAATACCTTGTGTTGAGCGGTGTTATCTACCAGAACATCAATGTGCGGAAGTGGAAAGTCATCTTTGGGACTTGCTTTATTCAAATCTCTGTAATCTACACACATTCGCACCTTACCATCCTTCTTTGGCACTGGTACCACATTAGCAACCCATTGAGGATAAGAAGTAACAGCTAGAAAACCTGCATTAAATTGTTTCATAACCTCGGCTTTGATTTTCTCAGACATTTCAGGACGCATGCGACGAACCTTTTGCTTAACAGGATGACAATCTTCCTTCATCGGCAAACGATGTACTACTATATCAATATCCAGTCCTGGCATGTCTTCATAAGACCAAGCAAAAATCTCTACATAGTCATGTAACATCTGAATCAATCTTTCTTTGACACGGTTTTCCAAGCCTGCTCCTATTTTGACTTCTTTCTTGTCTACTTCAGTACCCAGATTTACAATTTCAATTGATTCCTCATGCGGATGTATAGTCTTTTCTTCTTGCAGTAACAGTCTGGCAAGCTCTCCAGGCACTTCGCAATCTCCCTCACTTCCATCCTCGGCTTGGTAGATCGGATTTTTAAAGCCATAGTTAATAGTAGAAGAATTATTATCAACAGGATCCAAAGTGGATATGGATCTGCAATCTGTTACGTGAGTGTGTGTAAGAAAACATAGCTTATTTGAAAGATGACAGGAAAGATAAAGAGCGCAATATTTGAATGCAAAAAGTCCATTGATTTATTGAATGTGAATATGCTTATGAAAATGACAAAACCCTTAACAAATTAGCTATTGTGCCCCGGGCATAGACACAATGCTTTAAGAAGTTCAATTGTTCATAATAAAAATTGCAAAATTTGAAACACTAAAATAAGCAATAACAATTACTCCTGACTAAAGGAAATCGGGATAGTGTCTTCAGCCTTCCAATTATTGAGTCCGTCACCAATTGTTGGGAAAATCCAGCTATCCAAGTCGCAATCGCTATCAGCATCTTCTACAACATTAATCTGATCTTTGACTATCTTTTCAGGGCTAAACCCCAGGCCAAATTTATCAGACTTGTACGGTACATCGATCAGTTGACCCCAGCCAGTACGACCACCATCTTCAACCACGGCTCGAGCATCTTTCAGAGAAATCATAGCAAGAGGAGCACGAATAACCTTGGGCACACGGGAAGTTGGCTTAAGAACGGGATTGGTCGGAGGAACTACTTCAAATGACTGAGAAGGAGTCTCAAAGAATTCACCATCCATCTCAATGTATCTGAAGGTATGCACACTACTGACAATATACTCTTCTTCTCCACACACAGTGACAATCTTGCCCTATATTGGATACCTCAGCTTTTGATGGAGAGACGAAGCTACAACACTTGCCCCATGGATCCAAGGGCGTCCCAGCAAGCAGGAATAGGCAGGACGAATGTTCATTACGTAACAGGTAGTGTTGAAGACTTGAGGTCCTATCTTGATAGGGAGAACCACGTCACCATGGACAACACTCTTCGCACCATCGTAAGCACGCACCACAACGTCACTAGGTTTCAGTTCAATGCTTTTACAGTCAAGCTTATCGAGCACAGCTTTCGGTAGCACATTCAAAGAAGAGCCATTATCGATCAACACATGAGACAAGGTGATCCCCTTACACTCAATGGAGATATGCTGAGCTTTATTGTGATTCTTTCCAGCTGGTGTCAGGTCAGTATCAGAAAAACCTATGCCATTATCAAAAGCCAAGTTAGCAACATAATTTTCTAACTTATCGACAAATGTCTTCTGAGGTACATGAGCGGTCTTCAAGAATTTTATCAACGTGTTGGCATGAGATTCAGAAGATAACAACAAGGATAACATCGAAATTTTAGACGAAGTATGCCCCAGCTGTTCTACCACATCAAAATCACTCTTATGGATGATTTTCAGCATTTCTTCCATTTCCTGCTTGGCAACATCTTCGGTAGTAACTTCGACTGGTGTCTTTGACTGAGAAGGATTGATTACTGGTCCCTTTCCTCGAGTTTCAGGGGCGGGAGGTGAGATTTCTGGAGAGAAGATCCTTCCACTTCGAGTAATTTTACTAGTCCCAACAATGTCAACGTCATTAGGATTAGCATAATTATCATCTTGCTTTATGCCGTGGATGTAAACATCACCTCCATAATTCCACGGAATGGCTTTGCTTGAGGAATACGGTACTGGGCCAGGTGCAGTAATAATTAGGGGAGCTACCTTGGGCTCAGCAGTAATCTTCACAGGCACTCTAGTAGCGGTAATCTTCACTGGAACTTTCGACCTAGCAATCACAGATATTTCTTCAATAGGATTTTCCACCTTAGGAATCTTTTCAAGGAGAATTGTACGATCATCCATCAGCCGTTGAATACCATTCCTCAACTTCAAGCAATCATTGGGTCGAAGTATACAGAGATCGCAATTTTCAGCACAACCTGGAAATAAACCAGCTTGTAATAAATTCTTCTTAATGATCAGGAGAGGAGATGCTAAGTCAGCTACATTAGTAACGTGAGAATTGTCATCCACAGCATTAACAGTTTTGTCATGATTAGGCATAGAAGCAGTGATGACATTAGGAGTCTCCGGAGGATCAAATTCAATTTCTCCAGTGTCGATCATATCTTGAATCTTATTCTTCAACAACCAACAATCGTTTGTATCATGCCCGAGGCTATCGGAGTGATATGCACACATGGCATTGGGATTATAACGAGGAGAAGTAGTGGTGGGATTTGCAGGAGGATCTCTGAGGGTAATTAAATTTGCTTTTAGCATACCCTACAGTGCTTGTGCTAAAGTCATATTGATCTTGGTAAACTGCCGTCTTGGCCTGTTTTGTCTGTGTTGGAAGTTTTGAGATGGCGGTGTTGCAATCGTAACTGCTCCAACAGTATGGTCACGATTTTTCTTGTTATGACCCCTTTGACCGTACACAACATTTGATTCCTTCTTCCCCTGATAGGACTTTTTGGTGCTTGCAGAGGTAGCTGCCTGTATCTTTCCACTTCGAATGCCGCTTTCAACACGTTCACCCGTCAATATAAGTTCAGTGAAACCCGATGAGGAAATTCCCAATAGATGGCTGTAGAATGGGCCAGTTAGTGTACCCATGAACATGTCCACTAATTCTCGATCAGTCATAGGGGGTTTGACTCTGCCAGCCAAGTCTCTCCATTTTTGAGCATATTCTTTGGAGCTTTCTTTAGAGCCCATAGTCATATTCTGCAGCTGTAGCCGAGTAGGCGCTAATTCAGAATTATACTGGTAGTGCTTGTAGAAAGCTGTCGCTAAATCAGTCCAGGTGCGGATGTTAGAGCTCTCGAGCTGATAATACCACCCTAACTGTGTGCCAGACAGACTCTCTTGGAAGAAATGGATCCATAGCTTCCTATCAGTGGTATACGGCTGGATCTTTCTCACATAAGCTCTCAGATGCATCTGAGGACAAGACACACCATCATACTTAGTGAAAGCGGGGACCTTGAATTTGCGAGGAATGACCACATCAGAGACCAGACCTAAGCTTTCAAAATCCAGACTGGACGCCTTCTGACCCTCCATAGCTAATATACGTTCTTCCAGCAACTTATACTTATCATCTTTTGGAGAGTACTGTTCATTTTCATAATTTTCATAGTCGTCCTCAGGGTTGAAGGGATCAGCATTCTCATCTTCCGAATCATTTTCTGTCTCATCTTCTTTATCCTTCGGAATTCCAATCTTGACTCCTGGAGCCTGTCCTTTAAGCCTTCTTCCCGGGTTAATGTAACTCACAGATTTCTTGTCCTTCTTCTTCTCGAGCAATAGAGTCTTCAGTTCCTCCTGCCCCTTGGATAAGTTCAAGATCATCTCCTGGAATTGAGCATTTTGAGCCTGGAGATCCTTGACAGTTTGTTCGAGGGCCATTTTTATGTTTGAGAGAACGACCGTGAGAACATTGATCCTTTAGAGTACCTGTTATGCAATGTTATGTTATGCTATGCAATGTATGAAATGTTTTCAAGGACTTTTGGAATTTAACTTTGCGTAAACCACCAAAAAGGGGAACTTTTATTAATAATTTCTTTAATCAATGTTCATTACAAGAAAAAATGAAAGCTCAAGTCTCCCAGGAACGGCTTCTTTTTGGGCGGAGATATGCATTGAGACTTCGTTCCTCATTAAGCTGGCTGGTGAGCTCTAATACTTTCTTCCTTTCAGCACAGAACTGAGCTTCAAAAGTATCCCTTTCCTCTCTCAACTGGATCCAAGATTTCTTCAATTCTTCAATATTGGTAGGCATATCTGGATAAGGAATGATCTGAGGGGTACCTCTTTCAACTTTTGGTTCAACAATCAGAAGTCCGATTGCAAGATATGGCATGATAAGCTCACGAGCTCTGGCGCGTACCCATCTGAGATAAGGTTCCATAGGAATAGAGTTTTTCTGTCCTAAAGTACTTCTTTTCACCATGCCCCAAGCTCGTACAAACCTTTGACAGAGAACTTGAGAATCGTTGTCATAGTCAAACACAGTGCCTTGGATAATTATTTCATGTGGACCATCTCTTCGAGCATAACCAAACTGACGTAGGGCTAAAGCAGGATTATAAGTAATACCTCCTCTTATCCCCAGGAGTGGTACGTTAGAGAATTCTCCACAACGGTCAATGATGATAACATTTTATTTGGGTTGGGGACACTAGTGGATGTCTGAATGGGAGAGCGACATTATCCTTTGAGACCATTTCAAATTTTGCTCATTCTTCAAGACTGATTGAGGAAGGTGCGAAATAAACCACCTAGATAATAAAGGTACGCAGCACATGAGAGTCCCTTGCCTTTTCATAGTACGAGTGTGAAGTGAATGCAAAATGTCTCCATGCAAGGTGGGCACAGGGTTATGAGTGAGAAATATCTTAACAGCATTCATGTCTATGAATTGATCCGGATTAGGAAATAGCACCAAACCATAGATTAGTAATGCTAGAACATCTTCGAAAGCGTGGACACTCATAGCTTTTAGGAATTCTCGGGCCTTATTTATCAGAAATTTGGCAAGTAAACCCTTAACTTCACTTCTTGTTACCCAATTAGTTTCAATGTCGGACTTTGTCATGTGTAAAGCCGCGACAACCTCTTCAGACCTCAGAATCTTTTCTAAACCACTAAAAGGTGTTTGATCAAGGATAGGTATCCCAAGCAACCTGGAAAATTCTTCTAATGTGGGTACCAACTGATAATCTGGGAAGGTGAAGCAATGATGTTTAGGATCGAAGAACTGGAATAGAACTCTCATCATATCTTCCTTGAAACCGGTGGTAACTAAATTGAGGAGATAACCATGTTTCTTGATGAACTGAGCATGATCGGGAAGTTCCGACACTAAATCCTTGAGTTGAGGAGAGGTCGCTACAAAATTGATCCGGATGGTCTTCCGGGAAGCCATAGCCCTACAAAATAGAGCAAAGTTAAATCCCTAAGTCCTCGAAATGGTTAGTACAATGCCATGATGTCATGATGTTATGATGTCAAGTAAGTAACAAGCACAAACAAGTCACACCACAATCATTCCTAGGTTTTAAGGCTTGCATGAGTTCCATAGGTAAGTACCCTTCCTACTGAAGTTTGGTTGGTTCAACCTGTCCTAGAATAGTAACCGGGTTCTAGAAGGATCTCAAATCATTGACCTTTCCTTAAGTCCACTTCAGTGCAACACCAAGCGGTTGACCAAAATTTCCCTAAAGTCCAATCTCAAAGAGTGTAGTATCGAGTATCAACCAACCCCAGTCGGAACCGAAGTCAGTTATCTCACTACTTTCTAATGGCTAGGATGAGTCAATTATAGTTCTAAAGGTCTGGTTAATGCTTTGATGACACCACGCAGACGCCAAATTTTTTCTCAAGTAAACATGAGGAACATCAGGACATCCAAAGTGTCACATTAACCGTAGCCATCATTTTAACCATTCCAGTATACACCGGACAGTCGCGATGATCTCTTGCTACTTACCTAAGGTACACTAGATCCGGGTGTAGGATCTTTCACTCAAGCATAGAATACCCAAACAATCCCTTAAAAGTAAATCAGACAAAGAAACAATTCGAAAACATAAGTGCTCTTATCTTTAAGGTAACCTCTCTTTTTAAGATTCCCCAGCAGAGTCGCCAGTTCTGTGATATGGTGAACTGACTTTGTGTTTTTGCTTTGAAAAGCTACGTTGCGGATAGCAAGAGTCGCCACCGACTTTTCTTTTATCCAATAAGGAAAGGCGGAAAAGAACAGGAAAGACCTTGATTAGATTTTGAGTTCGGGAGGTACATTATACCAAGGGAAGGTGTTAGCACCCTTGGTATCCATGGTTATCCATGGGCTCTTAATTGCTTAACTCACTTATGTTTTCCTTGTTTGAGAAAGTGTTTGAGAAATGTGGTGTGTTTAGAAAATATTTTGAAAGGAGAGTTTAACTTTGTAATGATTCTTGTACGAATGTATACAAAGTGTTTATCTCGTTTGATTTTGAAAGATGTTTAGAAAAATATAACTCGGCGATGATTCTGGTGCGAATGTATACCAAGTGGTGATTTTCTAAAAGATGTTTTGAAAAGTGTGAGGTGTGAAAAGTATTTTAAGCTGTGAGTAAGCATTTAAGAGTTATACCTAACCAAGGTCTTTATAGGTATTTCCTATCCTTAGGAGGGTAAAACTGTCCTTACTATTGAGAAGTGGGTAGTCTTATCCTTTGGATGTAAAGGGACATCGTGGGGTCGTCGATTGGTCATTGAAGGCAACATTTGTAAGGGTACCTTAGCATTCGAAGGGACGATCATCATTTAATCGTAGGCTACAACGAAGGGTCATCGAGGGACAAAGTCATATATTCGAAGGCAACGTTTGAGGGACAAGGTCATATATTCGAAGGCAACATTCGAGGGACTATGATTTATCTTGTAGGGATATTGACCTTTTGATCGAAGGGACTATGTCTTATCTGTTTAGGGATGATGATGATTTAATCGAAAGGGTCTTCGCTAAGGGTATCCCCACATTCGCGGGACATGACCGTAATATCGTAAGGCAACAAAGAGAGGGTTACCCTAGAGGTGCAAGTGTGGAAATGATTGGATTCGGATATATTATCTTGAATTAATTTATCTAAGTTCGATTATTTATCTTTCCATGCAATCCTATTAGCATACATCTAGACAGTTATATTCACAGTATGGAAAAATTAAAGTGCGAAAAATAAGACTACGTTATTACATGGCTTCGGGATGGGGGGTACATAATTTTAAAGGGGGTATAAAATATCTAAATCTTAATTAACGAGTACAAAATTAAAAGGGCATACAAAATAATAAAACCTAATTAAACTAAAAAGAAAGAAATAAAAAAATATAATTAAATTTTTATTATTCAAAATAGCCAATTTTAATTAATTAAGTGATATATGAAAATTTAATTAATAAACTAGATTAAATTATATCCTAGTTTAAATAACTAATATAATATATCAATTAGAAAATTAATTAATGGGTTTTATTTTAATAATAGAAAAAATAGTGGTGAATTAATTATAATGGAAAGGGAGTAAACATAGTAAAAACACTGAAAAGCTAAAAATAGGTCCTCGGGGCTCAAACCTAGGACTTCTACGTTGCAGTGAGGGGGGAGCTACCAATGAGCCATGTTGGTTCATTCGTTATTTATTCGCCTTCATTAAAATATATATTAACTCTACACGCCACCATGCATGTTACAGCATTCTCTCTTACGGCAAGCTACATTATTTTTTCTCGTGCTGTTTCTTTCATGTGAATACAACAAACCTGTAACTTCATCTTATATCAAATCACACACATAAAATAAGATCATATGTAATCATTATGCAATAATAAAAATAGCCATGCACAAATCAAGAAGCTTATATTATTTTACTCATGTATTAGTTCTCTTTACTGCAAGTGATAATGATAAAACAAACCTTACACATACATGTTAAAGACAACCAAGGATTTATATTATCATCATTATTACTAATAACAGCATGTGAAATAAACATAATCATCCTAGAAACAACACTCATATAATAATAATTAAATGACAGATATAATTCTTTAATCATGCAAACAGAATTTCTCCAACATGCTATGACATATCAAGAACAGATGCATACTTGAATAAAGCAGTATCAACATCCACCAAACCATGAATACATCATCTCAATATATATATTAAACCAATATTATTCATGCATGAATTAAGAAGTATTGCAAGGTAATCATGCTGGATGCAAATTCCATAATGAACACTTACTGGGGATTTGATTCTTCTAGCTTGCTCACTGTATGTGTGTTGTTCTTATTCAAGCTATGAGTGCTTTATGGTTGCTTCTCTTTTCCCTGTTCGTGAATCTTCTTGCTTCTGCCTTGCCTTGGGTATCTTCTTCTGCTGTATCTCTCCTCTTTTTCCTCTTCTCCCTCTCGCTGTAGCCATATGAAGTATTTATAATGGTGTGGATTAGGGTTTAACCTTGCTAAATATTTGGATCCCTTCCTATACTTTAGGGTTTAACCTTGCTAAATATTTGGATCCCTTCCTGTACTTTAGGAGAGTTAGGGTTTTACCTTGTTAAATATTTGGATCCCTTCCTATACATTAGGAGAGTTAGGGTTTAACCTTGCTAAATATTTATTAAATACAAATATTATTATAAATAATGAATAATTTAAATAAAAATTAATTTAAATTTTAGTTACATAATTGAATTAAAATTTAAACCTATTTCTATTTTTACTTTCATCATTTAAAAAAAAAATCAAAATTATCCTTACTTATATCAACCAAAATTATTTTATAATTTATGGGCTTTTAAAAAAATGTGACTCTTATAAATAAATTTTATTAAGTAAAAAACGTGAATTACTAAATAAATACTATTTATAAATAATGAATAAATCGAACATGAGTTACTAAATTATAAAAAATAGTTATTATAATTTAATGAGCTTTAACAAATAAAATTAATTTAAAATTTTAATTATACAATTAAAATTCAAATCTATTTTTATTTATCATTAAATTAAAACTATTTTATTTATATATATATAATTTATTTATATCATACAGATAACCAAAATTATTATTATTTTTTATATCTGTATCACATAATAAACAAATTAAAATTTATACTTTATATGAGAATGTATGCTAATGAATGAATGCAAATGTGAAATGAATGCCATGCATGGATCAATTTATCATAAAAATTAACAGGCAAATTTTGGGGTATGACAGCGTCCACACCTTAATTTGGATCATGACCATGAGGTCAACGCTGAAGACGCAGCCGTATGGATAGCATGCACACCGATAATACGGTTCACAACTGTGGAGATGCACAACACCGATCGTGTGAAGCTGCAGTTCGGTATGGTCCAGAATATCCCAGATCCCCCAGCTAGCCTAGGAGAATGGCATCTGCGTAAAGTGAACGACCAATGGAACTTCAATCCATGGCAAATCTTCGCAAGATCGGAGTGTCACAAATGGAAGCACCGTCATGACCATGTCTTAACTGACCCAGTCATGCCAAATGAGGTAAAACCAAGTCGTACTCATATGGCTTGGTACAGATCGGTTGGTTTTCAAGTCACCGCCGAAGATATGTACCTATACGACCCACGTCAGGCAAGTTACACACAAGAAGGATCAACATCTAACCCCCAACAACATTCTTAGCCCGGTTACTCACGACCCCCTATCCGTCAAATTTTCCGTTCCACAAACACACAAACATACAACCAAAACATGTCATTCACCCAACCCCAATACCAAGAGCATTCCCCATACCACCACCAACAAATTGACCATCAACCTGAGACCCAACATCGCTTTGCACCCACACCATCACCCTACCAAAGTCGCCTTAGCCAAAACACCAACCGCCCCTCCTCCTACCGTAGCCAAGAAGCGCAAACATCACAAAACCAAAACATCCCACAAGCCTATCTCTACCAAACACCCCAACAACCTTTCCAACCTTTCCTCGACACATCATTCACACCCATGTCTCCCTTCAACCGTCCTGGTCGCCCATCCATGAGTCAACCACATCCCAACTTCTCTGGCATGGGTCATGATCTCAGCTACGGCGATACACCATCATTGCATACTGAAGACTATGCTGACTTGTCTGAATACCTCAACGGACCTTCTCCCGTAGTTGGTAGTGACGCTCCTGGCCCCTCAGATGATCAAACACCGATGCAAAATCGTCAATGTGGGTTAGGGCCAAGGGTTAGGGTAGCTAGAGGATGTGGGACCGGATGTCGGTTAGGTGATCCCGGTTATCACCATTAGGTTTCTTTGTGTAAACTCCAAACTTTATTAATATCAAGTCGTATTATATCAAATTTATCTTTCACTTATACCATAAAACACAAAAAATGCATTTTAGGAGGAATCTCCAATTGAAGATGACCCCACTTTTGATGTGTTTGTCAAATGAAGATGACCCCAAGAGAAAAATGTTCTTAAGAACCATGTGAACAACTTTCATGTTCATCAAAAATCCATTTGAAACTTGGAAGATCATCATTTATTTCAAAACATTATAGGTCATTTTGACTGAAACCCTAATTTTGGGTCAAGTTCCCAGGGACCTAACTCACTCATTTTTTATGATTTTGAGGTGGGACCAAGTGCATTGGAAATTTTAAGATGTCTACTTCAATTGTTATATTTGAAAAAATTTCATAATTCTAAAAGAAACACATGTGATAATACAAAACATTATAGGTCACTTTGGACCAAAGCCATTGAAATGTGAAAAAGTCCAACTTCAATTGCCCATAACTTTCTCATAAAAAATCCAAATGATGCAAACTGTAGGTCCAAATTGAGTGCCTTGAAAAGATCTACAACTTTCATGTTGAAGGTTTTGTCATTTGAGGCTTTTAGGAGGAGTCGCCAATTGAATTGGCGACTCCTCTTAAAACCTACACATAGGCGCCAATTGGATTGGCTAAGACACTTGCCCTAGCCAATCCAATTGGCGCCTCCATTCAAGTTTTAAGAGGAGTCGCCAATTCAATTGGAGACTCCTCCTAAAAATGGGGTATTTTGAGAATTTTTTTTAAAACTTAAGACATTTTGGGAATTTTTTTGAATTTATATGACAACAAAAATTAATAATAATATTTATTTATCATTTTTATATAAAATTATTTATAAGTATACTGTCAGTGTAAAAATACTATTACACATATATTTAATTGATAATATAAAAATAATTTACACGCATTATCTGTTTTCTCATTATTTATTCTCCCTTGAATGAATTAAACCATTAGTTGATTCATAAAATAAGAAAAAAATATGCATATGAAATAAAAGTCGCAGAAAAAAATATTAGAAAAAAAACATTAACAGAATCAAAAATTGACATGCGACGTGATGGAGTCAAATGCATTCGTGGCCTTAGTACCATTACCAGAATCAAACGGAGCATCGAATCCAAACCCAACCGTGAACTTACAATATAATCGAACATCATATAGAAAAACCTCATATTTCTTATCACGTTCAAAATCAAACCAATGATTTCGTTCATAAACCACAACACTTTGCCCATAGAAAACACCGCTCATACGGTTCGTTCTCTTTGTGTAATGGCAGAAAGAATTCAGCCACGTTATAACATCCGTTGAAGGGGACTTTGTGCCTTCGTAGAACATGTGTCTGTTTACTTCATCGTAGTAGATGCTGTGTTTTTCGTGTGGGTTATGTGCTGTGTTTTTGAGTACGAAGATGTAACGGAGGGTGTTATTATTGTCGGTGTAGTTGAAATCGGTGAGTATGGTTCGTTCGAGACTGAAATTGAATGCCTTTGGTTTGATGATGAGGAAGAAAATGAAGATTATGAGAGCAATGAGGATGATGATTGCTACTAGAAGTTTCGAAATTATGCTGAAGAGGCAACAATAACATCATCTGATATGGTTGTAGAGTTCTCCCATATTTAGTTAGAAACTAACTTGTACTCTTACAAAACACTACCTAGTAAAGAGTGTTATGTTACTCTTTAAAAAAAATCGAAACCTTGTCTCTTTTAATTAATAACACACATAGTATATTTTTCAATCTCATTGATGAGAACATGAAGTGTGTTTTGTGGTGAGCGGGAAGGAAGGGGCACTAGGATAAAGCGCGTTGAAAAATCTATTGAAAGTTAAAAATTTGCGTGCAAGCTTTATATGGAAAATGGATTACCTGCTGCCTATGTTCTGTAGTCATTCCACTACTACTTCATCTAATGGTCAAGAATAAATACAAATCAAATAAATAAAATGGAGTTGGTTTGAAGAGAGGGAAAAATATAAATAGATGGCCGAGATGAAAGCAAGATGGACAGTAAGGGAGGACATTGGAGGATCTAAATCCCTTGTTATGCTATCCATGAAGTAACTTAGCCTTGAAGTCATTTACTATCATATTAGTGAGTTTGATACTACGCTAAACAATTTTTGTTGCTTAGTCTTGAAGTTACTTGGTACTAAAGTATTATTTTTTCACCATCGCTCACTTAGCGAGACCTTGTTCTTGGCATAGTGAGTTTTGATTGTTGGAAGATGCCTTTTGGTTAGTTTTTGTGCTTTCTTGGTTAGTTTTACCTGTATTTAATGAGTACACTGTTAAAATGTTCATACGAACATTTTATCGTGTTTTACTGATAAATAAATGTGTTTTTTCATTAATTTCTTGAAAATAAGTTTATAAGTGCTTATGTATTTTATGTATTTTTAGCACTTATAATCTCTCCCCAACATATATTTTTGTTTGTCGTCAAACAAAATCAACACAAATGATCCAGAAAATTTTAATATGCATAATTCATGAGAGGTTTCAAGACTTGATCAAGAAATTTTTGAAAGAGCTTTGTAGTATGGCATGATTTTCTTAAAATTCAAGTTTATAATCAACATTATAAGCATCCATAAATTATAGCATGATGATGAAAATTTGTTTTACCAATGTATTATTTTTAAAAATGTTCAGATCAACACTCAATTATTTTTTAGAATCATGATCTCACTATGTATCACTGAAATGATTAGTGTTTCCCTCATTTATCAAATAATGCATCAACTATAAAAAATATTTTTCACTTCATCTAAGAAATATCATAAGATACATAATTAGTCATGAATCACTAAGGTCTTTATTTGTAGTTGTAATGTGGTTCGGCTAAAGATTCATGGTTTTTCTGGGATTCAAATGTGCCTAGAAGATAAGAAATCAAAATTTGTGTCTTCCTTTGTTTTTCCAAATATGTTGTATATTTTTTACCTTACAACTTCTTCTTCTGGTGACTTCTCTTTTTGCATAAGCTTTGACATTTTTTTTTTTATTTTCTTTTCTTTCTTTTTCTTTTTGATTGTCAAAGTATATTTGTTTCTTTTTACACTACGCCAAATAAGGGAAAATAGGGCGCTTTTTTTGGCCTATAACAGCACTTTAAAGCGCCCTCTAATCTGGCGCTGGCATAGGTAAAGACAACGCTTTTTTTCCTGGTGAAAGCGCTCTCTAAAGTGGCTCTTTAAGCCCTTTAAGGGCCACTTTAGAGGGCGCTTTTTAAAGAAAGTGCCCTCTAAAGTGGAAACTTTTAAGGGTTTAGAGGGCGCTTTTACTGGAAAGCGCCCTCTAAAGTGGAAATTTAAAGGGTTTAGAGGGCGCTTATTTTGGAAAGCGCCCTCTAAAGTGGGTGGTTATTTAAATTTTTTTTTTAAAAAAGCGCTATATTTTTTTATTTATTTTAGACAACTTGTATATTGAAGCAGTACACCTAAAACTGTATAATTTGAAGCCCTTTTTCACACATTGCATTCAACAAGCCTTATATACAACAATCCATACATATACAATAATCCACTGATATATAATCGTTTAACTTCTAAAGATTCTAAATATACAATCAATTCATAACTTAAAAAGAAATAAAACTAAGTAGCAAAAGCATCTCTGAGATGTATGTTTTTTTTTGCTAGCCACAGTCTTCTTAGCAACAACCTCATTTTGTTCAATATCAATAGCATGAACCTAAAATATCATAAAATTAGTTAGGTGAAGTATAAGATCAAGAATTAACATTTTCTATGCATAAATATCATATAATTGTGTTTATACCTTTTTTTTTTATGCAACTGACTCGTCAATCATCATGTAATTTTATACCTTTGTGATGACAGTTTATACCTTCAAATATCATATAAGATCAAGCCCTTTTTTTATACCTTTGTGATGACAGTCAATCATCATGTAATTTTATGATAAATTTCAAGTGTTTTTAGTTAATAAATACTTGGTCTTAGGATAAAAACCAACATTATAAGAAAAAAATTCAAAACTTGTTCAAGGGGAAGAAAAATGAGAAAGTTAAGAAGAAAATTCACACTTCTAGCCACTGGAAAATATGCAACATGATTCATACAAAGCGCGACACATTCGTGATACCTTTTGGCCAGTCTAAACATGATAAGGAAGCATTATGACATGATTCTAAGACATTTAGCACATCATGTCACTATGAAAAGGGACCATGACACAAATTCTAATGCGCACATACCCCTTTAAAAGAAAAAACTTCAAATTTTGCAAGGGTTAAACTTTTGGAGGTCAAATTTGAAGGCAACATAGTTAAAGAAGCTTAGGAATGAAGGTTTTCCTCCATTGAATAACTATGATTCATTGTATTATGTGTAGCTAATTTCCGTATATTATTACTCTAAACCCATAGCTATGATTCATTGTACTATGTGTAGCTAATTCCCATTAGGTTAGGTCTTTTAAATCATGTTGGTTTTGTAACACTCTAAATTTCCCCCGCATAAAGTTAAAACATTTATCAGAGTAAAATAAATCAACATGCAATTTAGGATGCTACACTACAACATACAATCAACCTGCTCAATCGAAAAAACATGTAACACTTTACAGTTATTAAAGTAGTAGTGATAACCACATCTCTGAATGTTAAATTTTATTAAATAGCAGTGAAACAATAAAACCAATAGTTAAATCAACATAACATGTCATACAATAAATGTTAAAACATAATGAAAGACACAACGTTCCAATCCCTCAGTGTTACACATCAGAGCAGACACCGACATAAAAATAAAACGGGATACTTCATCTTCCACTCACATCTGAGCTCCTACTGCGGATTATCTGCACGTTACTCACGTGGAGGAAACATTCAAACAGAAGGGGTGAGATATCATAATTATATAAAGGAAATCATGATAATAAGTAAGCATTTGACTATTACATGCACATCACCCATTCCACATAATTTACACAATGGCTATTCACACATAAAAACACATAACAACCATCCAACATAATAAAAGTATAATTAACCATCCAACATAGTAATAGGTGAAACCAATGTACAATGCAATGGGACTCAACAACTCGACTCAATGTATGTGGTATCAATATGTCAACACTCAGGTTCACCACTTCGATCTTCACCTCCTAGGATCAAAGTCATCAATTTGTTACCATCACCTCCGATAATGTCTCACTAATTCCATCCCCTCCAAAATCAGCTACCAGCCTAATCCACACAATGGGATTTGAGGCTCACCAACATTTGACCATCTATCTAACAACATGAATGCATGCAACATACAACACATGTAACAACAACATAATGCACAAAGACCTACCTCCATAGTCAATATACATCGTCAATACTGACCATCATGCATCAAACACATGTTATACATCTCAATAACATCAACATACAACATAATAAGCAACAACAATGCATTTAAGGTTATGTCACGCCACCGCATAAATAGTACAATGCAAATCAACACCATCACTCAAAAAAATATTTAATTTCAAGTACTGAAACCAATTTTAAATGATAGTACACACTCGCAGCTTTCCGACACTTCGAACCGCACATCAAACGAAGTTACGAAGCTCAAGTTACATCATTTTCAATTTCTCAATTTTTCACGTAACAGTGGTAACCAATTACGCTCAAATCTGCAACCGGTTACGAGCTCGAAAACAGCCCAGAAACCTATTTTTCAAGTGCTAGCCGGTTACACTCACATCAGTAACCGGCCACAGGTTCGAAAAATAACCTAGAAACTTATTTTTCACCGCTGGAGGCCTTTCGGACCTCCGATTTCGATTCTGTAAACACCTCTTATATGAGAATTCAACATACTATAATTATTCAATGATTAAAACAGAAAATTAAAATTTTAACCCGAAAATCATTTTTCCAAAGTTCAAAACCCCAACTTATTTACCCCAAAAACGTTCATAACCCCGTTCCGACTCTGACTCGAAACAACATCAATTCACACCATGTCGACAACAACAATCCAATCAAATTTCATGGGTTTAACAACAATATTTTCATCATTCACACAATTCAACATTCATCATTCCCACAATTTAACATAGAAAAGAAAATACAAAACCTCCATGGCATAATTTACCCATCATCATCATGTTAACCCTTAGATAATAAGAACCCCACCCTTACGTTAAAGTTTATAGCAGTGGCTTCTTTAACCTTCAACAATGGTGAATCTCCCATTGAGCCCTAACCTCTTCTTCTCTCTTTCTCTGCTTCTCCTATTTTCTCCCAAAAGATACGTTGTTGGGTTTTTCCCCCCAAATCCCCTATTCTATTCTTTTTTATTCTAATTCCTATTTTTTAGTAACTTATTACATTGTCACTATTTTCCTAATAATAATAGTAACAATAATAATAATAGTAAAAATAATAATAATCCACTCAATTAAATAATTAAATTAATATTCATATAATATTAATTAATTAAATAATAACTAATTTTGTCAATTAGTTTTACTCACTGCACCATCCTTTCTACACTTTTACTCACATAGTCCCCAACACCTTAATTTGTAAGGCAACTACCCCACACCAAGGGAATACAACATGTCAAAACATCAATCAACACAACATAACTATAACTACCACATAATTAAATTACGGAAAAATAATTTAAATAAAATCAAAGCGTTACAACTCTCCTCCACTTAGAATATTTTCGCCCTCGAAAATTACCTGATGCGAACAACTCTGGATACGACTCTCGCATCCTACTTTCTAACCTCCAAATCATATTTCCTCTAGCAACGCCTCCCCACACTACTTTCACGAGATCAATCTCTTTTCCTCTTAACTGTTTCAGTTCTCAATCATCAATCCTTATAGGCAGAGCGTCAAATGTAAGATTATCCCTCACCTGAACATTATCCATTAGAATCACATTCGACGAATCCAGAACATACTTCTGAAGTTATGAAATATGGAGCACATCATGTATATTCGACAAATTCGGTGGCAACGCCGCTCTATAAGCAACATGTCTAACTCACCTGGATATCTGATACGGACCAATAAATTAAGGAGTAAGCTTCCTCGACTTCAAAGCACGTCCTACACCGGTCACAAGAGTGTCTCTCAAGGATACATGGTCTCCCTCTTGAAACTCAAGATCCTTTCTCCTCTTATCATGGTAGCTTTTCTGCCTACTCTACGAAGTTTTCATCTTCTCCCATATCAGCTTCACCTTCTCAGCAGTCCGTTGGACAATCTTAGTCCCAAGCACTACACTCTCACAAGATTCATGCCAACACAAAGGTGTCTTGCACCTCCGACCATACCAGGCTTCATAAGGTGTCATTCCAATACTAGAATGGAAATTGTTATTATACGTGAACTTAATCCATGGAAAATAACCATCCCAAGCACCTCCTTGCTCGAGAACACAAGCTCTCAACAAGTCCTCTAATGACTGAATGGTCCTCTCTGTCTGACCATCGGTCTGTGGATGATAAGCTAAACTCAACCTCAACTTCAAACCCAAAGCTTCCTGCAAACAAGTATTTCAGACACTTATGATCACTAAACACTTCAAATCTAGAACCATAAAGATAATGCCTCCAAATTTTCAACACGAACACCACCGCAGCCAACTCCAAATCATGAGTAGGATAGTTTGTCTCATGAATCCTCAATTATCATGAAGCATAAGCCACAACCTTGCCATATTGCATTAGCACACCATCTAAACCCATAAGCAATGCCTCATAATACAATACAAACGATTCATTCGGTTCAGGTAAAATCAAAACGGAGTTGTAGTCAACCTTTTCTTCAGCTCTACGAAATTGTTCTCACAATGAACGTCGCAGACAAATAGTTTATCTTTGCAGGTCAACTGTGTTAATGGAAGTGCCAACTTGGAAAATCCTTCAATAAACCTGCAGTAATAACCAGCCAAGCCCAAAAAGCTTCTAATCTCTATCACCGACCTCGGAGCCTCCCATTGTAGAACAACATCTACCTTGGATGGATCTACAACAATACCACCACCTAAAATAAAATGATCAAGAAAACTAACCTCTTTCAACCAGAATTCACACTTCGACAACTTATCATACAATTTTTTCTCCTTCGATACTTGCAATACAAGTCACAAATGCTCAACATGTTCTTCTTCTGATTTAGAATAAACCAGAATGTCATTAATAAATACCATAACAAAACGATCCAAGTAAGTATGAAAGATATGATTCATGTACTCTATAAATACTCCAGGTGCATTACAATCACCGAACGACATCACCAAATACTCATAGTGTCCATATCGAGTTCTAAACACCGTCTTCTGAACATCTTCATCCTTCAATATGATATGGTGGTAACCTGACCTCAGATCAATTTTTCTAAACACACGTGCACCCACCAACTGATCCATCAAGTCATCTATTCTCGAAAGTGGAATCTTGTTCTTAATCGTCACTTTATTCAACTGCCAGTAATCCACACACAACCTTATGCTACCGTCTTTCTTCTTTACCAATAATATAGGAGCTCCCCAAGGCAACACACTTGGTCTCACAAATATCTTCTCAAGCAAATCTTCTAATTGTTTCTTCAACTCTGCTAACTCCGATACAGACATCCTGTATGGTGCCATAGAAACAGGTTTGGTACCAGGAACAAGATCAATAGAAAACTCCACCTCTCTCTCTGGCGATACATCTGAAATGTCATCTGGAAAATCCCGCACTACTTGTAATTCATCAATCACCGTCTGACTATTAGCAGATAATGTTGCCAACGATGCAAACATCTGAGCCTCCTCTTCCAAAAGCTCCTTCAAATCCCTAGTAGATAAGAAACCAACTTCTTCATCCGCACCAAAAGTAAGAAACCGCATCGACTTGTTATAACAATTGATATAAACATGATTAAACTCCAACCAAATCATCCCCAAGATAAAATCAAGGTTCTCCAATGGCAAGCAAATAAGACCAATGCTAAAATATTTATCAAATATTAACAGATAACAATTCAAACAAACTTAAGTAGTAGTCACAGAACCTTTAGCAGGAGCTTTGATAACCATTTCTCCATTCATATAAGATACAACAAGGCCTAGCCTTTTCACACATTCAACATCAATAAAAGAATGAGTAGCATAAGTAACAATAATAGCAAATAAAGGCACGTTATTAATATAACATATACCTCTGATCAACCTTTCATCACTGGAAGTCCGAGTCCCCGTCAGAGCGAACACCTTTCCTCCAGTTGAAGCTTGCTTAGGCTTTGGGCACGAGTGATGATATGTCATGGTTCACCATAGTTGTAGCAAGTCACCACATGCTCTTTGCAATCAGCAATCAGATGTTCTGACTTCCCACACTTGTAATACTTATTCACATCACTCTTGCATTCACTGACACAATGACCCAATTCACTACACCTATAGCACTTAAGACGAGTATGAGCACCTCCACCACTTGGCCTCTTACCATTAACAACCATTTGTTTATCTTTATCAGCTGGAGCACTATATGGTTTCCCATGGTTCATATTCTACTTCCCTCTTTTCTCGCTCAACCCCTTGTAGTGAGTTGGCTGAGCCTTAGTATCATCCTCATAAATTCTACAGTTATTCACTAACTCTAGAAACCTCCTAATCTGTTGGTATCCAATCGCCTGCTTAATCTCATGACGTAAACCATTCTCGAATTTGATACACTTCGAGAACTTAACAGTCGCCTCACTGTAATAAGGGTAGAACTTAGCAAGTTCCACAAATCTGGTAGCATACTCAGTGATCGAAAAGTTACCCTGCTTCAACTCCAGAAAGTCAATCTACTTCCTCCCACGAACATCCTCAGGAAAGTACTTTCTCATAAATTCCCTGCTGAACACAACCTATGTCACAACTTCAAGTGCAACATCCAACACCTGACGAGTGTTTATCCACCAGTCGTCAACTTCCTCAACTAACATATGTGTATCGAACCATACCTTATGTGAGCCAGAGCAATCCATTATTATGAAAATCCTCTCAATCTCCCTAAGCCAAGTCTGTGCTCCATCAGGATCGTACCTACCCTTAAAAGTAGGCGGATTTTTCCTCTAGAACTTCCCCGAATATCGGAACTCATCGTTCCCACCAGTATTAGACTGATTATGCACAACCTGCAAAGTAGCATCAATAGCAACACCGTTTCTTCCAGCCATTTTTTGTTTCTCACCAACACCAACAAAAATGGTTAAAGAGACAACATCAACAATACTCAACTATCACACTACACCGACTCAACAACTTGGTCAGACAGACCGACTCTGATACCAGTATGTAACACCCTAAATTTTCCCGCGTAAATTTAAAACATTTATTAAAGTAAAACAAATCAACATGCAATTTAGGATGCTACACTATAACATACAATCAAACTTCTCAACCGAAAAGACATGTAACACTTTGTAGTTATAAAAGTGGTAGTAATAACCACATGTCTGAATGTTAACTTTTATTTAAATCGCAGCGGAACAAAAACAAACAAACTGTTAACTCAACATATCAAACATGACATGTCATATAATAAATGTTAAAACATAATGAAAGACACATTCTTATAATCCCCTAGTGTTACACATCAGAGCAGACATCGACAGAAAAATAAAACGGAAGACATTATCTTCCACTCACATTTGAGTTCCTACTGCAGATTATCTGTATGTTACCCACATGGAGACAATATTCAAGCAGAAGGGATGAGATATCATAATTATATAAAGGAAAGCATGATAATAAGTAAGTATTGTACTATTACATGCACATCACCCATTCCATAATACAATTCCAAATAATCCACACAATGGCTATTCACACATAACAACATATAACAACTATCCAACATAACAACAACATAATTAACCATCCAACATAGTAACAAGTGCAACCAATATACAATGCAATGAGACTCAACAACTCAACTATGCATGTGATACCAATACATGAACACTCAGGTTCACCACTTCGATCCTCACCTCCTAGAATCAAAGTCATCAATCTGTTACCATCACCTTCAATAACGTCTCATTGTTTCCATCACCTCTGAAATCAGCTACCGGCTCAATCCATACAATGGGATTTGAGGCTCACCAACAAATGACCATCTATACAACAATATTAATGCATGCAACATACAAAACATACAACAACAACATCATGCGCAAATAACCACCTCCATAGTCAATGTACACGGCCAATACTGGCCATCATATACCAAACACATGTTATACATCTCAACAACATCAACATACAACATAATATGCAACAACAATGCATTTAAGGTTATGTCACGCCACTGCATAAACAGTACAATGCAAATCAACATCATCACTCAGAAAAATATTCAATTTCAGATACTGAAACCAATTTTAAATGACAGTACACACTCTCAACTTTCTGACGCTTCGAACGCGCGTCAAACGGAGTTATAGAGCTCATGTTACGTCATTTTTAATTTCCCAATTTTTCACGTCACAATGGTAACCGATTATGCTCAAATTGATAACCGTTTACGAGCTCGAAAACAACATAAAAACCTATTTTTCAAATGATAACCAATTACACTCACATTGGTAACCGACTACAGGTTCGAAAAACAACCTAGAAATTTATTTTTCGCCGTCGGAGGCCTTTCGGCCTCAAATTTCGATTATGTAAAAACCTCTGATCTCAGAATTCGACATACTATATACCCCAAAACACTTTTTCAAAGTTCAAAATCCTAACTTATATACCCCAAAAACGTTCATAACCCTGTTCCGACTCTGACTCAAAACAACATTAATTCACACCACGTCGACAACAACAATCCAATCAAAATTCATTGATTTTGTTGATTCTAAGTGTTGGCAGTAATTTTGGTAAAACAAAGAGTGTTCACAAGATGTTATGTGTGATGTCTTAACATGAGATATCCTATGTACCTGCTGGAGTTCAAGAACATGTTCATGCAGGATTGTTTCAGAATGCAACATACAATGACAAGGCTTCTGATATTGGATGTGCCTGCTGGAGCTTAAATGAAAGATATGTTCATGCAGGATTGTTTCAGATGACATACACAAGGTCATGGCATCTGATATGGTTGTACCTGCTGAAAGTTATAAAAGGAATTATTGGATTATGCAGGATTTTTCCAGGATGTCAGACCCGATGTCATGACATCCTGTACACAGAACATTCAGTATGAATGTCTAGTGTTTTGTGATTGCACAATTAATGGCAATCTTTGTATGATTGAAGATATGATTAGCTGGCGCATTCAATCATGGATTACAACCAGATTTACTTATTTTCCAAGGAGATCTAACCAGCTGTTATAAAAAGATTTGATTGGAAAATAGATTTAGGGTTTTCAAGATGTCCAAGCCCAGCTGAAAGCTTCTATAAAAAGGGACTTAGAAAACCTGTTTGAACACACAACCAATATTGAGCGAAATATAGAGAGAGAGTTATGGTTTGTGTCTGTTTAGTCGTGAGACTTGTAGGTCATTCAAGTCATGCATTGATGATTGAATTGGACTGATTTGTGGTTGTAATTTGTCACTCTAAAGTTGTTAAGCAAGAGTGTGTGTCTTCTTGATCAAAGTTGTGAAGCAAGATCAAGAGTGTGTCTTCTTGATTGAAACTGTGAAGTAAAATCAAGAGTGTGTAATTGAAAAGTATTTTCTTTTCACAAGGGATTGTTGTTTAAAATCACTGGTGTGTGATTGTAGGGAAGTGAGTGGGTTCTCATATCTAAGAGTGCTTAGGTAGAAATTGTACGGGTAGAGATTAGGTGAGAAAGACTGTAACTTGTTGAAGTGTACGGAGAGTCTTTGAACTAATTCTATTTTAGTGAATTTCCTTCCTGGCTTGGTAGCCCCCAGACGTAGGTGAGTTGCACCGAACTGGGTTAACAATTGCTTGTGTTATTCGCTTTACCATTCTGTATTTTTTATCCATTGTGTGTTAACAGATATTAGTGTCGTGACATTACCTTCGACATCTTATATCTGATACCAGAATTTCAATTGGTCTCAGAGCAGGCATCCTGCTCTGGTTCTGGGTGAGATCTAGGGGCAATACTTTCTGGTACAATGGAGAGAGATGGAGGATCTGTTCATAGGCCACCAATTTTGGATGGTTCTAACTATGACTATTGGAAACCTCGAATAGTAGCGTTTCTGAAATCCCTTGATAACAAGGCTTGGAAAGCTGTGTTAACAATTTGGGTGCATCATGTCATCACTAAAGAAGGAGAAGCCACTACTAAGAAGAAACCTGAAGAACAATGGTCCAAGGAAGAGGATGATCTTGCTCTTAGAAACTCTAAAGCATTAAATGCAATATTCAATGGGATAAACAAGAATATTTTTAGGCGGTAAACAACTGTGAAGTGGCCAAAGATGCTTGGGACATTCTCAAGACCACTCATGAAGGCACCTCTAGGGTAAAGATGTCTAGACTTCAACTGCTCACCTCCAAGTATGAAATCTTAAGAATGAAAGAAGATGAAAATATTCATGAATTCTACATGAGTATCCTTGAAATTGCCAATGCCTCTGGAGCCTTGGGTGAGAAGATGTCAGATGAGAAGTTAGTAAGAAAAATACTCAGATCACTCCCCAAGAGACTTGCTATGAAAGTAACAGCCATAGAAGAATCTCAAGACATCTCAAATATGAGAGTTGATGAGCTAATTGGATCCCTCCAAATATTTGAGATGGGAATATGTGATGGAGCTGAAAAGAAAGCCAAGAGCATAGCATTTATGTCAAGCACTGAAGAGGAAGATGAGGAAGGTGGTCAAGATATTGATGAAGACCTGGCAAATAAGATAGCAATGCTGGGAAGACAGTTCAACAGACTGATAAAAAAGGTAGATGTGAGATCAAAGGGCAATGTCAAGAACATCACATCTGACATCAGTAAATCCAACAGCCTTGGTAAGAAACCACAGTCTGAAGAAAATCCCAAAAAAGTTCAGTGCTATGAGTGTAATGGGTATGGTCATATTAAAATAGAATGTGGGACCTACCTCAAGAAACAAAAGAGGAGTCTTGTGGCCTCTTGGTCTGATGGAAGTGAAACAGAAGAAGCCACAAACCATATGACTGCATTGACAGGAAGATGGGGGTCTAAGAAGAGTTAATTGATGATGAAAGAACCCTTAAAGAGTTGTGCCACAGAAGGGCAGGAGTGTGCAGACAAGTTGAAAGCCAGAAGAAAGTGATAGCTCAGCTGAAAAATGAAAAGGGAGAGCTTGTGGAAACCATTTCAAAATTGAAGGTGGAAGTTGTATTCTTGAATTCCAAACTAGATGAGATGACTAAGTATGTAAGAATGCTTAACAATGGATCTGCCATCTTAGACAAGATTCTCCAGACTAGCCAAATAACAGGAAACAAATTTGGTATAGGATTCAAGGCTGAGTGCAGTTACACTGGTTGCAAACCAAAATCCAAACCTAAGTGCAGCCATGTTAAAAGCAAACATGAGATGTCACATCAGATGTCACAACAACAAAAAGAGAAGCATCAAAGATGGAAATGCCAATACTGTGGAAAATTTGGCCACCTGAAGCCCTTTTGCTATAAGCTATGTGGCTATCCTGGCCCTGTTCAGTCTCAATACCAATCAAGGTCCAAGCATCACAAGACTGTCAACAAAAAGCAATGGGCTCCTAAGACAAAGGTCACAAGTCTCATAGCTCACACTTCCCTCAGAGTTTCAGCCAAAGAAGATTGGTATTTTGACAGTGGTTGCTCCAGACAAATGACTGGGAACAAAAATCTGCTAACTGAACTTCATTCTCATGCCATGAGTTATGTTACCTTTGGTGATGGTGCAAAGGGGGAAATCAAGGGAATGGGTAGGCTGGATTTCCCTAAAGTTCCTGACCTTTATGATGTCCTACTTGTTAAGGGATTAACTACTAATCTTATAAGCATCAGTCAACTGTGTGATCAAGGTCTGAATGGAAACTTCACCAAAACTGAATGTCTGATTACTAACAAAGAAAATAAAGTAATCATGAAGGGAGTTAGGTCCAAAGACAACTGCTACATGTGGAGCTCTCAAGAAACTGGATACTCTTCAATGTGTACCTTAGCCAAAGAAGAAGAGGTGAAGATATGACATCAAAGATTGGGCCATCTGCACCTTAAAGGTATGAAAAGGATCATATCTGTTGAAGTTTTTAGAGGAATTCCCAACTTAAAGATTGATGAGGGAAAAATCTGTGGAGAGTGTCAGATTGGAAAACAAACAAGGATGTCACACCAGAGGATTAGACATGACACAACTACCAAAGTCCCGGAGCTACTTCATATGGACTTGATGGGACCCATGCAAGTAGAAAGCCTTGGTGGGAAAAAATATGCATATGTGGTGGTGGATGATTTCTCCACATACACCTGGATCAATTTTATAAGAGAAAAATTTGATGTATTTGAAGTCTTTAAGGAGCTTTGTTTGAAACTTCAAAGGGAAAAAGAAAGTCCTGTTGTCAAAATTAGAAGTGATCATGGGAAGGAGTTTGAGAACAACAAATTTGTTGAATTCTGCTCTTCAGAAGGAATTCATCATGTGTTCTCATCCCCCATCACTCCCCAGCAAAATGGTGTGGTGGAAAGAAAAAATAGGATTCTTCAAGAATCAGCCAGAGCTATGATTCATGCTAAGAAATTGCCCTATCATTTTTGGGCTGAAGCCATGAACACAGCTTGCTATGTTCACAACAGAGTGACATTGAAGAAAGGAACTCCCACAACCCTTTATGAAGTCTAGAAAGGAAGAAAACCCACAGTCAAATATTTCCATGTATTTGGTAGTAAATGTTATATCCTTGCTGACCATGAGCAAAGAAGGAAGATGGATCCCAAGAGTGATGAAGGAATATTTCTAGGCTATTCAACAAACAGCAGAGCCTACAGGGTCTTTAATTCCAGAACTAATGTATTGATGGAATCCATTAATGTTGTGGTTGATGACCAACAGACGAATCTCACAGACGATGTTGAGACATCTTTGAATGATTCTCCAGTTGACCTCTCAGACAAAAATAAGGAAGAAGAACCTCCTGAAGCTGAACCTGAAGATGACAAAATAAACAAGGGACCCTCTATCAGAATTCAGAAGGATCATCCCAAAGATCTTATCATAGGAGATCCAGATAAAGGAGTCATTACTAGATCAAGGGAAGTAATCTCATATGGCTGCTTTATGTCAAAGATTGAACCCAGAAATATCAAGGAAGCCTTGACTGATGAGTTCTGGATCAATGCAATGCAAGAGGAGTTAGGCCAATTCAAGAGGAATGAAGTATGGGAATTGGTTCCTAGACCTGAAGGAGTAAATGCCATAGGAACAAAGTGGGTATATAAGAATAAATTTGATGTACAAGGGGTTGTTACTAAAAACAAAGCTAGATTAGTAGCTCAAGGATATACTCAAGTTGAAGGAGTAGACTTTGATGAAACATTTTCTCCTGTAGCTCGCCTTGAGTCCATTAGACTATTGCTTGGAGTTGCATGCATTCTGAAATTCAAGCTGTTTCAAATGGATGTAAAAAGTGCCTTCCTGAATGGCTACTTAAATGAAGAAGTATATGTTGAACAACCTAAAGGATTCACAGATCCAAATCTTCCACAACATGTGTACAGATTAAAGAAAGCCCTCTATGGGTTGAAGCAAGTTCCCAGGGCTTGGTATGAGAGACTCACAGTGTTCCTCACTGATAATGGATACAAAAGGGAGGTATTGACAAAACTCTGTTTGTGAAGAATGAAGGAGGAAAGCTCATGGTGGCACAAATATATGTCGATGACATTGTTTTTGGTGGAATGTCAGAACAGATGGTTGAACATTTTGTTAGACAAATGCAATCTGAGTTTGAGATGAGCCTTGTTGGAGAACTGACCTACTTTCTTGGGCTACAAGTCAAACAGATGGAAGACTCTATCTTTCTATCTCAAAGCAAGTATGCCAAGAACATTGTGAAGAAGTTCGGAATGGAAAATGCAAGCCATAAAAGGACACCTGCTCCTACTCATGTGAAAATCTTCAAAGACAAAAATGTCGTCAGTGTAGATCAGAGTCTATACAGAAGCATGATAGGAAGTCTGCTATATCTCACAGCAAGCAGACCTGACATTGCATTTGCTGTAGGTGTTTGTGCTAGGTATCAAGCTGAACCAAAAGTCAGTCACATAAACCAAGTGAAGAGAATACTGAAATATGTCAATGGCACCAGTGACTATGGGATATTGTATACTCATGGATCTAGATCCATGTTGACTGGCTACTGTGATGCTGACTGGGCTGGAAGTGCTGATGATAGGAAAAGCACATCTGGGGGATGCTTCTTTTTGGGGAACAATCTGATTTCATGGTTTAGCAAGAAACAAAATTGTGTATCTCTATCCACTGTTGAAGCTGAATACATTGCAGCTGGGAGTAGTTGTTCTCAACTGGTCTGGATGAAGCAAATGTTGTCTGAATATAATGTCACACAAGAAGTCATGACATTATACTGTGATAACCTGAGTGCCATAAATATTTCCAAAAATCCTATTCAACATAGCAGGACAAAGCACATTGACATTCGTCATCACTTCATCAGAGAACTCGTAGAAGAGAAGATCATAACTATGGAGCATGTTACTACTGAAAAGCAATTAGCAGACATTTTCACTAAAGCTTTGGATGCCAATCAATTTGAATGTTTAAGGGGGAAGTTGGGGATCTGTGTTCATGAGAACCTATAGCAAGTAAAGGAGTTTGTGGTTATCCCAGAAGATATTTCTGATTGGGTAAACTGTGTTGTAGCAAGGACTAGACTGTGTGGCTGGAAGCTATTCTGATGCTGATGTTTGAAAGATTGAAGTTTTATTTTGAAAAAAAGGTCACCTTTGGTCAATTTTGACTAAAAAGGGGGAGAAGTGGATATATGGAAGCTGTTGTGGAAGTTGTGATATGTTTGTGGCTGGACAAAAGGACAACTATTATTAGTGCACAGAAGGTGTTAAAACAGAATGCTATTCTATTTACAGATGTCAAAGAGGATGTCTGATATGGTGCACAGGTGTTGTTGTTAAAGCAGATGTCAGAATGACATTTTGGCTGGTACAGGTGCTGGAGTTACAGTAGCTGTTATGTTCATGAAGATTGTTTGTTGTGTGCACAGATTTAGGGGGAGAAGGAGTACCCTTGTGCATTTGTGTGTCTTATTAGTTGCATCCATAACTAGTAATTCTGTTTGTTGCACATATTTAGGGGGAGGAGAAGTACCCTTGTGCATGTGTGTATTACTAGTAGCCATAGCTAGTAATTGTTTTTGCTTCTGCTGCTGATTAAACTACTGTTATGTTGTTTAACTGCTGATAGTTTACCTTGTGAACAAAAAAAAGACAGATATATGTTTTAGCCAAAATTTGTCAAAGGGGGAGTTTGTTGATTCTAAGTGTTGGCAGCAATTTTGGTAAAACAAAGAGTGTTCACAAGATGTTATGTGTGATGTCTTAACATGAGATATCCTATGTACCTGCTGGAGTTCAAGAACATGTTCATGCAGGATTGTTTCAGAATGCAACATACAATGACAAGGCTTCTGATATTGGATGTACCTGTTGGAGCTTAAATGAAAGACATGTTCATGCAGGATTGTTTCAGATGACATACACAAGGTCATGGCATCTGATATGGCTGTAACTGCTGGAAGTTATAAAAGGAATTATTGGATTATGCAGGATTTTTCCAGGATGTCAGACCCGATGTCATGACATCCTGTACACAGAACATTCAGTATGAATGTCTAGTGTTTTGTGATTGCACAATTAATGGCAATCTTTGTATGATTAAAGATATGATTAGCTGGCGCATTCAATCATGGATTACAACCAGATTTACTTATTTTCCAAGGAGATCTAACCAGCTGTTATAAAAAGATTTGATTGGAAAATAGATTTAGGGTTTTCAAGATGTCCAAGTCCAGCTGAAAGCTTCTATAAAAAGGGACTTAGAAAACCTGTTTGAACACACAACCAATATTGAGCGAAATATAGAGAGAGAGCTAGGGTTTGTGTCTGTTTAGTCGTGAGACTTGTAGGTCATTCAAGTCATCCATTGATGATTGAATTGGACTGATTTGTGGTTGTAATTTGTCACTCTAAAGCTGTTAAGCAAGAGTGTGTGTCTTCTTGATCAAAGTTGTGAAGCAAGATCAAGAGTGTGTCTTCTTGATTGAAACTGTGAAGTAAAATCAAGAGTGTGTAATTGAAAAGTATTTTCTTTTCATAAGGGATTGTTGTTTAAAATCGCTGGTGTGTGATTGTAGGGAAGTGAGTGGGTTCTCATATCTAAGAGTGCTTAGGTAGAAATTGCACGGGTAGAGATTAGGTGAGAAAGACTGTAACTTGTTGAAGTGTACGGAGAGTCTTTGAACTAATTCTATTTTAGTGAATTTCCTTCCTAGCTTGGTAGCCCCCAGACGTAGGTGAGTTGCACCGAACTGGGTTAACAATTGCTTGTGTTATTCGCTTTACCATTCTGTATTTTTTATCCATTGTGTGTTAACAGATATTAGTGTCGTGACATTACCTTCGACATCTTATATCTGATACCAGAATTTCAGATTTAACAATAACATTTTCATCATTCACAGAATTCAACATTCATCATTCCCACAATTCAACATAGAGAGGAAAATACAAAACCTACATGGCACAATCTGCCCACCATCATCATGTTAACCCTTAGATAATCAAAACCCCACCCTTACCTTAGAGTTCCTAGCAATAGCTTCTTTAACCTTCAACAATGGTGAATCTTCCCTTAAGCCCTAGCCTCTTCTTCTCTCTTTCTCTGTTTCTCCTCTTTTCTCCCAAAAGATACGTTGTTGAGCTTTTTTTTCCCTTCCAAATCCCCTATTCTATTCTTTTTATTCTAACTCCTATTATTTGATTAACTTATTATATTATCACTATTTTCTTAATAATAATAATAGTAACAATAATAATAAGAATAATAATAATATTAATAATAATAATTCACTCAAATTAAATAATTAAATTAATATTAATTAATTAAATAATAACTAGTATGATTAATTAGTTTTTAGTCATTACACCACCCTTTCTACACTTTTGCTCACACACTCCCTAACACCTTAATTTCTAAGGAAACTACCCCATAGCAAGGGTACAAAACACGTCAAAACATCAATCAACACAACACAACCACAACTACCACATTATTAAATTAAGAAAAATAATTTAAATAAAATTATGGTGTTAAAGGTTTGATTTGTTGAACCATGTAGTCGACTTTGTACTATTTTCTTGATTTGAAATTTTGGTTGTTATTTAATTAATTTAGATCTTAAAGCTTTTTTTTGTGTTGACGATCATGTGAATTGAACTTAGGTTGAAAGGATTATTGACCGTAACTCTTGAAACCTGAAATAGATTAATTGTTCAGATTTAACAATTGATCTAGAAATACATAATATTAAGTCTGTGATTTAGAAATTAACCAGCGTTATTAGTTTTTTATTTATTTTGGACTCACTTAAGGAATTCAGGAGTTGTTGTTTAAAGAATCATTTATACTCTAAGGAATTGGATATTACGATCAAGTTAATTTATCATAAAACTAGAAAACCACCTTTAAAAAATAGACGCAATTATCAATAGTGAGAATAAAGAAATTTATAATAAGATATGATCGGTTTATTCTCTAAAAATCTGCAACTATTTTTACTTTATTTTATGTTAAACTAACTTTTATAGGTAAATCTCAAATTCAGCAATTTTAATACTTTTCAATTGCGGTGTTTGAAGTAGAGCAATCCCTATGAAAAATGAACTTATATTTATATTTTATTATTTAGCGATAGTTTATTACAATTGCTAAATATCCATCAACCCCAGCCACCCACATGCACCTGCGCGCATATTTGTATTTGAAACCTTCATTTGATACAAAGTTATTCAATGAATTAAAATTAGATGATGCAATTCGATTATTTGAGGTGGTAAGTTGTGGAATTAAAGATTCATCAATTAGAGGTATTGTGAAAAGAAAAAGGAAATAGTAACTGCACATAGCTTTTTAGCCCAAAGTGGAGTTAAAAGGATTGTTGAAGGCCATCTAATCAAGTAGCTCTTAGGAATGGATAAATTGATGCAAGGCTAAGACAATAAGAGGTGGATCAATGGAGATCTCTAGATTCAGATGGTACATCATCTTCAACAATGGAATGTTCATTCAAGTTACGAGCAAAAATGTTACGGTTCAACAACATCATGCTCAAAAGGTTTTTTTCTTCTGGTAAAGGAGACATGAGAAGAAGGGAGAGAGAAAAGATATCGTTTGTTTAAAGAAAAGATGAAAAACTTGTGTACATAACTATCGAGTAAAAGAATAGAATATTTGCTGAATATATCTATATGAAAGTCCTAACAACTAGTCAGATTAATCACTTACGTAAATCCAAGAAAAATATAGAAATCAAGTGTATCTACTTGTTGGCACTTGGTTTATATAAAACGACCAGTTTTTCTTTCAATTTTACAGGACAATGTTGATATTGTTCAAGCGCAACAATCACTGAGTACGCCACATCATCTCAAGTTTCAAGGTAAGACAATAATACAACATAGAGGATAAATAAAATGCCAACAAAGATATGCAAATAAGTGATTTTAGGAATAGTTGATACTCAAGCAAAAGCGTAAACCAGATCTTTCTCAAATCTATTCGAATCTAATACTATATTAAGTAATTTTATTTTATTTATAAGAAACAAATCCAAAATTATCATCCTGAATTACAAAAATACAAAAAAATGTGTAAAGAATGACACAATCTATAAACATGTTTTCATAAAATCTAATACTCCTATATTACAAAAATACAAAAAATATTCATCCAACAAATAAGTGATCCGCGAGACATAATGACCCTTAAAAATTAACTTCACATGTAGTGGGTTCAAATGCATTCACGAGCTTAGTCCCATTAGAAGCAAAAGGAACATCAAGACCACATTTCATGTTACCCTTAATATCTGGAAAAATAAAATCACCAAGCCTAAACCTCATCCTAAAGTATAATTTCACATCAATATGAAAAACCTTTTCTTTCACATCACGTTCATAATCAGAAACTTGATCATGGTCAAAAAACACAACACGCTGCCCAGAAAAAACACCGTTCATAGGATTCGTGCTTTTCGTGTATTGACGGAACGAATATATACTGAACGAATTTAACCACGATGTAATGTTTGTTGAAGCGAACCTTGTTCCGTGATAGGACACGTGTCCCTCGACTGCATCGTAATAGATGTTGAGTTTTTTGTTTGGGTTATGTGCGGTGAAGTTGAGTACAAGGTTGTAATGGAGGGTGTTTGTGTTGGGGGTGTAGTTGAATTGGGTGAGTTTGGCTTCTTTGACACTGAATTTGAAGGATCGAGGTTGGAGGATGAGGAATAAGACGAGGAATATGAGACCAACGATGAAGATTATTGCTATGATAAGCTTCCAAATTATGCTGAAGAGGCAGCAACAGCATCTTCTACTACGGTTGTGGTGTTGCGATTGTGCCATATATAGCTGGTGAAAATTAGGAAATTGGTACAAGTTTGATAGAAGAGTTTGAAAGGAAGTGAATATTGGGATGTGTTTTGTGGTGAGTTGAATGATGTACTCCTATATGTAAGCACGTAAACAAGTAGGATTAAAGGCGTTGAAAAATCAATTGAAAAGTTCAGAATAGGTGTGCTTGTTTAGTTATCTTGTTATCCACTTGAAATTGAAGATTCTACTTGTTGACCCGTAGAGTACGGACACGTTAGGCCATCAGCATTCATTGGACCCCAAGCCCTATCAGACGCGTTGGTTTGGTCTAGGGAGACCTTCATTGCTCATCATATGAAGAGGTCATTCACAAGATGAAGTTAGAAATAAATGTTTGTTGGGTAGCTGTCCTCATCATCACAACTTATTTTGATCTTTTTAAGAATTCGAATGTCTTTTGGTTACATTATTGAAACTTGAATGTATTTCCTCCATCTCACAACAATTAATGTTTTTTTCTTGAGATAAATTAGGAGAACATAAATCTCGATCATAATGATTAATAACATCAACTTTTTTAAAGAATATTCGGAGATATAGAAGGAGGATATCATTGCTTTTGCCCATTAATTTCACTCAAATATAGCGTTGTTGAAGATAATAATGTATTATTTCCTTCCTATATGATATTTGTCATATCCCAATTTTATCAGGACATTTTAAATTTTTATAAATTCGATTTAAATCTTCGGTTTACATCACATGTACAGCATAACATGCATTTTATCATTAATAATATCTGAAATATCAGTCAGGATAAATTTATTGAATATACAGACGAATCGGTTGAATCTTTCCTCAAGTACGAACAAAATCAACGGATAAAAAGTTTCGAAATTAAAATTGCAGACGCCAGTATTATTAATCTACGGTTCATGTAGGTTAACTTGGTGTGCTCATTGTATTTTTCAGCAGCTGTTTCGATTACGTTTTAACCCGCCTGAGCCTTTTAACCGATGCGAACTTATTTCAGAATTTGAAGAAACGTTGTATTTTTTCAATAAGTATATTTCGCACTGATCATTTTAATGTATCCGATTTAATTTTTCGAGCAAATTTTTGCCCGACTTTTATTCATTTTTAGTCATTTTAATTTTATTCTTTCGCCAAAATATTCGGATTAAATAAATAGAATTTTCCATGTCCTTGTTTTGTTTTTATCATACTCATTTTAGAAGTTGAGAATTTTATTTGATTCAATTGGTTTAAATTGTTCTAAATCAATTAAATCATATAAAAAAGACATTATATTCATTTTAATCTATTTAAAGTAGTATGTGCTTCTTGGTGTGTTTCTTTGATTTGATCCAGGTCATCAATTCAAATTGATCAATGCTCCTCATTAGCAATCCGTGTCCATTTCTATTATCCCATAAAAAAAACTACATTGCATAATTAATAAAGAAAAAGGAAAATATCTCTTCTTCTTTTGGACACGTGATGGGAAAATAACAAGTGTACTATTTTTCTCACTGTAGTAATAAAATGGAAATTCCCCGTTTGTCGATCTCAAGGACTGCTTGACGATACAGAGTTTATAGATTGTTTCAATTAGACAAAAAGCCTTTGGTTTTTGTGATATGAGTAATTATACTATCAATTGCAATTAAATAAAACAAATAAAATGGTTGAACGAGAGACAAATTAGAGTAGATTGCTAGGGTACGGTGAATGAAACTTCCTGGAACAGATATAATTTATGAAGGCTTTGACAATAATCCCGTCCTATTGATTCCGGTCCTCAAGGGTATCTATTCCTAAGTCCTTAGTGAAAAGACCTTTGATTATGTAACCTAATTACTATGTCCATAAATAATTAAGTTCATACTCAAGCATTCGAATATCAAGAATTTCCGGTCAGACAGAAAATCCCTAGTCCTAGGCGATCTTTACTATCCAAAGTTCTTATACAAATCAATGAATAATTGCGGTCCAGCTTAAACTATTCATATTAATCATCATTCGTTGGTCCGACGAATAAAGCATAAAGAACGGTAATAAGAACAAATCAATGGAAAAGAAGAAATAGTCAATGCACTCATAAACATAAAATCTGTCACATTCAGAATCAGGGTCACCACCCTAGCAATGGGGGGTTTAGCTACTCATAATCGAAATAAAAACAAAGATTAACATTGTTGTCATTACAGAATTTCGTGAGGAATCAATCTTCAATCGTCGGAAAACTCTTGAACATATGAATCCTCTGATAATCGTAGAGTCTCCAGCTCTCAAAACGCGTCTCTTTTCTCTCCAAATCGTCCAACCCTTGAAAAATCGTTTTCTCCCCTCTAAATAGCTGTTCAGTTGGGCTTTTCCTGATTCTGGGCTTGATACGCGTATTGCCCAGTCTCATACGCGTATTGCCCAGTCTGGTACGCGTATCGCACGTAAGACAGCCTCTGATACGCGTATTGCCCAGTCTGGTACGCGTATTGCCCAGTCTGGTACGCATATCACCAGTTTGGTACGCGTATCACCAGAAGCTTGTCTTTTTGCTTGATTTTCAACCCCTTTGGTCATTTGCGTATGCTACGCGTACTGGGAAGGTCCATACGCGTATCATGTAAGGCCATACGCGTATGGATAGCAAGTTCTTCAAGAATTGATTTTTTCTTCCGTTTTCTTGCTCGGGCTTAATTTCGCATCTGACGTTTGATTCCCCGAGCTTCCAGACTAGTTTTTTACCTGCTAACATACCCAAAAGTGTAAAATATCCTCAAGAAATTCATAAGTAACAACACACTTCATATTATAGAATTGAGCTTATATCTAACTAAAAATGCTTCAGTTTACGCAGTTTACCTGACTTATTTACGGTTAAATAGTGAAATACCTAGCATAAATGGTGACTGATCACAACCCCAAACTTAGCTTGTTGCTTGTCCTCAAGTAACATTTTATTACCATCAAAGATCATGTCACCCCAAACTTACTGTAAAACAGTTCTTGCCACAATACTGCTGAAATCTTTCGCACTGGACCTCTTGATGTTTTTCAGGTTTTCTGATTTTTCCACATATCCAATGAGCTAGAAACTCTTTCCCTCAGAGATATGACTTTACCTGTCAGCTTATATCACACTCTCACCAAGTCTCTCTGGGTTAAAGTGTTATCACTCTCAAATCACAATATGCAATATCAAATCAGAAGTTTGAATAAATTCTCTCATCCTATCAACATGTACAATCACACACACTTCTTGAGGTCTTTTTGGGTTGTAACGGGGCTTTGGTTTAGGTAGGGTATGAAATTGGAACAACGGTTTTTTGGGTCTTTTGGTTCAGAGTACATGAAATCATTCTCTCACTACGTTTCTTTCCTATTATTCCTGTAGGGTCTTGCAATCCTCTTTTCCTTTTATCTATAGTGAATGTAGCATTTTTTAAAAGCTGTTCTTTTATTGTTTTTCGCTTTTCTCTTTCTTTCTTTTCATGTTGTTGTTGTTTTTCCCTTCTTTTTTTTCTTTTTCTCTTCTTTTTTTTTCTTTTTTTTTTCTTTTATACGACATTCACTTACTATTCACGTACTGCAAAGCTACCCCAAACTTAAAGGTTGCTATTCCAACAGCAACCCCAAACTTAGATAGAAACGTAGAGATGAAATCAATCCTCACATACTCTGAACAGGGTAGGATAGGTACAAGGTCATGGCTTTAGAAAAAACGGGTATATCAAAAATAAATGATTAACAGGCTCAACAGGGTAAAACAATGGATAATAATAATAATGGGATGGCTAGAAAGGCTCTAGGTGATAAACAAAAACATGCCTCAGTGTGTGTAGTCGTACAGCTAATAATAACAAAAGAACATACGCAAACCAAGATTGATAAAGACATACCTGATATCTCTCATATGATGATAAGTGTTTGGCTTTTTCTGATCTCACCAGGACGGGTTAAGCTGACTTGTTCTATCATACCTCTGAGTTCAAAGCTCATGCTCGTGGTTCTGATGTTAATCTTAACCAGTGCGTCCAATCATAAACAACAGTAACTACAGTCAGGGGACTGAAAGAGAGGACGCCCAAGTATTTGGTGTAAGTGATCAAGAAAACCAATAGCCAGACATAGTCACATATCTAACGAAATAAACAGGAAAATGGAGGTAAACAAAATCAAATTCATTAGATTAAGCCAACCCATAATAGGTGATTACATCCAAGCAAAAGAAAATAAAAACTGAATAAACCAAAAAGAAAAAATACTCAAAGAAATTTCAAACCTCCCTTGGGTTGCCTCCCAAGCAGCGCTTCGTTTAACGTCGCATGGCTCGACGGGACACCTCATACTCAGATGAGTTTAACAGTTTCAATTGGTCCCCCTTCACCGGGATCATATGGTTTCAACCTCTGACCATTAACCTTGAAGGTGTCGCCATTCTTCTCATTTAAAACACCAATACCACTTTTATGTTTTTTCAGTACCTTTTCATCTTCTAATTCTGGTGAAACTCTCAGATCCTCCCACCTACGTGGGTTGTATTTCCTCCAAGGGGTTTGTGTATCCAGCATAGCAAGCACTTCTTTTTCTTTTCCTCATCCTTCTCCTCCATCTCTCTGACCGACAGACTAAGAACTCTTTCTAACGGTAATTCAGGAAACTTTCTTTGAATTGTGCTAGTTACAATTTGATCAATCACTTCCACGGAGTGGTTTGTACACATATTCTCTTTATGTTTCATAGTATCTCAGACATCAATTCTGAGCTCTTCATCATACACCTTTAGGGTCATGGTACCTTCCTCCATATCTATATTGCATCTCCCTGTTTCTAAGAAAGGTCTTCCCAGAATCAGAGGTATCTCTTCATCTTCTGGCATTTCCAAAATTACAAAATCAACAGGAAAAACAAATTTATCAACTTTGACCAGAACATCCTCAACTACCCCAAAAGGTCTCTTCACTGAGTGGTCAGCAAATTGAAGTGTCATTCTGGTATCTTGAACATTTCCAATTCCTAGCTTCCTGTAAATAGACAAAGGCATAAGGCTAACACTAGCCCCCAAATCAATCAGCGCCCTTTTAAAAGACCTATCTCCAATGGTACACGGGATGGTCACAGAACCTTTATCTGGCTTCTTTACTGGAATCTTCATACCCTGCAAAATAGAACTACAAGTTTCAATTAGTATAACAGGGTCAGTGTCAGTGGTGCGCTTCTTGGAGATGATGTCTTTCATGAATTTCGCATAGATAGGCATCTGCTCGAGTGCCTCAGAGAATGGAATATTGATTTCTAATTTCCTGAACAACTCCATGAATTTCTGAAAAATTTTCTCATCTTGCTTCTTCTTTTTGTTTCTTTGTGGGAATGGAAGCTTAATGATGGGTTTTGGTTCAGGTAGCTTTTCTTGTACCACCGGCAGTGTTACAATTTCTTCCTCGGGTGGTGTCTTGTTTTCTAAGATTTCCAGATCCACTTCAAGCAACTGATCTTCTTCTTCATCCTTCTTCTTACGATCTTCAACATATCTTCCGCTTCTTGTTGTTACCGCACTCACATTATGGTGCTCCCTCGGATTTGTCACTGTTGCACTAGGTAATGCGCCCGGTGTTTGAAAATTTGTTATCTGTTGTGCTATCTGACCCAATTGAATCTCCAGATTTTTAATGGATGCATTGGTGCTCTTCTGATTATTCCTGGTCTCCTCCTGAAATTGCATATTCTGAGTTGCCATCTTCTCTATAGCAATCTCCCAATCCGCTTTCTTCGGTATTTGTTGCTGATAAGGTTGCTGTTGCGATTGATATTGTGGTTGGTAAGGTGGTTGTTGTTGTGGAGGTCCTTGGTTCTGAATATTACCTTGCTGATCTTTCCAAGAGAAATTAGGATGATTTTTCCACCCCGGATTATATGTATTTGAGTAGGGATTATTTTGCCTCAGGTAATTTATAGCTTGCACTTGTTCTGCGGTTGCAACACAATGCATGGTAAAGTGTGGTCCACTACAAATCTCACAAATCATGGTTGGAACCGGTTGAACTTGAGCAACAGTCTGGGTACCTAAATTCATCGCTTTCAATCTTCTTTCAACCTCAGCAGCAATCTGGTCTTCCATTTTCACTACCTGATTTGCTAATTTCAAGTCAATTTTTCCCTCCGGCTGATTCACAGTACGGTCATATAATTCCAAATGCTCATTCGCTGCAATAGCTTCGATGATCTTTTTGATACCGGTTGCTGTTGAAAAATTTGATGAGCCACCAGCAGCTGTATCAATGAGTTGCTTAGTTCTCATCTTCAGCCCGTTTACAAAATTCTGCATTTGTTCAGTTTCATCCAGATTATGTGTAGGACATGCAACTAAACATCTCTTGAATCTTTTGTATGCATCTCCAAGTGTCTCTCCGTCTTTCTGTTTAAAATTCACAATGTCATACCTCTTACGGATATACACAGAAGCAGGAAAATACTCGTTCAAGAATGCTGTTTCCATTTGTTGCCAAGTAGTAATGCTTCCTGCGGGTAGGGAATAGAACCATTCCTCAGCGTCCTCAGATAACGTGAATGGGAACATGACCAATCTCTTTTCCTCTTCAGAATGCCCATCAATTTTTAATGATGTAGTCATAGTCAGAAACCTCTGCAGATGCTTGTTTGCATCCTCATTGATCTTTCCTGCAAAAGGTTTGCTTTCTAACTGACGGATAGTTGAGGGGTGTAACTGGAAGTGAGCAACATTAACAGGTTGGTTAACAATGGTCAACCGCACTGCTCGGTTATTCTGTCTGCCATAGTCACCTAAAAGTCTTTCCGCTGGGGGTGGGTCTGCAGCCATGTTTACAGTGTCTGGAGGTGAATCTGTGTCTGACTCAGATTTTTCTGAGTGAATAGAGACTGGTGTGCCAGGTGTGACCGGTTCTTCGGTGTCAGAGTTTGCCAGTTTTTTTCTTCTAGCTTCTCTGAGCTTTGCGCGCAATGTTCTCTCTGGTTCTGCGTCAAAGTGAAAATTAGCTGAGGCCTTACCTCGCATACACAGATTAGACAGAAATTAGTTATAATAATGATAAAAAAAATATAAAATTAACAGTAAATAAAATTTTGGATGCAGAGCAACAAAATTCTAATTGAAAATAAATTAATAAACTCTATTATCTTTGGCAGTCCCCGGCAACGGCGCCAAAAACTTGATGGGAAAATAGCAAGTGTACTATTTTTCTCACTATAGTAATAAAAGGGAAATTCCCCGTTTGTCGATCTCAAGGACTGCTTGACGATACAGAGTTTATAGATTGTTTCAATTAGACAAAAAGCCTTTGGTTTTTATGATATGAGTAATTATACTATCAATTGCAATTAAATAAAACAAATAAAATGGTTGAACGAGAGACAAATTAGAGTAGATTGCTAGGGTACGGTGAATGAAACTTCCTAGAACAGATATAATTTATGAAGGCTTTGACAATAATCTCGTCCTATTGATTCCGGTCCTCAAGGGTATCTATTCCTAAGTCCTTAGTGAAAAGACCTTTGATTATGTAACCTAATTACTATGTCCATAAATAATTAAGTTCATACTCAAGCATTCGAATATCAAGAATTTCCGGTCAGACAGAAAATCCCTAGTCCTAGGCGATCTTTACTATCCAAAGTTCTTATACAAATCAATGAATAATTGCGGTCCAGCTTAAACTATTCATATTAATCATCATTCGTTGGTCCGACGAATAAAGCATAAAGAACGGTAATAAGAACAAATCAATGGAAAAGAAGAAATAGTTAATGCACTCATAAACATAAAATCTGTCACATTCAGAATCAGGGTCACCCCCCTAGCAATGGGGGGTTTAGCTACTCATAATCGAAATAAAAACAAAGATTAACATTGTTGTCATTACAGAATTTCGTGAGGAATCAATCTTCAATCGTCGGAAAACTCTTGAACATATGAATCCTCTGATAATCGTAGAGTCTCCAGCTCTCAAAACGCGTCTCTTTTCTCTCCAAATCGTCCAACCCTTGAAAAATCGTTTTCTCCCTTCTAAATGGCTGTTCAGTTGGGCTTTTCCTGATTCTGGGCTTGATACGCGTATTGCCCAGTCTCATACGCGTATTGCCCAGTCTGGTACGCGTATCGCACGTAAGACACCCTCTGATACGCGTATTGCCCAGTCTGGTACGCGTATTGCCCAGTCCGGTACGCGTATCACCAGTTTGGTACGCGTATCACCAGAAGCTTGTCTTTTTGCTTGATTTTCAACCCCTCTGGTCATTTGCGTATGCTACACGTACTGGGAAGGTCCATACGCGTATCATGTAAGGCCATACGCGTATGGACAACAAGTTCTTCAAGAATTGATTTTTTCTTCCGTTTTCTTGCTCGGGCTTAATTTCGCATCTGACGTTTGATTCCCTGAGCTTCCAGACTAGTTTTTTACCTGCTAACATACCCAAAAGTGTAAAATATCCTCAAGAAATTCATAAGTAACAACACACTTCATATTATAGAATTGAGCTTATATCTAACTAAAAATGCTTCAGTTTACGCAGTTTACCTGACTTATTTACGGTTAAATAGTGAAATACCTAGCATAAATGGTGACTGATCAACACGCCAACGATAAGAAAGGAGAAAAAGGAAAACTCTCTCACACTCCAACGTCTCTCTCTGAGCCAAAAAGGACAAAAAGAAAAATAATAAAGACTCTAACGGACAAAAACACAAAGGATATCCCTCACGTCCCTCTCTCTGCTGCAACAAGAAAGAGAAGAAGGTTAGAGCCTTGAAAGAAAAAATAAAAGAGTTTTCATTCTGGAGGCACATACACACTCACATTACATAACTCTCTCCACTGTAACTTCATAAAATCTTCCTTCACTCCACTACCACCTAACAACGACCCAAACTCACCAAAACCGTGACCTCTTTCTTCTTCACGCATCAATCACACCGTCCACCATTAAATTGCCGACATCACCCCACTCCACCATTCACAACCACATACCATTTTCGCCTCACAAACCCCCTGTCGCCGGAAGCCACGACCACATCACTGGCGAACACCACCGTGACGGTCACGCCGCACCACCATACAATCCGCTGTGGTTCATCCTTTCCAAATCCAACCTTCCCCCATTTTTGATTTCGAAAATCCAATGAATCTTCCGTCTCTTTCATAAAAACACCGCCGGATCTCACGAACCACTCATACTACCATCTTCGATCTCCTTCGCTCACGCCGACAACCACAACAACAATGTTCCGGCAACCAAGCTCAACACTCTTATCGTCTCCGCCGTTCTTCCTCATCAAAGCTCCACACAACCACCTACCGCCACAACGATTCACAGTCGTAAAGTAAGAGGTGTAAACAAAACAGATCGAGAAACGTAAACAACGAAAGTGTTGATAACAACACCGCGAAAACAAGCTTAGCAAGTTCCCAACGACTACCACACTTCTACATTTTGGTAACATTCTGTTTTTTGGCTTGGTTGGTAGTGTTGCTTTCGATTTCGATTTGTGTTAATGATATAACATCGTTTTCGCTTTCGATTCGTGTTAATGTCGTAATGTTGTTTTCATTCTATTTTATATATGTTGTTGTCGCAAATGTTGTTGTTCATTTAGAGTTATGTGGTCACAATTAATGTCATGGTGATGCTGGTGCTCAGTAATTCAATTCCCTTTGCCTCACAATTGCAAGGAATGACAGTGTCGTGAGTTTTCTTTTCGGCCAACATGACAAACACATTTGACTCACACCCTCCTACACCATCGTTCCACCCCTTTTTCTTTATCAATTCACATTTATTGTAAATTTACTTTATTGTTTTATAAAAAAAGGAAAATAATGTTAAGTTGGAGCTTTGTTTTTAGAAATAGAGTTTGTTTATGATTATTGTTTTGTGGAAAAAGAAAATAATATGATGTTAAAACGAATCATTTTCGAATTCTTTTTAAATCACTTCATGATGCTAGTACTGGTTCCATTCCCATACTTGTTCGCCAAATTAGAGAGGTTGTTGTTTGCCGACAAGATGAATTAAATAACTTTTCAATCCATGTTGATATTATAAAAATATTTTTTCAAGTGCTTCTTATGATTTTCTTTAGTGATATGCCATAGTATTTCATTTATAATCTATTACAGTAATGCTATTTCTTACACAATCCAATTGTATGATATTACATAGTTAAGACACATTGTTTTCATAAGTTTTATGCTATTCTCACAGGTTATCCCAAAACGTTTATATGGATATATATGAGTTGAAAATGGTTTTTGAACATGTCGTATAAGATGTTTCTTTAAGCTATCACTACTAACTAGTAAGTGAACAAGCATTTATGCTTTTGTATAAACTTCAATAAAGAATTAGTGTTAGTGGTAATTAGGGATTTAAATTATTTATTTAGATTTCCTATTTTTTTTTGATAAATTTTGATTGTCAGATTTTAATTTTTTTTTTCAAGATCAATTGCAAAAATCACATGCTTTCATAATTAATTATAAACACTTGATCAACATCGATTTTCTTTTTCGCTTACTCAAAGCGGTTAAATCTTTTTCTTAACTAAACTTGGGGTGAAAAAGATATAGGAAGCGTTCACTTCATTATTTCTCAAGTATTCGAATGATTGGCGCACGCCATATTACTTGAATTTTTGTCATCCGATTAAAGCTTCAACTACAATAATCAAATCATTTCTAAATCCACTTATGCAAATCAAAACATTCTTACAATAATAAGAAATGGAAAGGGAGATGACTTTGAGTTTTCAATTTTTTCTCCTCGATTATTTGAATACAAGTTCTCTTACTTGGTTAGTCAAATAATTGTCGTTTCTCTACAAACTTCCAAACCAAGATTAAATCAAATTATTTTCATAATAACAAAGTAAAAAGGGAGATGACTTTGAGTTTTCAACTTCTCTCCTCAATTGTTTCAATACGAGTCTTCTTACTCGATCAGTCGAAAAATTGTCAATTTTCCGCAAATTAATAAATTAATCAAATCATTTCATAATAAACTATATGAAAAGGGAGATAGTCTTAAGTCTTCAATTCCTCTTCTCAAATGCTTGGATATGAGTTGTCTTACTCAGCCATTCGAGTACTTGTCGTTTATTCTAAAAATACATCAACCATACACAACCTTACTTTCATAATTACTCAAATGAAACAGAAAGCGGTCTAGACTCTTCTATTCCCTTTCTCGGTTATTAGGATACAAGTTGTCTCAGTCGATTATCCGAGTATTCGTCATCCTTTCAAAACACTTTAACTATTATCAAATCCTTTTTATAATTAAGGATGAAAAAGAAAGTGGTATAGAATCTTTTATTCCCTTTCCCGACTGTTAGGATACGATTTGTCTTACTCAACTATCTAAGTAATCGTCATCCAACCAAAATGTCTTAACACATCAAATCTATCTGTCCTCGCCTTCGTACGATCAAAACCAATCAATCAAAACATCCAACGTATTGATTCAACTTGTCACCCCCGTGTGACCAAAACTCTTTTTAGAAAGAACACTATTAATCCTTTCTGATGCGCACAACAAACTAGTGCTTAAGCATCCGCCGAGAGTAGACAAACCCGCGTTTAGCCTTTAGAACATGATCTACACAGTTGTTCGTAAAAAACACTAACCAATCGTAACCCCGAACTACGAATGCTTTGATTTCCTTATTATACCATAAGGATACGCAGGCAGAAGATTGTTGTATCTTCGCGAGCACACTAATAAAAAACCTCCCATTTCTCCCTTTTATGAGGTCTTCATCCATTCTCATCCATTTCTATTTTCAATATACTTATAACCCGAAGATAACAAACAAACATAAATTAACACTCGAAACGCACATTAGAACTAAAAGGTTCTCGTTGAGTACAAAGGACATAAGGGGTGCTAATATCTTCCCCTTACGTAATCCACTCCCGAACCCGAATATGGTTGCGACGACCCTTATACCATTTCCTAAAGGTTTTATCGATACTTCCCTATCCCTTTATTGGGATAAATAAAGTTCGCTGGCGACTTTGTTCGAACACTAAATTTTTCCGTGACCATCACGAGGAATCGTATTTTTCAAGATGCGACAGATGGCGACTCTGCTGGGGACAAGGCTCCAAAAAGAGAGTGAAGCCTAATTTAGTTCAGTTTCTGTATTGTGTGTTAATCTTGTTTGTTTGTCTGTTATTTTTATTCTGTTATTATTATTATGTCATAATTATTGTATTGTGATTTATTGACTATGTCTTATTTGGGGCTCTCTAGTTAGTAGTGCTTTGTGAGATATGCTCTCTACCCGAGTCTGAGAAAAACCATAAGTTTTAGATTGTGGTTGCATAGTGGATGCCCACAAGGAGTCTTCCTTGTTGGGACGATACGAAGACCCCACCTAGAGGAGATTCTCTTGAGATATTATTGTCCGACGAGTCTTCGTCAACATGATAGTATTTTCAAGTTGGATCAATGACTCTAGGGACCTTTTAACCCACTCTATCTGGAGGTTATGTTGTATTAACCTACGACGTTTTAGACTTGTTGGGTTAATACGAAAGACCCAATCAGATGAGATCCCTTGGATGTATTACTATCTTACAGTAATATATCCAACCTCTATCTATGACTCTGAGAACCTTGTTAGACCCCTGGACTTGAGAATCGTGTAGTAGAATCCCCATGGAGCCTTCCTTGTTGGGACAACACTAAGACCTCACCTAGACGAGATCTTCTTAAGGATATTATTGTCCAACGAGTCTTCGTCACGGCAGTGACGTTCTCAAGAAATATTTTTGACTCTAGGAACCTACCAACTGTAGAGCCTACCCATGGGGTTCCTTTAATTAGAGATACTCGTCATTTACCCGTTATTCTGATCCATCTGAGAACACCTTGAACCTGTGATCCTGAACATATCACTACATTCATGCACATGTCATTACATTTGCATTCATCATGCGTTGCATATCCTTTTCCACACAAAATATATACGAAAACCTCATCCATCCTTATGTGTTTGAGATATTGCTTCATTTATCTGAAGAATCTCATTTATCGGTTTGAGATACTGCTTCACTTATCTGAATAATCTCATTTGTCTATTTGAGATATTGCTTCATTCATTTGAAGAATCTCATTTGTTTTCAAGATACTGCTCTAGTATCCTCGGAGAATCTTAGATGCGATTGAGGTATCATTCCCTTGTTGGAATATGTCGATTATATCATGTAAGAAACTACTTCGTTGATCCCTATAGAATATCGTGTTTAAGACAGTGTTCTGCTGATTTTTTCAGAATGTCTTGGGTTCAATTGAGGTATCCTTCCATTAGTGGAATATCTCGATCTTGGCATTCAAGATTCTGTTCTGATGATTCCCAAAGAGTCTTGACTGTTTCATTTTACCTTCTAAATAACTTTTCTTACTGTATTTCTCATTGCATTTTCTTTTTTCATTTTTTCCTTGCAATTCAAAGGACAAAATTCGGGTCTTATTGTATTTAATTATCTTCCACCATGAATGTACAAAGACTGCTGTCATTCACACCTTCTGGTTCAAGGTAATTAAATAGGGGCAGCTGTCATACCCCAATTTTGTCCGAGCATTTTAAATTTTCAGTTTACATCACATGTACAGCATAACATGCATTTTATCATTAATAATACCCAAAATATCAGTCAGGATAAATTTATTGAAAATACAGACGAATCGGTTGAATCTTTCCTCAAGTACGGACAAAATCAGCGGATAAAAAGTTTCGAAATTAAAATTGCAGACGCCAGTATTATTAATCTACGGTTCATGTAGTTTAACCTGGTGTGCTCGTTGTATTTTTCAGCAGCTGTTTCAGTTATGTTTTGACCCGCCTGAGCCTTTTAACTGATGCAAACTTATTTCAGAATTTGAATAAACGCTGTATTTTTTCAATAAGTATATTTCACACTGATCATTTTAATGTATCCAATTTAATTTTTAGAGCAAATGTTCGCCCGACTTTTATTCATTTTTAGTCATTTTAATTTTATTCTTTCTCCAAAATATTCGTATTAAATAAATAATATTTTCGATGTCCTTGTTTTGTTTTTATCATACTCATTTTAGAAGTTGAGAATTTTATTTGATTCAATTGGTTTAAATTGTTCTAAATCAATTAAATCATATAAAAAAGACATTATATGCATTTTAATCTATTTAAAATAGTATGTGCTTCTTGGTGTGTTTCTTTGATTTGATCCGGGCCATCAATTCAAATTGATCAATGCTCCTCATTAGCAATCTGTGTCCATTTCTATCATCCAATCAAAAAATAGCATTGCATAATTAATAAAGAAAATGGAAAATATCTCTTCTTCTTTTGGACACGCCAACGGTAAGAAAGGAGAAAAAGGAAAACTCTCTCACACTCCAACGTCTCTCTCTGAGCCAAAAAGGATAAAAAGAAAAATAATAAAGACTCTAACGGACAAAAACACAAAGGATATCCCTCACGTCCCTCTCTCTGCTACAACAATAAAGAGAAGAAGCTCAGAGCTTTGAAAGAAAAAATAAAAGAGTTTTCATTGTGGAGGCACATACACACTCACATTACATAACTCTCTCCACTATAACTTCATAAAAACTTCCTTCACTCCATTACCACCTAACAACGATCCAAACTCACCAACACCGTGACCTCTTTCTTCTTCACGCATCCATCGTGCCATCCACCATTAAATTGCCGGCATCACCTCACTCCATCATCCACTACCACACACCATTTTCGCCTCACAAACACCCCGTCGCCGGAAGCCACGACCTCATCACCAGCGAACACCAATGCGACAGTCACACCGCACCACCATACACTACGCCGTGGTTCATCATTTCCAAATCCAACCTTCCCCCATTTTTGATTTCGCAACTCTAATGAATCTTCCGCCTCTTTCATAAATACACCGCCGGATCTCATGAACCACTCATACTACCATCTTCAATCTCCTTCGCTCACATCGACAACCACAACAACAACGTGCCGGCAACCAAGCTCAACACTCTTATCGTCGTCGCCGTTCTTCCTCATCAAACGTCCACACAACCACCTACCTCCACAATGATTCACAATCGTAAAGTAAGATGTGTAAACAAAACAGATCGAGAAACGTAAACAACGAAAGTGTTGATAACAACACCGCGAAAACAAGCTCATCAAGTTCCCAACGACTACCACACTTCTACATTTTGGTAACATTCTGTTATTGGCTTGGTTGGTAATGTTGCTTTCGATTTTGATTTGTGTTAATGATATAACATCGTTTTGAATTTCGATTCGTGTTAATGTCGTAATGTTGTTTTCATTTTGTTTTATATATGTTGTTGTGGCAAATGTTGTTGTTCATTCAGAGTTATATGGTCACAATTAATGTCATGGTGATGCTGGTGCTCACTAATTCAATTCCCTTTGATTCACAACTGCAAGGAATGACACTGCTGTGAGTTTTCTTTTCGGCCAACATGACAAACACCTTTGACTCATACCTTCCTGCACCATCGTTCCATCCCTTTTTCTTTATCAATTCACATTTATTTTAAATTTACTTTATTGTTTTATAAAAAAAGGAAAATAATGTTAAGTTGGAGCTTTGTTTTTAGAAATAGAGTTTGTTTATGATTATTGTTTTGTGGAAAAAGAAAATAATATGATGTTAAAACGAATCATTTTCGAATTCTTTTTAAATCACTTCATGATGCTAGTACTGGTTTCATTCCCATACTTGTTCGCCAAATTAGAGAGGTTGTTGTTTGTCGACACGATGAATTACTTTTCAATCCATGTTGATATTATAAAATTATATTTTCAAGTGCTTCTTATGATTTTTTTAGTGATATGCAATAGTATTTCATTTATAATCTATTACAGTAATGCTATTTCTTACACAATCCAATTGTATGATATTACATAGTTAAGACACATTGTTTTCATAAGTTTTATGCTATTCTCACAGGTTATCCCAAAACGTTTATATGGATATATATGAGTTGAAAATGGTTTTTGAACATGTCATATAAGATGTTTCTTTAAGCTATCACTACTAACCAGTAATTAAAGAAGCATTTATGCTCTTGTATAAACTTCAATAAATAATTAGTGTTAGTGGTAATTAGGGACTTAAATTATTTTTTTAGATTTCCTATTTTTTTTTGAGCAATTTTGATTGTCAGATTTTAAATTATTTTTTTCAAGATCAATTGCAAAAATCACATGCTTTCATAATTAATTATAAACACTTGATCAACATCGATTTTCTTTTTCGCTTACTCAAAGCGGTTAAATCTTTTTCTTAACTAAACTTGGGATGAAAAACATATAGGAAGCGTTCGCTTCATTATTTCTCAAATATTCCAATGATTGGCGCACACCATATTACTTGAATTCTTGTCATCCGATTAAAGCTTCAACCACAATATTCAATTCATTTCTAAATCCACTTAAGCAAATCAAAACATTCTTACAATAATAAGAAATTAAAAGGGAGATGACTTTGAGTTTTCAATTTTTTCTCCTCGATTATTTGAATACAAGTTGTCTTACTTGGTTAGTCAAATAATTGTCGTTTCTCTACAAACTTCCAAACCAAGATTAAATCAAATTATTTTCATAATAACAAAGTAAAAAGGGAGATGACTTTGAGTTTTCAACTTCTCTCCTCAATTGTTTGAATACGAGTCTTCTTACTCTGTCAGTCGAACAATTGTCATTTTTCCGCAAATTAATAAATTAATCAAATCATTTCATAATAAACTATATGAAAAGGGAGATGGTCTTGAGTCGTCAATTCCTCTTCTCAAATGCTTTGATATGAGTTGTCTTACTCAGCCGTTCGAGTACTTGTCATTTATTCTAAAAATACATCAACCATACACAACCTTACTTTCATAATTACTCAAATGAAACAGAAAGCGGTATAGAGTCTTTTATTCCCTTTCTCGATTATTAGAATACGAGTTGTCTCACTCGATTCTCCGAGTATTCGTCATCCTTTCAAAACACTTTAACTATTATCAAATCCTTTTTATAATTAAGGATAAAAAAGAAAGTGGTATAGAGTCTTCTATTCCCTTTCCCGACTGTTAGGATACGAGTTGTCTTACTCAACTATCCGAGTAATCGTCATCCAAGCAAAATGTCTTAACACATCAAATCTATCTGTCTTCGCCTTCGTACGATCAAAACCAATCAATCAAAACATCCAATGTATTGATTCAACTTGTCACCCGTGTGACCAAAACTCTTTTCAGAAAGAACACTGTTAATCCTTTCGGATGCGCACAACATACTAGTGCTTAAGCCTTCGCCGAGAGTAGACAAGCTAGCGTTTAGCCTTTTGAACGCGATCTACACAGTTGTTCATAAAAAACACCAACCAAACGTAACCCCGAACTACGAATGCTCTGATTTCCTTATTATACCATAAGGATACGTAGGTAGGAGATTGTTGTAGCTTTGCGAGCACACTAATAAAAAACCTCTCATTTCTCCCTTTTATAAGGTCTTCATCCATTCTCATCCATTTCTATTTTCAATATACTTATAACCCGAAGATAACAACCAAACATAAATTAAAACTCGAAACGCACCTTAGAACTAAAAGGTTCCCGTTGAGTACAATGGACATAAGGGATGCTAATACCTTCCCCTTACGTAATCCACTCCCGAACCCAAATATGGTTGCGACGACCATTATTCCATTTCCTAAAGGTTTTATCGATACTTCCCTATCCCTTTATTGGGATAAATAAAGTTCGCTGGCGACTTTGTTCGAACACTAAATGTTTCTGCGACCATCGTGAGGAATCGTATTTTTCGAGATGCGACAGAAGGCGACTCTGCTGGGGACAAGGCTCCAAGCAAAAGAGAGTGAAGCCTAATTTAGTTCAATTTTTGTATTGTGTGTTAATCTTGTTTGTTTGTCTGTTATTTTTATTCTGTTATTATTATTCTGTCATAATTATTGTATTATGATTTTTTGACTATGTCTTATTTTGGGCTCTCTAGTTAGTAGTGCTTTGTGAGATAGGCTCTTTATCCGAGTCTGAGAAAAACCATAAGTTTTAGATGGTGGTTGCGTAGTGGACACCCACAAGGAGTCTTCCTTGTTGGGAGGATACGAAGACCCCGCCTAGAGGAGATTCTCTTGAGATATTATTGTCCAACGAGTCTTCGTCACGACGATAGTATTTTCAAGTTGGATCAATGACTCTAGGGACCTTTTAACCCACTCTATCCGGCGGTTATGTTGTATTAACCTACGAAGTTTCAGACTTGTTGGGTTAATATGAAAGCCCCAATCATATGAGATCTCTTGGACGTATTACTGTCTTACAGTAATATTTCCAACCTCTATCTATGACTCTAAGAACCTTGTTAGACCCCTGGACTCGAGAGTCGTGTAGTAGAATCCCCATGGAGCCTTCCTTGTTGGGACAATACGAAGACCTCACCTAGACGAGATCTTCTTAAGGATATTATTGTCCGACGAGTCTTCGTCACGACAGGGACGTTCTCAAGAAATATTTGTGACTCTAGGAACCTACCAACTGTAGAGCCTACCCCCGGGGTTCCTTTAATTAGAGATACTCGTCATTTACCCGTTATTCTGATCCATCTGAGAACACCTTGAACCTGTGATCCTGAACATATCACTACATTCATGCACATGTCACTACATCTGCATTCATCATGCGTTGCATATCATTTTCCACACAAAATATATACAAAAACCTCATCCATCCTTCGTCCATAACCTGCAGTTGATTTCCGGTACTAATATCATACTTGAAGTAGCTCTTGAAAGATCATGTATCCGTTGGAGCAAAGCCATATTGCACTGAGAGGAGATGTGGACTCGGTGAAAAATCAGCTAGACCAACTTGTGGAAGATGATAGTTTTAGCAAAGAAGGAAGACAACATTCAGCAGACTACAGTTGTTGAGAATGTTATGCTAGCTACAGTAAATGGTGTTACCCAACCTCAGCTTGTGCAAACCCAAGTTGATAACTCTACTGTACAAGAACGTCATGTTGTTCAAGATCCCTCACGTCATGATGCTATTGAGTATCACAGTTTTGCATTCTCCGTGCCAGATTACCATGGAACAAGCCTAGTGGTTAATGTTGAACAACCACAAGATGATGAGATTGCTAAAAGATGCAGCGTACTAGAGAAAAGACTCAAGGCCATATAAGGACAAAATACTCTTGAACTGAATGCTTTAGACATATGTTTGGTACCTGACCTGGTTATACCCCCAAAATTCAAAGTACCGGAATTTGAGAAGTACAAAGGGGATGGCTGTCCAAAGCACCATTTGGTGATGTTTTGTCGAAAAATGACCTCTCATGCCCATGATGATAAGCTAATGATTCACTGTTTTTAGGACAGTTTGACCGGGGCATTGTTGAGTTGGTACATGAAGTTAGAAAGAAGTCACGTTCAATCATGGTTGGACCTAGCTAATGGCTTCTTGAAGCACTACAAATATAATTTGGACATAGCTCCTGATCGCATGCAGCTGAGAGCCTTATCTAACGAGAGCAATGAATCCTTCAGAGGGTATGCCCAAAGATGGAGAGAGTTAGAGGCTTGCGTTGAGCCATCACTCTTAGACAAAGAATTGATGGAATTATTCAGGGACACCCTACAAAGTCCATACTTCGAAAGGATGATTAGCAGTATAACATCAGACTTTGCTAACTTAGTGACAATTGGAGAACGCATCGAGAGTGCCCTAAAAAGTGGAAGAATCCAAAGCATCTCGAGCAACCAAGCTAGCGAGACACAATCCCTCAGTGATTCCCAAAAGGAAGAAGATGATGAAATAAATGCAGTCATGGCAGGTGTTGGGTATTCTCACGACGCACCAACCATACCTTATGATTCTTCACCTTCTCAGCAATCACCATTTCTAACACCACGTTATCCTTATAGGCAACCGACAAGGCCTAAAGCACCATTCAAGCAACCATGGACTGTTCCTTATACAAATCAAAGATCTCGTGGTCAAGGATATCAGAATCAACATCTAAACCAGCATAGGCCTCGAAACAATCTGGAAAGAAGGAATGCTCCTCTCGATCCAATCCCTATGGCATAAAGTCAACTTTTGCCATGTCTGATTCAAAGCTCGCTAGTGGAGCCCAAGTCTCTCAGGCCATTGTCAGAACCATACCCACCTGGATATGATCCTGATGTGTAATGTGGATATCATGCCAGAATAATAGGGCATTCAACTGAAGACTGCAATGATATCAAGGCTAAAGTGCAACAATTGATCGACAAAAGATACATATCCTTTTAAGAAGGAAGCCTGTTGGTGCACGTTAACCTCTCGTCAGAATGAGTTCAAAGATTTCATAGAGTATCTCCTAATGCCAGTAGTTCAGACAGGAAGACATCCTCAACACTAGCAATCATTGGACTGATTTGTTTCTATTTTTGCATTTGTAGTTTCTTTGTTGTTAAAAGCTGCTTGTGTTTAAACATTGTTGTTTTTAATGGTAATATTGATGAAGTAATGATGCTTGTTTTGAATTAATTATCTCGCATTCGCTCATTTTTCTTCTCTTATATCAAAAACGAAAATACATCAGTGCTTCTCCCATTCACTTTTCTTTATCATAACTTTTGTTTTAGTAAATATTTGAGGGAGGATGACGAAAGCAAGATACCCATAATTGCTGACTATATGCTTCCGGACAAAATCTTACTGATGATGTGCAGGCATTGTTTCAAATTCCCAAACACTGAAGAGATAAGGAGTTAATCCCTAGTCAACCACTTGGAGCCTAGAAGTTAGGTGTTTCTTTCGGATGAACAAACCCTTATGTTTAACCTGGGAAAGGGTAGTGTTCAATTAATCTGACCACGCATTCAAATTACAAGACGAAATATCCCGTGTGTGGATCAACTACATGACCTACTTTGCACACATCCTAAAGTGTCGAAGGAACCTTGAAGAATCCAAAAGTTATGACGGTTGTTCTTCAATGACCAACAACTTGGCAGTCACATTCTAAAAAAGGAAATCAGTCAAAGAAAAACCCGCTAAGTCAAACACCCAAGAGGCGACTTAGGCAAAAATTAGGGCAATCCCGACAGACTAAAAGCTTCAAAAGCAGTTCAGGCAAAAGTTAGGGATCAAGACAAAAAAAAAATCAAAGGAGGTCACGAAAAACCCTCAACAAAACAAAACGAGATTCAGTGACCACCATATCCAAATCAAAAGGTCACCAAAATCCATAAAGAGAGAAATAAGTGACTGTCATTTCAAAAAGATCTTACACTACTGAAATCTCGTAAGAGTAAGTGTGTGTCAAATTAATTGAATGTAGGGTTGGAGATTATCATGAAGAAGGGATGGGTTAAAATAAACTTTAAGCCTTATATCCTTTTGTATCAATAACCATGAACCAAGCCACGTTACAACCCTCAAAAGACCTAATTGAGGCAGGGTTATTTCCGAAAGCATATTACAGCAAAGTTGCGTAAACTGACTCCTAAAGATTTTCTAATATTCAACATCAATGTCATTATTCTCGTTGTGTCTTTCACACTTTAAATTGCTAAATCAGCATTACATTTGGACTCATGGTCCACTCGTCACACACTATCACATCATTCCAATAAATGATTCTTTATCAAAACATGCATGAATATCGCATTAAAATCACCATTTATAAGCGAACAATTTTAATTGCAATTCAGTACTCGACATCATTGAAATTTCAACAAAGAGCAACCAGTGGAACTTGATCATTCACCAGAATCAAGACTACCTCCGAACATATGAATATGGGGCATGCCAACTAAACATCAATTGATCATAGGAAGATTACTCCATGAATTGGCCAGTCTTAAATAATCTCCAAACATCTGTTAATCAGGGGTAAGTCATTTCAAGAATCATTTAATCCAGAGTAAATCATCTCAGAATTCTATTAATTGGGGAAGATTGCCTAGAGGTTATGTTGGCCAGGGGCAAACCCCTTCAATGTTCAGTCAGGGGGAGTTAAGTCGCTTCAACGCTCATACTGGGGCAAGCTACCTCAAAAGTATAGAAAAGTAAACCACTTCGAGAGTCGGTTACTCAAGGAAAAATATTTTCATGACTTTAAATTTTGGGGCAAGCCGTCTCCAAATTATGGTACAATTGCTTTCGAAATCCTTTAGAGGTAAACGTCCGCAAAGACCCAACAAACTAGGGCAAGATAAGCCACACAAGAGCGAGTCCTCTCCATGTTTTCGAGCATTTCAAGCAAAAGCTTTTTCGCAAGTCAACAAATGTAGAGTTCAAGATGAGTGTCGGGGAATCATGCTACCACCCCATAAAATAACCTTTTGACAGACATAAGCCTTTCTAGAAAGAACCTTATCTTCCAATACCCACGCAGGGGTATTTTGGAAACCTGCAAATCATTGCATAAAGCATCCTCATGCATTAGTCATGTCGCTTTTCTCTAACATAAAACCATGCATATCATAAAATTCATCGGGTCTAACCCCATAACATGAAACTGTCATCAAAAAGCCTTAAAACACAAAATCTGACACCAAAGCCCAACATCGCTTGGCAATTCAAAGTCAAATTCTCGTTTGGCAATTTATGTCAAAGCCCAGTTCTCGTCTCGCAAACCTTTTCAAAGTCCAGTTCTCGTATGGAAAATTATTTCAAAGCCCAGTTCCTGTCTGGAAATTTATTTCAAAGCCCAGTTCCCATCTGGAAATTTATTACAAAGTCCAATTCTCGCCTGGAAATTTATTTCAAAGTCTAATTCTCGTTTGGCAATTTATTTCAAAGCCCAGTTCCCGTCTGGCAATTTATTTCAAAGCCCAGTTCCCGGCTGGAAATTTATTACAAAGTCCAGTTCTTGCCTGGAAATTTATTTCAAAGTCCAATTCTCGTTTGGCAGTTTATTTCAAAGTCCAGTTCCTATCTGACAACTTATTCCAAAGTCCAGATCCCGTCTGGCAAACTATATAAAAAATTAGTTCTTGTATGACAAATCATTTGCCAAATACCAGTTCTCGTCTGGTAGGTCACATATTTCGATACCAGTTCTCATTTGGTATTCAATTATTTTCACCAGTTCTCGTTTGGTAGCCTACTTTAAAAATCAGTTCCTGACTGACAAACAAAAACAAATTCAGTCCCGTCTGACATTTCAATTATTTTCACCAGTTTGCGTTTGGTAACATATCCTTCAAGTTCTGTCCTCATCTGGCAATTCCCATATAAAGTCCAACCTCATTGGCAGTCAAGAATAAAACCCTACAAAAACATCCAATTACACAGTTGCATTCCCACAGAAAATTCAAAAAAACACAGTCATATCGATCATCAACATACTCATGCATAACAATCCCACAAAATGGGAATTTCAACAAAATAAAAATCATTCGCATTCCTACATGCACATCCTAAATACCCCCAACAATTGCATACTGCCTACATCTCATGTATCCTCCCATGCATGATGCTTCCGTCCAAAATGGAGCATCACACAAAAATCACACCTAAATATCAGGATCTAGGGTCATGCACATGTATCCCAGACTTTCGTCATTCAGTTCAATGGATTCATTACCCTGCATGTTCTCGTGGAACCATTTCTCCAGTAAGACATTCTTTTCAACTATATGATTAATAATGACATTCCCGACATTTTCTCTGCTATCATTGCTCCCCAAATAGAGGTTACCCTAAAAAGTCTCTTATGAGCTTTTCCCCTGCAGAGCATTTCCAATATGTCTACCTCAAAAGGAGTATTTTCTTAAAAATTTCCCCCCAACAGAAGAATATTTGAGATACTGCTTCATTTATCCGAAGAATCTCATTTATTTGTTTGAGATACTGCTTCATCAATATGAAGAGTCTCATTTCAGATTCTTTTAGAGATACTGCTCTAATATCCTCGGAGAGTCTTAGATTTGATTAAGGTATTTTTCTCTTGCTGGAACATCTTAATTCTATCATATAAGATGTTGCTTCGACCTGATACAGAGAATCTCACTTTTACTGTTTGGAGATGCTGCTTCATCAATATGAAGAGTCTCATTTCAGATTTTTTTAGAGATACTGCTCTAATATCCTCGGAGAGTCTTAGATTAAATTAAGGTATTTTTCCCTTGCTGGAACATCTTAATTCTGTCATATAAGATGCTGCTTTGACCCGATACAGAGAATCTCACTTTTACTATTTGGAGATGCTGCTTAATCAATATGAAGAGTCTCATTTCAGATTTTTTTAGAGATATTGCTCTAAGTATCCTCGAAGAGTCTTAGATTCGATTAAGGTATCTTTCATTTGCTGGAATATCTTAATTCTATCAGATAAGATGCTGTTTCGACTCGATACAGAGAATCTCATTTTTACTATTTGAGATACTGCTTCATCAATATGAAGAGTCTCATCTCAGATTTTCTTTAGAGATACTGCTCTAATATCCTCGGAGAGTCTTAGATTTAAGTAAGGTATCTTTCCCTTGCTGGAACATCTTAATTCTATCATATAAGATGTTGCTTCAACTCAATACAGAGAATCTCATTTGTCTGTTTAGGAGATTGCTTCGTTTATCTGAAGAATCTCATTTATCTGTTTGAGATACTGCTTCATTTATCTGAAGAATCTCATTTATCTGTTTGAGATACTGCTTCATTTATCTAAAGAATCTCATTTGTCTGTTTGAGATACTGCTTCATTCATTTGAAGAATCTCATTTGTTTTCAAGATACTGCTCTAGTATCCTCGGAGAATCTTAGATGCGATTGAGGTATCGTTCCCTTGTTGGAATATCTCGATTATATCATGGACAAAACTGCTCCGTTGATCCCCAGAGAATATTGTGTTCAAGACAGTGTTCTGCTGAATTTTTCGGAAAGTCTTGGGTTCAGCTGAGGTATCCTTCCATTAGTGGAATATCTCGATCTTGGCATTCAAGATTTTGTTCTGATGATTCCCAAAGAGTCTTGACTGTTTCATTTTACCTTCTAAATAGTTTTTCTTACTGTATTTCTCACTGCATTTTCTTTATGCATTTTTTCCTTGCAATTCAAAGGACAAAATTCGGGTCTTTTTGTGTTTAATTATCTTCCACCCTGAATGTACGAAGACTGCTGTCATTCCCACGTTCTGGTTCAAGGTAATTAAATAGGGGAAGCTGTCATACCCCAATTTTGTCCAGGCATTTTAAATTTTCATAAATTCGATTTAAATTTTCAGTTTTCATCACATATACAGCATAACATGCATTTTATGTCTCATGCATAATTTCCACGACCATCGCTACTACGAATAAGTGTTTTTATCTCGGCTTGACGACCGGGGTAACGAAGGGTGTAATAGAAAATGTACAATTTTTTTCTCAGTTGAACTGTCACCCGAATGGAAAGTTATAATGTTCATGGCTTCCGGTGCAGTGGAAGAGGGCTTGTCCTGCAAGGCTAGCACTCCAACTCCCATTTCAGTATAAGAGTAAGTTGAGTCGTAAATGAAACTTTGAATTCAAAAAGTACTTGAGGAATGACGCACCTCACTCTTATATACTAGAGCAGTTATAACAACTTGGTAATTTGTAGGCATTGAATATAGAGATGTGTCTGATGGATCTTGGATTGAGATCACTTGTACTCTAGCCAAGGATAGCTTCCCAGCTCTGTGAGTGACGCGGTGGATCATTATGCTCTATGAACCATAATTATTAGGCCTTATAGATAAACCGAAACAATTGCTACTCCAAGACCATGCCATTTTTCTGTAGGATGAGGGATTTGTTGCATTTGTCCTCTTTTGTCGACCATTTCTTGGTTTTAGCAAAAAAGTCACGATGTGACATCATTGTCAAGGGGAATTTGTGCCATAGTTGCACCCTATATTTTAGAATTATTTTCTCCTTCTTTCTCATGATGACCTTTGGAAACCAGAGTACTTATATGTCTTTTCGAAAGAATATGAATCGTTTATAGTGCTTACTTCCTCCCTTTTAGTGAGACATTACCCAGTCTTTTTGAATAATTTACGGTTGCTTTGTTTGTTACCCTTGTTCTTTCGTCACCTACACTCTCGCAACATATTATTTTTCGTTACTGATGAAAGTGGTACATGTTGCTTGGATTAACCCTAAAATTCTGGAAACCATGTATATCTTTGCTCGTAAGGGTAGTCTTGAAAGGATTTTCCTCGATATGGGTCCTTCATTTTGACTAGGATATACTAACCAATGAAAATGACAAGAAAATTTGTAGCAAGTACAGTGGGTGTGTCACCCCTCTTAATGAGTGTACCTTCTTGTTTTGTGTGAAAATTGTTAATGTGACATAAGTGCAAGACGTAACTACGAATGTCTGGTCGCAGACAGTGCGTAAATAGACTTTAAAGACAATAAAGTTTAAATTAAAATAAAAGGAACTTGAAATAAATAACATTAAATGACATTTAGTAAATGACAAGAAAGAAAAGGTGTTTCAATCAAGGAAACATAAAAGTACAAAGAAAATAGGGACGCAAACTCACATAATTTCGCTCAAGCTGTTTTGTTGTTTGGCTTGGGTACTCTAGTTCTATAGAGAATGTATGTGAAAACTCGTAAACCATTATTACAATACATGATTCTACTATAAATACTAACTAGGAATAACTGTCTTCAATAATTTAACTCAACAGAAATTGACACGTCATTCAAATGCATGCAACTCTTGACTCCACCTCTTGCCACATTAGCAAGACTTTGAAAATGTCGAAATCATTTGCCTCACGTTCTCAAACTACTTAGAGGCTAGTAACTTCTTGCTTGTCGAAGACAGACACATCACATAAAGCCCTTCATCTTTGGTTTCCACAATCTTCTAAGTATAGAGTTTGTCAGAGAATCTTCTTTCGACATGGTGTCGAATAGTCGCTCGAGTTTATTCCTAAGACCCCTTCAACTAAATTTCTCAATATATCCTCTTGAGGTTCTTCCAAACTAAATATCAAGATGTCAGTCAAGAAGCTCTAGTCAACATGTCATTATTGTCGACTCTTGTCCAACACTTGTTACACTTAGTATTTTACCAAATGTAGCTTTAACTTGATTTCTCTACTAGACGGAAAATCCTAGGTCAATAGGTTCCCTAAAAAGGCCAATTTCGATCATGATCGAATGGAAGAAATGTGGCGTTTTTGAACTCTTTGACACTGTTCACCCTGTAGACGTCACATCAATAAACGTCCATGGTAATTAATTATTATTGTAGCCATTATGACCACGCTGCACAAAAAACTTCACGTCACAGACGTGCGTGCAAATCCATGATGATTACCTCTTAATTCCTATGAGTTTTAAATGAGAATGAAATCATTAAAAAATGCTCTAAATTCCATATAATCTTTTTCCATGAATTTTATTACGCCATTTGTCGACTCAGACACCACGTGGCTTAAATCATTTCGGTGGAAAACTGAATCGTTTTTATTATTGGATATTTAACATGTTCACTCAAACACTTTTCACTTCACTTCCATCTTCTACAACTTAAACACATAAAGAAAGATCTTCACCTTTGTTTCTTCTTCTTTAAGCTTTTTACCAAAAACCCGTTCATTTCAATGGCGCTTCTAGAATAACAGCATCCAGATTTCGCTGCTAATATCGAGCGTCCTCTATACATCAATGACCGAACTTATGTTCATGAGCCTCTTATGGAAGTAAAAAGAAGAAAAGTATGGTATCACTCTGCTTTCTTCCCATACATTCTTGCTGGTAAGGTACATGCTTTCATGGGTCCCTTATCCAAATTATCAAGAAACCCCAATTGCTGCAATATTTCTTCCCCATTTATCATGGTTATGAACCATTAGTGTTGCTTGATGGACCTTTCAAATTCAACTTTTTTAAGAACCGTGTTTTTCGTTCCTCTCCTCCAACTGAGGATGCTGAGTATGTGAAGTGGCTTGACATGGTTGAGAAAAATAAGAAACATTTTTGGAAGGATTTATGGATTTAACCTAATCCAGATGTCAAGAGTGGGTCCCTCCTACAACCCTCACATGCTCATTTCTTCCATATGTTTCTGGGATACGTCTACAAACACGTTCCACCTGTCCTGTGGGATGCTAACTCCTGCCCTTTTCGACATAGTTGTTATACTTGGACTTCAACCAACTGGTATAAATTTCGATCCCTCAAGGAAAACAAGTACCAATCATGCTTTCAACATTTCTAGGACTACTTACAACTCTTTTATGGAATACCGTAGAGAATCATCAAATCGAATCTATGAACACGAACACACTGCCTTCCTCGCCTACTGGCTCTCCAGGTATGTCTTCTACGCTCAATCTATTCAAGTATAAAAGAAGTACGTCCCCTTAGCTACCTAAATCCATGAAGGGAGAAAAATATGTCTGAGAAGATTAATCTTAATGGGCCTTTATGAGTCAGTAAGGATGGCTGTTGCAGACATGACAAGGAAGGAGAACACCAGCAACCTTCAAATAGGTGGGCCTATCTGGCACTTGCATCTGTGGCTCAATGCAACTTTTGAACCCTCTCTAAAAATTGGAGTTCCTCCTAACCCAAAGGTAGGAGTCGAAGGGCTTAGGCTTTCTAAGCTTACTCCTAACGATGGGAAGGTAGTCTCCAAAGAGACCTTTGAAAACTATTTTCTGATGTTTTACAGGTGTAAAACTTTTATTGAGATGATGGAAGCCTTTTCTAGTCGATAGTGCGGTCCTGACTAGTTTAGGAAACCTTTTCCCAATCCTTCTCGACAAGAAGAAGATGAGATAGAAAACAATTTACTTTCCTGCTTCAATCCTACTATTTTATGGATGACACTTACTACTGCCAAGACAGGTTTGAGGGTGGCTCCCTACCAACCAAACTTGGTAGCCAGGTAGTTTGGATTGAGTCGGCTTCTTACCAAATGCCTCATTATTAAATGTGAATACTTCTTCTGCTCCCTTGACACTGCTAGTGAGAAATGGTTTAAAGGAAACCACTTATCTTACCAAAAGAAATAAGTTTTCCTTCATGCTTTTGAAGACACCCTCTCTTACCACTACACTCAAGAACTTGAAGAGTGATGGGCCCAACATTGGGCTATTGTACCCAACCATACCCTCATAGCACAACATTTAGTATATGTTTTTTCTTTATTGAGAGAAAGAGGTAAGTTTGTCGAATGCTCTCAAACTGATTTATATTTTTTACTTTGGATCTTTTGATGCTAACACATTATGTTTCCCCTCTTGCAGGTATCCCATTAATCCAAAAGCTTCGACTGGTAGTTCTCAAGGCACCAGAACCTCAAGGACTCTGAGGGTAAACACTAACCCCCTTAATTATTCCCTTTTATTTTCGTCGACACTTCTAACCCAAACTTTCTTTCTTACAGAAAGAGAAAAACTAAAGCCTCTACCTTTATAAGGCTATCCAGACCAAGAGATTTAGATGATCGCACCGATGGTTGTTCTGATGACGAAGTCTTGGTTTGTATCTCCATTTATCATCTATTTGTTTTACCAAATTTATGATTTACTCATTTTGTCTAACTTTGTTAGTCTCCCCAGAAAGAGAGTGAGTTCAACATCAGTGATGACCAAGAAAATCCTCTTGTTCCTCCATCATCAATATCAAATGTCGGCGTCCATATTATTGAGACCAACATTATGCCCCCTGAGGTGAACACAAACCCATGTGAGGCCTCTGTCGGGAAAAAAAGAATAAGGACCAAAGCTGCAACAGTCCTCGAGGAAAGGGGAATTGAAGAGCGTGAACTGCCACTGCTAAAAAAAGAAAAGGAGTGGCAACACCTCTAAGTAACCCCATCGAGAAGCTGAAAAACAACAACCTCACATCATTGAGCTAAACTTGAACAAGTAACTTTACCTTTTTCTCTTTTCCATTTTTAACGCTTATTTATACTGATTTAACTTGTTTTTTGGAAGCCGGTCGACACTCCCTCGATAATTACTCCTTTTGACAACCTTTGAAGTGACGCTAGTAATGGTGGTGTCATCGACCAGGAGAACCTAGTTGGCGGTCGAATTTTGGAATTTGTTATGGTGAATACTACCAACCCAATCACTCAATATCCAACTGGAAGACAAAATATAAGCGTAACTATGTTCACTCCCACAAACCAACAAGCCTGGGTTATACTGCCGGAGGTTCTTATGAGAACGAATCTTCCCTAAGGACTTCCGGTGAGGGTTCATGTCAAGAAGACTCTCGACGTTGCTGGGCTTGGCCTAATGTAGCCACTTGGAGGGTCTCCTCCTCATGAAGGTCTTTAAGAGCAAACTCACTCCTCTCCAACTCCAAGGTCTTGCTCCACATAAAGTGTTAGTGAAGTGTCTACCTCCACCTTGAATGATTTGATAGTTGCTAATGAACAAGAGAATCCAATTGAGGCCTTCAAGATAATCCTTGATAACCAATATGTCTTTTATGACCTATCTCCCAACTCACCTGGCGGTTAACTTGAAAACTTTGATGAATTGTTTGGGCATCTAAAGTCCAAATTTATCAAGATAAATTTCCTCTATATTGTCAAGGACGATCCTATTATCGTACTCAAGATTCAAGGACTGGTAGTGAAACTGAGCAAGCCTGAAGTCCCAATCTCCATTGCTGACACTGTCTTGGATCTCAAACCTCTACTTGAGCAAGTTATCTAAGTGGTGAGGCGGAAACAAGAAAGTGGTTATCGTTTCGACCTAAGGGCGGGCATTCTCCGTGAACACCGAGGCTTGGTTTTTTATTCTCAAGCTCTAGTTGTTGAGTTAAAGGAGAAGGCCAAAGCAAAAAATAAATTGGCAACTCTGGAGGTCGACATCCTCACTTGGACTCAACAAATGAACTGATTGTGGTTGAAACTTCAAGCACCAAAGAAAGAGCGAGAAGAATTGAAGGCTTCTGAGCTGGACTCCGTCGATCAAAGGCTTGTCAAGGCTGCCAAAACTAGCCTGGGACGAGTCAAATTGCTAAGATGTTAGAAGGTGAAGTGGAGAAGTTGAAATCTTTTGATAGGTAGATCAACAAGAAACTCGAATGCACAAAGATTCACTTTGAATAATTAATGGAGAAACTGAAGTCCTCTATTTGATGTTATTTCATTTACATTTTAAAACTTGTAATGCAATTTCAAATTTGGTAAGGTTTGCAATATTTTGGCATTATTAATATACTATCTTGACTACCTTATATGCATTTTTATGTCAACATCTTTACTTATTGCAACATAGGATTATACTATTTCAAGTACTTCCCATTTATTCATAATATTCGACTATCAGGACTTAACTCCTTGATTTTCATAGGCATTGTTTGAAAATATCTGATTAATTTTAAATGGCACTTCCCAATTTGGAGACCATTTCCCTAAAGTCTTGTCTCTTTAATCCATAGGTAATATTACCTTCCAAACTTTCAACTTAACATTCTTGTTAAAGGCTTTAGCAACACACTCTTGTTGTCTAATCAAAACATCTAAAGCAATTAACCTTTCCTCATCTAGGTCGACTAGTTCATCCATAATTATGCTCCAATAATGATCTGCATGAATTTTTCCTTGCCTTTGAATTCTAATTGACTGCAAATTTATTTTTGTAGGCAACACTGCATCATGCACAAAGGCTAACCTAAAAGGCGTGTCATTATTTCGCTCCTTAGGTGACGTTCAATAATCCCAAAGTGCTTAATCTAGCGTATTATGCCAGTTCTTTGGATTGTGGCCTACATGCTTCTTAATCAGACTAATTACAACCTTGTTGCAGCTTCGACCTGATCATTTACTTGAGTAGAATAAAGGGAAGAAATCAATAGTTTGATCCATGATTCTAAGGTAAACTCGACCATCTTTCGTCCAATAAAGACCGATCCTTGATATGTGGTTATGGTTTTAGGGATCCTTAATCTAGATATTATGTTACTTTAAATGAAATTAATCACCACCTCTTGGTCGACATTTACCAAAACGTACCTGTGGGACTTAGACGATACTGGTCTGATCTCACCTATCAAATCCAAAGCCCAACCTTTGAACGACCAAGGTTTGAGTATTGCATGTCGCTGACTGGATGGAAGATATTGAATTCCTACGTGCTTTTGACATTCATGGAACCCTTTAGAAAACTTTATGCAATATTTCAACGTGGTGGTTGAATAGACTCCCTATGGAAATAATAAAGACTTCATTTTGTGGCCTGTTTTATGGTTGCCACATGATCCACTATATGCATTAAATATTGCCAAGTAGGCTTCAGTTTCACTCAGGCATTTAAGCAAAACTCCTTCAGGAGTCTTTTTAAATAACTCATTTCCCATGATCACGTAATTCAAAGCCGTGTATCAGATCTTTCGATATATAGTTCCTATTGGATCTTTCAATAACTTTATGATATGTTTCCTCCATTCTTCGTTCGAGATATTATCAATGATGAAAGTTTCAAAAAAATTGGGATTTAGGTCCCCTAATTATTCTACCCCCACCAATTTCGTGTTTGACAATTTTTTAGCCAATACACTGTTCGAGATCAACTTGTCTATAACAATAAGTTTTTCCAATCTTTCTTTTTGATACTCGACACCCTGAGGTAGTCTGGGCCAAATCATTGGCCTCCTGATTTTCAACTCTTGGCACATGCTTTATGTCAACCATTTCGAACTTCTTTAATAATTAGTTTGCCTTAACAAAATACATTAGCAAGTTATCATTAATGCACTTATACTCTTTTGTCAATTGCATCACCATTAGTTCTGAATCTCCCTTAATCTCGACCCTCGTTGCCCCCAGGTCTAACAAAATATAAAGGCCAGTTATCAAGGCTTCATATTCAACCTCATTATTGGAGCAACGACCATCTATGTTGAGTTTGTATTTAGTTGGAAATTCCTGAGGTGACATAGTCAGGATCCCAACACCAGTTCCTTTAGTTTGAACAGAATCGTCAAAATATAACTTTCATGCCGATTGCTCGACATAATTTTATGCTAGTTTTGTAATTGTGTGATCTACTATGAAATCAGCGACGACTTGTCTGTGAGAGAACTCTTTACTTTGAATTAATTTTTAATGATAGCAAATTGTGTGATCATCATCCAAATGTTGGTTGTGCATTACATTACATGATACATTTGTGTTTTATTGTGTTTTCATCCCACTCTATTGTTGCATAACTGTACATATAGACTTACATTGATACTTCTCTTAAAATAACAATTAAAATGCATTTTGTGTTAGTATGCATCAATACATAAGCCTCTGCATCGATACATACTGCATGTGGTATATCACAAAACTCCTTTTGTTCAGTATGCATCGATACATACAAGTCATGCATCGATACATGAAAGGCAAAAGGCTTTATGCATCGATCCATACGATCCATGCATCGATACATGACCTATTGAAACAGCCTGTGTATCAATGCATACGCATTAGGCATCGATACATACTAGTGTAAAAATCACATGCATCGATACATACGATTTATGCATCGATACATGATTAATCCATTTCACCTAAAATTCACATATCTTACAGTATGCATCGATACACACTCTTATGCATCAATACATAAAGCTGTTTTATGTTATAACAGTAACTGTTTTGCAGCATATATAAGACAGGTTATGACTGCAGTGAAATAGATGAATTCATTGAGGGAAAACAATTGAACACAAGATCAAAAGCAGTGTTGGAGCAATTGTTTGAGAGCAATTAGAAACCTGAAAGAGACTTCATCTTCTTCATCTTCTCAATCACTTCTCTTCAAGAACATTTACACATAACCATTCTTGTTCTTTGGATTAAAGAAGCATCGAGATAACGTTCAGTGGTACGATCAAGGATCTAGCTGTGGTTTGCAGTGGAACGATCGAGGATCTAGCTGAGTTGAAGATTGAAGGGGGTTTCTAGGAAAAACCTACTGGTTTGTCCTTCAAGAACTGGAGTGTTCTTGAGGGTTTGGGAGTCACGTTTGCAGAACATATTCAGCCGCAGCGTTGCGTTTGGAAATCGGGGGATTTCGCAAGCAGGTCGTGGAACCGGTGGATTGCTTGCAATTTCGTGCAGGAAAATCTTGATCGTGCTCAGATCAAGTGAAGGTTCATACAAGAAGAGGTTCTTAGAGTTTAGAATTCTGTCTTTGTAACATAACCTTGTATCAACGGATTCGGCAAATATTGATAATCAAAGTTCTCAATTTCATTTGAAATTGAGAGGGAGACGTACCCACACGCGAGGACGACGTGGGGAACTTCCTTACCAAATCTCTGCGTATCGTATTCTTACCTTACTCCTCTTTACGTTTTAAAACTGTTTTAGCAATTTCAGTTAGTGTGTGGTGATTGTTCCTGTTGCAAGACAGCAGTGGCAAGAAAACTTTTAAACAAACTCCATTGCTGTTTATCATCGATCACATACACACCAACTGTTTGATAAAACGGTTAGCTAGATTTAATTCATTGGAAATAGACTTTAATGATAAGTGCATTCAATTAGTTAAAATTCTGGTGTGAATTGTTTCTGTCATTCTCATTAAAATCCAGCAATTAAACTTGTGTGTCCGGCTTTCTAGTAGCGGTTCAGAATAGACGGAAGTCGATTCGGGACTGATTTTTCCGCCAACTTTGAAAACTCTGATAAAATTTCAAATCCATTAAATTTCAAAGAGGTGATCTATTCACCCCCCCTCTCGATCACTAGCCACACCGTCTAACAAGTGGTATCAGAGCGCCGGTTCGCTGGTGCTCTGTGGCTGCCTGTAACAGTATGGATTCTGAACCAAAGGGGGTGTAACACCCCATTTTCTACCCACGAGTTATAACAACAAAATCAGAGTCGTAAAAATTTTCTATAAATGGAATATTACATGTTCAACTTTAAACAATTTCCACTTTAAGGAATCATAACAATATGTAACACTTTTCTTAATTCGACAAAACAATGTCATTCACTCCAATAATTCAACTTCATAAAATCTTACGCAGCGGATTCATAACAAAATTCTTATCATCTTTAAGCAACATAAATACGACTTAACTTAAAGAGTAAACAACTATAGTCCTTCAAACAATTTAAATTTTAGTAACAATTAAAAGATCCACAAAGCAGACACGCGACAATCCCCCCGAGTGCTACGTATCAGAGCGACTGACCACTGACCCGACCAACGGTAACCGGCTACTTCTCAAGATTACCTGCACGTTGTCACATAAGGACAACATTCAACAGAAGGGGTGAGTTACAATAATTATAATCAGTATATGAAAAACAATACAGTAATTAAGAATCGTACACAAACACCACTTCTCAATTAAATTAAATACCCATACAACAAACCAACAAAAATGCAACTCTAATGAGACTCGACTCGTCATGCATGTGGTACCATTCGGAGTAAAACTCCCAACTTTAAATTTGCCGATTTAACGAGGCATCAAGGCTTAAGCCTTCAACTTTCAACTTTTGCCAATCCAGGCCAACCTGGTGTGAGCAAAGCTCCGACTTAATGCATATGAATTTACATGACATACACGACTTTAAAATTCCGACAACATAATAATAATAGCAACACAACAATGTTTTCAACATAATCAACTTATAATCAACTTTGGCTCACCAAGCTTACAACTCAATATCTTTAACAACTTTCCGTACACGGAATAACTTAACAACTCAGTCATACTTGTATCGACACTTCATAACATAAACCCAACAAAATTACTCATCAAAATTAACTATAATATTACCCGACTCACCCCGACGAACTTCATTAAATTCTGAGCAATTCGATTTTTCACTTTTCCAACAGCGTTAACCCGTTAACGCCCTGGGTTAACCCGTTAACGCAAGACAAAATACAATTTTTCAGCTTTTCTACAGCGTTAACCCGTTAACGCCCTGGGTTAACCCGTTAACGCAGGACAGAATACACTTCCAGGCAAATTTTAACAGTGTTAACCGGTTAACGCCCTGGGTTAACCGGTTAACGCAAGACAAATAGCAATATTTCACAATTCATAACAGTGTTAACCGGTTAACACCCTGGGTTAACCGGTTAACGCAAGACAGAAAGCTGTTCCTGCGCTAATACGAAGCAGAATGCAGAATTCTCCGCAGCTTCCGCCGTTGGAGGACTTCCGGACCTCCGATTCCAATTCCGTAAGAAGCTACGTTTTCGGAAACTCACTACCCATCCAATTACAGATTCAATTTCAGTTTTAACACACTTATCCAACACAATTTTTCAGCATTCAACATCCCAATTAGGGTCAAATCAACGGTTCATCACTACCCATTACATGTTAACCCATAATACCCATTAAACGACGATAAACCCCCCTTACCTTATTATTTTGGATCGAAGGTTGCTCTAAGAATCGGATTTCGGAAGTTTTCTTCTCCTTCCCCCTCGTTCGTACAACAGTTCTCAAATTCCTCTTCTGCTAACTTCTCTCCACTACTGTTTCTTTTTTTTTTTCTATCACTTCTTTTATTTTCTCTTTATTAAATTTACTAAATATTCTAATATCTAATGGGCCTAATATAACACCTCTCATTTTACTAATTAGCACACAATGATAAGCCCACTTACTCAAATAACACCACAATTATATTATTATTTCTTATAATAATTTCTACGATTTTCGACTAATTTCCGACTAACCACAATAATTACGTAAATATTAAAAATAACAAATAATTTTTTTTTTTTTTGGGCGTTACAACTCTCCCCCACTTAGAATATTTTCGTCCTCGAAAATTTACCTGCTTCAAACAGCTCAGGATAGGAGTCTCGCATCTTGCTCTCCAATTCCCATGTCATGCTTTCGCCCGCAGCTCCCAACCAAACGACTTTAACCAACACAATCTCTTTTCCTCGAAGAGTCTTTGTTTCACGATCTTCAACTCGTACAGGCTTTGTCTCCATTGTTAAATTATCCCGCACTTGCACATCATCCATACTAACTGTAACACCCCGATAAAATAAGATAATTATTTAATTTAAGTTAATAATACATTTATTAATTTAATTAAATAATTGAAATATTATTATTGGAATTATTATTATTGGATTATTATTTTATTGGAATAAAAGTTGGAATTAGAAAAAGATCCCATTTGGTAAAAAGAGGTTTTCACGTGAAAACAGAGAAGCGACTCAAAAGAGGAAAAAGGGCAAAAAGGCAGAGCCAGAGAACAAGGGTTGGAGAGAGGAAGAGCTTGAAGCTGAAGGATTGCCGGATTAACTCAGGTAAGGGGGGTTTATCGTCGATTAATGGGTATTATGGGATAACATGTAGTGGGTAGTGATAAACCATGGATTTGACTCTGATTAGAATGATGTATGCTGAAAATTGTGAAATATTGGATGAACGAAATATGGGTTTTAATTGGAGAAATTCGTAAGAATCAGATGGAATAATGTTAGCATTTGTGAAATCGAATAGGGTATGATTCGTGTTAGGTGATATGAACGATTATTGTGTAAAATTGGACTGTGGAAGGTTGGAATTGGGAGATCTCGTAGCAGAGAACACCATTGCAGATCTGGAAATCTGGTTTCTGGTCATACGCGTATGGCACTAGGCAATACGCGTATGAGATGGTCTGGTACGCGTATGGCACTAGGCATTACGCGTATGGATGAGGAAGATGATGTTTTGAACGTGGTTTGGTCTCTGTTGGTACGCGTATGAGGAAGTGGTACGCGTAGCATACGCGTATGGGACAGGTGATACGCGTATGGAATTGGCTGAGAATTGGGCCATACGCGTATGGGACTAGGCAATACGCGTATGGGCAGGATTGTGATTTTTCTGTGCTGTTGTTGTGCAGTTTTTGGTTGTTCAGCTGAGTAATGTAATTTAGCAGATGTATGATAGAGTAGGGATCATTCCCGTTGTTTTGAGTAGTATAGGTATTAGTAGAGTGTGCTAATGCTGTGATTGATTATGTGGTATGACATGATATGATTATGTGGTGAATATGTTGATGATGTATGATGATATGCATAATGTTGTGAATGTATCTATCATGTCTGAAATTATGAATGGACTGTTTATGGCTTAGAGTGTGAGCATATGTCCATTGTGGATGATTGTTGATGTTTGCATGACTAAGTGATTTAGCTTGCATATTGTGGCCTTTATGGTGGTAGCTAATTCCCATGGTGAGGAATTAGTGAGTTAGTATTGTGGATTGTTGTTGATGTTTGCATGCTAGGTGATTAGCGTGCATATCATAGCCCTTGGGGTGGTAGCTAATTCCCATGGTGAGGAATTAGTGAGTGAGTCACTAGGTCTCAAATGAGTGGGACTAGTGAGCTTGGTAGCCGTACCTGGATTTGGTCGGTGAGGTTGAACTATATGTTCACGAATAGTCGGTACCGCATGCATGGAGTCTCATTGCATAATGTATGTATGTATGGCGTATAATATGAATGGATGTATTCCAATATTATACGTGTGTTTTATGGTTGTGTTGAGTTTGAGTATGATGATGATGATGATTATGAGTTGATATTGCCGTTGTTGTATATGTGTAATCTGATTAGGGTGATGATATGTGTTAAATTACTTAGCATTACATGATATTTTATAATGCTTATTACGTCGATTGAGGAACTCACCCTTACAACTATTTTTTAGGTAACGAGCAGTGATTGAGTAGAAGCTAGTCCTTGGAGTCTAGTGTAGTTCCTTAGTGGGTCATGCTCTGGTAGATGTAACATCGGGACGGGATGTTTTACCTTACTTTCATTGTTGGTTGTTGAATGATCTTACCTGTAATGTGTTACATGGTTTGCATGTTGTTGTTAATTTCTATCCGCTGCGTATTATGCAAATGTTTTATTTTGATTAAATAAATGAGCATGACAGGATATTTTGGAACATGGTGTGAAGTGATTGTGTGACACCCTTAATTGCATAATTACTCTGATTGATATATTGCTATTTTAATTAAATATTTTGGGGTATTTGAGAAGGGTGTTACATTAGTGGTATCAGAGCATAGTCGGTCGAGTCGAGTCGTAATTATTCTGTTTCCCCTGTACTGGATAGGTGTTGTATAACCCTATCAGTACTTATTGTTTAGTTGTTGGGTTTTCAGAATAGAGATGGCTGGAAGAGGTAGAGATGATGCTGCGATTGCTGAGGCTCTGGGTATGCTAGCTGGAGTACTTGGAGGGAATCCGAATGTTGTGGGAATGGGAGCTGCTCGTCAACTGAGTGAGTTCCAGAAGAACAATCCTCCAATGTTCAAGGGAGCATACGATCCAGATGGTGCTCAGAAGTGGTTGAAGGAGATTGAGAGGATCTTCCGAGTGACTGAGTGTGCCGATAACCAGAAGGTCAGGTTCGGTACGCATATGCTGTCAGAAGAAGCAGATGATTGGTGGGTTGCTACCCGCACTGAGTTGGAAGCTGCTGGGAATACTGAGATCACTTGGGCGGTGTTCAGAGAGAGATTCCTGAGGAAGTACTTTCCAGAGGATGTCAGAGGAAAGAAAGAGATAGAGTTCTTAGAATTGAAGCATGGCAATCGGTCTGTTACTGAGTATGCTGCTAAGTTCACAGAGCTGTCGAAGTATTACACTCCCTATAACGAGGCTACTGGGGAATTTTCGAAATGTGTGAAGTTTGAGAACGGATTACGTCCCGAGATCAAGCAGGCTATTGGGTATCAGCGGATTAGAGTGTTTTCCGATTTGGTTGACTGTTGTAGGATTTTTGAACAGGATACCAAGGCTAGAGCAGAGAGCTATCAGCAAAGGGTTGATAGGAAAGGCAAGAATCAGAATGATCATGGGAAACCGTATGCAGCTGGCAAAGGTTTCCAGCGACAGAGTGGGATGAAGAGGTCTAGTGGGGGAGACTCCAGTGCCCCTGCTAAATGTTTCAGATGTGGTCAGGCTGGACATCGTATCCATGAGTGTACCAATAATGAGAAGAAGTGTTTTAAGTGTGGCAAAGGTGGTCACTTGGCTGCAGATTGCCGGTTGAAGACTGTGACTTGTTTCAACTGTGGAGAGGTGGGTCATATCAGTCCACAGTGTCCTAAGCCGAAGAAAGAGAATCAGTCGGGAGGCAAGGTCTTTGCTTTATCGGGTTCTGAGACTTTTGCAAATGATCGTTTGATCCGAGGTACGTGTTATATTAATGGCTTTCCTCTTGTAGCTATTATTGACACAGGTGCGACTCATTCCTTTATATCTTTGGATTGTGCTGTGAAACTTAAGTTAGAGATATCTGAGATGCATGGAAGTATGGTGATTGATACTCCTGCGAAGGGTTCAGTGACTACTACTTCAGTTTGTTTGAATTGTCCTTTGAGTATTTTTGGTAGAGACTTTGGAATGGACCTAGTGTGTCTTCCACTGGTGCAGGTTGATGTTATCCTGGGTATGAACTGGTTGGTGTTTAACCGAGTTTATATCAACTGTTTTGATAAAACTGTGATCTTTCCTGAGATTGAGGAAGGAAAGAGTTTGTTTCTATCAGCGAGGCAGGTGAATGAGGCGGTAGCAGATGGGGCAGAGTTGTTTATGCTGTTAGCGACTTTGGAGGCTAAAGATAAACTGGTGATTTGCGATCTAGCCGTAGTGTGTGATTTTCCTGATGTGTTTCCTGAAGAAGTGAATGAATTGCCGCCAGAGCGTGAAGTTGAGTTCTCGATTGAATTGGTACCTGGTACTAGGCCGATATCTATGGCTCCGTACCGTATGTCTGCTGTTGAGTTAACTGAATTGAAGAGTCAGTTGGAAGATCTGTTGGATAAGAAATTTATTCGTCCGAGTGTGTCACCGTGGGGTGCACCAGTGTTGTTGGTTAAGAAGAAAGAAGGTACTATGAGGTTGTGTGTGGACTACAGGCAACTGAATAAAGTGACGATCAAGAATCGGTATCCTTTGCCGAGGATTGATGATTTGATGGATCAGTTGGTTGGTGCGAGTGTGTTCAGCAAAATAGATTTGAGATCTGGGTATCATCAGATACGTGTGAAAACTGAGGATATTCAGAAGACTGCTTTCAGAACAAGGTATGGACATTATGAGTATTCTGTAATGCCTTTTGGTGTGACTAATGCGCCTGGAGTATTTATGGAGTATATGAATAGGATTTTCCATCCGTACCTAGACAAGTTTGTTGTGGTGTTTATTGACGATATTTTGGTGTATTTGAAATCTGAAGAAGAGCATGCTGAACATTTGAGAGTGGTTTTGGGAGTTCTACGAGAAAAGAAGTTATTTGCTAAACTGTCAAAGTGTGAATTTTGGTTAGAAGAGGTTAGTTTTCTTGGTCATGTGATTTCAAGAGGTGGTGTTGTTGTTGATCCTTCTAAGATAGAAGCGGTATCTAAGTGGGAAGCTCCGAAGTCAGTTTCTGAGATAAGGAGTTTTCTTGGACTTGCAGGTTATTATAGGAAGTTCATTGAGGGATTTTCTAAGTTGGCGTTACCGTTGACGATGTTGACTAGAAAGGGGCAAGCGTTTGTTTGGGACTCAAAATGTGAAGAAGGTTTCCAAGAGTTAAAGAGAAGGTTAACTACTGCTCCTATTCTGATATTACCAAGTCCGTCGGAACCATTTGAGGTTTACTGTGATGCTTCATTGTTGGGTTTGGGTGGTGTTCTGATGCAGAATAAGCAGGTTGTAGCTTATGCTTCGAGACAACTGAAGGTTCATGAGAGGAACTATCCGACACACGATTTAGAGTTGGCAGCTGTGGTATTTGTTCTGAAGTTATGGAGGCATTACTTGTACGGGTCAAGATTTGAGGTTTTCAGTGACCATAAAAGTTTAAAGTATTTGTTTGATCAGAAAGAGCTGAATATGAGACAGAGGAGATGGTTAGAGTTTCTGAAGGATTATGACTTTGGTTTGAATTACCATCCGGGTAAAGCAAACGTAGTGGCTGATGCATTGAGTCGGAAATCATTGCATATGTCGATGTTAATGGTTAAGGAATTGGATTTAATTGAGCAGTTTAGAGACTTGAGTTTGGTGTGTGAGAGTACTCACAATAGTGTTAAATTGGGAATGTTGAAGTTAACGAGTGGTATTCTGGATGAGATTAGAGAGGGTCAGAAATCCGATGTGCTTTTGGTTGATAAGTTGACTCTAGTGAATCAAGGTCAAAGTGGTGAATTCAGAGTTGATGAGAATGGTGTTTTGAAATTTGGTAACCGGGTGTGTATTCCGGATGTTACCGAACTTAAGAAGAGTATTCTTGAGGAAGGACATCGTAGTGGCCTGAGTATTCATCCTGGAGCTACGAAGATGTATCATGATTTGAAAAAGTTATTTTGGTGGCCGGGAATGAAAAGAGAAATTGCGAGTTTTGTTTATTCTTGTTTGACTTGTCAGAAGTCAAAGATTGAGCATCAGAAGCCGTCTGGGCTAATGCAACCGTTGGCTATTCCAGAGTGGAAGTGGGATAGTATCAGTATGGATTTTGTTTCTGGTTTACCGAGGACAATTAAGAATTTTGAAGCTATTTGGGTGATTGTCGACAGATTGACGAAATCGGCTCATTTCATTCCGATCAGAATGGATTATCCGTTGGAGAGATTAGCTGAGTTGTATATTGAGAAAATTGTAAGTTTGCATGGTATTCCGTCGAGTATTGTTTCGGACAGAGATCCTAGATTTACATCGAAGTTCTAGGAAGGTTTGCAGAGGGCTTTGGGAACTAAGCTGAGATTGAGTTCTGCATATCATCCGCAGACTGATGGTCAGACTGAGAGGACGATTCAGTCACTAGAGGATCTTTTGAGAGCTTGTGTTTTGGAAAAGGGAGGTGCTTGGGATTGTTATTTACCTTTGATTGAGTTTACCTACAACAATAGTTTTCATTCGAGCATTGGTATGGCACCGTTTGAAGCTTTGTATGGTAGGAGATGTCGGACACCTTTATGTTGGTATGAGTCTGGTGAGAGTGCTGTGGTTGGACCGGAGATTGTTCAACAGACTACGGAAAAGATTAAGATGATTCAGGAGAAGATGAGAATTGCTCAGAGTCGTCAGAAGAGTTATCACGACAAGAGAAGGAAGTCACTTGAGTTTCAAGAGGGGGATCATGTGTTTCTTCGTGTTACTCCGATAACTGGGGTTGGTCGAGCTTTAAAGTCGAAAAAGTTGACACCTCGATTTATTGGTCCTTATCAGATTTTGGAGAGGATAGGGGAGGTAGCCTATCGTATCGCTTTACCGCCGTCACTTGCGAATTTGCATGAAGTTTTTCATGTGTCTCAGTTGTGGAGGTACATTCATGATCCGTCGCATGTGGTCCAAGTAGATGATGTCTAGGTGAGAGATAACCTGACTGTTGAAACATCACCTATGAGGATAGAGGATCGAGAGTTGAAGCAGTTGTGGGGTAAAGAGATTGCTTTGGTAAAGGTAGCTTGGGGAGGACCAGCAGGTGGCAGTGTGACTTGGGAACTTGAGAGTCAGATAAAGGAGTCTTATCCAGAGTTATTCGCCTGAGGTATGTTTTCGAGGACGAAAACTCTTTTAGTGGGGGAGAGTTGTAACACCCCGATAAAATAAGATAATTATTTAATTTAAGTTAATAATACATTTATTAATTTAATTAAATAATTGAAATATTATTATTGGAATTATTATTATTGGATTATTATTTTATTGGAATAAAAGTTGGAATTAGAAAAAGATCCCATTTGGTAAAAAGAGGTTTTCACGTGAAAACAGAGAAGCGACTCAAAAGAGGAAAAAGGGCAAAAAGGCAGAGCCAGAGAACAAGGGTTGGAGAGAGGAAGAGCTTGAAGCTGAAGGATTGCCGGATTAACTCAGGTAAGGGGGGTTTATCGTCGATTAATGGGTATTATGGGATAACATGTAGTGGGTAGTGATAAACCATGGATTTGACTCTGATTAGAATGATGTATGCTGAAAATTGTGAAATATTGGATGAACGAAATATGGGTTTTAATTGGAGAAATTCGTAAGAATCAGATGGAATAATGTTAGCATTTGTGAAATCGAATAGGGTATGATTCGTGTTAGGTGATATGAACGATTATTGTGTAAAATTGGACTGTGGAAGGTTGGAATTGGGAGATCTCGTAGCAGAGAACACCATTGCAGATCTGGAAATCTGGTTTCTGGTCATACGCGTATGGCACTAGGCAATACGCGTATGAGATGGTCTGGTACGCGTATGGCACTAGGCATTACGCGTATGGATGAGGAAGATGATGTTTTGAACGTGGTTTGGTCTCTGTTGGTACGCGTATGAGGAAGTGGTACGCGTAGCATACGCGTATGGGACAGGTGATACGCGTATGGAATTGGCTGAGAATTGGGCCATACGCGTATGGGACTAGGCAATACGCGTATGGGCAGGATTGTGATTTTTCTGTGCTGTTGTTGTGCAGTTTTTGGTTGTTCAGCTGAGTAATGTAATTTAGCTGATGTATGATAGAGTAGGGATCATTCCCGTTGTTTTGAGTAGTATAGGTATTAGTAGAGTGTGCTAATGCTGTGATTGATTATGTGGTATGACATGATATGATTATGTGGTGAATATGTTGATGATGTATGATGATATGCATAATGTTGTGAATGTATCTATCATGTCTGAAATTATGAATGGACTGTTTATGGCTTAGAGTGTGAGCATATGTCCATTGTGGATGATTGTTGATGTTTGCATGACTAAGTGATTTAGCTTGCATATTGTGGCCTTTATGGTGGTAGCTAATTCCCATGGTGAGGAATTAGTGAGTTAGTATTGTGGATTGTTGTTGATGTTTGCATGCTAGGTGATTAGCGTGCATATCATAGCCCTTGGGGTGGTAGCTAATTCCCATGGTGAGGAATTAGTGAGTGAGTCACTAGGTCTCAAATGAGTGGGACTAGTGAGCTTGGTAGCCGTACCTGGATTTGGTCGGTGAGGTTGAACTATATGTTCACGAATAGTCGGTACCGCATGCATGGAGTCTCATTGCATAATGTATGTATGTATGGCGTATAATATGAATGGATGTATTCCAATATTATACGTGTGTTTTATGGTTGTGTTGAGTTTGAGTATGATGATGATGATGATTATGAGTTGATATTGCCGTTGCTGTATATGTGTAATCTGATTAGGGTGATGATATGTGTTAAATTACTTAGCATTACATGATATTTTATAATGCTTATTACGTCGATTGAGGAACTCACCCTTACAACTATTTTTCAGGTAACGAGCAGTGATTGAGTAGAAGCTAGTCCTTGGAGTCTAGTGTAGTTCCTTAGTGGGTCATGCTCTGGTAGATGTAACATCGGGACGGGATGTTTTACCTTACTTTCATTGTTGGTTGTTGAATGATCTTACCTGTAATGTGTTACATGGTTTGCATGTTGTTGTTAATTTCTATCCGCTGCGTATTATGCAAATGTTTTATTTTGATTAAATAAATGAGCATGACAGGATATTTTGGAACATGGTGTGAAGTGATTGTGTGACACCCTTAATTGCATAATTACTCTGATTGATATATTGCTATTTAGTTAAATATTTTGGGGTATTTTAGAAGGGTGTTACACTAACCACATGAGACGGATCTGAGACATACTTCCGAAGCTGCGACACATGGAATACATCATGCAAATTCGAAAGATTAGGTGGTAATGCCATCCGATAAGCAACTTTTTCAACTCGTTCTAAGATTTGATACGGACCAATGAAGCGAGGAGTGAGCTTTTTAGACTTCAAAGCCCTCCCAACACCGGTCACAGGCGTGACTCTCAAAAACACATGGTCACCAGCTTGAAATTCTAAATCCTTCTTCCGCTTGTCATGGTAACTCTTCTGCCTACTCTGAGAAGCTTTCATCTTCTCTCGAATAAACTTCACTTTCTCGGTAGTTTCTCGAACTAACTCTGGTCCAAGTACTACACCCTCACCAGATTTGTGCCAACACAACGGAGTTCTACATCTACGACCATACAATGCTTCAAAAGGCGCCATTCCGATACTAGAATGGTAACTATTATTATATGTGAACTCGATCAATGGAAGATAAGTGTCCCACGAACCTCCTTGTTCAAGAACACAAGCTCTCAGTAAATCCTCCAATGAATGAATAGTTCTCTCAGTTTGGCCATCAGTTTGAGGATGATATGCCAAACTCAACCTCAACTTAGAGCCCAACGAATCTTGCAGACTTTTCCAAAATCCCGATGTAAACCTTGGATCTCTGTCCGACACAATACACAGAGGAACACCATGCAACTTTACAATTACTCGGATGTAAATCTCTGCCAACTTCGCAATTGGGTAAGTGATGTTAATAGGTATGAAGTGAGCCGACTTCGTGAGCCTATCAACGATCACCCAAATCGAATCATGCCCTCTTAAAGTAGCAGGCAGCCCCGTTACAAAGTCCATCGAAATGCTATCCCATTTCCATTCTGGAACTTCCAACGGTTGCATCCACCCAGCAGGCTTCTGATGCTCAATCTTCGACTTCTGACAAGTTAAGCACGCATACACAAAACGAGCCACATCTTCTTTCATTCCGGGCCACCAAAATATTTTCTTTAAATCCTGATACATTTTAGTAGCTCCTGGATGAATACTCAAACTGCTTCTATGACCCTCTTCTAGAATGCTTCTTTTCAAAATCGCGTCATCAGGAATACAAATTCTTTCCCCTAATTTCAACACACCTCTCGCATCAATCTTAAAGTCACTCTTCTCTGATTGACCACAACGATTAAGGATATCTACTAATTTCACATCCAATTTCTGTGCCTCTCGGATACTATCCATAAAATCATTATTAATCTTTAGCATTCCTAGCATTACACTCTGCGGGGTTACTTCGCAAACCAAACTCATATCACGAAATTGCTCAATTAATTCCAACTCCTTAATCATCATTGCCGACACATGCAAGGTCTTTCTACTTAAAGCATCGGCCACAACATTTGCTTTTCCTGGATGATAATTCAAACCGAAATCATAATCCTTAAGCAATTCTAACCACCTACGTTGTCTCATGTTCAGCTCTTTCTGATCAAATAGATACTTTAAACTTCTGAAAACTTCAAATCTGGAACCATAAAGGTAATGCCTCCAGATTTTTAGCACAAACACCACAGCAGCAAGTTCAAGATCATGCGTAGGATAGTTCTTTTCATGAATTCTTAACTGTCGCGACGCATAAGCAATTACTCTATTATTTTGCATGAGCACACCTCCTAAACCCATCAATGAAGCATCACAGTAAATTATAAACGGTTCCCCCGGATTTGGCAAAGTCAAAACCGGCGCCGACGTCAATCTCCTTTTTAATTCATTAAAACTCTCTTCGCACTGAACATCCCACACGAAAGCTTTACCTTTACAAGTTAATTTAGTTAACGGAAATGCTAACTTAGAAAATCCTTCAATAAACCTTCTATAATATCCAGCTAATCCCAAAAAGCTTCTAATCTCGGTAGCCGACTTAGGAGTCTTCCATTGCAATACAGCTTCTACCTTGGAAGGATCTACAGCAATACCTTTTCCTGAAATTACATGGCCGAGAAAACTGACTTCTCTTAACCAAAACTCACACTTGGACAGCTTCGCATACAATTTCTTATCTTTCAAAACATCCAACACTAATCTCAAATGTTCCTTGTGCTCTTCTTCGGACTTAGAGTAAATCAAAATATCATCAATAAATACTACCACAAAATGGTCCAGATAAGTATGGAAAATACGATTCATGTATTCCATAAATACTCCCGGCGCATTAGTCACACCGAAAGGCATCACAGAATACTCATAATGTCCATACCGAGTTCTGAACGTTGTCTTCTGGATGTCTTCATCTTTCACTTTGATCTGATGATAGCCCGATCTCAAATCAATTTTACTGAACACACAGGCACCCACTAATTGATCCATCAAATCATCTATTCTCGGTAGTGGGTACTTATTCTTGATCGTTACTTTATTCAATTGTCTATAATCAATACAAAGCCTCATACTACCATCTTTCTTCTTTACTAGCAACACTGGAGCTCCCCACGGTGACACACTTGGTCTTATAAACTTCTTCTCAAGTAAGTCTTCCAATTGCTTCTTTAATTCATACAATTCAGATGCCAACATTCTATACGGTGCCATCGAAACAGGCCTAGTACCAGGTACCAGATCAATAGTAAATTTAACTTCCCTCTCTGGCGGCACACTAGGAATTTCATCAGGAAAAACTTCAGGGAATTCTTTCACCACTAACAGTTCCTCAATCTTAGCTTTACTCTCAACCGACAACGTCGCCATCAAAGAAAACATCTGAGCTCCCTCTTTCATCAATTTTCGCAATTCTCTGAAAGGTAATAAGTCAACTCCTTCCTCTTCAGGAGTGGAAAACCTCACCGACTTATGATGACAATTTATATGAACATAATTATACTCTAACCAGTTCATACCAAGAATTACATCCATCCCATCCAACGACAAACATACTAAACCAACATAGAAATCTTTATCGAAGATCGACAAAGGACATTTTAAACATACCAAAGAAGTAGTTATTGATCCCTTAGCTGGGGTCTCAACAATCAATTCACCATCCAAAGCGGACAATTTTAAACCCAGTCTTCGAGCACAGTTAGTAGAAATAAAACAGTGTGTAGCACCGGTATCAATAATAGTAATTAAAGGAGTACCATTTATGAAACATGTACCTCGGATAAGTCTGTCCTCACTGGAGGTTTGAGTTCCGATCAATGCGAACACCTTTCCAGTTTGAGATTTCTTTGGCTTCTGACACTGACTTCCAATATGCCCTTCTTCGCCACAATTAAAACAAATCATTTCCTTGTGCTTGCAATCAGCTATTGCATGGCCAGTCTTACCACAGCGAAAACACCTCTTTACTTCAGCAGTGCATACATTACTCTTATGACCAGCCTGACCACATTTGAAGCAAACTATACCAGCAGGAGCACCTCCCCTACTAGTCCTCTGAGCCGGAGCAGCTCCTTGTTTCCCTTTTCCCACTGGAGCATCATACGGCTTGCCACGGTTTTGATGTTGCTTGCCCCTGCGGTCACTGACAATCTTGTAATGAGCATTATTGTCTTCTTCAAATATCCTGCAGCTATCAACCAATTCAGTAAAAATGCGTATCTTCTGATACCCAACAGCCTTCTTAATTTCAGAGCGCAGACCGTTTTCAAACTTGATGCACTTTGAAAATTCAGCACCAGCACCAGTGTAATGAGGATAAAATTTGGACAACTCCACAAATTTTGCAGCATAATTAGTGACAGACATGTTTCCTTGCTTCAGCTCAAGGAACTCAATTTCTTTCTTACCACGGACATCTTCCGGATAATACTTTCTCATGAATTCCCTACGGAATACATCCCAAGTAATGACTTCACCTGCCACGGTCAACCTCTCGTGAGTCTCTAGCCACCAGTCATCAGCTTCGACTGCTAGCATGTGAGTACCATACCGAACCTTCTGAGCTGGAGTGCAATCCATAACACGGAAGATTCTCTCGATCTCTTTCAACCATCCCAAGGCTGCATCCGGATCATGCTTCCCTTTAAACACCGGCGGATTCTCTATTTGAAAAGTCGCCAAGCTACGTGATCCAGCATCTCCACCAGCATTTGGCAAGTTCTGCACAGCTTGTGCCATCGCTTGCATTGCGGCAGCCATTGCAGCATCATTCCTTCCAGCCATTTCAACTTATCACTACAACATAACTTAAAAGTTAGATTAGTAACAATACCCAATTGTTAGACAGTAACGACACGACAACTGGTCGGACAGACCGACCTGCTCTGATACCACTAATGTAACACCCCATTTTCTACCCACGAGTTATAACAACAAAATCAGAGTCGTAAAAATTTTCTATAAATGGAATATTACATGTTCAACTTTAAACAATTTCCACTTTAAGGAATCATAACAATATGTAACACTTTTCTTAATTCGACAAAACAATGTCATTCACTCCAATAATTCAACTTCATAAAATCTTACGCAGCAGATTCATAACAAAATTCTTATCATCTTTAAGCAACATAAATACGACTTAACTTAAAGAGTAAACAACTATAGTCCTTCAAACAATTTAAATTTTAGTAACAATTAAAAGATCCACAAAGCAGACACGCGACAATCCCCCCGAGTACTACGTATCAGAGTGACTGACCACTGACCCGACCAACGGTAACCGGCTACTTCTCAGGATTACCTGCACGTTGTCACATAAGGACAACATTCAACAGAAGGGGTGAGTTACAATAATTATAATCAGTATATGAAAAACAATACAGTAATTAAGAATCGTACACAAACACCACTTCTCAATTAAATTAAATACCCATACAACAAACCAACAAAAATGCAACTCTAATGAGACTCGACTCATCATGCATGTGGTACCATTCGGAGTAAAACTCCCAACTTAAAATTTGCCGATTTAACGAGGCATCAAGGCTTAAGCCTTCAACTTTCAACTTTTGCCAATCCAGGCCAACCTGGTGTGAGCAAAGCTCCGACTTAATGCATATGAATTTACATGACATACACGACTTTAAAATTCCGACAACATAATAATAATAGCAACACAACAATGTTTTCAACATAATCAACTTATAATCAACTTTGGCTCACCAAGCTTACAACTCAGTATCTTTAACAACTTTCCGTACACGGAATAACTTAACAACTCAGTCATACTTGTATCGACACTTCATAACATAAACCCAACAAAATTACTCATCAAAATTAACTATAATATTACCCGACTCACCCCGACGAACTTCATTAAATTCTGAGCAATTCGATTTTTCACTTTTCCAACAGCGTTAACCCGTTAACGCCCTGGGTTAACCCGTTAACGCAAGACAAAATACAATTTTTCAGCTTTTCAACAGCGTTAACCCGTTAACGCCCTGGGTTAACCCGTTAACGCAGGACAGAATACACTTCCTGGCAAATTTTAACAGTGTTAACCGGTTAACGCCCTGGGTTAACCGGTTAACGCAAGACAAACAGCAATTTTTCATAATTCATAACAGTGTTAACCGGTTAACACCCTGGGTTAACCGGTTAACGCAAGACAGAAAGTTGTTCCTGCGCTAACACGAAGCAGAATGCAGAATTCTCCGCAGTTTCCGCCGTTGGAGGACTTCCGGACCTCCGATTCCAATTCCGTAAGAAGCTACGTTTTCGGAAACTCACTACCCATCCAATTACAGATTCAATTTCAGTTTTAACACACTTATCCAACACAATTTTTCAGCATTCAACATCCCAATTAGGGTCAAATCAACGGTTCATCACTACCCATTACATGTTAACCCATAATACCCATTAAACGACGATAAACCCCCCTTACCTTATTATTTTGGATCGAAGGTTGCTCTAAGAATCGGATTCCGGAAGTTTTCTTCTCCTTCCCCCTCGTTCGTACAACAGTTCTCAAATTCCTCTTCTGCTAACTTCTCTCCACTACTGTTTCTTTTTTTTTCTATCACTTCTTTTATTTTCTCTTTATTAAATTTACTAAATATCCTAATCTCTAATGGGCCTAATATAACACCTCTCATTTTACTAATTAGCACACAATGATAAGCCCACTTACTCAAATAACACCACAATTATATTATTATTTCTTATAATAATTTCTACGACTTTCGACTAATTTCCGACTAACCACAATAATTACGTAAATATTAAAAATAACAAATAATTATTTTTTTTTGGGCGTTACAGGGGGCGTATAATAGAGCGCCTATTTTCAACGGTGAAAATTACGGCTACTGGAAAGACTGCATGCGAGTTCATATAAATTCTGTGAATAGGTTAGTATGGGCTGCCATTGAAAATGGTCCGTTTCAAATTACTATGACAAATGCGGCTGGCGCCATAGTTCCTAAACCAGAAGCTGATTGGAATGAGAAAGATGAGAAAAAGTGGTCGTGTGATTGGAAAGCTCAAATATACTAATTTCAGCACTTGGTGTTGATGAGTATTATCGAGTATCCCATTGCACGACAGCTAAAGAAATGTGGGATGCTTTAGAAGTTGCCCATGAGGGTACGACTGAAGTAAAACAGTCCCGCATTAACACACTTAATCAAGAATTTGAGCTCTTTCGCATGAAACAAGGAGAATCTATCTCCGACATGCAAAAGAGATTCACTCATCTCACTAATAGGTTGAATGCACTTGGAAAACCTGTTTCCAATGAAATTGCTACTAATAAAATTCTGAGGTGTCTTAGCAGGGAATGGCTACCTAAAGTGACAGCTATCAAGGAAGCCAACGATCTAACGACACTTACGATTACAACTCTGTTTGGAAAGCTGGAAGAACATCAACAAGCATTGGAAAGTCTTGAAAAATACGAGAACAAAAGTAAGAAGGAAAAGGAGAAGAAAAGAGACAAAGAGGGAGAGAAGAAGCCAATAGCTCTTGTGGCCTCTAGCTCTAAGTCCTCACGACAAGAGCAAAGTGACAATGATTCTAGTAGTGACAAAGATTCGGATGATGAGGAAATGAGACATTTTGTAAGGAGATATAACAGATTCATTCGAAAGAACGGAGTCAAGCATTCCGACAAAAATCTCATGAAGTTTCGAAGACAATCTACAGATTCAAAACATGAAGAGAATAAGAAGAGTAAAGGAAGAGGATCTTGTTTTAATTGTGGTAAATCTGGACATTATAAAACAGATTGTCCTATGAAGTATAAGGATCAAGGAAAAGCTCCACCAAAAGGGTACAGCAAACAAAGAAGAGCTTACATTGCATGGGAAAGTGATAGTGATTCATCAAGCACACAAAGTTCAAGTGAGAGTGATGAAACCGCAAATCTGTGCCTTACGGCTCACACCAAAAATCTGCCCTACCACAAGAAGAAAAACAATGACAAAAAGGTAAAACAAGCCTATTACAATAATTTCTCTTCTATGTCTTTTTCCGAACTAAAAATAGCTTTTGAAAAACTGCATAATGAAGCTGTCGATGCTTTTAAAAGACTATCTTCCGACAAACATATTTTTTCATTTTTGGAAGGTAAAGTAAACAAAGCCCAAATTGATTTAGAAGCATTGAAAGATAGTATTGCAGAAAATTCAAAAGATATTGACATTGATGGATGTAGTAGAGTTAGGTATTGTGATGCTTGTTATATTTGGCAAAAAGAGGTAAACACTCTTAAGGTCAAATTAGAAAAAGCGTTGCAACCTAAGGTCACTTATGACGTTGACTCTAGGTTGTTTAAGAAGTCGTTAAATCCACCATATGCAAAATACTCTTTTATTCCAAAGGATTTAATGAACAAGAATAAACAAACGCATCATCATGGTTTATGTCATTATTGTTGTCGTGCTGGCCATACCATTGAGAAATGCAAGTTTAGGAGATTTCTTGTTCCTAAAGGTATTTATCAATGGAAGCCAAAAGGCAACCATGATAGCACTTACCCACTCGGACCCAATGAAAATTGGGTACCAAATTCTCTCTTTTGATATTGTAGGATGAGTGCCTTGCTTCCGTAGATAGAAGATGGTTTCTTGACAGCGGCTGCTCAAGGCACATGACCGGTGACATATCGCTCTTTATAGACTTCAAGGCAAAGAAGAAGGGATATGTTACTTATGGAGACAATAACAAAGGAGCTATACTCGGCAAAGGTAGTGTAGGTAATCCCTCTACCACTACTATTTCTGATGTCCATTTAGTAGAGGGGCTTAAACACAACTTGTTAAGCATAAGTCAATTGCGTGACAAGGGTTATAAAGTTTCTTTCACAAAAACTTGCTGCATAATTGAACATGCTGAACAGAACATTGTGTTTAAGGGAGTAAGAGTAAATAATAATAAGCTTTTACTTACTGTTGAAGAATCTGTCTATGTTTCTTTTGATGAGTCTTATCCGAAAAATGTCGGAAAAGGTATTTCTTTTGATGACGCAGGTGTATCTACAGAAGACATACTCAAGGAAGCTGTTGAGGAAACTGATCAGTCCAAGACAGCTGCCCATGAGAAGGAGGAAGATACTAGTCATGAAGAAAATGAGGAAGAAAAGACAGCTGATGTGAAGGAGCTTCCAACACCTTGGAAATCCTCAAAAGACCATCCCATTGACAACATCTTGGGAGACATTTCAAAGGGAGTAATGACCCATTCTAAGATAAGTAATTTTTGTTCTCACTTCGCGTTTGTTTCACAAGTAGAACCTAAAAATGCCAAAGAGGCCATGATTGATGAATTTTGGCTAATGGCCATGCAAGAAGAGCTTAATCAATTTAAAAGAAATGACGTTTGGGAACTTGTCCCTCGTCCGCGAGATCATCATATCATAGGCACTAAGTGGGTTTTTAGAAATAAGCTTGATGAAAATGGGGTGATTACAAGGAACAAGGCACGTTTAGTAGCACAAGGGTATAACCAAGAGGAGGGCATAGACTATGAGGAAACTTATGCTCTAGTTGCTCGCCTTGAAGCTATACGTCTTTTGCTTGCCTATGCGTGTTCTAAGGATTTTAAGCTTTACCAAATGGACGTAAAGAGTGCCTTTTCTTAACTGTGTCATAAATGAAGAAGTATATGTTTCACAACCTCCTGGTTTTGAAAATGCTGAAAATCCAGATCATGTTTACAAATTAAAACGAGCTTTGTATGGTCTCAAACAAGCCCCTCGGGTTTGGTATGAAAGGCTTAGCAATTTTCTAATTGATCATGGATATTCAAGAGGTAAAGTGGATAATACTCTCTTTATTAAACACAAAGGAAAGCACATCCTTTTAGTTCAAGTTCATGTAGACGATATAATTTTTGGTTCAACTAACATACACTTGGTCGAAGAATTTTCTAAGGTTATGCAGGGTGAATTTGAGATAAGTCTCATGGGGGAGCTGAACTATTTCCTAGGACTGCAGATAAAGCGACTTGATGAGGGTACAGCAGTGTGTCAAACAAAATACTGCAGAAAACTACTCAAGCGCTTTGGAATAAATGACTCAAAATCAATTGACACCCCTATGCCTACCAACGGGAATCTGGATAAGGATAAGCATGTTTCTTCTTATCTATATTATGCCTCACCTTGGTTGATGAGATTTGTTTTAGATTTCATTTATGCCTCACAAGATTACATCAACAGAGGTAATATCAATCCTTTCTACAATTCTCTTACTGCTAAGTGGTTGTATATGTTAGAACAAATGTTCTTACTCTCGTTGATATTAATTTGGTTGCATTTATTGTTTGCCTATATTGTTTGAACATTACAATAATCTGACTTATGAATCCTTCTTGGGCATAACCATCATGACATAGTGCAAAATGCATATCCATACTGCATCAAAAGTCATTAAAATCTGGTTTGGCATCAGTATGCATCGACACAAAACATGTATGCATCAATCCATATATTCTGGATTTCAATTTCTTTTAACCAACTGGCTCAGGATGCATCGATGCATCCATCGCATGTATCGATACACAACCCTGTTATAAACAAAAATGAATGATAGGCATCGATTCATGGCCATTTGCATCGACACATACTGATGCTATTTGAATCAAATGCATTTCATCTCATGCTGCTCAAGTTTTATTTGAACTGTTGCACAATATATGGTTTAGCTTATGCAATTCTTAAACTCGTTCATACTGCTTATATGCTTATAACCTTCTGTTTACTTCTGATGTTATTACCCTTATTCGTCATTCTTTGTGAATGATTCTTTACTTTGAAGCTTCCTTCTTTGTGATTGATAGCTTGTTATCCAGTTTTTTGCCATGTCCTGCTACACTATGCTACCTTGATAGATCTGTTTCTTCCTCTTTTTGATGTTGACAAAGGGGGAGAAAATGCAGATATGCACAAACTCAGGGGGAGTATCAGTATCACACATCTTGCCAAGAATTTGCCATCATCAAAAAGGGGGAGTTTGTGAGAGAACTCTTTACTTTGAATTAATTTTTAATGATAGCAAATTGTGTGATCATCATCCAAATGTTGGTTGTGCATTACATTACATGATACATTTGTGTTTTATTGTGTTTTCATCCCACTCTATTGTTGCATAACTGTACATATAGACTTACATTGATACTTCTCTTAAAATAACAATTAAAATGCATTTTGTGTCAGTATGCATCAATATATAAGCCTCTGCATCGATACATACTGCATGTGGTATATCACAAAACTCCTTTTGTTCAGTATGCATCGATACATACAAGTCATGCATCGATACATGAAAGGCAAAAGGCTTTATGCATCGATCCATACGATCCATGCATCGATACATGACCTATTGAAACAGCCTGTGTATCAATGCATACGCATTAGGCATCGATACATACTAGTGTAAAAATCACATGCATCGATACATACGATTTATGCATCGATACATGATTAATCCATTTCACCTAAAATTCACATATCTTACAGTATGCATCGATACACACTCTTATGCATCAATACATAAAGTTGTTTTATGTTATAACAATAACTGTTTTGCAGCATATATAAGACAGGTTATGACAGCAGTGAAATAAATGAATTCATTGAGGGAAAACAATTGAACACAAGATCAAAAGCAGTGTTGGAGCAATTGTTTGAGAGCAATTAGAAACCTGAAAGAGACTTCATCTTCTTCATCTTCTCAATCACTTATCTTCAAGAACATTTACACATAACCATTCTTGTTCTTTGGATTAAAGAAGCATCGAGATAACGTTCAGTGGTACGATCAAGGATCTAGCTGTGGTTTGTAGTGGAACGATCGAGGATCTAGCTGAGTTGAAGATTGAAGGGGGTTTCTAGGAAAAACCTACTGGTTTGTCCTTCAAGAACTGGAGTGTTCTTGAGGGTTTGGGAGTCACGTTTGCAGAACATATTCAGCCGCAGCGTTGCGTTTGGAAATCGGGGGATTTCGCAAGCAGGTCGTGGAACCGGTGGATTGTTTGCAATTTCGTGCAGGAAAATCTTGATCGTGCTCAGATCAAGTGAAGGTTCATACAAGAAGAGGTTCTTAGAGTTTAGAATTCTGTCTTTGTAAACATAACCTTGTATCAACGGATTCGGCAAATATTGATAATCAAAGTTCTCAATTTCATTTGAAATTGAGAGGGAGACGTACCACACGCGAGGACGACGTGGGGAACTTCCTTACCAAATCTCTGCGTATCGTATTCTTACCTTACTCCTCTTTACGTTTTAAAACTGTTTTAGCAATTTCAGTTAGTGTGTGGTGATTGTTCCTGTTGCAAGACAGCAGTGGCAAGAAAACTTTTAATCAAACTCCATTGTTGTTTATCATCGATCACATACACACCAACTGTTTGATAAAACGGTTAGCTAGATTTAATTCATTGGAAATAGACTTTAATGATAAGTGCATTCAATTAGTTAAAATTCTGGTGTGAATTGTTTCTGTCATTCTCATTAAAATCCAGCAATTAAACTTGTGTGTCCGGCTTTCTAGTAGCGGTTCAGAATAGACGGAAGTCGATTCGGGACTGATTTTTCCGCCAACTTTGAAAACTCTGATAAAATTTCAAATCCATTAAATTTCAAAGAGGTGATCTATTCACCCCCCCTCTCGATCACTAGCCACACCGTCTAACATTGTCCTTTCATGGATCTTAACAGTGTGTTTGTTAAATAATATCTCGTTAAGACCAAAGTCTAGTTTCCTATTCTATTGTTTAGAATTGGTTTCAATAACATGTGTTTTATAATGTTGAAATGTGAATATACAATCACATCAGTTGATTTTATATAATATTTCAACTTCATACATGAAAAGTACAAAGATATGCACAACTTTTCTATCAAGCTATACCTATTTTTTGCATCAATTAACAAGTGACTAAGATGATATGTGGCTCTTTCGACGCCATCGTCATCTTCATGGGCTAACATGCTACCTATTGTCGAATTTGATGTAGAGATGTACAATTTCATGCTCTTGTTTCGTATAAGAGGTAATAACACATGAGGCTTAGACAAGTAATCTTTGATGTCATCTAAGGATCTTTGGTGCTTTTGTTCCCATATGAAACCTTCCTCCTTTGTCAAACGTAGCAAAGGTGGGAATACCTTGTGTCCATCTTGTTCATGATGTGTGGATTGGTTCTTGATGAACTTTCATCATTTCAAATCTACCTTCTAAGGGATCATGAATCATTTAAGGTACTTGGGATTGATGCATAAGTTTGTCCTAAGTGTCATGAAATATGAATTGGACTAATGGACCATCCTCTTAGCCTTTGTGCTTGATCATCCCCTTTCTTTTTATTTTCTTGTGTGGCATAGCTTGGGGAGGATGATTTAAATATCATTTGTCTCGCATGTATTAACACAAACATTATTATTGACTAGCCTCAGATAGTTGTGACTTCTACATAATTCCAATTATGATTGCTTAACATAACGCTAAATTTGTCCCAAAGGTAATGGCATTTTTATAAGTGAGATTATAAGTCTCCTATTCCTCATGGTATTGTGTGAAGATGTTGCTCCTTTTATATTTGTGAGACTTAGTGGCATACTTATTGATTTTATCCAAGTTGGAGCCCTTCTTACAAGTAATGTACAGGCTGATATTTTCAAGCTTGTGAGTGGATAATTGAGTGTTCTCCAAAAAATGACCAAAGCATCTTTTCACCTTCACTAACATCTTTTACTAACACTTACTTGTATTAACTTTTACATAAAAGTCATTTACCTTTATGATTTTTTATGTCATTTATTTTTATGCTTTATGTTTAGAATTTCATATCATATTATTTGTGCTTATGTCATTTTGTTCTTTGATCTTTTGGAACTTTATTTATATCATAGTTAAGAAGGAATTAATAAAAAGGAAATTATTTCTCCTAACTCATGGACTTGTGGTTACTATCCTTGGCATCATTATGGAGTTATGAACTTAGAACTAGGATCTTGACCCTTGATTTAGAATTTGTGGCATAAGGCCTTGGAATCCATATGATACCTTTGACTTTGGAATTCTCTATGAAGACTTGGTTTGGTTACTTTGGATTCATCTGATGCATGGATTACTATTTGCTTATTTTGCTTGCTTGAGGCTTAATCCAAAGGAGGGAATTCTTGCTTGACTTATGTCATAAAGCTTGCTATCTCTTGGTTATATCTTTCTTCTTTAGCTTTTACTTTATGCTTTAGGGTAGTCTCTCATTCTCCTCCCCTTCTTTAATTTTTAAAATCTTCTTTCTTTTTCAAAACACTCTTGGTTTTAATCTTAAACCATTTTCTCAATAAACTTTGATTTTTGTCAAGTGATTTTGAAAACCTTTTTGTTAATAAATGTCAATACATATTAAGCATATTTAGACCAATTTCAAAAGATAAAAAATAACTAAGTCATTCAAATCATTTTGTGCCTTTGTGCACTTTTCATTTTAAAACCTTTCTCAAGGCATTAAACATGAGTCATTTCCATAGTTGAGTTATAACTCTCCTATCTCCATAGTATTGATGATAATTCTTTTCCATCTGTGAGAGTTAGTGGCATACTTATTGATCCCTATCCATGTTGGAGCCCTTCTCATGATGATGCAAAGTTCTCATACTCGTGGGTGACTAGTTGAGTATTCTCCTTAAAATGAAAAAAATGTATTTCCCATAAAAAAAATAAACCAAAACAAACTCCCTTTGTTATTTTTACCATGAACTACGAGATTTTGATCCTCCATTGCACTTTGTTGATACGTAGACATGAGACTTTAAAAGTCTTGGCAAACACCAAATCATAATAAAATGCTTCTTTTCCCATCCCTCCAATCTTTGAACAAACTACACCTTTTTCAAGCTAAAATGTGCACAATTTCAAAGAGGTTCCCATGGAGTGCCATGGATGTTTAGGGTGCTAATACCATCCCTTTGCATAACCAACCCCCAGACCCTTATTCTCTTTTTATCAGTTTTATTTGAAAACTTCTTTGGGTTTTGTTCGTACTTTTTCCCTTTTCCTTTGGAAATAATAAAAGCGCAGTGGTGACTTTTGCTTTGCGAGTTAAGTTAATCAATAGCTTAATCTCAAAAAATTTACCGCTACAGAAAATTGGTGATTCTACTATGGAGTAGTCCCTAGTGGGTTAAGCCCATATTTGCTTTTGTGTATATATTATGTTTGTTGTTGTTTGTTATTTCTTATTTTGTATGGTGCTTGGTGATCTCTGTGTGGTGAGATAAGTCATATACCCGGACTTGAGAGCTCTTATGATATGAGGGTGGTATAGTCATGTTTGGCTTATGTGGAGTTAATCCTTAATAATTTGCTTGAGATCCTCCGCTCAATGGAGGCCCCTTTGGGATTAGTGATGTCACACGAGTAGTCGTAGTTGGCATTCCTTTTCCCGGCCTGGGAGCCCGAGAAGTTGAGGAATTTAGACTTGAATTAGTCGTTATACAATACTACACTTGGACGAGTTTCTCTTGAGAATATTATTGGTTGACGAGTGTCATATAAATCGATCATATCCAAAAGATGGAATTTCGACTATGGGAACTTTTTAGAACCTTATTCTACAGGTGGTTATACCCTAGTACATACATTGTGGGTAGGTTCTTACCCTTGGCTCCATGCTCGTGACTCCGAACCTTTGGATCGTGCTTGTGTGCTTTGTGTTACCTTGTTTGTGATTGTTGCATCATGCACTCATGGCATTCATAAGAATTTTACTCCATTTTCAAGGAACTTAGAGGCTCTTGTTGCAAACATCACATACATTTTGATCATGGATATTGGAAGAAGGAATACTCGGAAATATAGTTTCATATGTCCCGATCTAATGGAACTAAGGAAGCTAGCATCTTTTATTGATGATACTGAGGGTTTCAGAGGCCGTTTTGGAAGACTTCTATATGTGCTCTCTACTGATGTTGAGAATGGTCTTCTCTATACTTTTGTCCAGTTCTATGATCTTGTCTACCCGTGCTTCACTTTTCCTGATCTTCAGTTGTTTCCTACCATGGAGGAGTATGCTCATCTTTTGGGTCTATCTGTTTCTGATAGAGTTCCTTTTAGTGGGGTGGAAGGAATTCTTGAATCTCGGGTTATTGCCGAAGCCATTATCTTAGGAATTCTAACATAGATGTCAATATCAGTGTCAAATGAGGTATCAGAGGGTTAACTTCGAAGTTTCTATTTGAAAAAAGTCTTTTCTTTTTGTTGGTAGTATGATGGCCTTTGAAACTATTCTTGCCTTACTTGTCTATGGGCTGGTCTTGTTTCCTAACATGGACAATTTTGTTGATGTTAATGTTATGGGGATCTTCTTGATTAAGAATCCAGTTCCAACTCTGCTAGGCGATACTTATTTCTCCATTAATCTTAGGACTTCTAAAGGAGGTGGAGCTATAGTTTGTTGTGTGCCTTTACTGTACAAGTGGTTTATTTTTCACTTGCCACAGTCTCATATCTTCAAAGAAAACAATGATTGTTTGAGGTGGTCTCAAAGACTTATGTCTCTCACCAATGATGACATTACTTGGTACACTTTTATTTACGATGATGTTGAGATTATTGATAGTTGTAGGCAGTTCTCTGATGTGCCTCTTCTTGGTACACAACAAGGAATCAACTACAATCCGACTTTGGAAAGACGTCAACTTGGGTTTGCTATGAAGGACAAATCTAATAACACTTTGTTAGAAGGTTTATTTTTCCAAGAAGGGAAAGACACTCTAGGGTTGAAAGCTAGGATGGTGTGTGCTTGACACAATATTCATAGGAAAGGGAAAGGTGATCTTGGATTGAGGAATTATGTAGCTTTGGAGCCTTACACTAATTGAGTGAAGAAGAGATCAAAGGAATTCAAGATGCCATACGCTTATGAAAGACCTATGTCCTTAGTAATGGTCAAACCTCCCACTATTAAAGGCATAGAGGAGTTGCAAGAGGATTTGGATAGGATGAGGCAAGATAAGGATGATTGGGAAGGAAAATTTCACACCGCACACCTTGAGAGAGTAGAATTGCAGAAGCAGCTAAAGGAAAATGTCGACTTGATAGAATTACTCGAGCAATGCATTGTGAAGAGATCCAGAGACCAAGAGGATTTATTTTCCTCTAACAATTCTTCATATACTTATCTCCCTACTTCCGGAGATTGGAAAGGCATTATTGACTAGCTCTTGATAGAGAAAGATGCTATGAAAAGCAGCAACGAAAGAGAGATCAAAAGGCTTTGCACGAAGTGTCAGCTTGGAGTTGGGTCGTCATCGAACATGATTCCATAGATCTAGTTTCTTTCCGTTTGTGATCATTGAAATTGTATTCCCAATTGTAATCCTTTTATTATTGATAAAATGAGATTTCTAGTACATCAAAACATATTATTCCCATTATGATGTTTGCAGCTTATGACTTAAAGTTCCTTGAAAAAATAAATAAATATAACATTTGCATTTGCATATCACGTATCATGTTGCATCTTGGTCTTGCTCTGAGCAAGTTCACTAGGGGTCTTATTTCTTTCTTGGTCTTCATTCAGACAAGTTGTCTCACTGGTATAATACTCGAGCTAATGAGTTGAAAAATATGGACCGCCTAGAGCAAGAGAATCGTGAGCTCCATGAAGAGGTGACAACTGTGAGGGATGGATGCGAAAGGCTTACTGATATGATGGAAGCTTTAGAGGATGCTTAGAATCAACCTCCACCTCCTCCTCTGACTCCACTTCAGAGGACTGTAAGAGCAAAATTAGTTCTACAATATAATTCCAGGATTCTGGATGATAACAAATGATGAAACCAAAAATGGAACCCTAACGAAAATTCTCTAAGTGTGCAGGACTCTGAATAGCAACAAAGAAATCTGATTGTTTTATCAGATACAAAGTACTAGAAGATCAGAAGCATCTGAAGTAGAAGTGCGCTCTTGAAGTTCTGATTATGAGCAAAACAAGACAGTAGAAAGAACCAGAAGCTCTAAAACATCCACTGGACTTAGTTCTGATGATCTAGAGGACCAGTACTCTTAGAAGCTCTAATGTAACCTCAACGAAATCTCCTTCTAACACAGAAACTCCGAGATAACAAAGACTCTGATGAAGACTCTCCAAATCCATAAAGAGTAACGGAAATACTTTCTTCAAATGGAAAGGAAGTATATTTAGAAAGAAATTATTCAGGGAGACAAATTGGTTATGGCAAGAAACACATAAGTAATGACATTGAATGCTCATCAAAGGCCAATAATCTATCATCACTCCAACGGTCCTTTCACCACTATATAAAGGACAGCCTGTCGCATTGAGAGATACACAACAACGCACAAAAAATTCTTTACATTCTCTCTTAAGTTTTTTGTTCACGAGTTGCTGCTCATACGTGAAAAACACTTGCCTGATTATTCTGCTGTAATATTCGCTTACTCTTAGAAGCACTCTCTATTACAAACTTATTTTGCTAAATTGCTTTTGTTCCTCAAGTGACTCTGTGTAGTCTGTATACTTGGGAGGACTAAGAGATCACTCTCTTAGACGTTTGGTTGTATTAATCTTTCAAGATTAGTGGATTAAGTCCTTTTTGAAGGAGAAATCACCTTGGCCGGGTGGACTGGAGTAGCTTTGTGTTATAAGCGAACCAGTATAAAATTCTGTGTATTCTTACTTTTGAAAAAGCTTTTATTTTCTAAAACAATTCAAACCCCCCTTTCTTGTTTTTCTCACCTTCAGTTGGTATCAGAGCTTCGGATCTGTTATTGATTTTCTAATCAAACACTTAACAGTGTAGAGAGATCCAGAACGAGAAAAAACTATGGCCAACACCAATTAAAGAGACATCTACAACGCTAAGCCTTCAGTCTTTGATGGAGAGAAATTCGATTACTAGAAAGATAGAATTGAAAGTTTCTTTCTAGGCTATGATGCTAATCTATGGGACATTGTCATAGTTGGATACAAACCTCCTGTAACAGATGTTGGAGTTGCCGTTCCCAGAAGTAAAATGACAAATGATCAGAAGCGCGAATTCAAGAATCATCATAAAGCCAGAACGATACTTCTCAATGCCATATCCTACAATGAGTATGAAAAAATCACCAACAGGGAAACAACTAAAGATATACTCGACTCCCTGAGGATGAATCATGAAGGGAACTCTCAGGTCAAAGAAACAAAGGCTCTGGCTCTAATCCAGAAATATGAAGCCTTCAAAATGGAGGATGATGAAGCTGTAGAGGTAATGTTTTCTAGATTCCAAACTCTTATTGCAGGTCTCAAAGTGCTAGACAAAGGATACAGAACTGCAGACCATGTCAAAGAGATAGTTCGAAGCTTGCCAAAGAAGTGGAGACCCATGGTCACAGCCTTAAAGCTATCAAAGGATCTGAACAACATCTGCCTTGAAGATCTTGTCAGTTCACTCAGAAGTCATGAGATAGAACTGGAGGAAGATGAGCCTCAAAAGAAGATCAAGTCCGTAGCATCAAAGTTCAGATTTGAAAGGCGCAAGTCTGACAGAAACAAAGCCTTCCAGGCCAAAACAGAAGACGCTGATGACTTTGAACAGGAAGATTCTGACAATGAGGAAGAATTATCCCTTCTGACCAGAAGAGTAAAACAACTCTGGAGAAAGAGGAATAATAAATTCAGGAGACCAAGACCCAGAGGGGACCGATCAGAATCAACCTCAAAAGGTAAATCTAACAAAGATGTTACTTGTTATGAATGTAAAGAAACAGGTCACTACAGAAACGAATGTCCCAAGTTAAAGAAAGATAGTTCCAGAAAAGAGAACTTCAAGAAAAATTCCCTCAGAACCAAAAAGGGACTGATGGCTACCTGGGATGACAGCGAATCTGACTCATCAGAATCAGACTCTGATGAACAAGAAAATGTGGCACTCATGGCTACCACATCCAAGAACACTTCAGATGAAGAATCTGAATCAGAAGAGGTATTTTCTGAACTCTCCCGATCTGACCTAGAATCATGTCTGTCTTAAACTCTAAGCTCATATCAGAAACTCAAACAAAAATTTAAAGCTATAAAAGGTGTTCTTGAAGAAACATTAGAAGAATGTGGCAAACTTGAGGTAACAATTTTAGAACTAAAAGATGAAAACAGAACTTTGAGATTAGAAAGAGATGCAACAAAGAAAAAATGCTCAAAACTTGAAGAAGCGTTATCTCAAGCTCCACAAACTTCAAACACAATAATTTATAAATATGAAAAATCTATTCAAAAGTTTCTGAAAAATGGGATAAGGAGGAGCATAATGGCATCCATGATTTATGGAGTCAGTCAGAATAATAGAAGAGGAATTGGGTATGATCCTATTGAAGATAAAACTTCTCCTAATGAACAACCTAAATCTCCATTTTCATATCACTATACACATACACAAGCACAACAATTTAATAATGCTAGAAAACCCAAAGTGTTAAGAAACTCTAGGAAAACTAATCACAAAGGACCCAAAAGACTCTGGGCACCAAAGGATAAGATTGTTTATGTTGCAGATATCTTATGCAGCAGAGTTAAAACACCAGTCATGGTACCTAGACTCTGGATGCTCGCGACACATGACAGGAAGAAAGTCTATGTTCCAAAGCCTGGAACTTAAAGATGCTGGTTTCGTAGGCTTCGGAGGAGATCAGAAAGGAAGGATCAGAGGCTCCGGAACTATTGGTAATGGTACTCTTCCCTCTATATCTGATGTGTTATATATAGAAGGATTAATGCATAATCTATTATCAATAAGTAAATTAAGTGATAACGGATATGATGTAATCTTTAATCAAAAAACATGTAAAGCCATAAATCAAAACAATGGTTCTGTCCTATTCACTGGCAAGAGGAAAAACAATATTTATAAAATAAATCTTTCTGATTTAAAAGAATAAAATGTGAAATGTCTGATGTCTGTTCACGAAGAGCAATGGGTATGGCATAGACACTTGGGCCACATTAGCATGAGAAAATTATCTCAACTAAACAAACTCGAGTTAGTCAGAGGTCTACCTAAGTTGAAGTTTTCTTCAGATGCTCTATGTGAAGCATGTCAGAAAGGAAAATTTTCAAAATCATCTTTCAAAAAGAAAAATGTTGGTTCTACCTCTAAGCCTCTGGAACTTCTTCACATTGATTTATTTGCTCCTGTGAAAATAGCATCAGTCAATGGAAAGAAGTATTGACTAGTCATTGTTGATGATTTCAGTCGCTGGACATGGGTAGAATTCTTAAAGCACAAGAGTGAGTCTCACTCTGTATTCACTAGCATCTGTTCCAAAGTGCAAAACGAATTTGACTCTAAAATCATCAGAGTCAGAAGTGATCATGGTGGGGAATTTGAAAATAATTTTTTTGAGGAATTATTTGACTCTAATGGAATATCCCATGATTTCTCCTGCCCTAGAACTCCACAACAAAATGGAGTTGTAGAGAGGAAGAATAGGACATTCCAAGAGATAGCCAGAACCATGATCAATGAAACAAATGTGGCTAAGAACTTTTGGGCTGAAGCTGTAAATACAGCGTGTTACATTCAGAATAGAATCTCCATAAGGAATAAAACCAAACATTTCCTATTTTCATCCTTTTGGATGTTCCTGTTTTATTTTAAATACTAAAGAACATATGAACAAGTTTGATTCCAAAGCACAAAAAGGTATTATGTTAGGATACTCAGAACGCTCTAAAGGCTACAGAGTATACAATACAAAAACCAAAATTGTGGAAGAATCAATTCATGTCAGATTTGATGATAAGCTTGACCCTGAAAAGTCAAAGCTAGTTGAGAAACTTGCAGATCTGGAGATCACTCTTGCAGGTTCTGACGAGAAGATTAAAGCTCCGGAAGCAACTTCCATTCAAACTTCAAAAGGAACTAAATCCCCAGCAATCCCGAAGAAAGCTAAAAGTCGCCTCGACATATCTGAAGAGTTGATTCTGGGAAATAAGGACGAACCTATCCGAACTAGGTCTACCTTCAAGACTCCTGAAGAAACTCATATGGGACTAGTGTCTCTGATCGAGCCTACTTCCTGTGATGAGACACTTCAAGATAGCGATTGGGTTCTAGCTATGCAAGAAGAGCTAGATCAATTCACAAAGAACGACGTCTGGGATCTTGTTCCTAAGCCCAGAGGCACTCACATTATCGGAACCAGATGGGTGTTCAGAAAAAAGCTGAATGAGAAAGTAGAAGTTGTCAGAAACAAAGCTCGACTGGTGGCTCAAGGTTACAGTCCACAAGAAGGCATTGACTATAATGTAACCTTGCGCCAGTCGCCAGGTTAGAATCTATTCGCTTACTTGTATCATTCGCTATAAATCATTCTATCAAATTGTATCAAATGGATGTCAAGAGCGCATTCCTTAATGGTTATATATCAGAAGAAGTGTATGTAAACCAACCTCCAGGCTTTGAAAAATCAAATTGTCCAGAACATGTTTTTAAACTTAAGAAATCTTTATATGGACTTAAACAAGCTCCCAGAGCTTGGTATGAAAGATTAAGTAATTTTCTTCTGGAACATGATTTTATCAGAGGGAAAGTTGACTCCACACTCTTCTGTAAAAACATTAATAATGATCTCATGATATGCCAAATATACATTGATGACATCATTTTTGGTTAAGCTAACGCCTATGTATGTCAAGAATTCTCTGAGCTAATGCAGGCAGAATTTGAAATGAGCTTAATGCAAGAACTAAAGTTCTTTCAAGGAATTCAAATCAATCATACTTCAGAAGTCACGTATGTTCATCAAAGTAAATACATAAAAGACATTCTGAAGAAATTTGAAATGGCTGAATGCAAACCTGCAAAGACACCTATGCATCCAACCTGCATTCTTGAAAAAGAAGTCAGTCAAAAGGTTTGTCAGAAGCTCTATCGTGGTATGATAGGCTCCCTTCTCTATCTGACTGCTACTCGTCCTGATATTCTATTTAGTGTTTTTCTCTGTGCCAGATTCCAATCAGATCCTAGAGAATCTCATTTAACAGCAGTTAAGAGAATTCTCAGATATCTGAAAGGAACTCCTAACTTGGGCCTAATGTATGAGAAAACATCAGAGTATATACTATCTGGTTTTTGTGATGCAGATTACGCAGGAGACATAATGGAACGAAAAAGTACATTTGGAAATTGTCAACTCTTGGGAAAGAATCTGATATCCTGGGCCAGCAAAAGACAATCAACCATAGCCTTGTCTACTGCAGAAGCGGAATACATCTCAGCATCTCTGTGCACTACTTAGATGCTTTAGATGAAGAATCAATTAGAGGATCTGCAAACCTTTGAGAGTAACATTCCTATCTTCTGTGATAATACTGTTGCCATTTGTTTAAGCAAGAATCCTATTTTACACTCCAGAGTTAAGCACATAGAAATAAAACATCATTTTATCAGAGACTATGTTCATAAAGGGGTAGTAACTTTGAGATTCATTGATACAGATCATCAATGGGCTGACATCTTTACTAAACCCTTAGCTGAAGATAGATTCCTCTTCATCTTAAAGAATCTAAACATTCAAAATTGCCCTGAATAAAATGTGCCTCTGAGTTTGTAAAATAAGATTCTGATGTAAACACAATGGATTATGCCTCTGACTCTGATACTCCTACCAAGTTAGAAGTCATCTGAGTTAGAAATCTCCAGGAATCAATCCCTTGGTATTCCTGAAGATCAGATAAAGCAAACACGTGGAGTACCTTGCGTCTGACCTTGGAACTCCTAGACAGCTATCTAGCAGTAATCAAGGAACAATCTCTTGAGATCTCCTCGAGCAGTGTACTGACTGTTGGGATTAGACATCATTAATAAGCTGTAATCATTTTACCTCTAAACGTGCTTACTTGGTTTTTGTGCTAAACTCTATTTTGTGTGTCGTTTTGCATGCGCCCTAATTTGGGTATTTAAACACCTCAATTCACACATTGCACACTTTTCACTCTCACGCGCTCTTAAACCTCTGCAAGCTCAGCTCTCTCAAGGCATTCCTGCAGCATTCTTCAATCTTCATCTCACCTATCAACAACATTCATGGATGATCAACAACAATCTGTCTACAACTTCTCTCAACAAATGGATTCAAACGAACAAGCTCCAAGTTCAAGCCACCCAAACCCAGCGGTTACCGGTGTAGTCACAACTCCCATCTATAAAAATCTTCTGGGAGTCAAAATGGTGATAACTGAGAAGTCCATTGCTGCTCTTCTGGGCAAAATTAGTCCTAATGCAAAATACATGTCCCATGAGATTAACCCAACCATCTTCAAGTAGAACGCTGAAGGAAACCACTCCAAGAACAAAGAGCTACATCAGAACCTCCGAGTCTGGATGAAGATCATCCTGGGCACCATCCATCATCGCCCAGCTTCAAATTCTTCAGATTACATAAACACGGACCAAAAGTGCATCTTGTACTGCATCCAAAAGGGTCTGAAGCTCTGCCTTCCAGCACTCCTCTTCAAGTACCTCAGAGATTCTGTACGAGATACAAGAAACACCATGAAGCCTAAAAACTACATTCCTCTGGGAAGGCTAATCTCTGACGTTCTGATCAAAAGTCGTCTTGTGGACCATCTGATAACGTTCAGACTCATGGAGGACGTGATGATTGACACTGGAAGAGCTCTCAATGCCAAAAATCTGAAGAGCACGGGGATTCAGATCAAGTCAAGTTCAAACCTACTATGGACACCTCCTGGGAAGCTCTCAAAGATCAGAGGAAGATCCCACATGGACTTTATCTATTCTCAAAGATCGACCCTCCAGAGGTAATCCTTTATTACTTAGATGATCTGAGGAAACAAGGAGTGGATATCTCAGACTTCAACATAAGCCAGCTGCCAGCTGAGCCTCCGAACTTCATGAAGCATCCACGGGGACTATCTAAGAAGGCAAAGCAAGCTAAGAAGGCAAGACTGGGAGAATCCTCCAGATCAAGACCTCCAGCACCTCTGCCTGGATGTTCTGGTAAGTCCATTTCTCTTGCTCCCTCTGTATAAACACATACTATTGCTTCTTCCATCCCTCAACCCACACCTATCTATAGAAACTCAGAAACCCCTCCCTCAACCACCAGAACATCTCATCAACCATCCCAAATATTTAACCTTGCCACCACAACCTTACCTATTTCTGACGCAGAAATGCTGAACGAAACCACTTCACCATCATCATCCTCTTCTCCATAATCACCCCCTTACTACAACATTTCCTCAGACGCAGAACACTTTGACCCCTCATCTCCCACTCTAGCCCAAATCCAAACTCAAACTTTGGCCACTCAACAGTCACCACAAACCACACCTGAACCAGAAGTCACTTCACCACCCACAGAACAACCAAACCCAACAACATCTGACCCTCAACCTTCTGAACCAAACAACTCTGACACACCCCCACCAAATACATCTGCTGAACCGCAAACTCCCACTCTCAACCTAAGCCCTCCTTCTTCTCCACCTCCACCCTCGGAACTAGAAAACACCCTGCCAACCCTAAAGGAAGCAATAGTGTTGTTTGTAGGAGCTTCATTGGACAAGGTCAAGTCTCTGACCCTCAACTCTAGCATCAGTGATGATCCTTCAGCTATAAGGACACACTGGAACAGAGTTATTGGCTGGATGACCGCTGAAGCCTTCAAGTTGAAGAGCCTCTCTGAGCAAGTCTGAAACGACTTCATATGAGACGCTGAGCTAAGACTCCAGGAGCGTCTAGCTAGAGAAGCTGAGGAGAGAGCCCGCAAGGAAGCAGAAGAGAAAGCCAGACAAGAGGAAATGCAACCGATCAAGAAAGCTGAAGCCAAAGCTCTAGCTGAGGCTGTTGCTGCTGCTGAAGCAAAAGCTGCTGCTGAAGCTGAAGCTAAAGTCGTTGCTGAAGTTGAAGCTCGTCGTGCTGAAGAATCTACCCACAACGTAGAACCGGATGCTCTGACTCAGGGGGAGTCTTCCACCTTTGTCCCGCTCGTTCTCAAGACACTTGAAGATCTTCAGAAGGAGCAGAAAGAAGTCTGAGCCAGATTGGATCAACAGGATTTAGTCAATGTCAACATTCAGAATCTGCTGACCCAGCTGCTTCAGAGGATGCCTCCACCTCCAAACCCTTAGGCACCTAGGATTTTTTTTTGCTTGCTGATTTGCTTGTTGCCTTCTGTTGTGTTGCTCTCGCTTTCTGCTGTTTGTCTTTTCTATCTGAATATATATAAATCCTTTCAGTACATATACATATACATATATATATATATATATATATATATATATATATATATATATACATATATATATATATATACATATATATATATATATATATATATATATATATATATATATATATGTCTTTCCTTCATTTATCTAAGTCTTTTTGATTCTGGCAAAAAGGAGGAAAACTAAAAACAGCTCTGATGAAAACATATCTAAATCCTTTCAGTACTCTGCAAACATTGTTTAAAAATTGGTTCTAATCCCTTTGACTTAGAAAATTGCAGAAGAGTATCTAGGAACATCATCTCATGGAAGCTCCGGTAATAACTTCTGAACTCCCAGACTTATCTCAGGGGGAGCTCACTTCTATCTGATCTAAAAAATTCTTATCTATAAATGTTTCATCTCTTAATTAAGATTGTTTTGTCATCATCAAAAAGGGGGAGATTGTAAGAACAAAATTAGTTCTACAATATAATTCCAGGCTTTTGATGATTACAAAGGATGAAACCAAAAATGGAACCCTAACGAAAATTCTCTAAGTGTGCAGGACTCTGAACAGCAACAAAGGAATCTGATCACTTTATCAGATACAAACTCTGATCAGATACAAAGTATTAGAAGATCAGAAGCATCTGAAGTAGAAGTGCGCTCTAGAAGTTCTGATTCTGAGCAAAACAAGACAGTAGAAAGAACCAGAAGCTCTAAAACATCCACTGGACTTAGTTCTGATGATCTAGAGGACCAGTACTCTTAGAAGCTCTGATGTAACCTCAACACAATCTCCTTCTAACACAGAAACTCCGAGATAACAAAGACTCTAATGAAGACTCTCCAAATCCAGAAAGAGTAACGGAAAGAATTTCTTCAAATGGAAAGGAAGTATATTTAGAAAGAAATTATTCAGGGAGACAAATTGGTTATAGCAAGAAACACAGAAGTAATGACATTGAATGCTCATCAAAGGCCAATATTCTGTCATCACTCCAATGGTCCTTTCACCACTATATAAAGGACAACCTACCACATTGAGAGACACACAACAACGCATAGAAAATTCTTTACATTCTCTCTTATGTTTTTTGTTCATGAGCTGCTGCTCATACGTGAAAAACACTTGCCTGATTATTCTGCTGTAATATTCGCTTACTCTTAGAAGCACTCTCTATTACAAACTTATTTTGCTAAATTGCTTTTGTTCCTCAAGTGACGTTGCGTAGTCTGTATACTTGGGAGGACTAAGAGATCACTCTCTTAGACGTTTGGTTGTATTAATCTTTCAAGATTAGTTGATTAAGTCCTTTTTGAAGGCGAAATCACCTTGGACGGGTGGACTGGAGTAGCTTTGTGTTATAAGCGAACCAGTATAAAATTCTGTGTGTTCTTACTTTTGAAAAAGCTTTTATTTTCTAAAACAATTCAAACCCCCCTTTCTTGTTTTTCTCAGCTTCAAGGATCGTGATTTCTGAGATTGTCTCTACGCCCGTCTCTGTGGCTCCCGTCAATGCTCCGCAGCACCACATGCCTTTTGGTTTCCTTTGGGGCATGCCTCCCAAATTTGTGCTTGAGGGGTACCAACCTGAAATTCCAATGACCTAACCTGTGATATATGTACCACTTCTCGTGGTTCATGTTGTTCCTTATTTCGAAGAACCTGTTTTTCGCGCTGCCCAAAGCGAGATTGTTGGTGTCTATGAGAGAATGGACGAGTTCCAAGATAAATTTTAGGCTATGGAGAAAGAGATTCAAGCTTTAAGGGGGAAATATATATTTGGTAAAAATGCTCATGAATTGTGTTTGGTTCCCAATGTGAAGATTCCAGACAAGTTGAAGGTTCTGGATTTTGAAAAGTACAAAGGCAACTCTTTTCCTCTGAGTCATTTGGTGATATACGCTCATAAGATGTTGACTCATACTGACAATCATTAATTACTGATCAACTACTTTCAAGACAATTTGACTGGGGCTGCTCTAAAGTGGTATATGAGGCTCCACAGTACTAAGATACAAATGTTCAATGACCTTGGTGAGGCTTTCGTTCGCCAGTACAAATACATGTCGACATGGCACCAGACAGGGATCAACTCTGTGTTATGTCCCGGAAAGACAAAGAGACCTTCAAGGAGTACGCGCAAAGGTGGTGCGAGATTGCTGCACAGGTGAGTCCTCCGTTGGATGAGAAGGAAATGACAAAGCTATTTTTAAAGACGCTGAGTCCGTTCTACTATGATCGGATGGTTGCAAGTGTGCCTAGTGACTTCACTGAAATGGTGAATATGGGTTTGAGACTAGAAGAAGGTGTCTGTGAAGGACGGTTGAAAGAAGGTAATTCATCTGATTTGTTCCAGAAAATATGGGAATGGTTTACCCAAGAAGAAGGAACACGATGAAAACGTTATCTCACAAGAGAGGCATATAAGACTTCGAAGGAACAGTCAACATCATCAACATATGGCGTCTGTAACGCCATTGATTAATTATGCTCCAGCTGCTCAAGTAGCACTGAGTTATCAACCGCATTTCCAACAACACGCGAATCGGCCGAAACAACAAAATCGTATCCAAAGGCATGTACAGTTTGACCAAATTCCGATGTATTATGCAGAGTTATTTCCTGCTTTAATTTAGAAAAATTTGGTGCAAACAAGAACCCCGTCAGTTGTTCAGAAACAACTTCCGTGGTGGTACAAATTTGACTAACATTGTGTTCCACCAAGGGGCACCTGGCCATGATATTGAGAATTGTTTCGCCTTCAAGGTTGAGGTAAGAAGGTTAATGCAAAATGGTATCCTGTCATTTGAGGATTCCAATCCCAATGTACAAGGTAATCTGCTGCCCAAGCATGGAAATGCGGCTCTGAACATGGTTGAAGGATGTCCAGGAAAGTACCGAGTTTTTGATGTGAATTTAATCAGAAGATCCTTATTGGAAATGCACACAACTTTAAGTAAATTGAGCTATTATGAGCATGACCATGCTTCTTGCCAAGTTTGTTCCAGAGATTCCCGAGGATGTGCTGTTGTGAAAAGAGACTTGCAAGAGATGTTTGATCAGAATCTTATTCAAGTTATAAGGGACGTAAATGAATATGAACATGAGGTGAACTTCATAGTTCCCTGTTTTAATCTCCCATAACCGGTTGTGATTGCATATGATGGTCAGAAGACTGTTGTTTCTCCATTGGTTATTCGTTTGGCGGGCCCTACACCTTATGAATCTGATAAAGTTGTGCCTTATAAGTATAATGCTACTATGATAGAAGATGGAAGAGATGTAACCATTTGTTCTTTCCCGTCTGTTATAAATGTCGCCGATGTAAGTGGTGTGACCCGAAGTGGTCGGGTATTTCCTGTTGCAGCTCCTAAGAGGACTGAAGATGTGGTGATAGAGAAATCAAGTTCATAGAAACCTCCTGTTGCACAAGCCGACCAGTCCAGTATTATGAATCAGAATGTTGATCAAGATGAGGTGCTGAAGTTGATCAAGAAGAGTGATTTCAATGTAGTGGACCAGTAGCAGCACACTTCGTCCAAGATATCTGTGTTATCCCTACTAATGAGTTTAGAGGCGCACTGAGAAGCTTTGCAGAAAGTCCTAGAGAAAGCCTATGTGGACCATGATGTGACGATTGATCAGTTCGATGGAATTGTGGCCAATATTACTGCATGTAACAATTTGAGCTTCAGTGATGCAGAGTTGCACGAGCAGGGGAGCAATCACAATTTGGCTCTACATATCTCTGTGAACTGTCAAGAAGATGCCCTATCTAATATGCTGGTGGATATTGGATCCTATTTGAATGTTCTTCCCAAATCTACATTGTCTAAACTTGCTTACCAAGGTGGTCTGATGAGATTCAGTGGAGTTGTTGTGTAGGCCTTCGTTAGCTCAAGGAAGACTGTAATTGGAGAGGTTGATCTCCCGACAAAGGTAGGCCCATGCTTATTTCAGATCACTTTTAAAGTGATGGATATTCATCCCGCCTACATTTGTCTCTTAGGACGTACATGGATTCATGAGGTTGGGGCCATAACATCAACTCTACACCAGAAGTTGAAGTTTATAAAGAATGGGAAGCTAGTGATCGTAGGTGGCGAGCAGACCATGTTAGTGAGTCATCTCTCTTCATTTTCGTACATTGATGCCGGCGAAGCTGAAGGAATGTCTATCAAGCTCTTTCTGTTGATAATATTGCTTTTAAGAAGAATAAGGATCCCATGTCATCCTTGAGAGACGCTCAACATGTGGTGAAGAATGCTCAATCTGCTAAGTGGGGACAAATTGTTGAGCTTGCTAAAAACAAGAATATAGCTGGTTTGGGTTTTTCACCTGGCGCAACCCGGAGGAATTTGAAGCAAATTCAAGAAGTGTTTCATAGTGATGACTTTATTCATTCCAAATATCAATCTGCTGCCGCCATCTTAGAAAACGACGAAGAGCAACAAATGCCATACTTTGTGACACATGGATCGATGTGCCATAATTGGATTTCCGTTGATGTCCCTTCTGTTATTCACTTATCAGAGTAATATGTTTGTCATTTGTTTTTCAAAATCCTTTCGCTATGCCCAAGGTGAAAGCGAATCCATGTGGGCTTTGTTTCAAACTTCATTATCATTAATAAAATGTTATTTCATTTATCTATATTATGTTTTTCCTTTTTGCTTATTCTGGAAAATGGTAACATAAAAAAAAAATAATAATCACTTTTATATTTGCATCACCATGTGTGTTTATTTGTTCATAATCTAAAAACAAGCATAAAATCATTGTGCATATTAATTGTTAAACCCATTGAAAACAATGACATTATGCCCTCTCTCAACTTTGAATTTCCTATGTTCGAAATGGAAGAAGAGGATGATGAAGAAATTCTTAATGAGATTTCTCGATTGCTTGAGCACGAAGAGAAGACCATTCAGCCTCATAAAGAGTTGTTGGAATTGATTAATTTGGGTTCCGAAGGTAACAAGAAAGAAGTCAAGATTGGGGCACTGCTTTTTCCAGATGTTAAGAAGAGTATGGTAGAGCTTCTTAGAGAATACGTAGATGTGCTTCCGTGGTCTTATCAAGATGTGCTAGGTCATGATACTGATATCGTGGAGCATAGATTTCCGTTGAAGTTAGAATATCTTTCGGTTAAGCAAAAGTTGAGATAAACTCACCTTGATATGATTGTTAAGATTAAAGAAGAAGTTCAAAAGCAGATTGATGTTAGGTTCCTTGTTACTGGTGAGTACCCTCTGTGGGTGGCTAACATTGTGCATGTTCCAAAGAAATATGGTAAAGTTAGGATGTGTGTTAATTGTAGAGACTTGAACAAAGCTAGTCTAAAAGATGATTTTCCTCTACCATACATTGACATGTTGGTAGACAATACGGCTAAGCTCAACGTCTTCTCCTTTATGGATGGATTCTCAATTTATAATCAGATTAAGATGGCACCCGAAGACATGGAAAAAATAACATTTATTACACGCTGGGGAACATTTTGCTATAGAGTGATGCCCTTCGGTTTAAAGAATGCTGACACAACGTACCAAAGAGCCATGACTACTCTTTTCCATGATATGATGCACAAAGAGATAAAAGTCTACTTTGATGATATAATTGCTAAGTCGAAGACTGAAAAAGATCATGTTGAGTATTTCTTGAAGTTGTTTCAGTGGTTGAGAAAGTTTAAACTCCGATTGAATCCTAATAAATGTACTTTCGGTGTCCGTTCAGGAAATATGTTGGGTTTCATTGTCAGCCAGAAATGTATTGAAGTATACCCTGATAAAGTCAGAGCTATTCAAGAGATGCATGTGTCGAATACAGAAAAGCAAGTCAGGGGTATCCTTGGGCGTCTGAATTACATATCCATATTCGTGTCTCACATGACTGCAACATGTGGGCTAATCTTTAAGCTTCTCCGCAAAGATCAAGGTTGTGTTTGGATAAAGGATTGCCAAAAAGCTTTTGACAACATCAAGGAGTATCTTCTTGAACCTCCTATTTTGTCTCCTCTAGTGGAAGGAAGACCTTTGATTATGTATTTGACTGTATTAGAAGAGTCTATGGGTTGTATGCTTGGACAACAAGATGAAACTGGTAGAAGGGAGCATGCCATCTACTATTTGAGTAAGAAATTTATAGACTGTGAGTCTCGGTACTCCATACTTGAAAAGACATGTTATCATTTAGCATGGGATGTCAAACATTTACGCCAGTATGTGATAAGTCATACCACTTGGTTGATATCCAAAATGGATCCAATCAAGTATATCTTTGAAAAGCCTACTTTGACTGGAAGGATAGCTCGTTGGCAGATGTTGTTGTCTGAATAAGATATTGACTATTATACCCAGAAAGCAATTAAAGGAATTATTCTTACAGATCATTTGGCTCACCATCCGATCGATGATTATCAATCCATCAGGTTTTACTTCCCTGATGAAGATGTTATGTATTTGAAAGCTAAAGATTGCAATGAACCATTTCCTGGAAAAGGACCAGAGCCTGGATCCCGTTGGGGTTTAGTGCTTGATGGAGATGTTAATGCTTGTGGCAAGGGAATTTGGGAAATCATCATTACTCCTAAGGGTTCTCATATCCCTTTTACCGCAAGACTGATGTTTGATTGTATGGATAATATGGTAGAATATGAAGCTTGTATTATAGGTCTTGAGGAGGCCATTAATTTGATAATTAAAATCCTTGATGTGTATGGAGATTCAGCCTTGGTGGTTAATCAAATTAAAGGAGAATGGGAGACACGTCATCCTGGCCTGATCCCTTACAAAGATTATGCAAGGAGGTTGTCAACTTTCTTCAACAAAATAGAGTTTCATCATATACCTCGTGAAGAGAATCAGATGGAGGACGCTTTGGCTACCTTATCTTCTATTTACAAAGTGAATCGTTGGAATGACGTACCCAGTATCACAATTATGCACCTTGACATACCTTTTCATGTGTTTACATAAGAAGAAGTTATAGATGATAAGCCCTGGTATCATGATATTAAATGTTTCCTCCAAAGTCAGGAGTACCCGCTTGGGGAATCCAGTAAAGATAAGAAGACTTTGAGAAGGCTGGATGGAAATTTCTTTTTAAATGAAGATGTGATGTACAAGAGAAATTTTGGTATGGTCTTGCTCAAATGCATGGATAGACACGAAGAAGACATGTTAATGTAAGAAGTTGTGAAGGATCCTTTGGTACTCATGCCAATGGACATGCAATGGCTCAAAGATGTTAAGGAAATGTTACTATTGGATGATAATCGAATCTGATTGCCGTAAATATGTCAAGAACTGCCATACATGCCAGATCTATGCTAATAAGATTTATATGCCTCTGACACTTCTCAATGTTAATTCATCCCCATGGCCTTTTTCTATGTGTGGGATTGATATGATTGGTATGGTTGAGCCTATAGTGTCAAACGGGCACCATTTCATTATGATAGCTATTGATTACTTCACCAAATGGGTTAAAGCAACATCCTATGCTAATATGACCAAGCAGGTTATGGTCCGATTTATCAAGAATCAAATTATTTGCCGATACGGTGTTCCAAGTAAGATCATTACTGATAATGAGTCAAACTTGAATAACAAGATGATGAAAGAACTTTGTGATGACTTCAAGATTGAGCATCATAACTCTTCTCCTTACATACCTAAGATGAATGAGGCTGATGAGGCTGCGAACAAGAACATTAAGAAGATCATCCAGAAGATGGTTGTGACGTATAAAGATTGGCATGATATGCTCCCGTTTGCTTTACATAGATATCATACATCTGTTCACACTTCAACAGGGGAAACCTCCTCCCCTCTTGTGTGTGGCATGGAAGTAGTGCTCTCTGTAGAGGTCAAGATCCCATCAATGCGAGTCTTGATGGAAACCAATTTGTCTAAGGCTGAATAGTGTTAGAGCAGATATGATCAGTTGAATTTGATTGAAGAGAAGAAAATGAAATCCTTGTGTTATGGTCAGTTATATCAAAAGAGAATGAAGAAAGAATTTGATAAGAAGGTTCGACCTCGTGTATTCAGAGAAGGTGACCTTGACCTCAGGTAGATCTTGTATTTCAACGCTGATTCTAGGGGCAAGTGGACTCCTAATTACGAAGGCCTATAAGTTGTTAAAATAGATTTCTCTAGTGGTTCATTGATTCTTACAACTATGGATGGTGAGGAGATCCATCGTCCTGTGAATTCCAATGTAGTCAAGAAATACTTCGCTTAGAAAAATAAAAGAACAACTCACTAAGTTAGAGACATAAATAGAAAATAATCATCTGGAAGATTGACCCTGAAAGGCAATCTATGCAAAAGTTAGGGAATATGGAAAGTAACTACATCAGGCCAGACTTGATCGTTTGAAGCAATAGTTCCTATCACAGGTTTCTTTTTTTGTCATCCTCGATTGAGGTTCAGAACATAGTGAAACTCAAAGTTGTTAGGGATAATAGTGGTCATTGTATTTCAATGTATCCCTTTCCACGTACTTATCATTTTTTTAACTTTGTAATGATCCATGGAGTCACACCATTTGCAGACTACCATTCTATCAATAAAATTTGATTCGTTTGCCCATTTGTTTAATATTCTTATTTTTTTTTCAGTTTATGAAATTTCATTTATTACTGATGATCATTTTTGAAACAAAAGTATATATTTTAATAATCATATTTTTTGAAAATTTACAAAAAAAAGATATGTATTTTCCTCGACTTGTGAATACAAAAAGGGAATGTTAATGGCAACCCCAAGGATGGTAAGATTCTGACGAATGGAATTCAATGACTTCCCTAGACCAGATTTTCATGTATAACAGTCTCCCCATCATCAGTTTTCAAGAGTGGTTTGATCCCTGATGAATCTTTGTTTGCATCTTCATCTTGTTGAGATTAGTCGAGTATTTGGTTGTACTGTGTTATTAGTCTCGTGCCTTTGCGTTTGTTTTGTTAACATAATCATACGCATGTGCATAACATCATATTGTTTATTTGCGTATTTTGGATTTTTTGCAGTAATTCGTCACCACTCTCTGGAACTTTTCTCCCCGCGGAGTGTGTTCGTCCTCTCTCTAATAGTGTTGACCTTAAAAAGTTTATCCTTCCTAATCTAGGTTGTTATCTGGAAGGGATCAATCTCCTATTTACTTTATGCCCTCATTGGCTTGAGTCTTCTTTGATAGCTTCTCTCCAGTTCATTCCGGGTCTGAACTTTGGCCCCCCTTTGATTGGTTACCTTTGTTAAGTTATCACTTGGTTGGTAGTTGGTAATCATTCCCTTTGGTTGATTACCTTTTTTAAGCTATCACTTGGATAGTAGATGGTAATCATTTTGTTTGAGCTTATCACCTTTGTTAAGCTATCATTCGGCTTGTATTAGGTAATATTCCTTTTACCTTTAATTGGTTACCTTTGTTAAGTTATCACTTGGCTGGTAGTTGGTAATCATTCTCTTTGGCTTCTTACCTTTGTTAAGCTATCACTCAGATGGTAGTAGGTAATATTCCTTTAACCTTTGATTAGTTACCTTTGTTAAGTTATCACTTAGCTGGTAGTTGGTAATCATTCCCTTTAGCTTATTACCTTTGTTAAGCTATCACTCGACTGGTAGTAGGTTATATTCCTTTTACCTTTGATTGGTTAACTTTGTTAATCTATCACTTGGCTAGAAGTTGGTAATCATTCCCTTTGGCTTATTACCTTTGTTAAGCTATCAATATGTTGATAGTAGGTAATATTCCTTTAACCTTTGATTGGTTACCTTTGTTAATATATTACTTGGCTGGTAGTTGGTAATTATTCCTTTTGGCTTATTACCTTTGTTAAGCTATCACTCGGCTGGTAGTAGGTAATATTCCTTTTACCTCTGATTGGTTACCTTTGTTAAGTTATCACTTGGATGGTAGTTGGTAATCATTCCCTTTGAATTATTACCTTTGTTAAGCTATCACTCGGCTAGTAGTAGGTAATATTCATTTTACCTCTGATTGGTTACCTTTGCTAAGGTATCACTTGGTTGGTAGTTGGTAATCATTCCCTTGGGCTTATTACCTTTGTTAAGCTATCACTCGACTAGTAGTAGGTAATATTTTTTTCTCCTATTGGAGTTGGGGTTTCCCCCTGTTGATGATTGCTTTTCCCCGACGGAGTCTTACTTTGTTAAGTCTTTCCTGTTGGATCTTTAGTTCATTTTCTAACCATGTATCATTTATTTTCGAGCTCTTCCTCTTTCCACTGCAGAACTTTGTTTGTCCCCAGCAGGGTACCTCCTTTTGAAACTGTCTTTCCCCTACGAATTTTCAGTTTCCTCTCGTCTCTAACATATCTTTTCGTGGAGCTATATTCTCCACAGAGATTATTGTGTGCATTCATATCATGTCATAAACATCTTGTGGTATCTTAGGACTAAAAATTGGGTCTTTAATAGTTAAGTCTCTCCAATCCTGTCGAGACAAAGATTTCAACCTTCATATCTCCAAATTGAAGAAACTTAAATAGGGGAATATGTAATACCCTAATTTTTAACCCTAAGACCCCGCATCTCATTTGCATACAAGAAAGGTCACATCTTGGCCCTTCCCCTATCCATCTTTGGGTTTGCTTTTTATAGGGATCACCAAGCACCTCTTTATTTTGTTTTACTTTTATGTTTAGTGCTTATCTAACCACTAACAAAATTCCAAAAATATGTCTTGTTTCTTGTAAGTTTATTGTGCAAGGTAGGGCTCCTTAACTCAAAAGCATCTCAAAGTTTGGTGGCTTACTTCTCAAGAAAAGTCAAAGGTTCATGTGTTTATTTCCATGTATTCTTCAACAAGAAACATCAATATTTGAGCATTTTAATCAAGAGACCACCAAGGAAGCATCACCTTGGGTTCATACGATCACCCATGTGCTTTGAAGTGTAAGCAAAGTCCAAGTGCACAAGCTTGTTCCAAGTGGTTTGACCTAAAAGTCAACATTTTTGAGTCAAAGTTGCAAGGATCACAACTCCTTCATTACTCAGCATTTTTGAATTCCTCCTTTTGAATACGACTCTTCTCAACATCCTCTACAACTTCTCTTTACATGACAAGCGGCAATTATGCTTGGAGGATGATCAAAAGTTTGGAGACACTATAGGTCATTTGTGGACTTAGTGAAATTTGACCTATTTACAAATGACTTTTTTCCAACTTTGCTTCAAGGACCAAGGCCAAATTTGAACTATTTTGCTGATGCTTTTAGCATAATCCCATTGGTGATACCGTCTACAAGTTTTCTTCAAGGACCAAGGCCAAATTAAGCTTGGAAGGCCAGGGAATTCATTGGGACATTATAGGTCATTTTCAGCCATGAAACACTCGAATTTTTCTAAGTTATGCAGCCAGTATTGTATGCCACCTACAACACACCATAACTTTATGCTTAAACATCCAAATGCAACCTTTCTTATTTCATTTTAAACTTGGTCATGATGTTAACACAATGTAAAAAGAATGGGATAAAAAAGCCTCTTGAGTAGGATGTCCCATTGAGTTGAACATGGTGACTTGAAACTGAAGAAATCACCATTACCCGTAATTTGACCATGAATAATCTCAATTCCAAGCCAAATTAGCAAGTGTTTGGGTCCTAAACATGTTTAATCAAGTCTCCAGAAGATAATTGACACTTAAAACTCATCATTTGGTTGAGTTTTAAGGAGTTTCAAGTCACACTTTTCACAAACTTGAATCAGATCCGTTTTGCATGAATTCTGCATCATTCCACACGTATTTAGATCCAAACACATTCCCTATAAATAAAGTATTTTGTTGCCTTCATTTGCAAGCTTTGGATATCCAGGAAACCCCTGCTGCAACTTGAAATTTTTCTAGAAAATTTAATTATCGTGTTTTGAGTTTCAATCCATTTTCTTGATTCTATTAGCTCCATCTGCATCCTTTGAAACGTTTTCAACAATTCCCAAGCTCTGAGATCTTTTAAATTGCTCCAACCAGATCGAGCTTCATCAACTTCTGATCAGCATCTAGACAAGGTAGTTATGACCATCATTTAAACTCAAATAAGTTACCGCAATGTAGTCATTCACTCTCTGATGCTTTCTCATAACTTATCTGGTGTTGATTGATCGTGTTCATCATTTAATTTTATTTTTCATGGCTTGCCTGTTTCTGAAACTTCTTTGAAATTCTCTCTGCTCAGTTCATATAAATAAATTTGAGGCATAAGGTCGAATTCGGGAAGAGAAGAGGATCACAATAGTGGTGGTATCGTGTCTTGATGTTACCAAATGATGATACTCCAGTGAGAGCTCACCGAAGAAGATGACCGAAGTTTTCTCAGGTGGTCAGAATTTGGGCCAAACACGTTGGCATTTTGAAATGTTTTGATTGGTTAATTTCAAATTAGATCTCGTGTTCTTATTGTAGCGCATTCCATCGTGTTTCTCATCATTTGGAGTGTTGGATCTGCCACGTCAATTAATGAGGCGTGATCCAACGCTCATGGTTTTTTCTGATTTTAATTCTTTTTCTTTTATTATTTTAATTTTTTTTTAAAATCTGTAGTAACTTTATTTTTTATCCAAAAAATCCCAAAATAATTTCTAAAATTCACTTTTATTTTTCTTCATCTGATTTTTATTTTTTCATATTTTATTTCATTGATTTTCTATTTTTCATGAATTTTCTATTTACTCCTTTGTTTTAATTGTTTTAAAAATGATTTTCTGCCTTTTTAAATTCTAAAAAATTTATTATATGTTTCTCAATTTATTCCCAACCTTCCATAACTTTATTGGCCATTTATTTGGTGTTTTGAAGGATTTTGTGGATTTTTCATTTTTATTTCTATTTTAAAAATCATTTAAAAATACCTTTAATGCATTTTTATTTCATTTAATTGCATTTTGAATTTTTGACCTTGTGGACTTCTGTTGACCTTGGATCATGATGATTTTGACTCCAAGTCTCATCAAACTCAATCGATCTTGGGTGTTGATAGGGTGAAAACCCTAATCCACCAAAATGGATGATTGATTTTGATGATGACTTGATCAAATTTGTGATTCAATTTGGGTGTGACATCTCTTAACCTCTTTCTTCTTCATCCCTTTCTTTTCACTTTGATCAATTGGATGGATTTTTGTCCATCTTGTTCATGATGTGTGAATTGGTGCTTGATAAACTTTCATCATTTCAAATCTACCTTCTAAGTCATCATGAATCATTTAAGGTACTTTGGATTGATGGATAAATTTGTCCTAAGTGTCATGAAATGTGGATTGAAGTAATGGACCATCATCCTAGCCATTGTGCTTGATCATCCCTTATCTTTTTCTTTTCTTTATGGAATAGCTTGGGGAGGATGATTTACATATCATTTCACTAGCATGTATTAACACAAACATTACTATTGACGGGCCTTAAATAGTTGTGACTTCTACATAAGTCCAATTACGATTGCTTAACATAGCGCTAAATATGTCCAAAGGCAATGACATTTTTATAAGTGAGATTGTAAGTCTCCTATTCCTCATGGGATTGTGTGAAGATGTTGCTCCTTTTCTATTTGTCAAAGTTAGTGGCATACTTGTTGATTTTATCAGAGTTGGAGCCCTTCTCACATGTAATGTATAGGCTCATATCTTCATGCTTGTGAGTGGATAGTTGAGTGTTCTCCAAAAAATGACCAAAGACATCTTTTCACCTTTACTAACATCTTTTACTAACACTTTACTTGTATTAATTTTTACTTTAAAGTCATTTACCTTTAAGCTTTTTTTATGTCATTTATTTTTATGCTTTATGTTTAGCATTTCATATCATATTATTTGTGCTTTTGTCATTTTATTTTTTGATCTTTTGGACCTTTATTTATATCATTGTTAAGAAGGAATTAATAAAAAGGAAATTATTTCTCCTAACTCATGGACTTATGGTTTATATCCTTGGCATTATTATGGAGTTATGGACTTAGAACTAGGATCTTGACCCTTACTTTGGAATTTGTGGCTTAAGACCATGGAATCCATCCGATACCCTTGACTTTGGAATTCTCTATGAATACTTGGTTTGGTTACTTTGGATTCATCTGATGCATGGGTTACTATTTGCTTATTTTGCTTGCTTAAGGCTTAATCCAAAGGAGGGAATTCTTGCTTAACTTATGTCATAAAGCTTTCTATCTCCGGGTTAGATATTTCTTTTTTAGCTTTTATTGTATGCTTTAGGGTTGTCTCTCCTTCTCCTCCCCTTCTTTAATTTTCAAAATCTTATCTCTTTTTCAAAACCTTCTTGTTTTCAAACTTAAACCATTTTCTTAATAAACCTTTACTTTTGTCAATTGATTTTCAAAAACTTTTTCTTAATAAATGCCAATCCATCTTAAGCATATTTATACCAATTTCAAAAGATAAAAATGCCTAACTCATTCAAATCATTTTGTGCATTTGTGCACTTTTCCCTTTAAAACTTTCTCAAGGCATTAGACATGAGTCATTTCCATAGTTGAGTAATAACTATCCTATCTCCACAGTATTGATGATAATTCTTTTCCATCTGTGAGAGTTAATGAAATACTTGGTGATCCATATCCAAGTTGGACCCCTTCTCATGATGATGCAAAGTTCTCATACTCGTGGGTGACTAGTTGAGTATTCTCCTTAAAATGACAAAATATCTTTCCCATAAAAAATAAACAAAAACAAACTCTCTTTGTTATTTTTACCATGAACTACGAGGTTTTGATCCTCAATTGCACTTTGTTGGTACATAGGCATGAGACTTTAAAAGTCTTGGCAAAATTCAAATTATAATAAAATGCTTCTTTTCCCATCCCTCCAATATTTTAACAAATAATACCTTTTTCAAGATAAAACATGCACAATTTCAAAGAGGTTCCCATGGAGTACCATGGATGTTTAGGGTGCTAATACCTTCCCTTTGCATAACCAACCCTGAACCCTTGTTCTCTTTTTATCAGTTTTATTTTAAAACTTCTTTAGGTTTTGTTCGTACTTTTTCCCTTTTCCTTTGGAAATAATAAAAGCGTGGTGGCGACTCTTGCTTTGAGAGTTAAGTTAATCAATAGCTTAATCTCAAAATATTTACCGCTACAGTTGGCTCCCTTTCCCTATAATGTCTCCAAATGTTTTAATAATGCCATACATATATTCAATGAAGAGTGGGGAAGGAGTTGATGATACTCTGCCATTGCATGTGTTTGGTCGAAGAAACGGATAAAAACAAGTTAAAGAGGAAAAACTGAATAATAAATACCAAAGAAAGACACAAAAAGACTAATTCTGAAGAAATAAGGACTTAGTGAAAATAAGGTGGAAAAAGGAACAACAAACATGCAGCTACTAGAATAATCACCCGCAGCATCGCTCACGTGATAGAAAAGAAAAGTCAGCATCGCGCGTGATTGGCCTTTTTCTGGGCCTACTCTGACGCGTTCTGGACTTATTTGACTGGTATAAAAGGGAATGTTTAGCATATTTTTAAGGGTTCTATGATTTTACACTGAAAGTGACAATTTTTACAACATCATAAGGCATATTGGGAGCGCATATGAAGCCATTGGAGACCAGTTCTTCAAGGGATCTCTTATGTAAACCTCTTATTTGTATTTGGTATTGTAATTTGAATTATGAGTAGATAATTCTCTCCAGGTTAGACTTTTTTCTGAACCTATTTTGATATTGTTGGGACACATGTTTGATTTGTTATTGCGCGAATAATTTGAGTTATAATTCTATTCAATTGCACATTATTCTTAATTCTCTTTATGTGAGATACTCTTTTAATATAATTTAGGCGCATAGGGAATATTGACCATTATTATATATGTTGGACCTAGGGAAATTGTTGTGCTTATGTTGTTTGAATAAGGATAGAAGACCTCGAGTAATGGCTTAGGAATTAATGTTCTAGTGCATTTCCTAATCTTGCTTACGCTGATGGACTAGGGATAGGAAACTCCGAGTATATATTAGTGAGTTATACACCAAGGGATTGGGTGTAGCGATTTTGTTAATTCGTCGTGGAATTATAGCAATGATATCATTTATGAAATACATCGAACATCAAAAGTAGAGAAATAGGGGATTCTATAAATAACCTATACGCTTTCGTATTATTTGCATAACACTCTATTTTATTTTTTTAATTAACACTCGACCCCCCACCCTCTTCCATTTAGTATTTTCTAAACATTGCATAATTATTGTCTTGTTAAATAGCAGTCCATGTGGATACGATCTTTTTATTACTTCGATATTATTGGTACACTTGTCGAGAAGTCATCAATTTTTTTTGCATCTTTGCCGAGGACTGTTGATAACTTCAACTAGGGAACACTTTACAACCATTTAAGAGATGGATAATTACTTCACTAATTAAGATCAAGAGCTAGCAAGGAGAAGAGAGCACGTGAGAGCAAAATGATGACTTCAACAACACTATGAATGACATTGATGTTTGTCTTTAATGAACAAGTTTGCAGTTGTTGTTTCATTCAGATCTACAAAACTTTGCACTTGTAGCATTGAACAAATGAACCAAAAGTACCATCCGAGGAAACTTCATCATCAGGAAAGCGACTTACAAATTGAAGGCAAAGGATGAAAAGGGAATCAAGGGACTTGTACTCAACTTTCAGATACCCCCACTAGTAAGGTTTGAGCCAATTAAATTCTATTATTTACTATTCATTTTATTGAGTGTATTTATGCATTATTGTTTTATCAGGTTTGAACTATTTCCGATTAAATTTGTCTGGTTTGATTGACACACATTGAGGCAGTTGTTTGCTTTGAACTCTGTGCCTTTTAACCACCCTATAGTAATAAGGTACATCCATTGCTAACCATTTTGAGCTTGACCTTTTTTTTTGGTGACTTAGCCTTATTTCTTAGCCATATGACTTGAAAGATTTTATCTTTCCATCCTCTATTTGGAATTATGTAGAAATGTTTAAGTTCTTAAATTTTATGAAAAATAATAAGTTTTGGGTTGCTCTTGGAAGTGAGTAAAGTTTAAAGTTTAGGGTTGGGGTACTAGAGCAAAATGGTCAAAATTCAAAATTTTGAGAAAATAAGAAGTTGGAAAAAGGAACTTCTTCTAAAAAAAGAGATAAAAATAATGCAAAATGCATATTGAGGACCACAATAGCAATATCTCTAGTACCATGAATAAGGAGCAAAATGGTATTGTCATACCCTAATTTTTAACCCTAAGATACCACATCTCATTTGCATCTTTTGCATACAATCAAGGTCACATTTTGATCCTTCCCCTCATCCATCTTTGGGTTTGCTTCTTACAGGGATCACCAAGCACCTCTTGATGTTTTACTTTTGTGTTTATTGCTTATCTAACCACTAATTAAAATACCAAAAATATGGCTTGTTTCTATTAAGTTCATTGTGCAAGATAAGGCTCCTCAAGTCAAAGGCATCTCCAAGTTTGATGGCTTACTTCTCAAGAAAAGTCAAAGGTTCGTGTGTTTATTTCCATGCCTTCTCCAATAAGCAACTTCAAGCTTTGAGCTATTTAATCAAGAGGAAAATAAGGACACCTAATCTTGATTTCATATAATCACCCATGTGCTCGGAATGCAAGAAAAGTCCAAGTGTACAAGCTTGTTCCAAGTGGTTTGACCTAAAAGTCAACAATTTGAAGTGAAGGTTCCAAGGATCACAACTCCTTCAATTCTCAACATTTTTTAATGACACTTTTTGAATATAACTCTACAACTTCTCTTTACATGACAAGATCCTGTTATGCTTGGAGGATCATCAAAAGTTTAAATACATTATAGGTCATTTGTGGACTTAGTGAAATTTGACCTATTTTCAAGTGACTTTTTGTCATCTTTCAAGGATCATAACTTCTTCAATTTCCAACATATAGAGCTGATTATTTTTGCACAATGTTGTTGGTGATACACTCTATAAGTTTGATTCAAGGACCAAGGTTAATCTATGCTTGGAAGGCCATAGAATTCATTGGGACATTATAGGTCATTTTCAGCCATGAAACACTCAATTTTTTTCTAAGTTATGGAACCAGTATTTTTTGCCAACTTCAACACACCATAACTTTATGCTCAAACATCAAAATGCAACCTTTCTTGGCACATTGTAATCTTGGCCATGATGCTAACACATTGCAAAAAGAATGGGATCATAAAGCCTCTTGAGTAGGATGCCCCATTGAGTTTAACATGGTGACTTGAAACTGGAGAAATCACCATTGCCCAAAATTTGATCATTACTAAACTCAATTCCAAGCCAAATTAGAAAGTGTTTTTTTCTAAACATGTTTAATCAAACTTCCAGAAGTTAATTGACACTTAAAACACATCATTTGGCCGTGTTTTGATGGATTGCAAGTCACACTTTCCACACATTCTGAGCAAATTGGTTTTGCACGAATTGAGCATCATTTGGTACGTATGAGATCTCCAATTACTTCTCTATAAATAGAGGAACTTGTTGCCTTCATTTGAAAGCTTTGGAGAGCCAAGAAACCCCTACTACAACTTGAAATTTTTCCAGGAAATTTAACTATCATGTTTTGAGTTTCATCCAGTTTCAATCCACTTTCTTGATTATATTAGCTTCATCGGCATTCTATGAAACTTTTGCAACAATTTCCAGACTCTAAGACCTTCTAAATTGTTCCAACCAGATTGAGCTTCATCAACTTCTGATCACCATTTGTACAAGGTAGTTATGAGCATCATTTAAACTCAAACAAGTTACCACAATGTAGTCCTTCACTCTCTGATGCTTTCCCCTAACTTATCTTGTATTGATTGATGATGTTCATCATTTAATTTTACTTTTCATTTTTGCTCATTTCTGAAACTTCTTTGAAATTCCCTTTGCCCTGTTCACATAAATGAATTTGAAGCATAAGGTTTAATTCGGGATGAGAAGAGGATCACAATGGTGGTGGTCTCGTGTCTTGAACTTACCAAATGATGAAACTCTGATGAGAGATCATCGGAGAAGACAACCGAAGTATCTCTCAGGTGGTCTGAGTTGGACCAAAAACATTGGTATTTTGAAAAGTTTTGATTGGTTAAATTCAAACTGGATCCTGTGTTTGACTTGCAGCGTGTTCCATCATGTTTTTCAGCATTTGGAGTGTTGGATCTGCCACGTCAATTAATGAGGCGTGATCCAGCACTCCTGGTTTTTTCTGATTTTAATTATTTTTCTTTCAATATTTAAATTTCTTTTTCTTTAAAAATTCGAATTAATTTCATTTTTTATCCAAAATAATTTCTAAAAATCTCTTTTATTTTTCTTCATCTGATTTTTATTTTTCCACATTGTTTATCATTAGTTTTCTATTTTTTTTATGAATTTCCTCTTTTCTCCTTTGTTTTAATTGGTTTAAAAATACTTTTCTGCATTTTTTAATTTTGAAAATTTTATTATATGTTTCTTATTTTATTTCCAACCATCCATAGTTTCTTGGCCGTTTATTTGGTGTTTTAAAGGACTTTGTGGATTGTCCATTTTATTTCCATTTTAAAAATATCTTTAATGTATTTTTATTTCATTTAATTGTATTTTAAATTTGTTTGACCTTGTGAACTTCTGTTGGCCTTGGATCATGATGGTTTGGACTTTAAGACTCATTAAACTCAATAAATCTTGGATGTTGATGGGGTGAAAAACCTAATCCACCAAAATGGATGATTGATTTTGATGATGACTTGATCAAATTTGAGGTTCAATTTGGGTGTAACTTCTCTTGTCTCCTTCTTCTTCATCCTGTAGTGGTAAATTCATGATCATCAAGTTATGGATAAACTAGAGATCAAATAACAAGAGTCGCCACCGCGCTTTTATTGTTTCAAAGGGAAAAGGGAAAAAGTACGAACAAAACCCAATAGTAAGAAGTTTTCAAATCAAAACTAATAAAATGTCAGAGATTACAGGTAAGTGGGTTGGTTACACAGAGGGAAGGTGTTAGCACCCAATGTGTCCTAGGTATTCCTGGGGAGCCCTTTTTGTGTGCATGTGTATTTGGTACAAAGTGATGTTTACAAACAAATAGAATTGGGGGATGAGAAAAGAATTCATTAATTATATTTTTGTGTTTGGCAAGACCTTCGGTCTTGTGCCTACGTACCAACATAAAAATGAGGGATCAAAATCTCGTAGTCCGTGACATAAATTTCAAAGTGGATGCATTGCTTTTAACAAAAATTAAGTTTGAGAGGCACAAAGGCCTAAAAATGGTTTGAATGAGTTAGTTCTTTTTGGATTTTTTGAATTTTTAAGTCAAGTATAATTAAGTTTATTTACAAGTTTGATATAAGAAAAGAAGTTTGTAAATGCAATGGCATAAGGCCAAAGTTTCTATCTTTTTACAAAGTGGTCAAAGTTTAGAACGAAATAAGTTCAATCAAAGAAGATTTTGAAAAAAAGGAGGGAGAGATTTTTAAATTAAAGAAATAGGGAGAAGATGAAGAGACTAATCCTATGCAAAAAAATTAAAAGTTAAGAGTTGAAAAGATCTGACCAAATGGATAGTGATCCAATAGACAAGAATTTCAATAGAAACCCAGAATTCCCTTGGACTTTTTAGAATCAAGCAACAAACAAATGCACAATTATATTATCTTGAAGAGCAAAAGCATCAAATAAAGATAGCCACATCCAAGCTTTATCCATTCCACGATCTTCTTCAAAAATAGCCCATGTAGCATATGAATTCCACAAGTTACAGGTTCAAAATAACAACTTCACAAGGATCATGTTGCAGATGAACTCATAGGGATCTTGAATGATGTAACAGATGAAGTCTCAAATTTCAAGCACTTGGTTTCTCAATAAGTTGGCATTGGCCAAGTCCTTTAGCATAGGAATGTTGCCTAAGTTCTAAATCCATTTGTTCAAGATCATGCCAACAATCCACACAATTGTTTTTTGGATTTTTGTTGCTATTATGTACATTAATGGTCAAAGACCACACAAACAAGCAAAGTATACACAAACAAGATATATCACACAATATGGTCCAAGTGGACTAAGTAAAAATTGTATTAACATAAACAATTAGAATGATATGAATAATGGAAAATGAAGTAAGGCAAGAATTAAATGACATTAAAGTAAATGGCTTGAAATTAAAAGTTAGTTGTTAATGAGTTATAAGTTCGTATTGTTTGCTTTTGTTTTTCATTTTAAGACATTCTTTGGAGAACACTCAACCTACTTATCACAAGCATGAATCCTTGAACCAAAACATCTTCCAAAGGAAGGAAAAAAGGGCAAGTTTCCACACAATACCATGAAAGAGGGGAGATTTACAATCTCACTAACTAGAATGCTATGCCTTTTATGTCACAAATTTAGCACTATGTTAAGCAATCGTAATTGGACTTATGTAGAAGTCACAACTATTTGAGGTCGTGCAATAGAACTTTAGTGTTAATGCATGTTAGAGACATAATATTATGGACTATGCTCATGAAACATATCACACACAAAAATAATATGCAAAAGGTGTGGCCTAATCTCATCCATACTCATGTTAATTTTTCAATCAACTAGCTTTAGGACTTTGAGATATCATATGCCAAATGAGATGAATGCATAAAGAAGGGGAATGAGATGAGGAGGGAGGGGAATAGATGAAAACTCAAATTGATCAAAGGAGGACTTTTACCAAATTAATATCATCCATTCATTTTGGGATATGGAATTTATATTTCATCAATCCCCTAAATCCAATGATATTAACTTGACAAAGTCAAATCAACCTTGACCAAGTCCTAACAACAAGAGTCAAACACAAACAAGTCATCACAATTGGTCAACAAAATTATTTGGCATTTATTCAAATTAAAAATACTAAAATAATACATTTAAATTAAATATGGTTTGTCAAATTCCTAAAACCTCATCAAAACACCAAATAAATGGCCATGAGATTTATCATAGGTCAAACAAGGTCAAAGGACCTTGGAGAAAAAAATTCAGAATTTTTGAAGACTTAAAAGTATTTTAAAAAAAATTAAAAACAAATTCAAAATCAATTAAATCATGAAAAATATTAATAATGATCCAAAAACTAATTTTAATTCAGAATATGAAAGAGGAAATTATTTGAAATTTTTTGGTGAAACTCTCATATTTTTTGGATCAATATTAAAATTAATATGAATTAATGAAAATAAAGCAATTAAATTGAAATTCAAATAATCAGAAAAAACGTGGACCACTTGATTTCCCTCATTAATTGAGGTGGAAAATCAAGTGGTCACCAGTGCGCGTTCCATGGTGGACTTGAGTCAACGCGGCATAAGCTTGGTATTTAAAAACAACGCACGAGATTAAAACAATTTGAAAATGATCAATGGCTCTGAACCATGCCAACACATCACCGGCGTCCAAAGGCCGGTCATCTTCTCTCGTGACCCTGGCTGGACTGGTTCACTCATTACCATCAAAAAAATAAAAAAGGAGGACATGATCTGAAAGAAAAAATGGCGTAGAGCACGAATCTGACCTCAATTTTAACTAACTCCACATATATAAAAAGATATGAGGAGTTGAATTTTGAGGTGTGTCAATTGAGTTGCTTCGATTTGACCTCTAAGCAACTCAATCTTGTTGCCTACATTGGTAGGACTTTAGACAACCAAAGATCCAAGAGAATTGAGTGGAATTAAAAGAGAATCGAAGAGATGAAATTTTCTGGAAAATACCTTCAATGTAGGTCTAGATTCAATTGTTCTTGCTTTGGCTTGTTCTTGATCTTGCTCAGTATGCTTGCATAAGTGGATTAGAATGCACAAAAGGTCTTGGATCCCTAGAGTTTTGAATCTCAAAACAGTGAGAATTCAACTCAATTTCCATGGAAATTATCAGGATTATCCTCTCAAATGGAAGGGTTAGGGGTTTAGGATTAAAGCTGGCGCGAATATGTCCTGAATTCTGAGCATATGGAGCTCTATTTATAGTTGGATCATGTGATATTTTCACCTTCCAAATGACTTTCCAAAATTGGCAATGAGTGATGTATGGGTGCATGGGTGTGTACAGGCCTATGATATCATTCCATTTGATCCACAATTGAGTGTAAAAGAGTCTGAATTCAACTTGGAATGCAAGGCAATTGTATATGAAGATTTGAAGTTTGATCTTTGCTAAATGATAATGCAATGTTCATGCCATGTGCAGCCCTAGCAATTCTTATCCAAAATGGATGAAATTGGACTCTTTGGAAAGGTTATGTCAAGAGGAACAACTTTCATATTCAACACTTTTCCATTTGAAGCTTGTAACATGAATAATTTTTAGGTGGAAGTTTGGAAATTTCAACATATCAAAAAAATTTCTATGTGTCACGCCATATATCTCAATATTCCACCTTACTTAACTTTTTATGTGAGCTTCAAATAAGAAACGTGTCTTCATCAAAGTTGCAGCTCTTTCAAAGATATTCAAAATGGTAACCAATTTCATGTCATTTGGATTTGAAATGATAGAGGTATGCTTTTTTGAAGTTTGGAAATATCACTTGTTCAATGGTATAGGTCAAAAGTAACCTATAATGTAGCCTCATATAACATGCACATAAAAGTTGAATTAGCTCTCACTCCAAACATAAACGTTGTAGTAGACATCTTGAATTTGATTGTTCAACTTGGAAATATTTCATCTCATAAATATTGAGCAAGTTATGGGCTTGTGAAGTTGACTTTCAAATTAGGGTTTAGACAAAATGACTTATAATGTTTCAATAAAGAAAATGATTTTCCAAGCAAAACTAGCTCGAGGTATCAACACGAAAGTTGTTTGGAATGTCATTTATAGTAACTTTTCTCTTGGAATCATTTTCATATGGTGAAAATTGTAGGAGATAGGGTCTAGGGAGACCCAGTTTTGATCAGATGAATTCATCTGGCCAATCACCATCAACCAACTTGCTAACCTTCAATTCTCTTGACTTTCTTGTATCATGGTAGATCATATATGCATAAGATGATGAATTTTGAAGTGTCCCTTGAGAAATTTGATCAATTGGTGAGATAGCTTATTGGAGAAGTTACTCAAGATACCCAGTCAAACTAGGGTTTCAAGGAAAATCGCCCTCAAACTCTTGAAGAAAAATTGATCAATATAACATGTAGGAATCAATGGAACTCATATATGATGCTCATAACCATTATTGGATCAATTCATGGTTGTGCTCTTTGTCATGAGGGCCTCAAACCCTATATATGAACTTGATATATCAATGGTGATCATACCCTACCTACAAAAGAGTTGGGCAAATGCAAAAACATATTTTTGGTATTTTGGTTAGTAAAATGATAATATATAAGTATGATACAATCATAAAGTGCTTGGTGATCTCTCCCAAAACAAACCCAATGAAAGAAGGGGTAAGGAGGATGTCAAGGTATGATCCCAATGCTAATGCTCATGATGAAATTGCATGAGGGATCTTAGGGTCAAAATTGGGGTCTTACACATCCATTTCTTTTCCCTTCGATCATTTGGATGGATTTATGTGCATCTTGTTCATGACCTGTGGATAGGTGCTTGATGAACTTTCATCATTTTAAATCTAGCTTTTAAACGATCATGAATCATTTAAGGTACTTTGGATTGATGCATAAGTTTGTCCTAAGTATCATGAAATATGGATTGAAGTAATGGACCATCCTCCTAACCTTTGTGCTTGATCATATCTTTTCTTTTATTTTCTTGTGTGGTATAACTTTAGGAAGTTGATTTACATATCATTTCTCTAGCATGTATTAACACAAACATTATTATTGACCGACCTCAGATTGTTGTGACTTCTACACAAGTCCAATTACGATTGCTTAACATAGCGCTAAATTTGTCCCAAAGACAATGACATTTTTATAAGTGAGATTGTAAGTCTCATATTCCTCATGGTATTATGTGAAAATGTTGCTTCTTTTCCATTTATGAGAGCTAGTGGCATACTTGTTGGTTTTATCCAAGTTGGATCCATTCTCATAAATGATGTATATGCTCATACTTTCATGCTTTTGAATGGATGGTTGGGTGTTCTCCAAAAAATGACCAAAACATCCTTTCATCTTTATTAACATCTTCTACTAACACCTTACTTGTATTAACTTTTACTTCAAATTCATTTTTACCTTTATGCTTTTTATGTTATGTCACTTACTTTATGCTTTATGTTTAGCATTTCATATCATATTATTTGTGTTTATATCACATTTTCTCTTTGTCCATGAGGAATTTTGTTTATGTTTATACTCTTTTTCCTTTGTCCATTTGTACTTTCATTTTATTTTAAAATACATTAATAAAGGAAAACCCCCCTAAAAGGAACTTGTTCGTTTTGACTCATGGACTTATGGTTACTATCCTTGGCATCATTGTGGAGTTATGGACTTAGGATTAAGATCTTGACCTTTTCTTTGGGACTTTTGACTTGAGAACTTAGAATTCATCTGATACCTATGACTGTGGACTTCTATGTGAAGACTTGCTTTGGTTACTTTGGTTCCATCTGATACATGGATTATTATTTGATTATTTTAATTGCTTGAGGCTTAGTCCAAAGGAGGGAATTCTTGCTTGACTTATGTCAAAAAATCTTTCTATCTCTTGATTAGATCTTTCTTCTTTAGCTTTTACTTTATGCTTTAGGACAATCTCTTCATCTCCTCCCTTTCTTTAATTTTCAAAATCTTCTCTCTTCTCCAAAACCTTCTTGTTTTTAAACTTGAACCACTTTCTCAATAAAACTTGAATTTTGTCAAGTGATTTTCAAAACATTTTTTCTTAATAAATGCCAAACTACCTTAAGCATACTTAGACCAATTTCAAAAGACTAAAAAAATGCCTAATTCATTCAAACCCTTTTTGTACCCTTGTGCATTTTTTCTTTTAAACTTTTTCTCAAGGCAAAGTTCTCATACTTGTGGGTGACTAGTTGAGTATTCTCCTTAAAATTACAAAATGTCTTTTCCATAAATAAAAAAGAATCAAAACAAACTCATTTTGTTATTTTTACCACGAACTACGAGGTTTTGATCCTCCATTTCACTTTGTTGGCACGTAGGCATGAGACTTTAGAAGTCTTGGCAAACACCAAATCATAATAAAAATTATTCTTTTCTCATCCCTCCAATATTTTAACAAATAACACCCTTTTTCAAGCTAAAATGTACACAATTTAAAAGAGGTTCCCATGGAGTACCATGGAGGTTTAGGGTGCTAATACCTTCCCTTTTCATAACTAACCCCTAGACCCTTGTTCTCTTAATTAGTTTCATTTTAAATCTTCTTTGGATTTTGTTCGTATTTTTACCCTTTCCTTTGGAAAAAATCAAAGTGTGGTGGCGACTCTTTCTTTGTTAGTTAAGTTAATCAATATCTTAATCTAAAAAAAATACGTTACATGTATGACAAAAGACGGAGAACTAGGCACCTAACTTCAAAGGTTTAAACCTACTTTCCCAAAAATGTCCTACCCGAACATAAGCCAAGATACAACCCAAAAAGCCCTCAAATGTGTGTGTTTTGATTTCTTTGACGAATTATATTAGAACCTAATCAAATTCACTATAAATTATTTTGTATGTTGATTGAGAGACTACCCTATCCATTGAGTGAGTCAAGGTGAGATAAGAGACAGGTTGAGTACTTGTCAAAGCTTGAGGAAGTCTTCTAGATTTTACGTATTGAAGTTGGAAGCTAGAATAATGGTCAGGTAAAGAACATTTTATATGGTGATGTTCAATTGTTCTTGTGCAACTTGTTTTTCTATTTGGAATTGGCAGTGCATGCAAGTTACTTGAGGACAAACAATGGTTCAAGTTTTGGGGTGTGATAACACTCCATCATTGCATGTTTTTTATCGAAGAAACATATCAAAAAAATATAAAGAGGGGACAAAAATGAGGAAGAAAGACCAAAGAAAGATGCAAAAATAACGATGTGCAAAAACCATGTAGCTACTGGAATAGTCATGCGCATCATTACAAGCGTGATAGAAAAGAAAAGTCAGAATCGTGCACGATGCAAGTTATCACGTGCACGATAGGTCTTTTCTGGACCTATTCTGATGCGTTCTAGACTGATTTGACTGGTATAAAAGGGAAATTTTGGTATCTTTTAAGGGTTCTGCGGTTTTACACTACAAGTGACGATTTGTAACACTATAAGGCATATTGGGAGCGCATCTGAAGCCATTGAAGGACAACTCTTCAAAGGATATCTTATGCAAAATAATTTAAGTTATATTTTGTTTGATGAACCTATTTTAATAATATTGGGACATATGTTTGATTTTTATTGCGTTATAATTTTATTCAATTGCACCTTGTTCTTGATGCTTTTTTATGTGAGATACTCTTTTAATCTGATTTTGGACGCATAGGGAATACTGACCATTAGTCTATGCATTGGGCCTAAGGCAATTATTGTGTTTTCACTGATTGAATAGGGATATAAGACTTTCAGTAGTGGCTTAGGAATTAGTGTTCTATTGCATGGCCTAATATTGCTTATGCTGGTGCAGTAGGGATAGGAAACTACGAGTATAGATTAGTGAGATATACGCTAAGGGATTGGGTATAATGGTTTTGTTAATTCGTCGTAGAATTATAATAACGATATCATTTATGAAATACAACGAACATCAACAATAGATAAATAATGGATTATATACAGAACCTACCCACATTCGTATTATTGACAGAATACTCTATTTTCTTTTTCACATTAACACTCGAACCCCACCCCCAACCCTCAATTTAGTATTTTCTAAGCATTGCAGTATTGTCTTGTTAAATAACAGTCCCTTTGGATTCGATCTTTTTATTAGTTCGAAATTATCGGTACACTTTCCGAGAAGTCACCAGTCATTCAACAAAGGAAGAGAGATTTGGAGTTGTCATGGTGATTAGAGGACCTTCGAACATTCTAATGCAAACTATCGTCCCCACTCTAGTCTGATTGGTATAGAAATTAACCTGGTTCTCTCTGCTGGATTTATCGCAGACCTGAGGAGGGACTTCCTTGGTGAAATTTGATATTGAGATTCTTGGGGATGTAAAAATGGTGTCACGCACTCCAGGAATTTTCCATGTCTTCGGGTATTCCAACTCCCATCTTCTTGGCTCGGTCGGGACCCCGTACTCCAATTGAGAATCGAGAATCTATTTCAAAGGAAAATTTCTCTTACCTCGCCATTGTGAGTGACGAGGCTCTTGAGGAGGAATTATCCACTTAGGCATAGTATATCCGACGAGTGTCTGCAGTTTTGGACATTGGTGGAACCGATTGCATGGATTGTATTTTGGTTGATTGACATCATAAAGATAGACACTTGTTATAAGATAGTGTCTATAATTTAACGCTTCAACATGATATGAACCAGAAAGAAGTAAATAAGGATTTTGTTTCTCTTGCTGAGATGGATGACACTTTGAGTAATTTCAACCTCTTTGGCTTTTTAGCTAATCATAAGAAGTTACTAGTCGGAGAAATGGTGAAGAAAGATAAAGCTCTGGATTTTGCTCAAGCTTCGCTATCTTCTACAAGGGCATCTCTTTTTACCGCTCAAGGAGATCTTGAGAATTTGCACCTTGAGAATATCTCTTTGGCTAAAGAAAGAGGATAACGTGACTAATGTTGACCTTGTGTATATCTATGAATTTTTTTGAGATTTTTTTTTACTAAAGGTGGAACATTTTTACTCTTTCTTCATTTCAAGGTAGAAAGTGTGGATGGATAAGATAATTGATGATGCAAAAACTGTCTCACTCAGAGATTATACATGCCCTTATCCCCTTTTTTTATTTTCTTACTAGGTTTTTTCGTGTAAATGTAACAACCTTTCCAGGTGTATTGCTTCAGGATTTGCTTTAACTTTACGAGGTTTTCACTTGAAGTTTATTGGACGTCTTTGGGGAAGTTCCCGACCAATGGTCGATACCCCTTCCCCTACCAAGTGTAAACTTGATCTGAGGTTAACGTGTGAAAGACTCACCATGTCCTCTTGAGTGGCTAGATACCAAGAGGGGGCAGACCATTTTTTTTTTATAGTTTTGTGACTTTTCCACTTTCTTTGTGTTTTTTTTTTTGTATTGCAAGGTGTTGATTTCCTTATACGCCTATGGCGTTTATGACAACATTTCTAAGTCTATGTCATGGGGATTTAATTTCCTAGGTCGAAACTAGACTCATCGTTACCTTTCACAGTCACAAAGGAAAGAGATATTTCATAAGGATATTATTATTTATTTAAATGAAAATATTGTGATACATTGCAATATTGTAATTTATCTTTGCATAAAACTGTTAACATAACCCCCTCTGTTTGCCACCGCTTATTCGCTTTACCGTTTATAGTTTACAAGAAGCATCCATTTTTTCTCATCTCAATGGAGGAACATGTTTCACCTATAGTGACGAATATTCATGATCCTTAGTTGGTCGATGAGGGAAGCCACAATGATCTTCATGGCTTTCTTTTCCCCTTTCTTCTGGTCTTGCAAGTTCAATAGTGTTTTCTTAGCTCCAACAAGGTTAACATTGACTATGATCGGCTCATCATGGAGGTTGTGGAACTTCACCTTGAGGTGAACCAGGGATGCTACACCATCCAAGGTTTTCGTGAAGCATCCATCGAGGATGCAGTGGTAGACTTTTTTACAGAGAACCATGAGGTACATCTAGTCGGCATTTCAAACATCTCCCACCTTCCCCGTAGTAATCATTAACTCAATATAACCCTAGAGACGAGTGATCGTTTCGTTGAAATCCTGTAGGTCAGATCCCTTGTAGGGACACAAGTTATCTTTATTTAGGCTCATATTATCAAAAAGTTTCAAGTACATGATGTCACAAGAACTGTCGTAGTAAATCAGAGTTCTGGTTGTGGCTGTTATGACCAATTAGAAGGTATCATTTGGGATTCCTCCGAATTTTTCACTATCCATGAAACTGAGCATCGATCTTTCTAGGACCTTGGTTGAGGTACTTTCGCCTTTCTTGATGACAACCATTAATTATGCAATCTTCCTCTTCATCATCCCATTGGATGGGGAGTTTTTCCGCAGGGTGCCTCTACCATACCCCAAATTTGCCCTACCCCTTATTCAATTTATCTAGCTTATAGCTTTTTGACTCATTTGCATATGATCTTATTAATCATTCATTTTAGGCAAGACCATTCATTCATCTACATTTACATATAAAATCATGATGTCTCAATATTTTGCCCTACCCCTTGGATGGATTTAACTATTTAATCTGATGTCTCAATATTTGGGCTATTGATGGATTGATATGAGGATTCTTTTGGATTAAGGTCTTATTATTGGTGATCAGATAAAATCATGGATTAGGGTTTGTTTTGCTTACCTGTGAAACAAGTTATTTTGAATTATTGGACATTTCCATCAAGTCATTGCTTGGAAAAGAAGAAAGAACATGCTACATTTGACTGTAAGTCAAAGTCAACTATGGAGGTTGAGTTTTTGACCTAATAGTTTGAACTCCCTTATTCAAGTTTGAATGATGGCTAATATTTTGGTGTGCATTATAAAAGAAGAAGTTGGTAATCATTCTTTACAATAGTTGACTTTTGTTCAACAAAGTCAACCATGGAAGGATGACTTTTGTTGACCAAGTCATAGGGGTTCCCTTGTTTTATACATTTACATTACTAAATTTTATAGTGATTTATTTAATACATCATATGGATTATTGAAAATTCAAATTCAGAGTTCAAATGGATTGAAACAAAAGTTATGCTGCTCAGATTACAACTTACAATCAATATTCAATTACATTGCAATGTTTAGTTCTAAGATATTACAAGGGAAAAAAGGAAATTACAAGAAAACTTCAACAGTTGACTTTTTGATCAAATGTTCACCATTGACTTTTTTGAATCATTAACTCTTATGACCTATTCTCAATTCAGTTCCATTTTATTCCAACTCCTTCCAAATTCTCTTCACCTATTCACTTCTCCATTTTTTCAAAATCAAGTTTCTTCATGTTATACTCCATGTCCAAGTTCATGCCACACCAAGCCTTTCCTCAACACAAACCTACATAATAGAAGGGCTAAATCAGTTTCACAATATACAATTACATCCATTCAAGATTCAAAAATAAAAAACCAAGACATATCATGCATCATACATCCATGCCACATTCATATTCAACTAAATTCAAGCAGTTCATGTTGGCACCACATCAGACAATAGCAAAAACAATCATATGCAAGTTCAAAGCAACAAAATAATTCAATACAGACATGCTAAGCTCGTTGCAAATCATCCAATCTCAATGATCATTAACCTACCAATTAACTATCCTTCAAAATCATTCAAACCACATTTATCCATACTAGACCATCTAAACCAGCATGAACCATCCAACATCAAATCACCCCATAAATAAACCAAACGTATAAGTCAACTTCAAACCAATAGCAGTCCCCAAAATTCACATCATACACAGTTCAAACAAAATCCAACGTACACATAAACAAAATCCAATATATACATAAACAAAATCCTAATCATGTCCATGCATTAAGTCATTCCATCACCTATACAATTCAAACCACATACATCATTATACATCATTACATTCACAACTATCATAATAGATTTTTAACATAACTTAACTTCCCTAACCATCATTCTAACTACCCTAAAATGTTCAAATTCACATTACCTTAATTACCCCTCAATCTAATTATATTTTTCCCTCCAATTAACTAACTTAAAAACCTATAAGTTCACATACTAAACTAACACATGTTGCACTCTAAAACTCCCACATTTCATTCAATTACACTCTAGGAACATTGCCACGAATCTCAATCCAATGGCTATCACTCACTCATCCCTAACTAACTCTAACCATAATTCCCTCTAAAAATCCCTTCACCCCACCTATAAAAACCTCAAATTCTTCACCAATGAGGGACCTTACCAAAACTCTGTAGAATTATCTCTTTAGTTCACCTATCTCAACTCACACTCACTAAAGCTCTTAACAAACCACACTACTCAGAGCCACCATTAGGGCTTTGAGCAAGTAGAGCTCATTCACTTATCCCCTTCAATTCTTCTGAATCCTTCACCTTCAACCTCTCTTCACTACCATTGAACCCTACACATCACTACTCACCCCTAATTCCATCATACTCATCAACATAAAACAAACCCTAATCGAGACTATCAACAATAACAACAAAATAAAATAGAAGGAGTAGAGGTAGAGTTATAAGAGAAAGAAGATAATGATAAAGTTGATACCTTGAGACTAGGAATTCCTTTCGATTTCTTGTTATTCATCTTCAATACCATAAGAGTGACCTTGACCGGAGAAATCCTCCCCTTTGTTTGTAATTTTTTATCTTCATACACCTTTGCTTCAAATCTTGCTACCATGTTAATCGTCATTCTTTGTGGATGAGAACCCCTAAAGCATTTGCTTGAAGCGTGTGGAGTAGGGACTTAATTTAGGTTTTTATGGATTTTAGTGTTTATGTTCTAGCTTAGATTCAGGAATTAGGGATAGCTTTTAGAGGTTTACAACGTGAGATTCTTGTAAAGGACGATGAAATGAAGGTTTTAATTGTACATCACTGCTACCCAAGACACGAAAATGTCATGTGATCTGACAAATCCTTTTTTGTGATAATACTTGTGTGTACAATTACCCTTTTTTCCCTTATGTCTATTTCGAATACAAGGCATAAACCATCTTATCCTTATCTAGTTCAATATTGGGCCTTTAGACATTTATCCTGTTACGCAGGATGGACAAATTCCATCTTGGTCACTCATCTCCCTCAGCATGCTTCGTGGAGTACCCATCAACTGTCTTTATGGTCATCCATTTACGGACAATGTTTGGTCAGCAATAAAGTATTTGACTCTACATCTAGGGCCCATAGTGGTTTCAGGTCGAAAGGTGGTATACGCCACTATCACCATGAGAATAACTTATGACACTTTGCATAACATTCTATGTAGTATTCTCATAGCGAGTCAATCTAGTATAAATATTACACCTAATATTCATACCTATGTTTAAGACTTGATAACTCATTATCCATGATCCATGAGATGTGATCATCACTCTATATACATAATATTCTTAATGCTTTAATGTTATTCCACTTTACAACAAAGATCGACTATGGGTACTTTAAGAATATTGTCCTATTGTTTCATGGGATCTCATGATAAAGTCACATTTGATACATTAAACAGACTAGCTATTTTAGGGACTTTATTAAACAAACATAATAAAGAAAAAGCCTTTTATTATTAATAAATAATTCGATAAAGTACCAAAAGTATTTTCTCTAGGGCTTACACCAACAAAATGGACTTGGGTCAAAGCCCTAGTGCCCTTGTACTTGTTACACACCCTAAAATGTTGATACACTTCCCTGTTTGGACACAAGCGAACGCATGGGCCTGGGTGCAAGCCCAACGCCTCCTTTTTTGTTTTGCACCCAATTCCATTTTTCTTACCCCCTCGGAAGAATGTGTTTATTCTTTAACCTTTGTTTTTATTTTATATTTTTAGGAACTTTCTTGTTACTCTTAGGGAATAATGTCTCCTTTTTAGGATTTTTAGAGATTTACCTTGGATATAACAATCATTTAGGAAATTAATTAGGATTAGGGTTGATCATCATTTTTAATCTTGATTATTTTCCTTTATTCATGTCTTTACCCTAGTTTAGTTTCTTTAACTCATTAATTGATGAACTTGAGGTTTAGTTTCATTTAAGAATTTAATTAAAATGAGGGTCTTGGTCATGACTTTCATCTTGATTACATTTCTTATATTCATGACTTCACTCTGGATTGTATTTTTTAATTCATGAATTGTGATTGCGGATTGTTTCTTGAATGATTTATTTTGACCTCTTGAATGATTCATATATGCTTATGGTTTAATTTTGTATGGTGTATACTTATCCCCCATTTGGGAAAAATGTACCTCACCCCCATGAACGTGTAATAATTTGATCGCTTTCCATTTTATCATTTTCTATATTCGTCAATTAACTTAGAAATAATCAAAAGCGAGCTAAAAATAACCTTTTTCAAAAGAACAAAAATAAACTTGACCCAAGTCAAGTGTTTTCCAAATCAAGCTTAATGGAATGCAACGTGAGTGCTTGATCCAATGTTAAGTACCTCTTCCATCAACTTCACACAATTATTGTAATCAACTTCTAACACTTGATCCAGCGTCATGTCATTTTTAGTATATTTTTAAAATAAACCAGATGAAAAAGGATGAGGTGTGTGTACTTGTCAACAACATCTCTCAAGTACTTGGGTTTTCGGTCGTCCTTAGCTTGTGGCCTAGTACTTGTCTTCCATTTAAAACACTTAAACATAAACGAGTTTAATTCGGTTTTCATGGGATGAAAATGAGAGGTCAGGATGCACTTGTCCTTTCATCTCCCAAGTATTTTGATTGCTGGTCGTACTTAGCTTGTGGTTAGATGCTTGTCTCCCTCCAACTACCAACGATTAAACCTACCTCATAAATTTCATAAACAAAACTTTTGGAATGAAAAAGAGAGGTCAAGATGCACTTGTCCTTTTAGCTCCCGAGTAGTTAGATTGTTGGTCGTACCTAGCTTGTGGTCTGATACTTGTTTCTCAATTAAAATCAATCACAACCAGTCAAATTTAATTTTTTTTTCTTAGGGAATCCAAAATCTTTTCATAAAGGACATGTTATTTCCGTTCTACCGCAATACAAACAACGTTTAAACCTCTCACGCATGAGTATACAAGCAATGTTTAACTACTAGAACGCAAACTTTAAAATCGTTCAATAAAAACAACCAACAAATACTAATTTTCTACCCCGGGAACTACGGAGCTTTGATTTTCTCATTGCACTATCGGAATACGTAGGCACAAGATTTAGAAATCTTCGCGAGCAGATTAATTAAAACTTATTTTCCCCCCTTAATTAAGTAAATTTTAGATGATAACACTCATTCGTGCAAAACAATCAAAACAGTTCTCGTTGAGTACAACGGGTGTGAGAGGTGATAATATATTCTCGTTGCATAATCGACTCCCAGACCCAAATTTGATTGTGATGACCATTTTCTTTTTACTTTTGTGGTTTTATCAATATTTTCCTTTTTCTTTGGAATAAATAAAGTTTGGTGGCAACTTTGTATTTTTCGCTGCGCCACAGCCTCCCGTGATGGCCGCAATGTGTTGGCCTTTTCCTATGTATGCCTCTTTTTCCGCACAGCTTGCCTCTTTACATCCTGGTCACAACTTCAACTGCCTTGGTTGCAGACTTACTCTTCGGGGAATCATCCTCAATTACATCCTTCAGTTGGATGGAGTCGTTGGTTGTGTGGCCGTGACATTTATGGAAACAAAAATAATTTGAGTTATTGGTCCAAGAAAACTCCCTAACCGGGAAGGGGTATTTTCATCTCAGATTTCCAGAATTCAGTGTTAATGCAATATTTATATATTATCTCCCAAGAGGTGTTTAGAGGAGTAAATTTTTCAAACTGACAGTAAGTCTCGCGATCGCCTTCTTCTCTATGTTTGTTGGGCTCATTCCCTGATGGCTGGTTGGAACCAGCATCTCACGGGGTCTGGCTTTTTCCTTGTGCGATTAGCTTCTCTTTGAGATTAATAAAGGGATGGGCCCTATTATGTAGCTCTTTCAAACTATGGGCCGCGTTATGCCCTAGTTTCTCTCTGAATGAGCTATCCTACTTCAAACCATTATAAAAAATCCAACATTTCATGCTCTCTCTCCCTCCCTCCTTTCGGACGGATGCAATTAATAGCACATGGGTGTTTTACAAAGTGGTCATTTAACATATTTTAGAAAATAAATTTCGACAGTAAATAATTTAGTTTATACAATGATAAAGACAAGATAGACAAATTTGATGATAAGTCTAATGCGGAGATCTTTCTAGGATTTTTCTAATCTAGTAAAGCCCCTAGGATGCTCAACAATAGAACATCTATTGTTAATGATGCATGGTTATTTTAATTTAATGTTTTTTCAATGGTAATTTATATAATTTTTAAAAATTAATTATTATCTAATCGTATCAAAATCATTTTTATTTTAATCTACTATAAAACAGACGCCAAGTTAAATTTATCATTCAACTGAAACACATTTAAAATCCACAATCATGCGTAAGTAAAAAGAATGAACAATCTGTCAATATATTTAATAAAAACTAAAATATTACAAAATTAAAAAACATAGAAAAATCAAAATTTCTCCAACAAATCCCACAAATAAGTGATGCACGTGAAACGATATGAGTATGATCCTCAGAAATTAACATCACACTTGGTGGGCTGAAATGCATTTACGACCTTCGTCCCATTAGAACCAAAAGGAACATAAAGTCCACATTTAATGTTACCCTTACTATGTCCACCATAAAAATCATCAAGCACAAACCTCATTTTGAAATATAATTTCACATCAATTCGAAAACCTCCATCATTCTTATCACGTCCAAAATCAGAAACTTGATCACGATCAAAAACAACAACACGTTTTCCAGAGAAAACACCACTCATAAGGTTTGTGTTTTTCGTGTATTGACGGAATGAATTTAACCATGTTATAACGTTTGTTGAAGCAAACCTTGTTCCTTCATAGGATACATGACCATTTATTTCATCGTAGTAGATGTTAAGGTTTTTGTTTGGGTTACGTGCGGTAAAGTTGAGTACGAGGTTGTAATGGAGGGTGTTGGTTGTTGTGGTGTAGTTGAATTGAGTAAGTTTAGCTTCATTGACACTAAATTTGAAGGTCCGTGGTCTTATGACGAGGAATAAAATGAGGATTATGAGGGCGACTAAGGTGATTATTGCTAAGAGAATCTTCCAAACTATGTTGTTGAAGAGGCAACAACAGCGTCTTTTAATACGGTTGTGGTGTTGTGCTTCTGCCATATTATTGTTGTAATTGAGTGAAGAAAAAGTGTTATGAAGTTGATTATATTGTGAAAGAAGTTTAAGGAAGTTGGAAGTTAAAATGAAGTGTGTTTTGTGGTGAGTGGAATGAGGTATATATAAGTAGTAAGTAGTACCTAAAAAATCTATTGAAAAGTTCAGAATAGGTGTACGTATTTAATTCTTTATCTACTTGATATTGAAGATCAAGCTTGTATTCTACGGGTTGACCAGTAGGGACCTAGTAGTACGGACACGTTAAATCATAAACTTAGTCTCTCAATCATAGTCACGTTACTTTTTCTTTTAGTTATAGATTTCTATTTAAAAAATTATATTTTCCTTTTTATTTTCAAAAAATTGCATGAGATTATTACAAAAAGTTGAAGTTATTTTAAAAAAAAAATTTAATGAAAAATAATAATTTTAATATTCATCAATAAATATTTTTGCATAATGAAAATTACTTAATTATTTAAATAAGTATATCTCAAATATTTTTCATGAATAACTATTAAAAGTAACTTCAACATATAATTATTATGTGCGAATAATCCATATTTACTATTAGTGACAAGTTTGTTATATGTGCGAATGAGTGTTATTATCTAAATGTTATTTGTTAAGGAGGAAAAAAAGTTTATAAATTAGTGTGCTCGCCAAGGATTCGGACCCTCGTGCCTATTTATCCTCATAGTGCAATGAGAAAATCAGAGTTTCGTAGTTCGTGGTAGAAAATACATATTTGTTGATTGTGATTATTTAACGAGGTTAACGTTCGCGTTCTAGCTATTAAACGTTGCTTGTAAGCTCGTGCATGAGAGACTTAAGCATTTGTTTGTTTGCGGTAGAATGAGTGTGCTTGGATCATATTCTAGCAGTTAAACGTTACTTGTATGTCCGTGCATGGGAGGCTTAAGTGTTGCTCGCATTGCGGTAGAACGGAAATAACATGTCCTTCGTGAAAGATTTTGAATGCCCTAAGTTGAAAAATTGGATTTGATGGGTTGTGATTGATTTTAGGGTCTGAGACAAGTATCAGACCACAAGCTAAGTACTGCCAACAATCCGAGTACTTGGGAGCTGAAAGGATAATCGTATCCCGACCACTCTTTTTTATCCTGAAGAATATTCATTTATGAAATTTGTGAGGCGAGTTTAATCATTGGTACTTAGAGGGAGAGAAACATCTAACCACTGGGTAAGTACGACCAATAATCAGAATACTCGGGAGCTGAAAGGACAATTCATCCCAACCTCTCTTTTTCGCCCTAAGAGGATCAAATTAAACTCGTTTATCGTTAAGTGTTTTTGAACATAAGACAAGTATCAGGCCAAAAGCTTAGCAAGACTGACAACCCAAGTACTTGAGAAATTGTGTGTACAAATACGTACACCCCATTATTTTTCATCCGATTTATTGTAAAAATGTTTTGAAAATGACTTGGCGTTGAATATGAAAATCGTGTGAATTTAATGGAAGAGGTATTTGACGTTGGATCAAGCACTCATGTTGTATTCAATTGAATTTGACTTGGAAAATCACTTGATATCGGATCAAGTTTATTTTTGTTCTTTTGGAAAAGGTTCTTTTTATATCGCTTTTGATTATTTCTTGGTTAATGAGTGCTAAAAGCGATAAAATGGAAAGCGATAAAAGTTTTACATGTTCATGGGAGTAGGGTATATTTTGCCCAAATGGAGGATAATTATACACAATACAAAATTAAATCAAGCACGTGAAAATCAATCAAATGACAAGAAGAAATCAAGCAACATTCAAAACAATGATCCATGCATGCAAAAATGCAATCAAAAATAAAGTCAAAGAATTAGATTCTAATGAGTCCTAGTTAAAGAAATAATTTTAAGACTTGTCATAATTAAAACTAGCATCAAGCATTAACTATTCAAAGCGTTTTACAACCTATATTTTCTATGTACCAAAGTATGTACCAAAAAGATTAACCATGTGTAGAAAAGGGATTAAAATGTTAATCATGCATACTAGCTAATTAAGTGCTAATTTAACCCTAATATCGACATGTGTATTAGTTTCTAATTAATTCTGAAAGCTAAGGATTAACTTCTAAGCCAAGGTGTATTAATGAATTACATCCAATTAATCTCTAATTAAATATTAAGTATTAACAACATTTTTCCAAAGTATTTTCCATATCAAATGTGAGAACTATCAAAAAATGATTAAAGAAAATGTATTTACAAGCATTAGATGTATTAAAAAAAACAATTAAAAAGAAAAGAAAAGAATGGAGGCATGGGTATAGTAGTAGTCAACAATGGGGTGCAATTAGCACTTGGGGAACTAGGAGCAATCCAATGAGGTTCAGGAAGCCCCAATTTGTGTATGGTTCCCCTCATACGCGTATGTGGGCCCTGAATTGCAAAACAAAACCCGGTTTGACAAATTTAAAGCCAGAAAATGATTTTTTGAGGTTGAGACTTGACTTTGACGGCAAAAAAAAAATGTAGAAGGCTTGAAAACTCAGATTTTCAGGGTGGATCAAGATTTTCATGAGCTTTAAGTGATTGAAGACTTATATCATCTATAGATTTGTAATGTTTTACGAATTTTACCATATTTTTATTTAGTACTATGACTAAATAAACCCCCCAATGCAATGGGGTGTCCCTGATTCGTATTTATGATGCAATTTTAGATTTTTACCTTGTAATAACTTTGGTTTTATGATATATTACTTATTTTCAATTTGTGCTTAATGCTTTCTCTTTAAGAAAAATTGAGATTGACTAGTGCTTCATATTTTGGCTTGACAACAATTGTTAATGCTTAGTTGTGAATAATTTATAGTAGATATCACCTAGGCCAAGGGATACCTTGTGAAAACCGGAATATTCTTGATTAAAATAGTGTTTAATTTCATCTATAATTTACTATGGACATAGGGATTAGTTTGAATGATTAAATGTTTTCTCACTAAGGACTTAGGAGTAAACACACTTAAGAATTGATCGTCCATATTATTGAATTAAGTTGTTGCAAGGTTAATTTATTGTTGTTGATGAATCCAATCATACACCTTCCCTAGCATATTCAATCATAATATATTTAAACTGTTCAACTGTTTTATTTACTTTCTATTGCATTTTAATTTCTATTTTTTAAAACACCAATTTAAAAACCCTAAATCTTTTGTTTAACTAAATTAAAACTCGAACTTTGTATCGTCAAGCAGTTCTTGAGATTGATAGTTGGGTTTCCATGTATTACTACAATGACAGATTAGTACACTTGCTAATTTACCGATCAAGTTTTCGGCGCCGTTGTCGAGGACTGTCAAAGATTAAAGAGTTTACAATTTTATTTTTAGTTGGAATTTTGTTGAAATTTCCCTTTAATATGAATTTTATTTTATTATTAAAAAAACAAAAAAGTCTCATTATTGTTGCTTCATGAATTCTTCTATACTTTGCGACTAATAAAGTGTCTGAGTTTTGTAGTCATGAATTATTTTTATACATTACCAATTGTATCTCTTGCATGTTGGTCGTTTGATTCGAGACTCACTTTGGAAGAGGCGACTAAAATTTTTAAGGCATATAAGATGGAGGTAATAATTCTTATGAATGAATGTAAGGAACCTAACTTTTATCTAGATAGGTTGATTTGGCGAGAGTTAAAATTGGAAGAAGAATGTGTGAAAGAAGAAGAAAAATACATGACATCAGCTGAAAAAGATGCATTAAGAATGGAAGAATTTGAGGTAAAAAAGAAATATGGGGAAAGAGAAAGAAGGCAACTTGAAGATGATCAAGTTATGGATGAAAATCCAAATTTAAAAATTTGTGAAAATATATACATACAACAAGAATATCTTCAAGAAAAGAGTATCCCTAAAAAATATTTTAACAAGGCAGATGAAAGACAAGAAATTGACAAAGTATTGGATGTCAATTATGTCTTATTCACTATCAAACTGGAAATTATTCGGAAGATACATCATCTATATTTGAAGTTCATGGAATTGCTACCAAACAAAACAAAGAAAAAAGATGACGTGTTATTTCTGTCATATATGCCACCCTAACGTGGAATGAGGCGTCAAGCTAATGACGGTAAACGAGCGCTGCTTGGGAGGCAACCCTAGGGAGGTATTCATAATTTTTTTATAGTCTTTAAGTTTATATTTTTTTATTTTTATTTTTTTTTATTTCAGTTCGTTTATTTTCTAGTTGTTTACTTTCATCTAGTAATATGATAATTATTGCATCAGTGGTTGTGTGAAAAGTACCCAAACTAAAGACATGTGTGGCCTCTATGCATGTTAACTCGCTAAAATATTTTTTTATATAATTCTAAATAATCTGTTTGATTTAATTGACTTGGAATGAAGGTTAAGCATATTTAACATAACTGGTTGAGAAGCCACATCGAGCAAGAGGTAATGTGGAGGTTGTCAGCTCTACCCAACATGGTGAGATAAGAAAAAGCCAAACACAATGTACATCATAAGAAAGCATTCATGTATGTCCTTATCATTTAGAACTTATGTATGTTATTTTTTTATTTCGGTTGCGTGATACACATTTTTTGTTATTATCCTTGAGCCTTTCTAGTCATCCTTTTTTATTATCCATTGTTAACCCCATTTGAGCCTTTATCCATTTGTTTGTTTTAAAAACCACATCATTTTAACCCATGACTCAAACACTTCCTCACCATGTTCAGAATATTTATGTGAGTTATTAGATATGTGTTCATTCTAAGTTTGGGGTTGTTGTTGGGATAACAACCTTTAAGTTTATGGTAGCTGTTCAACCTTAGTACAAATGAGGGCACCTGATGATTGGAAAAAAAAAAGAGAAAAATAAACAAAAGATGAAAATTTGAAGGAAAAAAATTGAAAAAAAAAAAAGAAAAATAATCATTAAGGAACTCAAAAGAATGAAAAGTTTCTGGATAGTTAAAATAAAGACAAATTCAAAAGTTGAATCCTCGATAACAGTTGATCCTGAATGACGAGTGCCAGAAAGAATTCCAGCACTAATCCATCAAAATGATCATAGTGAAGATAAGATCGTATTGACTCTGAACCTTAGCCTACTTTTCCAAAATTATCCCACCTTAACATTAGCCTCGTTACAACCATAAAGACCTCAAATAGTGTGTGTATCATGCATCTTGACATTAAAAGATAATTTATTCAAACCTATAGTATGATATTGCATACTATGTATTTTGAGTGTAGAACACGTTAACTCTCGAGAGATTTGGTGAGAGTGTGAATTGAGATGGTAGGTGAAGAAATACTTTCAACTGAAAATGTGGTCAGTCAATCGACCGCGGTAATCCAGCAAAAACCAAAGGTAACAACAAATGAGAGTCATGGAAGATCTTAGACGTATTATGGTAAGTGAAAATTTTTTCTTTCATTTCTGGGTGACATGACTTATTTATTCTTAAAATTGCTTGAGGACAAACAACAAGCTAAGTTTGAGGTTCTGATCAGTCACTATTTGTGTTATACTTATTATCATTTTAACAGGTGAAAGTAGGCAACTTCTTTGCATTTTCGTATAGATTGAGTGGTTTATATCTCAACTTCTTTAATTTTGTATTTATCTATGTTTTAATAAGTCCTGGTATTTTTTATCTTTTTGGGAAGGTTAACGTGTTTTGTAGGTCGGAGGAAGTCAATGATATGGTCGAAAAAGGAACACGAAGAATTTTCAGAAAAAATGGGAAAGTCTATTTTTCAGCATGTTTTACATCAGGATAGACATGTGGTATTTTGAAAAATAAGTAGAGCGTTGTAACTCGAAATGATGTGGGACCGGTGACTAACGAAAGCTAACATCAAGATATACAACTTGCGTGAAGACACCAAAGCAAAATTTAAAATTTTGTGCTCATACGTGTATCAATTGTCCCGTACACGTATGAGGTCTGTAAATTTTTGCTATTATGCCCATACGCGTATGGCAGCGGGCCATTAGTGTATTGGAACATGTCATACGCAAAAAACACTCACATACACCATCATATGTGTATGGCACCCCAATACGAGTATGTCAGCCCAGAATCGCAAAAAAAAAAAAAAAACTGGTTTAACATATTTGAAGCTAGTTAGTGATTTTTTGAGGTTGAGACTTGATTTTGACGGCAATAACAAGTGTAGAGGGCTGGAAAACTAAGATTTTCAAGGTGGATCAAGATTTTCATGAGTTTAAAGTGATTCAAGACTTATTTCATCTTTAGATCTGTAATGTTTATGAACCGGTAGTCAATGTTATTGAATTAAGTTATTGCAAGGTTAATTTACTCTTGTTGATGAATCCAATCATACACCTTCTCTAGCATGTTCACTCAAAATATATTTGAATTGTTCAACTGTTTTATTTACTTTCTGTTGCAATGTAATTTCTATTTTTTAAAACACCGAGTTAAAACCCCTAAGTCTTTTATTTAACTAAATTAAAACCCAAACTTTGTATAGCCAAGCAGTCCTTGAGATTGCTACTTAGGATTTACCTTTATTACTCATTGGCAACTTAGTACACTTGCTAATTTACAGATCAAGTTTTTGGCATTGTTACTGATGACTGCCAAAGATTAAGAGTTTACAATTTTATTTTTAGTGTAAATTTTGTTACTCTGTAATAAAATTTTAGTTTAATTTTAACTTTAGTTTATTATTAAAAACAGTTGCTTCATGAATTCTTCTATACTTTGCGATTAATAAAGTGTCTGAGTTTTGTAGTCATGAATTATTTCTATACATTGCCAGTTGTATCTCCTGCATGTTGGTCGTCTGATTCGAGAATCACTTTGGAAGAGGCGACTAAATTTTTTAAAGCATATAAGATGGAGGTAAGAATTCTTATGAATGAACGTAAGGAAGCTAACTTTTATATAGATAGGTTTATTTGGCGAGAGTTAAGGTTGCAAGAAGAATGTGTGAAAGAAGAAGAAAAATGCATGACATCAAATGAAAAAAATGCATTAAGAATAGAAAAATTTGAGGTAAATAAGAAATATGGGGAAGGAGAAAGAAGGAAACTTGAAGATGATCGAGTTTTTGATAAAATATTACATGTCATTTATGCATTATTCACTAAAATCAAACTGAAATTGATTTGGAAGCAACATCATCAATATCTGAAGTTCATGGGATTGTTACCAAACAAAAGAAAGAAAAAACATGACGTGTTATTTGTGCATATATGTCACCCTAACATGGAATGAGACGTCAAGCTAATGACAGTAAACGAGTGGTGCTTAGGAGGCAGCCCACGGGCAGTATTCACAATTTGTTTTATAGTCTTTTAGTTTATATTGTTTTTTTTAGTTTTGTTTTCTTTCAGTAGCTTTATTTTTAGTTGTTTACTTTCATATAGTAATATGATAATTATAGCTTCAGTGGCTGTGTGAAAAGTACCCAAACTGAAGGCATGTGTGTCCTATGTGCATGTTAACTCACCAAAATATTTTTTATATACTTCTAAAAAATTTGATTAGTTTAGTTGAGTTGGATTGTAGGTTGAGTAGATTTATCATAATTGATTAAGAAGCCACAACGAGCAAGAGGTATTGCGGAGGTTGTTAGCTCTACCCAACATGGTGAGAGAAGAAAAATCCAAACATAATGTGCATCATAAGAGAGCATTCATGTATGTCGTTCTCATTCAGAACTTATGTACGCTCTTTTCTGATTTTGGTTGCATGATTACATAGACGGAGACATGTTTTTTATTACTACCCCTGAGCCTTTCTAGCCATCTTTTTTATCATTATCCATTGTTCATTCCATTTGAGTCTTTATCCATTTGTTTGTTTTAAAAACCACATCATATTAACCCATAGCCCAAACACTTCCCAACCATGTTCAGTATATTTATGTGAGTTATCATATCTATGTTCATTCTAAGTTTGGGGTTGTTGTTGTTATAATAATCTTTAAGTTTGGTGTAGCTGTGCGGCCTTAGTACAAATGAGGGCACTTGATGATTGAAAAAAATAGAGAAGAAGAAAAGATGAAAATTTGAAAAATCAAATTGAAAAAAAAATCATCAAGGCACTCAAAAGAAGGAGAAGTAAGTGAATATTGAAAATAAAGACAAATCCAAAAGTTGAATCCTCGATAACAGTTGATTCAAAAGGACGAGTGCAAGAAAGAATTCTAGTACTAATCTATCAGAATGAGCATAGTGAACATAACGATCATATTAAATTTGAATCTTAACCTACTTTTCCAAAATTATCCCACCTAAACCCTAGCCCTATTAAAACCATAAAAACCTCAAAGAGTCTGTGTATCGTGCACCCTTAACATCAAAAAATAATTAATTCAAGTTTATGGTATGGTATTGTTGTTGGTGTAAGCCCTAGAGGCCAATACTTTTGGTACTTGTATCGAATTATTTATTAATAATAAAAGACTTTTTCTTTATTATGTTTGTTTAATAAAGTCCCTAGAATTGCTAGTCCGTTTAATGTATCAAGTGTGACTTAATCATGAGATCCCATTAAACACAAGGACATTATTCTTAAAGTATCCGTAGTCGAGCTTTGTTGTAAAATGGGATAACATTAAAGCATTAAGACTATTATGTATATAGGCTGATGATCACATCTCATGGATCATGGATAAGGAGTTATCAAGTCTTAAACATAGGTATGCATATTAAGAGTAATATTTATACTGGATTGACATGCTATGAGAATACTATATAGAATGTTATGCAAAGTGCCATAAGTTATTCTCATGGTGATAGTGGTGTATAACACCCTTCGACCTGAAACCACTATGGACCCTAGATGTAGAGTCGAGTGCCTTATTGTTGATCAAACATTATCCGTAACTGGATGACCATAAATACAGTTGATGGGTACTCCACAAAGCATGTTGAGAGACATGAGTGACCTAGATGGAATTTTCCCATCCTACGTAACAGGATAAATGTCTAAGGGCCCAATATTGAACTGGACAAGGATGACATGGTATATGCCTTGTGTTCAATATAAACATAAAGGCAAAAGGGTAATTATTAATATAAGTATTATCACAAAAGTATTTGTCAGATCATATGGCATTTTCATGTCTTGGGTAGCAGTGATGTGTTGCTAGATACCGCTCACTGTTTATTATGTTAAATAAGTGATTTAATATAATTGCTAATGTCGCGAAAACCTACAGGGTCACGCACAAAAGGACGGATTGATGAGAGATAGAGTAACTAAGGAACACCATAAGGTACGGTGCACTTAAGTGAATTGTAGAATATCGTAAGATACAGTATACTTAAGTAGAATACGAAATATGGTAAGGTACCACGCGCTTAAGTGATTTTGGCATATCATAAGATATGGGCCACAAACACTTAAGTGGGTTTTTTAGCTTGCAGTCCACACACGTGGTTCTATAAATAGAACCCTTGTGCAGAAGCATTTGTGCAGTTGAAATTTCGTTTTTGTCTCTCTCTCTCTCTCTCACTCAAAGCCTTCATTCGTAGCAGCTAGCACTGAGATTGAAGGAATCCGTTCGTGTGGACTGAGTAGAGGCGTTGTCACAATTCAAAGTTCGTGATCACTCCTTAGATCTGCATTAAAGGTTTCAATCGCCACAAGAGGTAATGATTCTATCAATGATCATGCCCATTCGTAAGGATCACTAAAGGAGAATTTTTTTTAATTTCCATTGCGTTTTGGATTGCTCTTCTCCTTCAATTGCGTACTATGAATAATGAGTGTAAAACATGTTAACTCCCGAGATATTTGGTGAGAGTGTGAATTAAGCTGACAGGTGAAGCAGTACTTTCATTTGAAGGTGTTTCCAATCAATCGACCACGGTAATCCAAAAAAAACCGAAGGTAGCAACAAATGAGAGCCATGGAAGATCTTAGAGGTATTGTGGCACGTGAAAAGTTTTTCTTTCATTTGGGAGTGACATGAGTTCTTTATTCTTAAAGTTGCTTGAGGACAAACAATAATCTAAGTTTGGGGCTTGGATCAGTCACAATTTGTGCTATAGTTATTATCATTTTAATAGGTGAAGTAGGCGAGTTACTCGCAATCTCGTATAGTTTAAGTGGTTTATATGCCAGTTTCTTTAATTTCGTATTTATCTATGTTTTAATCATTCTTGGTATTTTTGATCTTTTGGGGAAGGTTAACGTGTTTTGTATGTCGGAGGAAGTCAATGATATGGTCGAAAAAGAAACACGGAGAAATTTCAAAAAAAATGGGGAAGCCTATTTTTTAGAATGTTTAACATAATGATAGGTGTGTGGTATTTTGAACATAACTAGAGCATCGTAACTTGGAATGACACGGGACCTACGGAAAATGAAAGCTAACATCAATAGCTACAACTTTCATGAAAACACCAAAGGGAAATTCTAATTTTTCTGCTCATACGCATATCAATTGTCCCATATGTGTATAAAGTCTGGAAATGTTTGCTATTTTGCCCATACGCATATGGTAGCAGGCCATACATGTATGGGAACATGTCATATGCAAAAAATACTCCCATATGCCACCATATGTGTATGGCACCCCACATACGCATATGTGAGCCCTGAATCGCAAAAAAAAATCTGGTTTGACATATTTAAAGCTTGAAAGTGATTTTTTGAGGTGGAGGCTAGATTTTGACGGTAGAAACAAGTGTAAAAGGTTGGAAAACTCATATTTTCAAGTTGGATCAAGATTTTTATAAGCTTTAAGTGATTGAAGACTTATTTCATCTCTAGATCTGTAATGTTTACGAATTTTACAATGCTTTTCTTTATTACTATGAGTAGCTACACCCCCCTAATGCTAGGGGGTGTCCCTTATTCGTATTTATGATGCAACTTTAGATTTTTACCTTGTAATAACTTTCATTTTATGATATATAAGTTATTTACAATATGTGATTAATACTTTCTCTTTCAGAAAAATTAAGATTGATTTGTGGTTAATATTTAGGCTTGACCGCCATTGTTAATGCTTAGTTGTGAATAATTCATAGTAGATATCACCTAGGCCTAGGGATACCCTGTTGAAACCAGAATATTCTTGATTAAAATAATGCTTAATTTCATATGTAATTCACTATGGACATAGGGATTAATTTGAATGACTAAGGGGTTTCTCACTAAGGACTTAGGAGTAAATACACTTAAGAACTGGTAGTCAATGTTATTAAATTAACTTTTTGCAAGGTTAATTTACTGTTGTTGATGAATCCCATCATACATTTAAACTTTTCAACAGTTTTATTTACTTTCTATTGCAATTTAATTTCTATTTTTCTAAACACCAATTTAAAACTCCCAAGTCTTTTGTTTAACTAAATTAAAACCCGAACTTTGTATCGTCGAGCAGTCCTTTATTACTGCATTGGCAGATTAGTACACTTTCTAATTTATCGATTAAGGTTTTGGCGCCGTTGTCGAGGACTTCCAAATATTATAGAGTTTACAATTTTATTATTTGTTGAACTTTGGTTGTTCTGCAATAAAAATTTAGTTTAATTTGAGTTTTATTTTATTATTAAAAAACAAAAAAAAGTCTCATTATTGTTGCTTCATGAATTCTTTTATACTTTGCGACTAATAAAGTGTATGAGTTTTGTAGTCATGAATTATTTTTATACATTGTCAGTTGTAACTCCTGCATGTTGGTCGCCTGATATGAGAATCACTTTGGAAGAGGCGACTAAATATTTTAAAGCATATAAGATGGAGGTACGAATTCTTATAAATGTAAGGAAGATAACTTTTATCCAGATAGGTTTATTTGGCGAGAGTAAAGGTTGGATGAAGAATGTGTGAAAGAAGAAGAAAAATGCAGGACATCAGATGAAAAGGATGCGTTAAGAATAGAAGAATTTGAGGTAAACACGATATATGCGGAAGGAGAAAGAAGGCAACTTGAAGATGATCTAATTCTGGATGAAAATCCAAATTTAATAATTTGGGAAGATGTGGACATCCAAAAAAAAATCTTCAACAAAAGAGTATCCTTAGAAACTATTTTAATAAGGTGGATAAAAGACAAGAAATTTGTGAAGGCATGCTTCTCAATATGTTTTGATGAAGACATTCTACAAGCAAGTCAAGACTAGCAAAAAGGAATGGATCAATACTCTTTGCAAAAAGACAACGTTTTCAAGTTTTATCAAAGTGTTGAAGAATTGGTTAGGAATTGATCTTCAATTTTAAGGAATATAGCACTCAATCTCTCCTTGTGTATACAAGTGTTCGAAATATTATTCATTCATGTCATGATACATTAAAATGATTTGATTCATTAAAACATAGGTTTTCATTTCATTATAAATCAATTTTTGCATTCTGGGTTGATGTTAATCGGTTAACACTAGGATGTTAATCGATTAACACTTGTTAAAATTGAATATTTTTGGAACGTTGCAAGGTGTTAATTAGTTAACATTAGGATGTTAATCGATTAACATACGGAAATTTTGAATTCTTTGTACATTGCAAAGTGTGTTAACGATTAACCTATATATGTTAATCGATTAACATTGTATCAGTGCCATTTTTTTTTTCATTTTTCATTCAAATATTTTCCAAAAAAAGTTCTTGAACCATGACATCCTTTAATGCATTGCACTCTTTTGTAGTTAGGTGTTTTAGAGACTATATAAACATCATTTCTTCAAATTTCAATCAAACCTCTTTTGCAAAAAGTTTCAAACATTCAAATATTCTCTCCATCTTTCAAAATATTTTCTAAGTGTTCAAAACCAGAATTTTTAGAGTGAAACTTTCTGCACTTAACCTTCATAGAAAATCATCATAAGTTTCATTCCATTCATAGTGAACACTTGTGTAACATTGAGAAATTTGTTTGTTATAAGGAGAAGATCAATCCATAGATTGATAAATATACAATATCATTTTACATACTTATCAAAAATTCAGATTACTTTGTATGTCCTTGTTGTCCAAGTTTGTTGGAACAAGAGGTTCATTAAAAGAGAGGATTGTTCTATTTTTGAACTTAGTGAAAAATCCAAGAGGATTGTTCTTGGTGTGATTGTTAATGTCTATATAGAAAGACTAGGAAGAGTCTTGTAAAAGTTCTAACAATAGTAAAATCTCTTTCATGTTGAAAGGGGACTGGAGTACTCTCGATCTGTGAGGGTAACCAGGATATTTCTCTGTGTTCTTTACCTTCTGCACTTTACCATTCATTACATAACCAAACCAGAAAAGAAAGAAAAAGTTTTCATAAAATCGGAAAAAGTTTTCAAAGAACCTAATTCACCCCATCTCTTAGGCCATAATCAACTTACAATTGGCATCAGAGCGGGTTATTGGTAACTTGCACCCTAGATCCAGAAGATGGCTTCCACAAGTGTAAACTCGGTTTTCAAAGATGGCGGTAGTAGCAACAAACCACCTCTATTTTCTGGAGAATATTTTTACTTCTGAAAAATCCGCATGAAAGCACATTCAGAAGGTTAAAAGTTCATATGATGAAGATAATAAGAAAAGAATACTTAATGAAAAAAAAACTATAAATATTCTTCAAAGTGCATTAAGTATGGATGAGTTCTTCCGCGTATCTCAATGTCAATCGACAAAAGAAATATGGGACACTTTAGTGGAGACTCACGAAGGAACCGTTGAAGTTAAAACATCTAGATTAAACACATTGAGTCAAGAATATAAAATATTCAGAATGCAGCTCGGAGAATCCATTGTTGCATTGCATAAAAGATTTGTTCACTTGACGAATCATTTAATTGCTCTTGGAAAGACCTTTACAAATGATGATCTCAATCTTAAAGTGCTAAGATCATTGACTAGAGAATGGAAACCAAAAGTAACGGCCATATCGGAGAAGAAAAGTCTTTCTACTATGACGTCTGCATGATTATTCGAAAACTCCAAGAACTTGAACTTGAACTTGGAAGACTTGAAAAGCATGAAAGTCAAGAGAAAAAATCCAAAGGAATTTCTTTGAAGGTATATTGAAATGAAGATAAAGGTGATGGGGCACCAGAGTAAGATGAAAATTTAATGTTCCTTGTTAAAAGGATTAGTAAGTTTTTTGGTAAAAAGACAAATCCTTTTATGCAAAAAGAAATAAAAATTTCAGGAAAAAGGAGGCTTCCACGTCTATGCAAGATGTCACATGCTATGAATGTGGAAAGCAAGGTCATATAAAGACGGATTGTCCTAACCTCTCCAAGAATGGTGGCTTTAAGGCAAGAAGGAATTCAAGAATAAAAAGAAGTATGTTGCATGGTAATATAATGATATAAGTTCTTCATCCGGATCGGAAAGTGACGAATGTGCAAATTTATCATTAATGGCTTCACACCATTTTGACGATGAAGAAGATGAGGTTAGTAGCGATTTTTCTCTTTATGGTAGTGATGCACAAGGTGCTATAAATTAACTTCTTAAAGAATTAAATATTATATATATAACAATATCATCTCAAAATAAAATAATTTCATCTCTAGAAGAAAAAGTCGTGACAACTGAAAAAAGATGTCGATGATGAAAAACAAAAGATGATTAGTGAAAAACATAATTTTGTATGTAAAAATTGTGAATCACTTTCTTTCTAAATTGTACAATTAAAAAGGGTTCTTGAAAGTTATGAGAAAGGACAAATTGGGTTGGAAGGTGTCCATAGCCAACAAAGATATTCCAATGACAAAAGTGGACTTGGTTATTCAAAGTTTTTCAAACCAAGTTCTAGTAAAACTATCTTTGTTAAAGCTAATGACCAACCATCCAAAGAGAAAGTGAAAAAGCCAAAAGATATTCATCATTATCCTAAAAGGAAAAAAAAATCTAAAAAGAAATCTTATGTTCCTAGATATAGAAGCAATTTTGAACCTACTTATTTTTATTGTGGAGTAATTGGCCATACTTCTAATGCATGCTATGTTAGAAACTTTAGCATAGCAAGTGGACATTACGTATGGGTAAAGAAAGGCACTAATTATGAAGGATCCAAATCAATATGTGTACCAAACAAAACATAATTTTTTTTGTAGGTATACCTGAAAACCACATCAAATCTAGGATTAAAGTCCAAGGGTTATGTCACTTATGGTTATAACAACAAAGGAATAATTCTTGGTATAGGAAAGTTGGAGCACCATCTTTCACATCCATTGAAGATGTCCTTTATGTAGAAGGACTAAAGCACAATCTTCTAAGTATTAGCCAACTTTGTGACAAAGGCTTCAAAGTCAAGTTCACCAAGGATGAATGTTTGATTGAAGATGAAGTCTCACATGAGATAAATATTTTCAAAGATAGATTATGTGATGCATGTCAAAAGGGAAAACAAACCAAACCAACTTTCACATCAAAGAATGTGGTGTCCACTACAAGGCCACTACAATTGTTGCATATGGACTTATTTGGTCCATCAAGAACAATAAGCTTCAGAGGTAATGTATACGCTTTAGTTATTGTTCATGATTTCACTATATACACTTGGAATTTCTTCTTAGTGCAGAAAAGTGATGCATTCAAGGCGTTCAAGAAATATGCAAAGCAAATTCAAAATGAGAAATCTTTAACTATTGCCTCCATAAGAAGCGACCATGGTGGAGAATTCCAAAATGCCTCCTTTGAAGAGTTTTGCGAAGAACATGGAATATTTCATAATTTCTCGGAAACAAGGACTCCTCAACAAAATGCAGTGGTGGAGAGAAAGAATAGGTCACTTGTGGAACTTGCAAGAACAATGCTTAGCGACTCAAATCTTCCAAAGTATTTTTGGGCGGATGCGGTAAGCACGACATGCTATGTAAGCAATAGAATTATTATTAGACCTATCTTGAAAAATACCCCTTATGAACTCTTCAAAGGAAGGAAACCAAACATCTCTTACTTACACATTTTTGGATGTAAATGCTTTTTCTTCAACAATGACAAAGACAATCTAGGTAAGTTCGACGAGAATTCCAACGAAGGTATATTTCTTGGATATTCTCTTACTAGTAAAGCTTATAAAATATATAATAAAATAACTTTAACAATTGAAGAATCTATGCATGTTACCTTTGATGAAACTAACCCCTCCAAGGAGGATATTGCTTTGTATGGTGATGATGATGATATTGTAGAAGTTCCTCATAAAAATACTTCAAGTGAGCACAATGATAATCAACCAAAACATCAAGATGAACAAGATCAAAAAAAGACAAATGACAATGATCTACCTAAGGAATGGAGAACTCATCGAGATCATCCAGTTGATAAAGTCATTGGTGATATTAGTCAAGGCGTTGCAACAAGGTTAAATCTCAAAGATGCTTGCTTAAATATGGCATTTATTTCATAAATTGATTCTTCCAAAGTTGATGAAGCCTTAGGAGATGACCAATGGATAATTTCTATGCAAGAAGAGTTAAGCCAATTCAAAAGGAATCAAGTTTGGGAACTTGTCCCTAGGGCAAGTGGTAAACACATCATACGTACCAGATGGGTGTTTAAGAACAAGCTTGATGAGAATGGTATAATTGTTCGAAACAAAGCAAGGTTGGTGGCCCAAGGATACAATAAAGAGTAAGGCATTGATGTTGAAGAAACATTCGCTCCGGTTGCAAGGTTAGAAGCTATCTGTTTATTACTTTCTGTTGCATGTTCATTAAATTTTCAGTTATTCCAAATGGATGTCAAGAGCGCATTCTTGAACGGCTACATCAATTAAGAAGTCTATGTCAAATAACCCCAATCCTTCACATGTGTTCAAGTTGAGGAAAACTCTTTATGGCCTAAAGCAAGCACCAAGAGCATGGTATGATCGTCTCAAAAACTTTCTTTGTGAAAATGGATTTGAAAAAGGTAAAGTTGACAAGACCTTGTTTATTAAGAAAATAAAAGGTAACACTTTATTCGTTCAAGTCTACGTTAACGACATCATATTCAGCTCAATAAACAAAGAAATGTGTGAAGAATTTTCTTTAATGATGCAAGGAGAATTCGAAATGTCCATGATGGGTAAGATGAACCATTTTCTTGGACTCCAAATTAAGAAACTAAAGGATGGCATCTTCATCAATCAATTAAAGTACTGCAAAGAGTTGTTGAAAAGATTCGACATGGATAGTTGCAAGGCAATGTCTACTCCAATGGGATCCGGATGTTATGTTGATCAAGATGAATCAGGTGTTTCGATTGACATCACAAAGTATCGAGGTATGATTGGTTCCTTACTTTATTTGACAGCAAACCATCTTGATATAATGTTTAGTGTGTGTCTTTGTGCGTGTTTTCAAGCCAATTCAAAGGAATCGCATCTCACCGTTGTTAAAAGGATCATGAAGTATCTCAAAGGAACAACAAATGTCGGCATATGGTATCCTAAAGGTAGTATTTGCAATTTAGTTGGTTATTCTGACGCTGATTATGCAGGAAGTAAAATTGATACAAAGAGCACTAGTGGTACATGTCACATTCTTGGAAATGCATTAGTATCATGGGCTTGCAAGAAACAAGCATGTGTTGCCCTCAGCACTACCGAAGCGAAATACATTGCAGCAGGTAGCTGTTGTGCATAAATACTTTGGCTTAAGCAACAACTTCGTGACTACGGACTCTATCTTGGATGCATTCTCTTACATTGTGACAACACAAGTACGATAAATATTATAAAGAATTCGGTCGTGCACTCAAGAACCAAACATATTGACATTCGGCATCATTTTCTTCGTGATCACGTGCTTCAAGGAGATGTCGAAGCCACATTTGTGGATACTCATAATCAACTCGCCGACATCTTCACATAACCATTGGCACGATAACCGTTTTACAAAATTCGAAGGGAACTTGGGATTTTAGATGATTGTGACATTTAATTCTTCAATATTTATTCATTATAATCTATAATGAATCAAAGGTACTATCTAAAATTTATTTTAAAAACTTTATTAAATTTCTAAGTATATGAGTTTTTCTTATTTTTCTAAAAAAAATCATATTACATGTTGCTCCATGTATTTTTATTACATGTTTGGTACATACAAAGTTGCATTATGGTATATTATAACATGTCAAAGTGGCTATTTTAAAAATTTCATTGTATGCTGGAAAATACAAAGCTACTGTTTTTTGGTATGTGTTAATCGGTTAACACATACAGGTTAATCGATTAACATGTCTCTTTTTTTAACGTATTTTCATCTTTTTCAAACGCGCTAACCGATTAACACACTGGTGTTAATCGATTAACCCTATAACCTTCAACCACTTTATTTGTTTATTTCATCTTATTTTTTGTGTTTTTATGTTTTGTTAGAACACTTTGGTTGTTGTATTGCTATATTTATATGTGTTTGCGTTTTATGGCACTTGTTTGTGCACTATATGTTTTTGTGCATACTATTTAGGTTGTATGGATATAATTTTCACTTTATCGTATTTTCCCATCCTTTTTGTTAATGACAAAGGGGGAAAAGAATTATTTGTGTATTGTATGCATGCTTTTCTAACACAAAAATGCAGCTAGCAAAAAGTACGTTAAAAACTCTCAATCATGGATCAAGGGAGAGCTTTGATCAAGGGGGAGTCTATGTGTTAAAGAAAACAAGAATGAAGCTAATTTTCAAGAAAAGTTTGTCATCATCAAAAAGGGGGAGAATGTGAAAGCATGCTTCTCAATATGTTTCGATGAATACATTCTACAAGCAAGTCAAGACTAGCAAAAATGAATGGATCAAGACTCTTTGCAAAAAGATAACGTTTTTAAGTTTTATCAAAGTCTTGAAGAATTGGTTTGGAATTGATCCCTCAATATTAAGGTATATAGAACTCAATCTCTCCTTGTGTATACAAGTGTTCAAAATATTATTAATTCATTCCATGATACATTAAAATGATTTGATGCATTAAAACATAGTTTTTCATTTCATTATAAATCAATTTTTGCATTTTGGGTTGATGTTAATCGGTTAACACTAGGATGTTAATCGATTAACACTTGTTAAAATTGAATATTTTGGGAACGTTGCAAGGTGTTAATCGGTTAACACCAGGATGTTAATCGATTAACATATGGATATTTTGAATTCATTGTACGTTGTAAAGTGTGTTAACCGATTAACATATATGTGTTAATCGATTAACATTGTATCAGTGCCAGAATTTTTTTCATTTTTCATTTAAATATTTTCCAAAAAAAGTTCTTGAACCATGGCATCCTTTCATGCATTGCACTCTTTTTTAGAGGTATTTTAGAGATTATATAAACATTATTTCTTCAGATTTCAATCAAACCTCTTTTGCAAAAAATTTCAAACATTCAAATATTATCTTCATCTTTCGAAATATTTTCTAAGTGTTCAAAATCAGAATTTTTAGAGTGAAACTTTCTGCACTTAACCTTCATAGAAAATCATCATAAGTTTCATTTCATTCATAGTGAACACTTTTGTAACATTGAGAGATTTGTTTTTTATAAGGAGAAGATCAATCCATAGATTGATACATATACAATTCCATTTTACATACTTATCAAAAATTCAGATACTTTGTGTATCCTTGTTGTCCAGGATTGTTGGAAACAAGAGGTTCATTAAAAGGGAGGATTGTTCTCTTTTTGAACTTAGTGAAAAAATCAAAGAGAATTATTCTTGGTGTGATTTTTATTGTCTATATAGAAAGACTAGGACGAGTCTTGTAAAAATCCTAACAATAGTAAAATCTCTTTCATGTTAAAAGGGGACTGAAGTACTCTCGATCTATGAGGAGAACCAGGATATCTCTCTGTGTTCTTTACTTTCTGCACTTTACTATTCATTGCATAACCAAGCCAGAAAAGAAAGAACAAGTTTTCATAAAACCGGAAAAAAAATTCAAAGAACCTAATTCCCCCCCCCCCCCCTCCCCCCCCCCCTTCTTAGGTGCATATTCAACTTACAATGAAATTGACAAAATATTGGAAGTCATTTATGCCTTGTTCACTAAAATCAAACTGAAAATGATTTGGAAGCAACATCAATATCCGAAGTTCATGGGAATCCTACCAATCAAAAGAAAGAAAAAACCTGATGTGTTATTTTTGTCATATATGCCACCCTGAGATGGAATGAAGTGTCAAGCTAATGACAGTAAACGAGCGCTACTTCAGAGGCAATCCAAGGGAGGTATTCATAATATTTTTTATTGTCTTGAAGTTTATATTGATTTTTTTAGTTTTTTTTCCTTTTAGTTGGTTTATTTTCTAGTTGTTTACTTTCATCTGGTAATATGTTAATTATAGCTTCAGTGGTTGTGTGAAAAGTACCCAAACTAAAGGCATACGTGTCCTTTGTGCATGTTAACTCGCCAAAATATTTTTTATATACTTCTAAATAATTTGATTGGTTTAGTTAAGTTAGACTGAAGGTTGAGTTGATTTATCATAGCTGATTAAGAAGCCACATCGAGCAAGAGGTATTACGGAGGTTGTCAGCTCTACCCAACCTGGTGAAAACAAAAAAAACCAAACACATTGTACATCATAAGAGAGGATTCAGATATGTCTTTATCCTTCAAAACTTTGGTACGTTGTTTTCTGATTTTGGTGTCATGATTAAATACACTGAGACACATTTTTTATTATTACCTCTGAGCCTTTCTAGCCACCCTTTTTATTATTATCCATTATTACCCTCACTTAAGTCTTTATCCATTTGTTTGTTTTAAAAACCACATCATATTAACCCATGACCCAAACGCTTCCCCACCATGTTCAGAATATTTATGTGAGTTATCAGATCTATGTTCATTCCGAAGGAGAAGGGCGATCCAAAACACAACGGAATTTAAAATTTCTCCTTTAATGATCCTTACGAATAGGCATGATCAGTGATAGAATCGTTACCTCTTGTGGCGATTATAACCTTTGATGCAGATCTACGGAGCGATCACGAACGTTGAACAATGACAACGCCTCTACTCAGTCCACACGAACAGATTCCTTCAATCTCAGTGCTAGCTGCTACGAATGAAGGCTTGATAGAGAGAAAGAGAGAGAGAGAGAAACGAAATTGCAACTGCAATAATGCTTCTACACAAGGGTTCTATTTATAGAACCACTTGTGTGGGCTGCAAGCTAAAAAGCCCACTCAAGTGTATATGGCTCATATCTTATAATATGCCAAAATCAGTTAAGCGCGTGGTACCTTACCATATTTCGTATTCTACTTAAGTACACCGTATCTTATGGTGTTCTATAATTCACTTAAGGGCACCGTACATTACGGTATTCCTTAATTACTCTATCTCTCATCAATCCGTCCTTTGTGTGTGACCCTATAGGTTTTCGCGACATTGACAATTATATTAAATCACGTATTTAACATAATAAACAGTGAGCGGTATCTAGCAACACATCACTGCTACCCAAGACATGAAAATTTCATGTGATCTGACAAATCCTTCTATGTATAATTACCCTTTTGCCCTTATGTCTATATTGAACACAAGGCATAGACCGTGTCATCCTTGTCCAGTTCAATATTGGGCCCATAGACATTTATCCTGTTACGCAGGATGGGCAAATTCCATCTAGGTCACTCATGTACCTTAGCATGCTTTGTGGAGTACCCATCAACTATCTTTATGGTCATCCAATTACGGACAATGTTTGATCAGCAATAAGGCACTCGACTCTACACCTAGGGTCCATAGTGGTTTCAGGTCGAAGGGTGGTATACACCATTATCACCATGAGAATAACTTATGACACTTTGCATAACATTCTATATAGTATTCTCATAGCGGGTCAATCTAGTATAAGTATTACTCTTAATATTCATACCTATGTTTAAGACTTGATAACTCTTTATCCATGATCCATGAGATGTGATCATCAGTCTATAATAATAATAGTCTTCATACTTTAATGTTATCCCACTTCACAATAAAGCTCGACTACGGATACTTTAAGAATAGTGTCCTTATGTTTAATGTGATCTCATGATTAAGCCACACTTGATACATTAAACGGACTATCTATTCTAGGGACTTTATTAAACAAACATAATAAAGAAAAGCCTTTTTATTATTAATAAATAATTCGATATAAGTACCAAAAGTATTGGCCTTTAGAGCTTACACCAACAATCTCCCACTAGCACTAGAGCCAATCAGGCATACCCCTAATGCCCATAGATCTAGTATGGCCATCATGCTTTTGCTGCGCAAGAGGCTTTGTCAGTGGGTCAGCAATATTGTCAAGTGTTGGTGTAAGACCCCAATTTTGTCCCTAAGATCCCTCATGGCATCATATCATATCATACCATTGCCTCAAGGATCTTTGTGCACCTTTGCTTCCCTCCTAGTGGGTAGGTTATCTTGTGAGTGTGGTTCTTGATCACCAAGCATGTATTGCATTTGTATATCATTGTTTTTCATCTGTCCATTAACCAAAGGTACAAAAATATTGTCATCTAACCATGTTACTTGCAGATGAAGCAAATTAGGTCAAATCAGTCAAAGTCAGTCATTAAGCAGTGGATGGTGGCCATTCTTGAAGAATTTGGGCACCATGATCATTCATCAAGAGTTCATATGAGTTGTGACATCATTTTGAATCAAGATATCAAGTGGTAGGGGCTTGGAATTCATCAGAACATGGTTCAGTCAACCAAAACCCTAGCAAAGTCAACAGAAGTCAAATGTGGTCAACTGTGCATTTAATCAGTGATTTGATGGTGGGAATTGGTCTGAGAGGTCTCATTCATGTCCATATAAGCCTCATATAACATGTCAAACATCCACAGTGAAGAATTTGAGGTCAGACAAGAAATTTCCAAAAATAGAAAGTTGACCTGTAATTGGAATTTGCCAAAAATGGAAAGTTCTTCTCCTCAAAATTACTTCATCATACAAGCTTCAAATGAATTTTTGTCCAACATGAAAGTTGAAGATCTTGTTCTCCCATTTCCAAAAAGTCCAACAACACTCATTTCTCATGTGTGGTTGGCAAGTTATGATCAAATCATTCTCAAACATTTTTGAACTTCAAAGTGGCATATCTTCCAAACCATTTGGCCAAATTGAGTGAGGTTTTTTGCTACAAGTCATATTTGATGTGCTCTATCCAAATCCTTCATCACAATTCACCAAAAATCATCCAATCAAAATGGCCTTTTTCAAGTGGTTTGAATTTAAAAAGAGGAGGTGAAAAAGTGACTTTTCAAATTAACCATTTCCAATGCATTTTACCATTTGCCAATGCTCAGAAATCATGTTTTGAATGTGCTTAAAGCCCAATTTTCGCACTGCAGCACATGCACATGCAGCATAAGTGGAATTTCACTAATTGGCAAAACATTTCCATTTGAGTTAATTTCAATTACCACTTCCTTAACCAAGCTTATGCATCATTAAACAGAGTATATATGCTTCATTTCTGACTGCAAAAACCCTAGCCACACTTTGCCAAAACAGATCTGAAAACATTTTCTTTCAAAAACTCTCTCATTTCTTCATCTGGCTTTTTCTAAAAAAACTCAAAGAGCTCGTGCCCTGGCTCATTGTTCCATCATCCACCATCATTTTTGAGCCTTTTGCAAGCAACAATCTACAACTGTAGAGCTGTTTTCGTGGACTGTTGGAAGAAGCACCTCACATGGCAGCTTTTGTTTTGAACACAATCAAGCAAGTTTGAGCTTCCAATACTCCTCCATTCATCATCTGGAACTTGAAGGTGCATCTGTTTCAACTAAACACAACCAAAGAACCACGAATCAACACAGTTCTGCAAATCTGGTAAGAAATTCGAACCATGCTTTTGATAAAATCATGCTATGCTTTATAAAGAGCTCTCCATGCTGGTTTCAATGAGCTTTGAATCATAAAAAATGGTTGAATATTAAGGAAGATACAGTGATTTAAAGTTTGATGTTTAGATGTTATTTTGCTCAATGCTTCCATGATAGTTTGATTTGGGTTAAATGATTGTTAGATTATGGATGTACTCTGCAAGATGTTTCAAACTATGTTTTCATTTTCCAAATCTGGGAGATTTGTTCATCACGATGATGAACATGTACTGTAGCATGAACCCTAATTTCGCTGCAACCCAGAATTCGCGTTTGGCCATTTGAGTTTTTGTTTTGCATGAAGATTCACTGTTCCATTGCCATGCGCCAATCAGAGCAAAACACCTCCTTAAGTGAAACGCAGAGTTTCACTTAAGGGACCGGGTTATTACGAAATTGCCACTGCCGGTTTTCATTTTATTTAAATCATTTCATTATTTCAATATTTATTTCATTTGATATGCCAATCTTCCAAAAATCATAAGTCACTCATTTTTAATCCAAATTTGGTGGGATTTTTTGTGAAATGCTCCTCATGATCTCTAGTTTTTTATGATGATTTTTCCAGAACTTTTTCACGTGTGGATTTCTAAAATGTGCTAGGGTTTGTTCATGTTGTCCATTTTGTGTATGCTTTACCAAATTGCTTGTGAAATGATGATACTTAATCCAATGCCTCTGAAATGTTTTGTGCTTAAACTAGACATGTTCATGGTGATTTTGGTGTAGAGTTTGTGAATTTATCATTGTTGGTTGATGAGATATGGTTTTTTGAATAGGGGTGTGACAATTTGTGTCACACCATTCATGTCCAACTTCATGATTTTAATTACCATGCTTATTGAACTCAAAATGGTCTGGATTTTTGCATGAATATACTTGTGGATGTTGAGAATACATGTGAATTTTTCTGGAATTATTGATGGCATTTCCTATTTGATTGGAATTTTCTCCCCTGTTTGGTCATTTGTTGACGTTTTGTGACACATGATGTTATATGATTTGTGAAATCCTCATGCATTATTGGATGGACTTGAAATTTGACATGTGATTTGTAGACATCTTAAAGTTTGTCATGGTTTTGGTCCCATTACTTTATCATATGTTGTCACTGTTTTATGATTTATTGAAGTTGGTGCATGTTTTGATGCTTTGTATGAGTTTGCTTGAACTTGCTTTGACTTTCTGATTTTCATTGACCTACTTCCTTTGATCCAAAGGAGCTGAAATTTGGTATGCTTATCATGTTATGGATGATGTTTGATCATGAATTATTTGAGAATTTATTGAAATGTTTGTGATTGGATTTGAATTGAATCATTCTGTTGACTTCTATGAGCTTCTATATGACATGCTTTGACCTAATTTGTTTGTGAAATGATAATGATGAATGATATGAACATGAAACCACTTGGGTTTGTTTTTTAATTGTTTGAACTTGATTTTGGATATCTTTCACTTGCTGTTTTGGATTTCTTATCTCTTTTTGACCCTAGGCTTGTCCTAGTGGTCTTGTTTCTCACATTGGAGTTTGCTTTTCAGGTTAAGAAGCAAATGCCTTAAGGAGACTTATGCAAGTTGATTAAGTTTGATTGATTATCATGAACTAACTTGTTTGTTTTGTAGGATACTTAGCTCATATGCCTTGAGCTTTGTGCATTGCACATTTGTGTTGACTGTTGATCCTTATCTGATATTGGTTTTGAATTTGAGTTGTATACTGATTTTACTTGATTGATTTCAGGTACCATTAGTTGCTCAGTTCTTTTAAGAACTGGCTTTGCTTTGCTTGATAGCATTTGCATTGAGGTAGAATCCTTTTTCTTCATGTAGTCTGGAAGACCTGGCCTGTTACTTGGCCAGGCAATTGTCTGAAGTCCTCCTTAAGAGGCGATGTTTTTGCTTGTTTACTTTTGTCCCAAGCAGGTAAAGACCTCATGTGAGGCAATTGGTAGACAAAAGAGATATGTAGCCTATCTCCTACTATTCTGTGAGTCACTCACCTTGCTCACACTACTTGTGTTGATGCATAGTGAGTAAAAACCCAAGATCTATCGAGTCTAACTTGTGGAGAGAGTTCCATCTTTCTGAACTCCCACACCTTCTGATATTCAAAGCTCTCCCTGACCAGGGATAAGAGCATGAGGCACACCCCTCATATCCTTTCATCTGCTTCACCTTGGCTCTCAATGTCAAGGTTAAGAGCACCATTAACCCTATACCAGTTGGCTTCAATGCCTAACCCTTTTGTATGAGCCTTATTGCTTGGTTATAGTGTGTGCTGAATGACTTCATTTGATTGATTGCTTATTTCATATGCACATGTTTGCTGTTATGCTTTGTGCATTTATCATCATTAATTGCTCATTAGTGCATGATCATTTCATTTGTCTTTGTGACATATCTTTGTTGTTTGCCCATGGAGGACAATTGTAAGACCATTTATATGCCATTGTTCCTATGATATGGAAGTGAGTATAAGACCATTTCATTGGCCACTCATCTTCTCTTTGCTTGATGCATTTGTTTGATTTATGTGAGGATGCAATTGTAAGTCCATATAATTTGGCATTTGTTTTCCCATGATCATATGTTGGAGGATAGAGTAAGCCCAGATAGATTGGCATCTGACATCCAAGTTGTTTGCTTTGTTTTTGTTGGAGATTGGTATAAGCCCAGATAGATTGGCATCCGGTATCCACTTTTTATTGCTTTGTTGAGGAGATTGGTATAAGTCCATAGAGTGGCCTCTGATATCCGGTTTTGTTTTAGGAGATTGGTATAAGTCCAGTGATTGGCATCCGGTATCCGCTTTTGTTGACTTTTCCTCTTTTGCTTTGCTTGTTTATTATTGCTCATTGCCTATTCCAAAGGACACACTTGAATCATCTTCTATATGATTTCAAGAGGTGAACCTTCTAAGAAGTTTTACACTCCATCTTCGTCCATTCATCCATTTTGTCCTAAGCCTTTTCACACATTACTTTCAAAACTTGAGATAAATATTGTGCAAACATCTCCATGCTTTTAAATTAAAAACCTGGACCCCAAGTCCTTGACTTTTTCAAACTCCATTTCATAGTACTTCTTTTGAATCAATCTTAATCATACTTTGACCCTCCTTTTATGAATAATCATAATCAATTAACTTCACCCATTCAATTGTTTTGTGGCTTTGTCCATTCTTGTTAAGTTTTCATACATTAGCCATAGGTTTGATTTATCCTAGTTGGTTGATGTTAACCTCACCTATCTGTCCTTAGTTGATTGAATTGTAAGTCTTCCTTGCTTATTATAGGGTTAACCCCTCACTAGCAAGTTGAAGCTTTTCTCACATGGTGGACCTGTTGATTGTATAAGGTTGAGTTTTCTCCCGTGGATAACGTAAGACCTTAGGGCTTGTGTTTAAAATTGAATCCACTAACTTTTGGAAATCTTTTAGCCGAACTACGGCGTTTTGATCCTTACCTTTGATGGAAGGTACGTAGGCAACGGGTTCATCCGTTCGAACACAAAAACAATAAAAATTGTATATTCTTTTCTCATCATCCCATTCATGTTTGCACAATAAATATTTCATAACAAAATAACAATTTTATACAACAAGTGTGAAAAGGGCTCCCTAGGAGTACCTAGGATGTAGTGGGTGCCTAACACCTTCCCATTGCGTAATTTACCCCTTACCCAGACTCTCTGATCTTTTAATTAGTTTTCTACGCGTAAAACTTCTTAGGCTTTTGTTCGCTTTTTAGCCAGTCCTTTGGATAAATAAAAGTGCGGTGGCGACTCGAATTCATTGTATGCTTTGCTTATGGTTTAATCAATAAATCATATAGCGAAGAATACACCGCTACAGAAAAGTGGCGACTCTGCTGGGGATAACCTTGGTGGTATTGCCTACTTTTCACCCTTGTTGTGTGATATATTATTATTTGTTATATGACATATTTTTGTACCATTTGGGATAACTGTATTGATTGTAATGTTTGAATTGCTTGATATACAATTGCTGTTTGCTTTGGTGATCTGTGAGATGAGTTCTATACCCGAACTCGAGTGCACTCTAGGATAGGAGAATGGCATAGTCTTGTTGACTGGTGTGGAGTATTCCTTAGCCAGTTGACTTGCGAGTCCATTCACTTGGTGGAGGTCATGTTGGATTAATAATGTCACACAAGTTATTTGTGGTTAGGCATTATTCTTTCAATCATGTGCCGCAGAAGCCAAGGACCGTAGTTTACCAAGCCCATCTTGGCCTATTTTTTAGGAACGTAGTGCGGAGGTCGTTCAGATGTAAGTTCTGATGCGATTGTTACGCTATACTACACTCATAAGAGTTTCTCTTGAGAATATTCTTGGAATACGAGTATTCGTTCCTCCGATAATATTCGAAAGATGGAACGATGATTATGGGAACCTCTGATAGAACATGTCTGGCAGGTTTAAACCCTAGTACACTCCCTTTGGGTGGTCCTTAACCGAGACTCCATGCTCGTGACTCTCAACAAACCCGTGATTCGTGGTTGAGTCGTTCAGACAACCTTAATATCAATGGAACCTGGGTGTTGATCAGGTATAAAACCTAAATCCCCCAAAACGGATGGTTGATATTAAGGATGTTCGAGCCGGTTCATGTACCGTTAATATCAATGGAACTTGGGTGTCGATAAGGTGAAAACCTAAATCCACCAAAATGGATGATTGATATTAGGGATACAATGAGCTTTCCCACGACCTTTGTTTGGTGTGACTTGTTTGATCCTTGAGTGTGATTGTTGCATTCATGCATTCATGCATTCATCTGCACTTCATGTCATCAAAAAAGAGAAAATTTTCAAGGAACTTAAAAGGGTTTATTTGCAAAATTTTCAGACATGGAAAGACCAAAAAGGCATACGAAGAAGTACAGCTTTAAACAGCCCGATGTAAAAGAGTTAAGGAATCTGACATCTTATGTATTAGATCCCTTGGGTTTCAAAGCTCGCTATGGGAAGCTTCTACCTCTGCTGACTACTCAGGTTGACGAAGGGTTGATGAGTACTCTGGCCCAGTTTTATGATCCGCTGTATCACTGCTTCTCATTTCCGGACTTCCAGCTGTTGCCAACCTTGGAGGAATATTCTCATCTCATTGGGATTCCGATTCTGGATCAAGTGCCGTTCAGTGGCCTAGAGAGTATTCCGACTGCTCGAGAGATTGCCAGCTTGTTGCACATAGATGAAGATTTGATTAGGGCTAATCTGACTACCAAAGGCGGAATTCAGGGTTTTCCTTCCGAGTTCCTCATTGCTCAAGCTACCTTTTATGGGAAGGCCATGAGTGAGGATGCCTTTGAGGCCTTGTTTGTGCTGCTCATCTATGGATTGGTGTTGTTTCCCAACTTCGATAAGTTCGTGGACATGAACGCTATTAGGATCTTCTCAGTTCTTAATCCCGTTCCGACTTTGTTGGGCGATGCCTATGTCTCTTTGCATCTGAGGAACGCAAAGGGTGGAAGAGTTATTGTCTGCTGTCTACCTCTGCTGTACAAGTGGTTTATTTCGCACTTGCCGCAGACAGTTGCTTTCAAGGAGAACAAGGGATGTCTACGGTGGTCTCAGAGACTCATGTCTCTCACTAATGATGATATCACTTGGTATGATCGTGTGTATGATACGGTCCAGATCATTGACTATTGTGGTGAATTCCCTAATGTGCCTCTTCTTGGCACATGTGGTGGGATCAGCTACAATCCTATTCTCGCACGACGTCAGCTTGGGTTCCCCCTGAAGGATAAACCTCATAACATTCTGTTAGAAGGTGTGTTCTTCAAGGAGGGTAAAGATCCCCAAGGCCTAAAGGCCAGATTTGTCCGTGCTTGGCGCAGTATTCACAAGAAGAGTAGGAACGAGTTGGGTCCAAAGAACTGCATTGCTTTGGAGCCATACACCTCCTGGGTCAGACAGAGAGCTACCGTGTACTTAATGCCATACGATCATCCGAAACCTACACCGTTGGATGTGGCTGGGCCTTCAACCCTCCCTACCCAACGTGTAGAGGAGTTGAGAGAAGAAGACCTTTCACGTGCTTGGATCCGTGAAAGAGAAGAATTGCTTCAGCAGCTTAAGGATAAGGACGCTAAGATTGAGTTCCTCGAGCATCGAGTGATCGACGATCCGAACGACACTTGGACCTCTCTGCTTCCTCAGTCTTCCATATTCTGGAAGAGGAGGTATGATCGACTTGCAAAGGAGAAAGCAGACATGGAAGCGGCCTATGAGAGAGAGATCAAGAAGCTGTGTACTTCTCGTCTTCCAGCATCCCGAGCTTCTAGGGATCCATAGGATGTTTGTTTCCCTTTTCTCTTTGTAATGATCAAAAATGCTATACTTCTTTGTCTCGATATATTGAATGAAATATTTTCCATGAGAAATTAAAATGCTTTAACTATTCAAAATATTGCAAATAATACCCTAAGGGTTCCTTGAAAATAAACAAAGCATCTGCACAAGCATTTCATGCATCATTTTTGCATAAGCAGGTACCCCTTGTTTCTGGTCTTCTTGTCCTAACTCTTTGTTCTTCATTTATTTTGAAGACAAGCTGACTCACCGGTATTATACTCGAGTCAATTCTGGAAGAGTCATGGAGCAGCTAGAACAAGAGAACAGAGAATTGAAGGAAGAGGTCGCCAGACTTGGCGCTTTGATGGAGCAACTCCTCGCTGCTCAAAATCAACCTGCTCAACAGCCCGCAACTCCTGTCCAGAGGACGGTCATTTCAGAGGTCTCCACTTCGACTGTGCCAGCCAGTGCTCCGGTGCCCAATGCTATGCCAGCCGGGTTCCCTTGGGGAATGCCTCCAGGTTTTATGCCTGATCGGCCTGCTCCAACTTTTGCTCACATGCCGGCATCTAGCCCGGTCCCTGTTCCCGCTCCTCCTGTCGTGCATACCATGCCAAGGGTAGACGACACCATCTATCACTCTGAGCCGTCTGAGGGCCCGGACGTTTATGAAAAGATGGACGCCATGAACGACCAATTCCTCGAGCTGAGAAAGGAATTGAAGACCCTTCGAGGTAAAGATTTGTTCGGCAAGTCTGCTGCCGAGTTGTGCCTTGTTCCCGGAGTGAAGATTCCGATTAAATTCAAAGTACCTGACTTTGATAAGTATAAAGGGAACACCTGTCCACTCGCTCACCTGGTCATGTACGCCAGGAAGATGTCTACCCAGACTGATAATGATCAGCTTCTGATTCATTATTTCCAAGATAGTCTGTCTGGTGCTGCGCTCAGATGGTACATGAGCTTGGACAGTGCCAACATCAGATCCTTCAATGACCTTGGCAAAGCTTTCGTCAAGCAATATAAGTACAACGTCGATATGGCGCCTGACCGAGATCAACTCAGGTCCATGTCGCAGAAGGACAAGGAAACGTTCAAGGAGTACGCCCAGAGATGGCGAGAGCTGGCAGCTCAAATCACTCCACCGCTTGAGGAGAAGGAAATGACCAAGATCTTTTTGAAGACTCTTGGCTCATTCTATTATGAGCGGATGGTAGCAAGCGCTCCCTCTGATTTCACCGAGATGGTGAACATGGGGATGCGTCTTGAAGAAGGTGTCCGTGAAGGACGATTGGCGAAGGATGAGAGCTCTTCCTCTAAACGATATGGAGCGTTTAAGAGGAAGGATGGGGAAGCACATGCTGTGCAATCCCATCCCACGCATAGAAGACCCTCTGCTCAGAGGAAGCCCGCACGACGTGCCGGTCATCAGCACCAGGTGGCTCATATAGCACCTGTCTTTAAAGACAATGCTCAGCAACATCAGCAATATCAGCACAACAACAATATCAACAACCTCAGTATCAGCAACAACCCCGTCCACAGCAACAGGCTTACCAGCCTCGTGGAAGTACAACCAATCAAGCTAACATGAGTTATGATAGGAAAAAGATCAGCTTCGATCCAATTCCTATGTCATATGCAGAGCTTTATCCTTCCTTGTTGGAAAGGAAATTGGTTTCTCCCAGGGATCCTCCTGCCATTCCTGCAAATCCACAATGGTGGTACAAACCAGATCAACATTGTGTTTACCATTTCGGTGCTCCGGGCCACAACATCGAGAATTGCTACCCACTCAAGACTAAGGTTCAAGACCTTATGAGGTGTGGAATCTTGAGTTTTGAAGATTCAGGCCCGAATGTTACCAAGAACCCATTGCCTGCGCATGGGAAGTCGGTTAATATGGTTCAGGAATGCCTTCGGAAGTACAAGGTCAGATATGTAAGCCACATTAGGCAGTCATTGGTTGAATTACATCGTTTGCTGTGTCAGTACAGCTACTTAGAGCATAGCCACGACAAGTGCCGCGTCTGCTTGGTTAACTGCTTGGGTTGCGATCAAGTACGCCGAGAACTCCAAAAGTTGTTGGATGAGGGTACCATTGAGATTCTGCAGAATCGCAATGTTGATAAAGACGAGCCTGAAGTGAATGTTATATCTCCAGTGTTCAAGCTGCCCGAGCATGTTGTTATCCGCTATGATAGCAGCAAGCCGAAGGCTTCCCCTTCTTTGGTCATTAAACCTGTCGGCCCTGTGCCCTATTCATCTGATAAGGCTGTTCCATTCAGATACAACCCTGTTGCTGTGCAAGATGGGGTAGAAGTGCCTTTGCCTTCAACTTCCGTGACCAATGTCGCTGACGTAAGTGGGTTGACCCGAAGTGGTCGTGTGTTTTCCGCGCCTCCTAAGGCTGTTGCTTCTGATACGGTTGAGCGTCCGGTTGGGACCGCTGTTAATAGTCAGAATCAGGCACGTGATGTTGCCAAACCATCCTCCTCTGTACAAAAAACTCCCGTTTCTTCAGTTGGCCCGAGTGGCATTGTAGATGAAGAATCTGATGAGATGCTGAGGCTCATCAGAAAGAGTGAGTACAACGTTGTAGACCAGCTTCTACAAACGCCATCCAAGATTTCCATTCTTTCTCTGCTGTTGAATTCGGAACCCCATAGGGAGGCTCTGCAGAAAGTCTTGGATCTGGCGTATGTTGATCACGACGTCACCATTGAGCAATTTGATAGTATTGTTGCAAACATTACCGCTTGCAACACTTTGAGCTTTTGTGACGCTGATCTCCCTGAGGAGGGAAGAGACCACAACATGGCTTTACATATCTCCATGAATTGCAAATCTGATGCAATGTCCAATGTGCTGGTGGACACTGGATCGTCTCTAAATGTATTGCCAAAGACCACACTCTCCAGATTGTCATATCAAGGTCCTCCTATGAGGCAGAGTGGGGTTGTTGTGAAAGCATTCGATGGGTCGCGTAAGACCGTGATTGGGGAAGTTGATCTCCCAATCAAAATTGGACCAAGTGATTTCCAGGTTACCTTCCAGGTAATGGATATCCACCCATCTTATAGCTGTCTCTTAGGCAGACCATGGATTCACGAGGCTGGCGCCGTGACATCCACCCTACAGCAGAAGCTGAAATTTGTGAAAAATAAGAAACTGGTTGTGGTAGGGGGAGAAAAGGCTCTCCTGGTTAGCCATCTGTCTTCTTTCTCGTACATTGACGCTGAGGATGAAGTTGGAACGCCATTCCAAGCTTTATCTATTGATGAACCAATCGAGAAGAAGTCTCCTTCATTCTCTTCCTACAAAGATGCGAAGCTGGCCATTGAATGTGGTGCAGTTGCTGGATTAGGGAAGGTAATTGAACTTGAAGACAATAGATCCCGGGCTGGCATTGGCTACTGTTCTGGGGCATGTAATGAGCAAGGTTTGTTCACAAGTGGAGGATTCATCCATGGTGATCAACTTGAGGAGGAAGCTGCTGCTATCTTGGAAGAGGATGCAGAAGACGTAAACAACTTCGTTATTCCTGGTGGTGTCTGCCACAATTGGGTCGCTGTAGATGTTCCTACAGTCATCCATAGATCAGAGTAATTGTTCACTTTGTTCAAAACCCTTCTCCCATGCCAAAAGGAGAAGTGATGACATTGTTGGCAACATTTAATACAATGATGTTTTCATTCAATTAATGCATTGTCAAACATTTGTTTTTCCATTTGTTTTCACTTTTTGCTTTTTGCATGAAATCAGTGATCACAAAAAACCTTGAAAAACGAGAAAACAGCTTTTTCATCTGCATAAATGATTTGCTTGTTTAAAATTCAAAAGCTTTTCATTATCCAGAATCATTATGCAGGGATTTCTAAACCCATTGAACATAATGATCCGACGCCATCTCCCAATATTGAATTCTTTGTATTCGAAGCAGAGGAAGATGATGTTGAAGGGGATTCCTGATGAGATTACCTGCCTTCTTGAGCACAAAAGGAGCTCATTCAGCTGTATCTTGAGAATCAGCAAACCAGTCAAACTGGGGCATTACAAATGTAATGCAATAAAAAAAAAAAGAAGAAAGAGGGTGAAATATAAGAAAAATCAAAAAAATCAGGAAATTTTTTTCAAAATTTTTCCAAAAAAAAAGAAAAAAAGAGTATACCCTCAAGTCCCTAGTTGACTGATGCTGAATGGATTCAGAGTCGTTATGACCAATTGAATTTGATCGAAGAGAAGTGGTTAACTGCCATGTGTCATGGTCAGTTATATCAGCAAAGAATGAAGAAAGCATTCGATAAGAAGGTCAAGCCTCGTGTGTTCCGAGAAGGTGACCTCGTGCTCAAGAAAGTCTTGTCTTTCGCGCCCGATTCCAGGGGCAAGTGGACTCCAAACTACGAGGGTCCATATGTTGTTAAGAGAGCCTTTTCAGGCGGAGCTTTGATGCTTACAACAATGGATGGGAAGGATTTCACTCGTCCTGTGAATTCAGATGCAGTCAAGAGATACTTTGCCTAGAAAAAAAAAAGTATATGCAAAGAAAAAAAAAACAGAATAGCTCGCTAAGTTGAAAACCCGAAAGGGCGGCTTAGGCAAAAATGAGCGTCTCGGTGGAAAACCCGCAAGGGTAATCCAGGAAAAAATTAGAGACTTGAAAAAAAGAGAATATTTGCATCCCGCTAGATTGAGTACCTCACTCTGGGGCAATCTAGGCAAAAATTAGGGATTTGGCAAGTAACTGCATCCTGACAAGATTTTCTGTTTCACCAGCTGTCATTTCGTCAGAGGATTCTCGATTCGTCGTCAACTGAAGCTTCGAATACATCGAGATTCAAATTGGTAGAGAAAAGATCATTGTGTTCAATGTAGCCCTCTTCCAATATATATCACTGATTTCAAATTTGTATCGATCTATGGAGTCTTGCCATTTGCAGGCTACCATTCCATCAAATGAATTTGAGCTTTTATCCAATTATTTGCACTCTTATTTGTTTCAATTCAACAAATGTTTTGCATGTTTTAATTGATAAAATATCATTGTTTTTAAACAAATCAAATTTTTCAAAATTTGCTGTTTTAAAGAAAGTGAATATTCACAATGTCGAAAGGATACTCAAGAATATCTCAGTGCTCTCCCAAGGGTGGCATGATCTCCAACAGGTAAGACATTTGGTTCATATTCCTGGTTTGGTTGTATCTTCTTTCTCCAGATCTTGTGATGGGGTTGCTCCCCAGCATAGTTGCAAGCAGAGTGTTGTTGAAGACTCAGTTTTCTCCAGCAGCAGTTTTCCCCAGTAGAGTTGCTTATGCAGTTGGATTCTATTTGGATGATGTTTTTCTCCTTCAATGGGTTATTCCCCGGAGTTGTTTGGAGTTACAAAGCTCTTTGTTTCTCAGTTGATGCTGAGATCCCCTGCGGATCTTCGAGATTTTCTCTTGTTCCCCAACAGATTCGTCTTGGTGGCTGTTTTGCCCGTTGTGACTTTCTGTACCCTGGTTGGGTTGTTTGCTGATCCATCACTCAGAGATTTGGTGTTCCCTGATATCTCTAATCCTCTGTTCTCCAGCAGTACCCGCAGATCTATGCTCTATAGCATGTAGATCTCCGCAGATTGGCTTTCCAGTTGGTTTTTCCCTGGAAGTATAGTACCGGGCATTTGATTCCTGGACCTGTTTGTGTTAGATATGTCTGTTTTGTCAGCATTCATCAAACATAAATCATGCATATTCATGCATATTCATAAACATTCAGATATTCATGTTGCATTTCTTGCCATATATCTTTTGTTGATTGTTCCTTGCTATGGTGATGCAGATCCCCAATAGATCTCCCCTAGCAGATGTCGGGTGTTAAATCTCTCCACATAGAGTCAGCCCCATAAGCAGAAAATGTTTGTTGTCTTTCCTTCTGCAGTTCCCCACCGAGATATATCCTCGTGGATGACGGTTTCTTCCGTTTCCTCCCAACACATATATTGGGATGGATTTTCCTATTTGAGTTACATCCTCATTAGGACATGTCTTGATTCAGTCTGTCTTTTCGGATTATTCCCGGATTGGCTATTTGTCAACTGTCTTGTGCTTCCCAGTGGGTTGTTCCCCAGCGGAGTTTTTTCGGGCCTCTACCCTTATACCGGTAGTTGTAAGTCCTATTTTCCTTGCCCTTTTGATGGAATTGGTGGTTATATACCTTTATTCCGTGGCAAGAGTTTTGATTTTCTACCTAGCAATCGGTAGTTGTAAATCCTATTTTTCCTGCTCTCCAGCAGTTTGTGGTTTGTTATGAGCCCTATTTTGGTTTCCCGTGCGGATTTGTGATTTGTTCTATCCCCACGCAGAGTTGTTGGTCTTCTACCCAGTATTCGGTAGATGTAAACCCTAATTCATGGTTATCCCCACCAGAGTATGGCTATTACCTCGTATTCGGTAGTTGTAAGTCCTATCTCTTTTCCCCTAGCAGAGCAACCTTTATGGTTCGTCCTGGTTATAAGTGGATTCCTGTTGTTGTGGTTTTATCCCTAACAGAGTTGGTGTCTCCCTGTGGTGATTTCTATCCCCAGTTGAGTTTGTGGTCTTCTACCCCGTATTCGGTAGTTGTAAATCCCAAGTGTTGATGTTTCTCCCCAGCGGAGTTTGTGCCTTGTGGTACAGTTGGATAATTGCCGGATGCTTGCAATTTATCCTCAGCGGGTCTCCTTTCATTTACCCTTGTGTTGGTAATGTTGTTGTTCCCTTTGATTGGTCATCATTATATACCTAGTTTGGTATCCTGGTGCCTTCCTTTTCGGTTGATTTATCCTTTATTAACCCAGTAGCCGGTTGTGGATAATCTTCCTTTCGAGTATATTATTCACGGTCTGCCGGTAATGAATAATATATCTCATGCACTCTTCAGTCGAAGCCTTTTGTGTTTCCCTGGTCGAGTAAGTTTCGTTATTTCCCTTTTGCGGAATCGAATTTTTGTTGTGTTGGATAATTGTCGGATGCTTGTAGTTTATCCCTTTTAAGTTATCTTTCGTTTACCCGGATGCTTGGTATCGATTGTCTCTCTTTTTGGTTAGTCACCTATTATATACTTCGGTATCTCTGGTGTCTTTTCCTTTCGAGTATATTATTCACGGTCTGCCGGTAATGAATAATACGTCTCATGCGCTCTTTAGTTGGAATCCTTTGTTGATTTTCCCCAGATGAGCAAGATTCGTATTCTTTGTAGAATCGAATATCCATCCTCTAACCAGTTTGTGTTTCAGATGATGAGTGTTTTGGCATATATACCAATTCACGTGTTCGGTAGATCACCTATTATATGCTTCGATATCTCTGGTGTTTATTACCATGCGAGTTTATTATCTACGTTCTGACGGTAATAGATAATATATCTCATGCGAGTTTTCTTATCCACGGTTTGCCGGTAATGGATATTATATCTCATGCACTCTTTGGGTTTGTGTCCCCAGTTGAGTAAGGTTCGTTTTCCCGTTGTGGATTCGAATGTCCATCCTGTAAGTCGATTTGCTTTTTCAAGCCCTCCTTTCGGATGATGAGTGTTTTGGCATATATACCAATTCACGCTTTAGTCGGTCACCTATTATATACCTCGGTATCCCTGGTGTTCCTTCCTTTCTGCTCCCTATTATGACTTTGGTCCCCTGTGGAGTCAGATTTTCCTGAGTTTATGTACCTTTTCCAGGTCTTTCTCAGATGTTTGGTTGATTGATATCTCTCACCCTTATACCGGTCTTAGATATTCATTCTTCCTGAGTTTGTTACCCTTATACCGGTAACATCTCATTCTTTGGTGCTTCCTCAGTGGAGTTTCCTATTGCTTCTTCCCAGGAGTCAGCTTGTGTCTCTCCAATGGATGTTTTCCTTTTGGAATTTTCTCTTCCCCAGTGTGAGTCCTTCACTCCCCAGTGAGGTCTCCAGTCTGATTTCTGTTACCCTAATCAGAGTCGTGTCTTGTTCACACTGTGTCAGTTTTGTTTTTCCCCAACTTGAAGTCGTGTCCTGCTCACGCATTCTTTTTCTTTTACTATCCCCAACGAGGGTCTTGTTAGAGTCTCTGTTCCTGGTGAGTGTATTACTCCGACGGATCGTCTTTTCTTCAGTGTGAACCATATTCCCCACAGAGTTTGTGTCTTTTGCATGCATACATTTGCATCATGAGGGCTCTTAGGGACCAAAATTTGTCTCATTACTGTTATTTAAGCCCATTCTACCGCGTCGAGATGAAGATTTCTAAACTTCACTTCTCCGGCTAGAATGACCTTAAATAGGGGCATCTGTAAGACCCCAATTTTGTCCCTAAGATCCCTCATGGCATCATATCATATCATACCATTGCCTCAAGGATCTTTGTGCACCTTTGCTTCCCTCCTAGTGGGTAGGTTATCTTGTGAGTGTGGTTCTTGATCACCAAGCATGTATTGCATTTGTATATCATTGCTTTTCATCTGTCTATTAACCAAAGGTACAAAAATATTGTCATCTAACCATGTTACTTGCAGATGAAGCAAATTAGGTCAAATCAGTCAAAGTCAGTCATTAAGCAGTGGATGGTGGCCATTCTTGAAGAATTTGGGCACCATGATCATTCATCAAGAGTTCATATGAGTTGTGACATCATTTTGAATCAAGATATCAAGTGGTAGGGGCTTGGAATTCATCAGAACATGGTTCAGTCAACCAAAACCCTAGCAAAGTCAATAGAAGTCAAATGTGGTCAACTGTGCATTTAATCAGTGATTTGATGGTGGGAATTGGTCTGAGAGGTCTCATTCATGTCCATATAAGCCTCATATAACATGTCAAACATCCACAGTGAAGAATTTGAGGTCAGACAAGAAATTTCCAAAAATAGAAAGTTGACCTGTAATTAGAATTTGCCAAAAATGGAAAGTTCTTCTCCTCAAAATTACTTCATCATACAAGCTTCAAATGAATTTTTGTCCAACATGAAAGTTGAAGATCTTGTTCTCCCATTTCCAAAAAGTCCAAGAACACTCATTTCTCATGTGTGGTTGGCAAGTTATGATCAAATCATTCTCAAAAAATTTTGAACTTCAAAGTGGCATATCTTCCAAACCATTTGGCCAAATTGAGTGAGGTTTTTTGCTACAAGTCATATTTGATGTGCTCTATCCAAATCCTTCATCACAATTCACCAAAAATCATCCAATCAAAATGGCCTTTTTCAAGTGGTTTGAATTTAAAAAGAGGAGGTGAAAAAGTGACTTTTCAAATTAACCATTTCCAATGCATTTTACCATTTGCCAATGCTCAGAAATCATGTTTTGGATGTGCTTAAAGCCCAATTTTCGCACTGCAGCACATGCACATGCAGCATAAGTGGAATTTCACTAATTGGCAAAACATTTCCATTTGAGTTAATTTCAATTACCACTTCCTTAACCAAGCTTATGCATCATTAAACAGAGTATATATGCTTCATTTCTGACTGCAAAAACCCTAGCCACACTTTGCCAAAACAGATCTGAAAACATTTTCTTTCAAAAACTCTCTCATTTCTTCATCTGGCTTTTTCTAAAAAAACTCAAAGAGCTCGTGCCCTGGCTCATTGTTCCATCATCCACCATCATTTTTGAGCCTTTTGCAAGCAACAATCTACAACTGTAGAGCTGTTTTCGTGGATTGTTGGAAGAAGCACCTCATATGGCAGCTTTTGTTTTGAACACAATCAAGCAAGTTTGAGCTTCCAATACTCCTCCATTCATCATCTGGAACTTGAAGGTGCATCTGTTTCAACTAAACACAACCAAAGAACCACGAATCAACACAGTTCTGCAAATCTGGTAAGAAATTCGAACCATACTTTTGATAAAATCATGTTATGCTTTATAAAGAGCTCTCCATGCTGGTTTCAATGAGCTTTGAATCATAAAAAATGGTTGAATATTAAGGAAGATACAGTGATTTAAAGTTTGATGTTTAGATGTTATTTTGCTCAATGCTTCCATGATAGTTTGATTTAGGTTAAATGATTGTTAGATTATGGATGTACTCTGCAAGATGTTTCAAACTATGTTTTCATTTTCCAAATCTGGGAGATTTGTTCATCACGATGATGAACATGTACTGTAGCATGAACCCTAATTTCGCTGCAACCCAGAATTCGCGTTTGGCCATTTGAGTTTTTGTTTTGCATGAAGATTCACTGTTCCATTGCCATGCGCCAATCAGAGCAAAACACCTCCTTAAGTGAAACGCAGAGTTTCACTTAAGGGACCGGGTTATTACGAAATTGCCACTGCCGGTTTTCATTTTATTTAAATCATTTCATTATTTCAATATTTATTTCATTTGATATGCCAATCTTCCAAAAATCATAAGTCACTCATTTTTAATCCAAATTTGGTGGGATTTTTTGTGAAATGCTCCTCATGATCTCTAGTTTTTTATGATGATTTGTCCAGAACTTTTGCACGTGTGGATTTCTAAAATGTGCTAGGGTTTGTTCATGTTGTCCATTTTGTGTATGCTTTACCAAATTGCTTGTGAAATGATTATACTTAATCCAATGCCTCTGAAATTTTTTGTGCTTAAACTAGACATTTTCATGGTGATTTTGGTGTAGAGTTTGTGAATTTATCATTGTTGGTTGATGAGATATGGTTTTTTGAATAGGGGTGTGACAATTTGTGTCACACCATTCATGTCCAACTTCAGGATTTTAATTACCATGCTTATTGAACTCAAAATGGTCCGGATTTTTGCATGAATATACTTGTGGATGTTGAGAATACATGTGAATTTTTCTGGAATTATTGATGGCATTTCCTATTTGATTGGAATTTTCTCCCCTGTTTGGTCATTTGTTGACGTTTTGTGACACATGATGTTATATGATTTGTGAAATCCTCATGCATTATTGGATGGACTTGAAATTTGACATGTGATTTGTAGACATCTTAAAGTTTGTCATGGTTTTGGTCCCATTAGTTTATCATGTGTTGTCACTGTTTTATGATTTATTGAAGTTGGTGCATGTTTTGATGCTTTGTATGAGTTTGCTTGAACTTGCTTTGACTTTCTGATTTTCATTGACCTACTTCCTTTGATCCAAATGAGCTGAAATTTGGTATGCTTATCATGTTATGGATGATGTTTGATCATGAATTATTTGAGAATTTATTGAAATGTTTGTGATTGGATTTGAATTGAATCATTCTGTTGACTTCTATGAGCTTCTATATGACATGCTTTGACCTAATTTGTTTGTGAAATGATAATGATGAATGATATGAACATGAAACCACTTGGGTTTGTTTCTTAATTGTTTGAAATTGATTTTGGATATCTTTCACTTGCTGTTTTGGATTTCTTATCTCTTTTTGACCCTAGGCTTGTCCTAGTGGTCTTGTTTCTCACATTGGAGTTTGCTTTTCAGGTTAAGAAGCAAATGCCTTAAGGAGACTTATGCAAGTTGATTAAGTTTGATTGATTATCATGAACTAACTTGTTTGTTTTGTAGGATACTTAGCTCATATGCCTTGAGCTTTGTGCATTGCACATTTGTGTTGACTGTTGATCCTTATCTGATATTGGTTTTGAATTTGAGTTGTATACTGATTTTACTTGATTGATTTCAGGTACCATTAGTTGCTCAGTTCTTTTAAGAACTGGCTTTGCTTTGCTTGATAGCATTTGCATTGAGGTAGAATCCTTTTTCTTCATGTAGTCTGGAAGACCTGGCCTATTACTTGGCCAGGCAACTGTCTGAAGTCCTCCTTAAGAGGCGATGTTTTTGCTTGTTTACTTTTGTCCCAAGCAGGTAAAGACCTCATGTGAGGCAATTGGTAGACAAAAGAGATATGTAGCCTATCTCCTACTATTCTGTGAGTCACTCACCTTGCTCACACTACTTGTGTTGATGCATAGTGAGTAAAAACCCAAGATCTATCGAGTCTAACTTGTGGAGAGAGTTCCATCTTTCTGAACTCCCACACCTTCTGATATTCAAAGCTCTCCCTGACCAGGGATAAGAGCATGAGGCACACCCCTCATATCCTTTCATCTGCTTCACCTTGGCTCTCAATGTCAAGGTTAAGAGCACCATTAACCCTATACCAGTTGGATTCAATGCCTAACCCTTTTGTATGAGCCTTATTGCTTGGTTATAGTGTGTGCTGAATGACTTCATTTGATTGATTGCTTATTTCATATGCACATGTTTGCTGTTATGCTTTGTGCATTTATCATCATTAATTGCTCATTAGTGCATGATCATTTCATTTGTCTTTGTGACATATCTTTGTTGTTTGCCCATGGAGGACAATTGTAAGACCATTTATTGGCCATTGTTCCTATGATATGGAAGTGAGTATAAGACCATTTCATTGGCCACTCATCTTCTCTTTGCTTGATGCATTTGTTTGATTTATGTGAGGATGCAATTGTAAGCCCATATAATTTGGCATTTGTTTTCCCATGATCATATGTTGGAGGATAGAGTAAGCCCAGATAGATTGGCATCTGACATCCAAGTTGTTTGCTTTGTTTTTGTTGGAGATTGGTATAAGCCCAGATAGATTGGCATCCGGTATCCACTTTTTATTGCTTTGTTGAGGAGATTGGTATAAGTCCATAGAGTGGCCTCTGATATCCGGTTTTGTTTTAGGAGATTGGTATAAGTCCAGTGATTGGCATCCGATATCCGCTTTTGTTGACTTTTCCTCTTTTGCTTTGCTTGTTTATTATTGCTCATTGCCTATTCCAAAGGACACACTTGAATCATCTTCTATATGATTTCAAGAGGTGAACCTTCTAAGAAGTTTCACACTCCATCTTCGTCCATTCATCCAATTTGTCCTAAGCCTTTTCACACATTACTCTCAAAACTTGAGATAAATATTGTGCAAACATCTCCATGCTTTTAAATTAAAAACCTGGACCCCAAGTCCTTGACTTTTTCAAACTCCATTTTATAGTACTTCTTTTGAATCAATCTTAATCATACTTTGACCCTCCTTTTGTGAATAATCATAATCAATTAACTTCACCCATTCAATTGTTTTGTGGCTTTGTCCATTCTTGTTAAGTTTTCATACATTAGCCATAGGTTTGATTTATCCTAGTTGGTTGATGTTAACCTCACCTATCTGTCCTTAGTTGATTGAATTGTAAGTCTTCCTTGCTTATTATAGGGTTAACCCCTCACTAGCAAGTTGAAGCTTTTCTCACATGGTGGACCTGTTGATTGTATAAGGTTGAGTTTTCTCCCGTGGATAACGTAAGACCTTAGGGCTTGTGTTTAAAATTGAATCCACTAACTTTTGGAAATCTTTTAGCCGAACTACGGCGTTTTGATCCTTACCTTTGATGGAAGGTACGTAGGCAACAGGTTCATCCGTTCGAACACAAAAACAATAAAAATTGTATATTCTTTTCTCATCATCCCATTCATGTTTGCACAATAAATATTTCATAACAAAATAATAATTTTATACAACAAGTGTGAAAAGGGCTCCCTAGGAGTACCTAGGACGTAGTGGGTGCCTAACACCTTCCCATTGCGTAATTTACCCCTTACCCAGACTCTCTGATCTTTTAATTAGTTTTCTACGCGTAAAACTTCTTAGGCTTTTGTTCGCTTTTTAGCCAGTCCTTTGGATAAATAAAAGTGCGGTGGCGACTCGAATTCATTGTATGCTTTGCTTATGGTTTAATCAATAAATCATATAGCGACGAATACACCGCTACAGTTGGTACTCTACATATTTTCACATCTCCTCTATCTATTATCTCTCGAATGAGGTGATAACGCCTAAGTATGTGTTTGGATCGTTGGTGAGATCTAGGCTCCTTAGCTTGTGCGATAGCACCATTGTTATCACAATAGAGACCAATGGGATCCACAATGCTAGGAACTATGCCAAGTTCTCTAATGAACTTTTTGATCCAAACAACTTCCTTTGCTGCACTTGAGGCAGCAATATACTTGGCCTCGGTTGTAGAATCAGCAACTGTATCTTGCTTTGAACTTTTCCAGCTCACAGCGCCACCGTTTAAGCAAAACACATAACCAGATTGCGATCTAAAGTCATCCTTATCTGTCTGGAAGCTAGCATCGGTGTATCCAATTATAGACAACTCTTCCTGACATCCATATATCAAGAATGAGTCCTTAGTCCTTCTCAAATACTTAAGGATATTCTTGACAGCTATCCAATGGGCATCACCAGGATCATATTGGTACCTACTCGTTGCACTTAAAGCATACGAGACATTTGGTCGAGTACATAACATGGCATACATGATAGATCCTATTGTAGATGCATATGGAATCTTATTCATGCGATCCATTTCTTCCTTAGTTGAAGGGGATTATGTTTTTGATAGACACAAGCCATGTTGCATAGGTATGAATCCTTTCTTGGAATCATGCATATTAAAGCGTCTCAACACTTTGTCTATGTACGTACTCTGACTTAGGCCAAGCATTTTTTGTGATCTATCTCTATAGATTCTGGTTCCTAATATATAGGCTGCTTCACCTAGGTCCTTCATAGAAAAGCATTTCCCCAACCAAGACTTTACTTGTTGCAGGGTAGGGACATCGTTTCCAATGAGTAATATGTCATCTACATATAATACCAGGAAAACGATCATGGTCCCACTAACCTTCTTGTAGACACAAGGCTCATCTTCGTTCTTGATGAATCCATATTGTTTTACCGTTTCATCGAAACAAAGATTCCAGCTTCTGGAATTTTGCTTCAATCCATAGATTGATCTTTGTAACTTACATATCTTTTGGGCTTCTTCTGGTATGTCAAATCCTTCAGGTTGTGTCATGTACACATCCTCAAGAAGATTCCCATTAAGGAAAGCAATTTTGACATCCATCTGCCATATTTCATAATCATGATATGCAGCGATAGCAAGTAAAATCCAAACAGATTTAAGCATTACAACTGGTGAAAAGGTTTCATCATAGCTAACCCCATGAATTTTTTTATATCCTTTTGCAACCAGTCTTGCCTTATAGGTATGTACCTTACCATCCATGTCAGTCTTTTTTTTGAAGACCCACTTGCATCCTATTGGGTTAACTCCTACAGGAGGCTCTACCAAGGTCCAAACTTGGTTTGTGTACATGGAATCCATTTCAGATTTCATCGCTTCTACCCACTTCTCAGGCTCGGGACCAGTTATGGCCTCTTGGTAGGTCACATGCTCATCTTGATCCATGAGTAATACATCACCTTGATCAGTTATGAGATATCCATATCTCTCAGGTTGGTGACGTATCCTGCTTGACCTACGCTGGTCTTGTTCTACTTGAGCAGGTTGCTCTTCCACAACTACTTGTGTTTCCTACTCTAATTCCTCCATAGGTGTATCGATGCTTTGTGATTCTTGAATTTCTTCAAGCTCTACTTTCCTCCCACTGATTCCTTTGGAAATAAAATCCTTTTCTAGGAAAACTCCAGTTCGAGCAACAAACACTTTGCCCTTAGAAAGATTGTAGAAGTAATACCCTCTTGTTTCTTTACGATACCCCACAATAAGCATTTGTCAGATTTGGGCTCAAGCTTAGTTGAAATTTTTCGTTTCACATAAACTTCGCAACCCCAAATCTTCATGTAAGACATATGTGGTTTCGTACCACTCCATATCTCATATGGTGTCTTCTCAACCTTTTTGGATGGAACACGGTTAAGTGTGTAAGCTGCTGTCAATAGTGCATGTCCCCAAAAGGAGTTTGGAAGATTGGCGTGACTCATCATGGATCGAACCATGTCTAACAGGGTTTGATTTGTTCTCTCAGATACACCATTCCATTAGGGTGTTCCAGGAGGAGTAAGTTGGGATAGGATCCCACACTCTTTCAGATGGTCATCAAACTCTAGGCTTAAATACTCACCACCTCGATCTGATCGAAGAGTTTTAATATTCTTACCTAGTTGGTTTTGTACTTCATTCTTGAATTCCTTGAAATTTTCAAAGGACTCTGATTTGTGTTTCATTAAATACACATAACTATATCTACTGAAATCATTAGTAAATGTGATGAAGTACTGAAAACCTCCTTTGGCTGGTATGTTCAGTGGTCCACATACATCAGTATGTATGAGGGCCAAAAGATCATTAGCTCTTTCACCTTTTCCTGTGAATGGAGACTTTGTCATCTTTCCAATTAAACAAGATCTGCATGTCTCATATGATTCATAATCAAAAGAGTCCAACAGTCCATCTTTATGGAGTTTGGAAATGCGTTTCTCATTTATGTGGCCTAATCGACAATGCCAAAGGTAAGTTGGATTTAACTCATTAGGTTTCATCATTTTAGTATTAATGTTATAAATAGGCATTTCAAGATCAAGGACATATAGTCCATTATTCATTTGTGCTGTAGCATAGAATATATCATTCAAATAAATTGAGCAACAATTGTTCTTTATTATAAATGAAAAACCAAACTTGTCCAAACAAGAAATGGAAATAATATTCCTGCTAATTGCAGGTACATAATAACAGTTCTCTAACTGAATTATTGAACCACTAGGTAAAGTCAATACATAAGTTCCTACGGCTAAAGCAGCAACCTTTGCTCCATTGCCAACTCGTAGGTCGACTTCACCTTTTGCCAAATCTCTACTCCTTTTTAGTCCCTGCACATTGGTACAAATGTGAGAACCGCATCCAATATCTTATACCCATGATGCAGAAGTAGATAAATTAATTTCAATAACAAAAATACCTGAAGTTAAAGTCTCTACTCCATTCTTCTTATCTTCAGGGTACTTTGGGCAGTTTCTCTTCCAGTGTTCGATCTTACCACAATGGAAGCAGGTGCCTTCTTTTGCTATGCCTCCACTAGGCTTCAAAGCAGCAACAGTGGGTTTGGGTTTGGCAACTTCCTTTCTTTTCCCTTTATCACCCTGCTTGGTGGGCCTTTTGTTCTATTTCTTTCCATTTCCGACCATCAGAATGGACTTCCCTTTTGACTTCAGATTCTGCTCAGCAGTTCTTAACATGGCTAGTAGTTCAGGAAGAGATTTGTCCATATCATTCATATTGAAATTTAGGACAAATTGACTGAATCTATCTGGCAACGATTGCAAGATCAAATCAGTCGCAAGTTCCTTTCTGAGGGGAAAACCCAACCTCTCAAGGTTTTCCACATACCCAATCATCTTGAGCACATGGGGACCTATAGGGGCTCCCTCAACTAACTTTCCTTGAAAAAGGGATTTTGAAACTTCAAACCTTTCATGCCTTGCTTGCTCTTGATAGAGCATCTTGAGGTGTTCGATCATATCGAACGCTGCCATGTTCTCATGTTGCTTTTGCAACTCTGAGTTCATGGTAGCTAGCATGAGACAAGCAGTTTCATTGGCATCATCGACATGCTTCTTATAAGCATCTCTTTCTGCCTTAGGTGCAGAACTAGGAGGTTCCTCTTCAGGAACAGGTTTCTCCAAGACATACAACTTTCTATCATGTTTGAGGACAATCCTCAGATTTCGGTGCCAATCCAGAAAATTTGTCCCAGACAATTTTTCATTGTCAAGGATTGATCGCAAAGTGTTGTTAGAGGTGTTTGTTGTCATGGTAATCTACATGAAAATAATGAAAATATAAGTATCAATAACATATTTAATTAGGCCTTTAATTAAATATGCTCCCACTATTTTACTCAAAACAAATGACCCTAACCATTTGATTCGGAAAATCCCGTTGGAAGATTTTCTAGTGGGTCGAGATCCATATTTCACTTTGTTTTAAGTCCGCGTAGGCGGATTACACAAAACTAGGTTATTTGGGTAGGAACTCCTTCCAATTGTATCTAATACAACTCTCGAATATTTTAGTTGGGTGAATAACTCCTTATTCCAATCCATCATATGGATCATTTCCAACTCTTGCTTCTAAACATATATAATCTTATTATAATTTGTTTAGTTAAGTTTGACCCATTGTTTTAACAATTGGATATTACAATTATCCCATCGCACCTTACTAATATAGAACATGCACCTCGCGTAGGCGAAACCTACATTATCCGATACTAGTCTTGATGAGTGCTAAAACTTGGAAAGCATAAACTTAATATTTAATTTGAGGGAATTTGCAATTATTATGATCTCACCGGCTTATTTATCATATAAATCGTCTCTCACATGCATCAACATACATTCACATGCATCAACATACATACATAATGAAACAGTTATGGCCCCTAGTGCAATTGTTCTCCCAAGCCAATGAGAGAACCTAAGTTAACCTAATAACGATCTAAGCTTCTCCAAGCAAGATCTTCAAGGTTGTCCTCCTTTGATATTGAATTCTTCTCTTTCTTCATAACATTACATTACATAAAAGAAACTCGTTTTACATACGAGGGAGTGAGATGAGAAAAGAAGTTACATTAAGAGATTACAAGAGAGGCACGACACGCAGGTCGTATTTTAAAACCCAAAACAAAATAAAGGAAAACTAAGGCCATAACCGATCACCACAAGACAATAGTAATAAACACATTTTTATTATTAATTTTAATTCTTTTAATTAATTAAAACCAAATTAAATTTCGGCGACGTCGTTTTTCGCATCAACACTTGATACTTTAAAGCACAACTCTTGCGCAGTCACAACCCTAATCGCATAACTCTTTGACAACACAACCCTTGTGCCATCATTAACCCTAATTCATAACTCTTTGACAACACAACCCTTGTGCCGTCATTAACCCTAATGCATAACTCTTTGACAACACAACCCTTGTGCCGTCATTAACCCTAATGCACCAATTTCAGACCGTCAAACACATCTGGATTGTTGATTCAGTATGATTGATCAACACGTCATTTCTTCACCATACTAATGTCGGATCAAGAAGCAAACGACCATTGATCGCTCAAAGGAAAATAACCATTAAGTGTTTGAATGAATGAAATAGAAACAGTATATCATATATACCGTATTTTGCATTAGGATTACTTATATCATATATATAACTTGATCGATCTCAATTTAATTACTCGTTTATTCTTTGATTTATTCTGTCTTTTAATCGTATTAATACAGAAAATGCAGAAAATAAACAGCTATCAGATGCATGGTTTCGTAAGTGGCTCTGATACCACTGAAGGAGAAGGGCGATCCAAAATGCAGCGGAATTTAAAATTTCTCCTTTAATGATCCTTACGAATGGGCATGATCAGTGATAGAATCGTTACCTCTTGTGGCGATTATAACCTTTGATGCAGATCTACAAAGCGATCATGAACGTTGAACAATGACAACGCCTCTACTCAGTCCACACGAACGGATTCCTTCAATCTCAGTGCTAGCTGCTACGAATGAAGGCTTTAAGTGAGAGAGAAAGAGAGAGAGAGAGAGAGAGAGAGAGAGAGAGAGAGAGAGAAACGAAATTGCAACTGAAACAATGCTTCTACACAAGGTTTCTATTTATAGAACCACTTGTGTGGGCTGCAATCTAAAAAGTCCACTCAAGTGTATATGGCTCATATCTTATAATATGCCAAAATCACTTAAGCGCGTGATACCTTACCATATTTCGTATTCTACTTAAGTACACCGTACCTTACGATGTTCTATAATTCACTTCAGGGCACCGTACATTACGGCATTCCTTAATTACTCTATCTCTCATCAATCTGTCCTTTGTGTGTGACCCTATAGGTTTTCGCGGCATTGGCAATTATATTAAATCACGTATTTAACATAATAAACAGTGAGCGGTATCTAGCAACACATCATTGCTACCCAAGACACGAAAATGTCATGTGATCTGACAAATCCTTCTATGATAATAATTATGTGTATAATTACCCTTTTGCCCTTATGTCTATTGTAGCACCTCAAATTTGCCCTCCTCATTCATGCATTCATTTTAGGTCATTTAACATTTCATATTGCATTTTATCATGTCAATCAGAATTAGCTCCAAGAGTTTGTCGTCCAAGAAGCTTGGATATCATCCAAGTCACTTTGTGGGTTCTATCTGAAGGATCAGTCAACACAAGGGAGATTGCGCATCAACTAGAGGTTTTCTTTAAAGGATCAAGCTTAATGGGCTCAGTACATTTCTAAATTCAACTATGAAGCCAAATATCAATTGTTGGTCAACTGAAGGTGAAATGGCCAGGGAATGACTTGAGTTACTTCCAACATGTTCAAATAGGGTCTATTCATCATTCAAAATGTTAATCTTGAAGGAGCAAAAGTTTGTTCATGAGCTGTCATGCTCGCTAGGCGAGCAGAATGGGTCGCCTAGCGAGTCCCAAGAAAAGCCACCAGAATCACCTGCGCTCAGAGGAATTTCCTGAACTGTCATGCTCGCTATGCGAAACTCACGCATTCAGTGGAAAAACCCTATTGAGATTCTAACTAATTCAGAGCAACCTCCAGAGACTGAAGGGAACTCATCTGCAAAGAACCAATTCCCTCTCATATAAACCCTAAGATTGTTCTGCAAAGCCAACGGTGCAATTCAATTTCTATCGATCTCTCCAATCAGTAGGTATGTCATGTCTTGATGTGTGGATCCTTACCCCTGACTTTGAGTTTTGATACCCTTTTAATGGCATGATTCATGTGGTTACATTTTGATTCTCTTATTCGGTGCAACTCTTGATTGCACCCCGTCTTGTTATTCTAACGTGTTTGTTGAGTTTTTTTTGTGAGGGCTCACATGACTCTTGAAGAGATAGCTTGCTTGGTATTCCACTTTATTTGTGGGATACCATTTGGAGATTTATTCTGATTGCTTTGCTGACTTGTTTTCTTTGATGGTGCTAGCCTGAGAGATCTCTGGGTTTCTTATTTCTTTAGTTGCTGTTACTTCGGATCTTTATCCGTATGGTAGATCTCTTGATCCCTTTTACATCTTTCCCATATTTTACCGTTTTCTTAGCTGGAAGACCTCAATAGGAGGCAATGTTTTTGTGTGTTTACTTTTGTGCCTAAAGACCTCCAAGAAGAGGCAACAGTGCTAAAGACCTCCATGAAGAGGCAATTAACGGATAAAAGGCATTAGTAGTCAATCCCCCGTTATTCAGTGTGTCGTTCTTTAAGATCACACTACGTGTCGATGCTTCAGAACAAAAGCCCAAGATCTTTTGTCCGGTCAGTCAGTGGAGAGGGTTCCACCTTTCTGAATCCCCACTTTTTGTCATGAGCTCACCCTGTCCAGGGTTAAGAGCTATGAGGTCTTATCCTCATTACCCTTTTGATCTGCTCACCCTGACGTTCAATGTCAGTGGTTAAGAGCCCATTTGATTACCTTTCCATGGCTTGTTTGTCGAGGTTGATATGACCCCTCTTGACTAAAGCCCTACCCACGTATGTTTGAGCCCCCTTGTTGGCATGTTTACTTTATGCATGTTTGTTTTGTATGGTGTGATCGTCTCCCCATAGGATTGCTAGGCTTCGTATAGTCTCTCGTTTGCATGTCAATTAAGGTAGCACGGTTCCTTCGTCTAGGACTTCCTTTTTGCATGAGCATTCCTAAAACACAAACAAACTCATTGATTTTTCTTCTCCTAAGAACACGTTAACTCCTTCTACTACAGGCGAGTAAGTCTCCAAAGGTCGAGCATCCGGTAGATTGCGTAGTAACGTCGTTCATCTAAAAAACACAAAAAAAACAAAAATAGGTTAGCCAAGCTACGATGCTCTGATTCTCAATCCTTCTTGAGATACGTATGCAGCAAGGTAGGGCCTGTGCGAGCAATAACTCTTTCTTTTCCCTACTTTGATTTTCTCTCTTTCGCATCGCATATAGGACTTTTTTTACACATACTTTAGACATAAATAGCAAGGATTCGGGAAATCTGGGGAGCGACATCTATATTGAACACAAGGCATAGACCGTGTCATCCTTGTCCAGTTCAATATTGGGTCCATAGACATTTATCCTGTTATGCAGGATGGGCAAATTCCATCTAGGTCACTCATGTCCCTTAGCATGCTTCGTGGAGTACCCATCAACTGTCTTTATGGTCATCCAATTACGGACAATGTTTGATCAGCAATAAGGCACTCGACTCTACATCTAGGGTCCATAGTGGTTTCAGGTCGAAGGGTTGTATATACCATTATCACCATGAGAATAACTTATGACACTTTGCATAACATTCTATATAGTATTCTCATAGCGGGTCAGTCCTGTATAAATATTACTCTTAATATTCATACCTATGTTTAAGACTTGATAACTCTTTATCCATGATCCATGAGATGTGATCATCAGTCTATAAACATAATAGTCTTCATGCTTTAATGTTATCCTACTTCACCATAAAGCTCGACTACGGATACTTTAAGAATAATGTTCTTATGTTTAATGTGATCTCATGATTAAGTCACACTTGATACATTAAATGGACTATCTATTCTAGGGACTTTATTAAACAAACATAATAAAGAAAAAGTCTTTTATTATTAATAAATAATTCGATACAAGTACCAAAAGTATTGGCCTCTAGGGCTTACACCAACAATTCTATGTTTGGGATTGTTGTATGGATAACAATCTTTAAGTTTGGGGTAGTTGTGCAACGTTAGTACAAATGAGGGCACTTAATGATTGAAAAAAAAGTGAAAAAAAAGAAAAAAAGAAAAATTGAAAAAATCAAATTGAAAAAAGAAAAGAAAACTAATCATCAAGGCACTTGAAAGAAGGAGAAGTCAGCGAATATTGAAAATAAAGATAAATCCAAAAGTTGAATCCTCGATAACAGTTGATCCTAAAGGACGAGTGCAAAAAGAATTCCAGCACTAATCCATCAGAATGAGCATAGTGAAGATAACAATCGTATTGACTTTAAACCTTAGCATACTTTTCCAAAATTATTCCACCTTAACTATAGCCTCATTACAACCATAAAGACCTCAAAGAGTGTGTGTATCGTTCACATTGACATCAAAATAGAATTTATTCAAGCTTATAGTATGGTATTGCATACTATGAATTTTGAATGTAAAACACGTTAACACCAAGAGATTTGGTCAGAGTGTGAATTAAGCTGACATTTGAAGCAGTACTTTTAAGTGAAGGTGTGGTCAATCAATCGATTGTGGTAGTCTACCAAAAACCGAAGGTATTAATAAATGAGAGTCATGGAAGATCTTAGAGGTATTGTTGTACATGAAAAGTTTTTCTTTCATTTGGGGGTGACATGATTTCTTTGTTCCTAAAGTTGCTTAAGGACAAGCAACAAGCTAAACTTGGGGTTGTGATCAGTCATCATTTGTGTTATAGTCATTATTATTTTAATAGGTAAAAGTATGCGAGTTATTTGCATTTTTCGTATAGTTTGAGTAGTTTATATGTATGTTTCTTTAATTTCTTATTTATCTATGTTTTAATCATTCCTGATATTTTTTATCTCTTTGGGAAGGTTAATGTGTTTTGTAGGTCGGAGGAAGTCAATGATTTGGTCGAAAAAGGAACACAGAAAATTTTCAGAAAAAATGGGAAAGTCTATTTTTCAGCATGTTTTATATCATGATATGCGTATGGTATTTTGATCATAACTAGAGTGTCGTAACTCGGAATCACGTGGGACCAACGGAAAATGAAGTCTAACATCAACAAATACAACTTGCATGATTACAACAAAGATAAATTCGAAAGTTTATGCTCATACACGTATCAATTGTCCCATACGCGTATGAGGTATGCAAATTTTTGCTATTCTGCCCATTCGCGTATGCCAGCGGGCCGTACGCGTGTGAGAACATTTCATACGCAAAAAAACACCCCCATACATGTATGGCACCCTCCATACGCGTCTGTGGGCATAGGATCGCAAAGAAAAAAACCCGGTTTGACATATTTAAAGTTAGAAAGTGATTTTTGGAGGTTGAGACTTAATTTTGACGGCAGAAACAAGTGTAGAAGGCTGGAAAACTCAGATTTTCAAGGGGGACCAAGATTTTCATGAGCTTTAATTGATTGAAGACTTATTTCATCTGTAAATATGTAATGTTTACGAATTTTACCATATTTTTCTTTATTACTATGAGTAGCTAAACCCCCAAATGCTAAGGGGTGTCCCTGATTCGGATTTATGATGCAATTTTAGATTTTTAGCTTATAATAACTTTGATTTTATGATATATGACTTATTTACAATTTTTCCGTAATGCTTTCTCTTTCAAAAAAATTGAGATTAATATGTGGTTAATATTTAGGCTCGACTGCCATTATTAATGCTTAGTTGTGAATAATTCATATTATATATCACTTAGGCCTAGGGATACCCTGTGAAAACCGGAATATTCTTGACTAAAATAATGCTTAATTTCATCTGTAATTCACTATAGACATAGGGATTAATTCACTATTCTTGATGAATCCAATCATACACCTTCCATAGGGATTAATTCACTATTCTTGATGAATCCAATGATACACCTTCCCTAGCATGTTCACTCATGATATATTTAAATAGTTCAAGTGTTTTATTTACTTTATATTGCAATTTAATTTCTATTTTTCAAAACACCAATTTAATACCCCTAGTTTTTTGTTTAACTAAATTAAAACACGAACTATGTATCGTTAAGCAGTCATTTTGAGATACTTGACATTTCCCTTTATTACTACATTGGAAGATTAATACACTTGCTAATTTACCGATCAGCTAGCCTAGCATCCAAATCGTAGCAAAACAAAAATGAACCCTAGGTTTTGAAATCCAAGCTATCCAGAGTCCAAACCTTAGGGGTTTGACTCCATGAGCAACGAACTACATTGCGACTAGAAGATTTAAGGGTGGAGATAAAATTTCACCAACCTACAAGACTGAGATGCGTCCCGATGTTCAGTGCAAATGGCGAAGATTATAATGGAGGAGGAATTCTAGAGACTTTAGAGGTAATTGCTTCAAATTTTGCACTCTTTGCAATTGACCTTCTTCTTCTTCTTATGATATTTGCAAGCTACTACTTCTGTGATGTTATTGAGGTATTAGATTTATGAGAGTTTAGAGCGAGTAGAGGTTAAGAGATATTGAGGAAATTATTGAATGATTGAATAATCCTGATTATGAATGATTGAATGAAACATATAGAGGTTTTAGTCATAATAGAATCGGGAAGGAAGTTCTTTGTTAGGGCATTGTTAGATTCAAGTTAGATTGAAAGGGAAGTTGGTTAGGATGATTAACAGAGTTAAAAAAAGGTTAATTCAGTTAATTTCTGGTTTGAGTTAATTGGATTAAGTTAGTACATTTTACAACGAGTTAGTTACTACTTTGTTATTGTGTATTGAATGTGAAACTGAGTTAAGTTATAAATTATGCTTGTTTGTAGAACTTTAGTAATTTAGAATTGTATTTAGGTTTGGATACTTGTGATGAACCCCAGCCAGTTAGGCAGTTATTAGATTGAAGTCTGATTGAAGATTGATTTTAGAGTCTTGAAATTAGTCAATGCTATGAAATGCTTGATGAAAAACCGGTTAGTTATTCGAAGTTGTTGAGTAACTTTTAGTGTCAGTTAGAAAACAAGTAAATAGCTAATGAAATGGAAACGTGTAGGTAGCAAATGAAGTGGAAACTCAGGGTGGTTAGTGATGATAAAATACTATTAGTGAAATTGAATTTAGCCTTGTTATTTGACTGTCATTTGTGTTTGATGCAGATGAATTTATGAAAAGATCATATTTACCATTAATTCCTCCTATTGGCTGAAATGTGGAGTCTTGAGTTATTACATTTTTCACTGAAGGTGTAAACTCCCTTAAGATGCAGCAATTTGTTCGTGGCACTGATATTGAGATTGAACTCTTGATTGCCGAAGATACAGATGAATAAGGTGCCTCCTTTAGGATTGTAAATCCTTTTGAGCAATTTAATCATTATTTTGTTTTTGCAGTTGTTGGCCTTTCCTCATCTTTATGCTTCACTATGTGACATTGGGGTGCCAATATTGGTCTTTCGAGGATAAAGATTGCTTGGTTTTCTTTTAGGCCAGGAGGGGGATATCTAGGTCAAGAGTGTGTCCTAATGTAGAACCTTTTACAATAGCTTCCTTTTCCAACTTAGAAAAGAATTTTCGTGCATGGCTCCTGATTTTCACAATAAATTTTGTTTCTATAAGCTCTTCTATGCGCTGATATGCTCACCCATATAGCTTCATGGCTTCTAGAAGTCTATTGTGTTCCTCTTTGTTTTGTTATTGATGTTACATAATATGTCTTGAAAGTCTATTTGAATGACATGAATATGTATGGTTTAATTTTGAAAACTAGTTGAACATGGTTTATGATGATTTTGTGATGTATGCAATGAATGTATATGGTATACTGATGATATGTTGGAATTTTGTTCTTGTAGGGTTATTGGGATGATCAAGGTTTATCTATGACATGTTCAAGGCAACCCAATGAAGACTTGGAGGCACAAAAAGGGCACAACTTATGGATAAAGAAAATTTAGGACTTAGGGTTAGAATTCGTGGTTGACTTTGGTCAAATAGGTGACCAAAAAGTCAACAGTTGACCATAGTCAATTGTAGGTCAAAATTTGTAATTTTTGTGTAGACTCTTGAAATTTGGATTTATAATGTAATTGAATATTTTAAAATGAAAATGGATTCTGGAAGTAAATGGATATGTGTAACATATGTTCCAAGTAATGTGCTTTATTTCCATAACATGAGTCTAAATGCGTACTTGAATGCATCCTGATATTTGATTGAACTTGAATTGATTTGAATCCCAACCAAATAACCCCTAGATTAATTTATTGAAACAAGCCCACAAAGGTCAAACTTGCAATCAAACTCAGTGCTTAAATGTAAGCTAGAATAATCAAAGACCCTAGTCCTAGAATTAGGGTTTCAAACATGTTAATGTAAAATAATCCCAAAAGGTTTATGCCATGGAAAAAGATCCTAGCCTAATGAGACTAGCCAAGCCATATGACAAGAATCTCATTTTTGTGTCATAAATAGCAAGAACTTTTGAATCAATGATGTTTGTTATTACTATGCAATTGTGAATGAATGCAAATGATATATATATGCATATGAATCACAAACCAAAAGTAAGAGAAAAATGAAAAGAGGAGGAAAATTTTTGGGGTATGACAAACGCGATAGAGCAAGTTAGAAGTACTTTCATTAATCAAGAAAATATGATGTATTTCTTCCTTAGCGTCTTCACATTTTGTAACATCAAGAACCTTTCTATAGAGGGCAGAACTTTCAATAACAAATAACAATGATTTTATTTAATAATTGATTTCATACTCCTTGGATCTTGATTGGACCTATTAGTCGATCTTATCAAGAAACGTTCTTTGAAACCCGATTAATCATTATATTTAAGTTCTTCTAGCCACTGAAGTGACAAAGAATTCCTTTAAGTGATCCACCCTCAATTCAGTTATCAACCGGGAAGGGGGGTATTAAAAAGATGTTCCATTTTTTCTAAGAAGACACATAAAAAATAATGCTAAAAATTGCTAAACATAAAGAAAACAAAGGACACCACGACCTAAAGATATTAAAAAATATACAACAGAAGGTGTAGAACACACACTTCATATCTCCACCAAAAGAAGTATTACAAAGTACAATGGACAAAGCATTGAGTACAAGCACCACACTGTCGCCACTTACATTCTATTCAAGCTAGCCATCCACAAGGTCCTTATGAGAATCCAATTTGTACATTCGAGTTATACCACAAGTTCCAAAAATAAATCTAAGCGTTTAGGAGAAAAACTTTGTTTCTCTCATCTTTAAAGGCCTCCATCTCGACCTTATTCTGTCAAGTCTCCTTCTCAACTTACACGAGTTTCTCTTCAATAGATTATTTTCCCGCCAAACAACAAGTGGTTCTAATACTTAAGATTCTTAACTTTGTTTTATAACTCGCTCCGGGGGCATGCTACAACTCGACCAATGGAGGATCTTATATGGGGAAGGTAGGGGCCACTGCACCCTTCATAATATCAAATTTTTCTCTAATATTAGTGCAACACATTAACCATCGAATGACTGTTTAACTTTTTTATACCTTTCTTTTAAAAAAATTCTTTTTATGTACGAATCTTTTAAAGTTATTCTTTTACAATATTATTATTAGTTTTCTAGCTTTTTGATTTGTGCATATTTTTCTAACGTGTCCATATTAGTTCTTATTCTCCTAATTATTATTGTTAATGAATTTTCAATAATTAAAAATCACATGGTTAATAGTAATATTTAAATTATATAATTTATTATTGTGGTATTTTTAATTGAACTCTAATCTCGACAGGGATAGCTTGAAATTTCAATAGGATTTATGCATGTCGTAGTCGAAGTCTATTCAAGCATGTAGATATGTGTGTTATAGTCGAAGTGTGTTCTAACATGTTATCGAAATAAGTTAACTTGTAGTCTAAGTTAATATGTCGAATTGCGCTTGTCTGTTAGTCCAATTGTGTAAGTTAGCTTAGTAGTCAATAAATAGTATGTTTCTCTCAGTTTGGAGATAGAGATAGAGATAGATAGATAGATAGATAGATAGATACAGAGAGAGAGAGAGAGAGAGAGAGAGAGAGAGAGAGAGAGAGAGATTGGTTGTTGATATCCACTTGTAATCTTTGAATCCTAATAGAGAAGTGAATAGTAAAATAGTTATAACCATTCCTTATTCATCTTCTTCCTTCTTCTCTCTCTTTCGTAAAACCTAATAGGGTTTCTTGTGTCTGTTTAAGAAACCTGATCTTTCTCATATTTTGATTTATTCTTGACGACATCGATTCACAACAAAATAGTGCGGTGAGCATGGAGAAGAAAGTATTGTTAACAAAGTATGAGATTGAGAAATTCACCAGTGTGAATGGTTTCGGTTTGTGGCGCTTAAAGATGCAAGTCATTCTTGTTCAATAGGGTTTGTTATAAGCGTTGAAAGGATCAAAGAAGACGGATGTTGTCCTAGCGGAGAAGGAAGAAAGCCCATAATGTCATTGTATTGAGCCTTAGTGATAAGGTTCTCTAACAGGTCTCGAAGGAGAAAACTGTAGATGGTGTGTGTAACAACCCAATTTTAGTATTTATTCCTTATATTATTATTATTATTATATTTTATTTTAATTATTTGGAGTGTTAATTAATTAATTGGTTATTAGGTAGTATAATAATTGATTATATTAATTAATTTGGTGTGTTAATTAATTATTTAGTTGATATGAGATATAATTGAATAATTAATTATATTAATTAACTTGGTGTGTATACTGTGTTGGTTTAATTTATTTGAATTAAATAGAGATATTATAATACTAGGTATTATTGGGCCTAATAATTAAATTAGAAGTATCATTCTTTAAGCCCAAATATAATACTATAATAGTAAGAGGTGAGGAGAGTGAGAAATAGGATTCATTTGATCATTTGACGGCAACAGAGAAAGAAAAGAGGAAAAGTAAGGAGAAGAGGGGAAGAACAAGAGAGAAGCTAAGGTTCCAGAAAATTGAAGAGGTAAGGGGGAGAATCCTTATTATTATGGGTTAGTATGATTGGGTCAATGGGTAGAAATATGTTGACGTTGAAATCCCTAAATTTCATGGTTTTTGGAATTGTTAGGTTTTGATGAGTATTCTTGATTTGTGGTAATTTAATTATGTTAAAACTGTAAATTAACTTTATACACTTAGAGTATCGTATGAGTTATAATTTTCTGAGCGTTTGACTTTTTACGGAATCGAAATCGGAGGTCCGAAAGGCCTCCAACGATGAAAAATGCAGAAAATTCTGCATTCTGTTTTGTGTTAACCGGTTACCCTACGAGCGTTAACTGATTACTTGTTAAAAACCTGCGCAGGAAATTGCATTCTGTTTTGGTGTTAACCAGTTAACCAAAAGCGTTAACCGGTTACTTGTTAAAAATCTGCCCAGAAAGTCCATTCTATTTTGCGTTAACCGGTTACCCAAAAGCGTTAACCGGTTAACACTGTTGAAAATCTGCCAGGAAGTGCATTCTGTCTCGCGTTAATCGGTTACCCAAAAGCGTTAACCGGTTAACACTGTTGAAAAATAAAAAATTGAGATTTTAAAAGTTGTATTCATTTTGAAATGAAATCTAAGTGTGCGTAATTAATAATTCGCCTATATTGTGAATGATATATTGTTATGAATGTGTATATGTACCATTGGTGGATAATTCATAGAGTTGAATTATGGTGATATGTGGAATATTAAGATGGTAGAGATGATCTTAATTGCATGTGTGTTGGTATTTGTACATTCATTCATGGCATGGTCGGCTTCATGGTGGAAGCGGTGAAACTGTGGGTTCACATGGTAATAGACGTTGATCCTTGAATGGAAATAGGCGTAGCAGACGTTGATCCTTAACTGGAAATAGGCGTAGTGGCTTTGATCTTGTCCGGATCGGATGCGTGGCTTGGATTCTAGATATTGAATAGGAAAGCAGTGAAACGTTGGGTTCACATGGAGGTACCACATGCATAGAGTCACATGTCTTGCATTGAGTCACATTAGAGTTATGTGATAATTGAATGTATGCATTAAGGTGATTGTGATGTGTGTATGAGATATGGTAATTGAATTTGGTGATGTTTGGATACATAACTCGGCAAAATATGTGATTATGTGATAATGGTAGTTATGTGTATATTTGGGAATATAGTATTGGATTTTAATATTGTACTCCTTGAGTTTAGATGGATGTTTGAAACATGTGAAATAGATGTTGGTTAATATTAGTGACATGGTTATACAAGGTGTGATGAATTCCGTTAAATTGTTGATTTAATCATTGTGCCTTATTATACTTCTTCATAATGATTTGAATTCTCACCCTTCTATTTGAATGTTTCCTTCACATGAGCATCGTGCAGATATTCAAGAGTAGTATTGCTGAAGTAAGTGGAGGGTAGCTTACCCGAGATTTAGCCGGAGAATTTCCGTGTTTTAGCTTAGAGACTAGGTAATGAGTCAATTCTCTGGTCATGTAACACGGGGTAGATTAGTAGTATTGAACTCATATCTTATTTGGATATGTATCACGTTATTACTTGTGAACATGTTTATTTGAAATTGTTGTCTGAGAGGCCATAATGCCAAATATTCTGAATATGGTTTTATTTTATCTTGAGGAGATTATCGAGGGATGATCATGGTATGGGACATGGATCATTTTATGAGATGCATGAGTATTCATTATTTTCCGCTGCGAACGCATATACTTTATGACTCATGATATTTGAAGTGTGTTATTTTAAATGACCAGGTGTATTGTATATTGATGATGAAAGATGTTGGTTTTTGAAAGCTTTTAGATTTTGAAAACGTCGATGTGACGCCCTTTTGCTTATATGCGTTCTTATTTACTCTGATTATACGTTAAGTATTTTGGGATAGAAAAAAGGGTGTTACAGTGTGTGGATAAAACTTGAAAGTTTATACACGACGAAATCATTGGTAAATCATCTTTACCTGAAGCAAGCTTTGTATTTATTCAAGATGAGTGAAGACAGTCTTAGCTGAGCAACTGGATATGTTCAACAAGTTGATTCTTGATCTTGAGAATATTGAGCTCAAGATTGATGATGGAGATCAAGCGTTGACGTTGTTGTGTGTTTTACCTAATTCTCATGCTCACTTCAAAGAAACTCTCTCGTACGGAAGAGATTCATTGACCTTTGAAGATGTTCAATCGGCCCTGTACTCTAAGAATTTGAACGAACGAAAGGAGTACAAGCCATAGACAGTTGGTGAAGGATTATTTGTAAAAGGAAAATTCACAAAGAAAGATGGTAGGTTTGAGAAGAAGAAGGATAAAGTTCTATAGAATTATTATGGATATAATACTTCTACAATTAGGTGTTATACCTATAAGAAGGAGGGTCACACAAGAAAGGTGTGCCCTGATCGACTGAATAATCGTGGTGGAAAGGATAATGGTAATGTAGCCATTGTGCAAGATATTATGAATAATCTGATATCCTAGAGGTTTCACGCAGCGATTCTAGCAAGGAGTGGATTATGGATTTAGGTTGTACTTGGCACATGGCTCCAAACAAAGACGTGTTTGAGGAACTATGTGACCAAGATGGTGGATCAATGCTGCTGGGAAACAACAAAGCCTGCAAGATTGCAGGAATTGGATATGTGAGATTCAAGCTCCATGTTGAGTCAATAAGGCTATTGACTGATGTCAGGTATGTACCTGAACTTAAGAGAAATTTGATTTCTCTTTGTGAATTCGACAAGAAAGGATATATTTTCAAAGGATATCAAGGTTTCCTAAGGGTAATGAAGGGGTCGAAGGAAGTCTTGAGAGGCGTGAAGAAACAATGCTTGTGTACCCTTAAAGTTGAGGTTGTAAGTGGTTCAACATATGTGGCATCCACAAGAGACTTGGCCATGTTAGTGAAAGAGGCCTTGTCGAATTTTTGAAACAAAATCTTCTATGTGGTGACAAGGTCGAAAAACTAGAGTTTTGTGAACCATGTGTATTTGCTATATCCTATAGAGTGAAGTTTAAGAAAGGTAATCAAAGAACACATGGATCCCTTAATTACATGCATGCTGGTCTTTGGGAGCCTGCAAGGAATCCTTCCGACTCATATGAAAAATATTTCCTATCCATAGTTGATGATTACTCATGAAAGTTGTGGGTATTCATTCAGAAGACTAAGGATGAAACTTTTGAAAATTTCAAAAGTTGAAAGACTTTGGTCAAAAACCAAACTGGAAGGAAGGTCAAGAGGTTGAGGTCTGATAATGGTCTTGAATTTTGCAATGAGTATTTCGAAAGCTATTATGTTGCATCTGGTATTGCAAGGTACAAAACTACTATAGGTACTCGCCAACGAAATGGTTTGGCTGAAAGGTTTAATTAAACCATTCAGGAAAGGGTTAGATGCATGCTAGTTAGTGTTGGATTAAAGAAGCCATTTTGGGCGAGGCTATTGTGATTGCAGCATACCTAATAAATAGGTGTCGTTTGATTGCCATGGGTATGAAGACACCTGAATAAGTTTCGTCAAGACATCCACCTAATCTCGACAGTCTTAGAGTATTTGGATGTATAACATATACTCACATTAGGAAAGACAATTCTGAACCTAGAGCTCTGATATGTATGTTCCTTGGATAGCCTGAAGGAGTCAAAGCTTATAGGTTGTGGGGCCTAGAGCCATGTCATAAGAGGTGTATCACAAGTTGAGATGTAGTTTTCAATGAAGGAGAAATGGCGTTCAAAAAAACTGATGACGTTAGTCGATGTACCAAGATCTCCAAAGAAGATCTAGAACATGGAGAAATTCTTGTTGAGGTGGAGCATGTTGGTCTTGAATTGCATAACCCAGATGAAGTCGAAGAAGAAGAAGAAGTTGTTGACGAAGCTGAGGAGACTGATAATGACTGTTGATTCTAAGTGTTGGCAGCCATTTTGGTAAAACAAAGAGTGTTCATAAGATGTCATGTGTGATGTATTAACATGAGATATCCTATGTACCTGCTGGAGTTAAAGAACATATGCAAGCAGGATTGTTTCAGAATGCCACATACAATGACAAGGCTTCTGATATTGGTTGTACCTGCTGGAGTTTATATGGAAGACATGTTCATGCAGGATTGTTTCAGATGACATACACAATGTCATGGTATCTGATATGGTTGTACCTGTTATAAAAGGAAATTGGATTATGCAGGATTTTTCCAGGATGTCAGACCCGATGTCATGACATCCTGTACACAGGACATTCAGTATGAATGTCTGGTGTTTTGTTGATTGCACAATTAATGGCAATCATTGGATGATTGAAGATATGGCTAGCTGGCGCATTCAATCATGGATTACAACCAGATTTGCTTATTTTCCAATGAGATCTCTACAGCTGTTATAAAAAGATTTGATTGGAAAATAGATTTAGGGTTTTCAAGATGTCCAATGCCTCTATAAAAAGGGACTTAGAAAACCTATTTGTACACACAACCAAGACTGAGCAAAATATAGAGAGAGAGCTAGGGTTTGTGTCTGTTTAGTCGTAAGACTTGTAGGTCATTCAAGTCATCCATTGATGATTGAATTGGACTGATTTGTGGTTGTAATTTGTCACTCTAAAGCTGTTAAGCAAGAGTGTGTGTCCACTTGATCAAAGCTGTGAAGCAAGATTAAGTGTGTGTCTTCTTGATCAAAGCTGTGAAGCAAGATCAAGAGTGTGTCTTCTTGATTGAAACTGTGAAGTAAAATCAAGAGTGTGTAATTGAAAAGTATTTTCTTTTCACAAGGGGTTGTATTTTAAAATCACGGGTGTGTGATTGTAAGGGAAGTGAGTGAGTTCTCATATCTAAGAGTGCTTAGGTAGAAATTGCACGGGTAGAGATTAGGTGAGAAAGACTGTAACTTGGTGAAGTGTACGGATAGTCTTTGAACTAATTCTATTTTAGTGAATTTCCTTCCTGGCTTGGTAGCCCCCAGACGTAGGTGAGTTGCACCGAACTGGGTTAACAATTGCTTGTGTTATTTGCTTTACCATTCTGTTTTTGTTTATCCATTGTTTATAACCAGATATCAGTGTCGTGACATTACCTTTTCGACATCTTATATCTGATACCAGAATTTCAATTGGTATAAGAGCAGGCATCCTTCTCTGGTTTTGGGTTAGATCTAGGGGCAATACTTTCTGTTACAATGGAGAGAGATTGAGGATTTGTTCATAGGCCACAAATTTTGGATGGTTCTAGCTATGACTATTGGAAACCTAGAATGGTAGCGTTTCTGAAATCCCTTGATAACAAGGCTTGGAAAGCTGTGCTAACAGGTTGGGTGCATCCTGTCATTACTAAAGAAGGAGAAGCCACCACTGAGAAGAAGCCTGAAGAATAATGGTCCAAGGAGGAGGATGATCTTGCTCTTGGAAACTCTAAAGCCTTGAATGCAATATTCAATGGGGTAGACAAGAATATTTTCAGGCTGGTAAATAACTGTGAAGTGGCCAGAGATGCTTGGGACATTCTCAAGGTCACTCATGAAGGTACCTCTAGGGTAAAGATGTCTAGACTTCAGCTGCTCACCTCCAAGTTTGAAAACTTAAGGATGAAAGAAGATGAAAACATTCATGAATTTCACATGATAATCCTTGAGATTGCTAATGCTTCAGGAGCCCTGGGAGAGAAAATGACAGATGAAAAGTTGGTAAGAAAAATACTCAGGTCACTCCCTAAGAGATTTTCAATGAAGGTGACTGCCATAGAAGAGTCTCAAGACATCTCCAACATGAGGGTAGATGAGCTAATTGGCTCCCTCCAAACCTTTGAGATGGGATTGATTGAGGGAACTAAAAATAAAACCAAGAGCATTGCCTTTGTATCCAACACAGAAGAGTAAAACAATCAAGATGTGGATAAAGAGTGGGCCAATGAAGTTGCAATGCTGGGGAGACAGTTTAACAGATTGTTAAAGAAAATGGATGTCAGATCCAAGGCAAATGTCAAAAACATCTCATCTGACATCAGCAATGGAAGAAGAGTAAGGTCAGAAGAAAATCCCAAAGAAGGAAAAGAAGTAAAGTGCTATGAATGTGATGGGTATGGACACATTAGAACAGAATGTGGTACCTACCTCAAGAAGCAGAAGATGAGTCTTGCTGCCATCTGGTCATATGAGAGTGATACAGAGGAGGCTTCAAATCTTGTGACTGCTTTGACAGGAAGATGGGGATCTGATGAAGACTCAAGTGATGGTGAAGTAACCTTTGAGGAATTGGCCTCTACCTACAGAGAGTTGTGTCAGAAAAGTGTAGAGCTGAACAAGCAGTCTTTAAACTAGGAGAAAGACATAACTCAACTTGAGAATGAGAAGGTAGAATACTTGGAAACCATCTCCAAATTGAAAACAGAAGATGTGGCTCTAAAGGTCAAGCTAGATGAAGATCAACAAGTTGAGAGCCAGAAGATAGTTCAACTGGAGAAAGAAAAAGCAGAACATGTGGAAACCATCTTCAAGCTAAAAACTGAAGTTGTGCTCTTAAACTCAAAACTAGAAGAGACAACCAAGTATGTAAGGATGCTGAACAATGGATCTGACTCCTTAGACAAGATTCTTCAAACTGGACAAATCACAGGAGTCAAATCTGGAATAGGGTACCATAAAACTAAGGCTGAAAGTAGTTACACTGGCTGCAAACCTCAAGCTAAACCTAAATGCAGCAATAGTAAGAGCAGTTCCAAGATGTCTCATCATATGTCACACCATCAGAAGAAAGAATAGCAGAAAGACAAACACCAAAGATGGAGATGTCATTACTGTGGGAAATTTGGACACTCAAGGCCCTTCTGCTATAAGCTGTATGGTTACCCTACCCCTTTTCATCAACATCATCATAAGAGAAAACAACATGATGGCAAACACCAAAGATGGAGATGTCAATACTGTGGGAAATCTGGACACTCTAGGTCTTCCTGTTATAAGCTGTATGGGTATCCTAGCCATGTTCATCAACAGACTCACTATCAACCCAGACCCAAACATCACAGGCCTATCAACAAGAAGCAATGGGTTCCTAAGACTAATGTTACAAGTCTAATGGCTCACAAAGAAGAGTGGTATTTTGATAGTGGATGCTCTAGACACATGACTGGGAACTCAGACTGGATAACTGATCTTCACCCTCATGACTTAAGCTATGTAACCTTTGGTGATGGAGCTAAAGGTGAAATAAAGGGGATAGGCAAGCTTGAGTGTCCTGGAGCTCCTAAACTTGACAATATTCTACTGGTCAAGGGCTTGACTTCAAATCTAATAAGCATCAGTCAGCTAGGGGATCAAGGTCTGAATATCATCTTCACTAAAACTGAATGTCTGATTGTGAACAAAGACAGTGAAGTAATTATGAAAGGAATCAGGACCAACAACAACTGCTACATGTGGAGCTCTCAAATGGATAACCCCTCTAAGATGAGTACAGTTGCAAGAAGAATCATCAAGGGAAAGGAAAAGTGTCAGATAAGGATGCTAAGACCTAACCTCAAGGAAGAAAAGGTCATGATGGCCCAAACACCTGAACATATGACTGATGGTATGAAGTCTGAAGGTAGTAAGAGCTTTGCTGAGACATAAGGGACTATGAGTGCAAAGGAAATTGAGAAGATATCAGATGAAAGCAACAATGCTCAACCAAGTTGGATGAAATTACTGATAATTATATACAATGTCACACTCGATGTTATGACATTATATTATGACAACCTGGATGGTACACCTTTGTCCAAAGACCATATTCAGCACAGCTGGACCAAGTACATCACTTGCTTTCATCACTCAGGTATAAAATATGTAGAAAACAAACTCATAGTTCTACAGCATGAAATGCAACTAACCAACAGGACTGCAAGGGATTGGTATGTTGTTCAACTGAAATATGAAAAGGGAAAATTAGGGGATTGGTTTCTTGAGAAAATATGGCAATTAATGAGGAGTGGAAAAGGTAACAAAAATATTGTCTGCCCAATGAAAAGAAAAAGCCACATTAATAATGAATCATCTCCTAGTATTGGAAATAGCATCTATTTCATTTGCACACTCTGCCTGAACACAATTCTTTCCATCTTCATCAAACTTCTCAAAGAACCTCTGCTAGGGCAAAGAAAGTTTTCTCAAAAGTTCAACAACATGTCTCAACATCCGTCAACATCTAGCTCAAAATCCTTTCATACTAGAACTTCCTCCATGGAATTTTTAGATGAAGATTTGATGGACGTGACTCCTCTGCGTATGATACCAGGTAACGTTCCAAGCTCCCCTTCCATGGCTAGAGCTAAGCAAGGTAACACTCCTGAAAAATCGCCTGATAAAGAGGACATGCACTCTACTGATCGCATCATAAGAAACCTAGTCACTAGGATGAAGAACATGGAGTTAAGGACATTCTGCTAGATTGGTTCAGCAAATTGGGTACCTACTAATCATGTCTCTACCATCTCCATTGCCCTGGGAAGGATCATTCATGCAATTGGAACCAAGATAAACTATGATTTTGGGAAATTCATATTTGATCAAACCATCAGACATGCTTCTACAAATGCTGTGAAGTTACCTATTGCATTCCCTTCCCTTATGTGTGGCATTATCCTTAGCCAACAACCAGGCATACTCAATACTAATGACATGCCAAGCAGGAGAAAAACCCCTTTATCCATTCATTATAAGCTGTTTGAGGGAAGTCATATAAATGATGTTATTATGACATCAGTCAGAAGAGAGCCTACATCTCAAGGAAGCCTAATTGATCAATTGAAATATACCTGCAAGGAATTGGAGAAGGGTATGAAGGTGGCAAAGGCAAGAAAAGAAGCTTTGGAAGCTCTTATTTGTAACCTGAAAAAAGAAGAGTTAGAGAAGGATGGGAAGGACTCCGATGGAAAAGCACAATCCAGTGGCTGCTCTGGAAGCTCTGAGTGTTCAGAAGATGAAGATGAAGGTGAAGGTGATACTTCCTCTTCTGATTAATGGTTCCTGCCTGAATTGAAGACTGGGAGGTGTGGTGGAAGCTGGGCTTCCGTTTGGAAGACTGTTGTCTTGATTGGTTTTTGTTTTTGTATTTTGTGGTAGTCCTCTTGATGCCTGTTATGTAATATTTAGGGCTCTTAATGAGTTCCTTGGGTTTGTTCATTATTCCAACTATCACAGTTGTGTTTAATGATGGTGTGTACTTCCTGACTTTTTGTTTTAGCATGCTTAATGTTATAACATCTGTTCTAACATTCTCTGCTAGGCTAATAGACATTTATTTTGTCTAATTGGTCACCTTTGGTCAATTTTGACTAAAAAGGGGGAGAAGTGCTGATATGGAAGTTGTATGTGGCTGGACAGAAGGACATCTATTATTGGGAGAAGTGCACAGGTGTTAAAACAGAATGTTTCTGTTGTTCTATTTGCAGATGTCAAAGAGGATGTCTGATATGGCGCACAGGTGATGATGTTGTAGCAGATGTCAGTATGACATTCTGGCTGGTACAGGTACTGGAGTTCAGTAGCTGTTATGTTTGTTGTATGCATAGAATTAGGGGGAGAAGAAGTACCCTGGTGCATTGTGCATTTGTGTGTCTTACTAGTTGCATCCATAACTAGTAATTCTGATTGTTGCACAGATTTAGGGGGAGGAGAAGTACCCTTGTGCATGTGTGTATTACTAGTAGCCATAGATAGTAATTGTTTTGCTTCTGCTGCTGATTAAACTACTGATATGTGGTTTAAACTGCTGATAGTTTGCCTTGTGAACAAAAAGGACAGATATATGTTTTAGCCAAAATTTGCCAAAGGGGGAATTTGTTGATTCTAAGTGTTGGCAGCAATTTTGGTAAAACAAAGAGTGTTCACAAGATGTCATGTGTGATGTCTTAACATGAGATATCCTATGTACCTGCTGGAGTTAAAGAACATATGCAAGCAGGATTGTTTCAGAATGCCACATACAATGACAAGGCTTCTGATATTGGTTGTACCTGCTGGAGCTTATATGGAAAACATGTTCATGCATGATTGTTTCAGATGACATACACAATGTCATGGTATCTGATATGGTTGTACCTGCTATAAAAGGAAATTGGATTATGCAGGATTTTTCCAGGATGTCAGACCCGATGTCATGACATCCTGTACACAGAACATTCAGTATGAATGTCTGGTGTTTCGTTGATTGCACAATTAATGGCAATCATTGGATGATTGAAGATATGGCTAGCTGGCGCATTCAATCATGGATTACAACTAGATTTGCTTATTTTCCAAGGAGATCTCTACAGCTGTTATAAAAAGATTTGATTGGAAAATAGATTTAGGGTTTTCAAGATGTCCAATGCCTCTATAAAAAGGGACTTAGAAAACCTGTTTGTACACACAACCAAGACTGAGCGAAATATAGAGAGAGAGCTAGGGTTTGTGTCTGTTAAGTCGTAAGACTTGTAGGTCATTCAAGTCATTCATTGATGATTGAATTAGACTGATTTGTGGTTGTAATTTGTCACTCTATAGCTGTTAAGCAAGAGTGTGTGTCCACTTGATCAAAGCTGTGAAGCAAGATTAAGTGTGTGTCTTCTCGATCAAAGTTGTGAAGCAAGATCAAGAGTGTGTCTTCTTGATTGAAACTGTGAAGTAAAATCAAGAGTGTGTAATTGAAAAGTATTTTCTTTTCACAAGGGATTGTTGTTTAAAATCACGGGTGTGTGATTGTAAGGGAAGTGAGTGGGTTCTCATATCTAAGAGTGCTTAGGTAGAAATTGCACGGGTAGAGATTAGGTGAGAAAGACTGTAACTTGGTGAAATGTACGGATAGTCTTTGAACTAATTCTATTTTAGTGAATTTCCTTCCTGGCTTGGTAGCCCCCAGACGTAGGTGAGTTGCACCGAACTGGGTTAACAATTGCTTGTGTTATTTGCTTTACCATTCTGTTTTTGTTTATCTATTGTTTATAACCAGATATCAGTGTCGTGACATTACCTTCGACATCTTATATCTGATACCAGAATTTCAATGACTACCTTCTAGCAAGAGACAGGTCTAAAAGACTCATGAAGCCACCTCAGAGACTTGGTTATGCAGATCTCATAGCGTATGACTTAATCTCTGCAAGTGAGGTTTTTGACGAAGAACATAGAGACAATAAGGAAGCTGTGAGGAGTCAAAACAAGACTAAATGGTGAAATTCAATGCATGGTAAGATGAAATATCTTCATGATAATAACACTTGGGAAATGATTGAGAAGTATGTATGGGCCAGGTTAGTCAGCTATAAGTGGATTTTCAAAGTTAAGGAAGGAATCGAAGGAGTGACGTCGAAGTGATTTAAGGAAAGGTTGGTTGCTAGGGGGTTCACTCAGAAATAAGGTGTCGACTTTAATGATGTGTTCTCATCTATTGTAAAGCATATATTCATTAGAATTTTGTTATCCATGGTGGCAAAGTTTGACCTAGAACTTGAACATATGGATGTGAAGACGGCTTTCCTCTATGGTGATGTAGATGAAACAATCTTGATGAGACAACCTGAAGAGTATGCAGAAAAGGGAAAGGAAGATTATGAAGGTGGAAAGAAATACAAGAAATGGGGGTTTGAATTGGGTTTCTAAAAATGAAAGCTTTTTAAAACCAACACAATTAAATAGTAAGCACAAATAAGAAAAATAACACATATATTTTTATACTTGTTCGCTATTAACTAAGCTACCTTCGGTCCACCCTCCAAGGTGATTTTGCCTTCTCAAGAAGGACTTAGTCCACTATAACTGAAATTGGTTACAAACAGACAAAGACTACCCGCCTTTGTCTTCTTGAGTCTATCTGACTAATATCAAGTCACTCAAGAATTGCACTCAAACAAATGAGATTTATAAGAATGTGTTTACAAGATTGCTTATAATAAAACAAAATACCATAAGGTTAATACAATCAATTTCTCACATAGTAACGAACAAAAGCTCTATGTGTGTTTTTATTATCTATACACATCAATATCTAGTTCAGCAAAAAGCGTTGTGTGTATATGTAAAATAGTAGTGTGAATGGGCAGTATGTCCAATCTTCTAAGTATCCTTTATATAGGAAATGAAAAGACCTATCGGAGGGTAGACTTGGAATACTGAAATGCATTTGTCTCCTTGTATAATGATTTGCATAATGGGAGACAAAATGGTACAATAGCATAATCCTTAGCCCACAAAATTGGCATAGTGGAGGGAAGGTTAATCTTGTACTATGTACTATTTTACTTATGCAAAACCTCTTAATCTTATCTTCTAATGTTTAGAGGATTCTGAATAAATGATGTTGAAGCATGTTTAGAAGGATCAGGAGACTGGTTGAGAGAATCTTCAGAACCTTGATCTTCAAAGTCTTGACACAGTTCCTCAGAACCTAGTCTTCAGAGTCTTCAAATCTTATTATTCAGAGTCTTCAAAACCCGAGAGTGCGGAATATTGAGGGTTTGACACACCTTGAAAGGCTCTTCTATTAGAGTCATAATCATAAGCTTTAGCATAAATTTTCATAATAATCTTTAGTTAAGAGCATTATAGAATTTGACATCATCTTGTAAATCACTTTGTATCTCTTCAGAGTCAGAATGTGTTGAGTCCAAAATCTGATGACATCACACATCAATTCTTTAGAGTTAGAACTTGTTAGCAAAAGCTACACAATAGACAAAACCATTAGGATATAAAAGTGTTCTTTAAGAAATATTCCTTGTTATCATCAAAACCAAAGGCCAAATGCAGAACCAAATATTGTTCTTATAAACTCCCCCTTTTTTAGGATGACAAAACCATGTATTTGATGAACAGATTTTACTTGGTTTAATCACATAAAAACATCAGAGTGAGGTTTGTAAGGACCCCTTGATTTTATACTATTAAAATTATTTTACAGCTTATAATTTCTGAGTTAGGTTTGCAAGCTCCCCCTGAATTTAAGACTTGAAATAACCTTAACACATATAAAATATCTCAATCAACATGAAAGAAATAACTTCCAATAAGGCATAAGTCTGGTTACTATGGATGTAGTAATTTCCTAGAATGTAGAAGCCTGGGTATAGAAGTATTTCATTTCAGAAATGGATTTGCTTGAATATCAGAAAGTTTGGCCATCAACCTTGTAACAGAGAATGATTTGTCGGAGATTTCATATGTCTGGTTGTATGCCTGGTTGTTATCAGAACTTGTATATGTCTGGTTCAGAACTTCACCTGGTTCAAAACTTGTATACGACTGGTTTAATACACACCCGGTTCACTTGAACTGAGTTTAAAACATGTATATGCCTGGTTAACTACAAACTTCATGGTTAACTATTCAGAACATATTCCCGGTTAACTTGAACTCAAATCAACTTGGTTAATGCCTTAAAACCTGAAACACTTGGTTAACATGATGAACTTATTCAAAGTTCCCAGAAAAGTTACCAATGTTAGAAATAATGTTAAAGACATATTTGGGTTTCAGGGTTAGAATTAGGTATATCAAAATCAATCTTTCTTCTCCCCCTTTATCATCAATAAATAATAAATAAAGACAAAGTAAACCAAATAGAAATTTCATTTCATAAATTTGATTAACAAGTATAGAAACGAAAAAAGACTGAAAACATAGAAAACACAATTTTTTTTAAAAACTAGGGTTTAAGAAGGGGGTGACAATCTTGATAAGATATCTCCAAGCATCCCTTCAATCTTCGTTGTCTTCTCAGCTTGAAACTTGAACATCTCATCATGATTATCCAGTCTATCTCTGACCACAAAATTGTCAGCCTTCAGGTCTTCCAAAGTCTTCAGAATGATTTCTTCATAAACAAAAGTTTTCTTAACCCCAGAAACACTTCTAGCTTTAATAGTCATCTCAGAAGTAGCCAAAGTCAATTGTTCTGGTTAAGGAGGAGATATCACTTCTAGAGCAGAAAGAAAAAGCGTTGGAGGAACCTTCTAAAGCAAAGGTTCAACTATATTATAGAGTCTGGCATGGAAGTTCATTTTAGATTCCTTCAGGAACATGAATTCCAACTCTTCAGAGTTAACTTCAATCCAACTTCTTAAGTTGTTTGTCATAGCACATACTTCATAAAAGTTTGCGCGAAAAGTACAAACTTCATTGAGAGTGTCCAGTCTGATAACAATCTCACTTTCAAACTGGCAAAACAATTCATCCAGAGGAGTAGGACGAATGTTGGTTTGAAAGGTTGTTTAATCATAGTAGAATTGAGGTGTTATGTTTGGGAGGGAAATCACCTTAACATCTGACATAGAATCAAAGTTAAAAGGTTCATAATGAGTGGTGAATCTTGGTTGGTAGTTTTCAGAAAGAGTTTGTGAGGGAGGGTTTTCTGGTTGAGTGAGTTGGAATAAGAGGGAAAGTGGAAAAAGTGGTTGAGGTGTTGGTATGATAATGGAAGATATGATTTCAGAATGTGTTGGTGTGGGTGGTGGAATGGTAACATTTGGGTTTGTAGTTTGGGGAGCATAACTAGTTCGGACATGAACTTGTTCAAAAGTATGTATAGGCTTAGAGTGAACTCGTTCAAAAATATGTGAAGGAAGGAAGTGGACTTGTTCATAAATATGAGGGATGAGGTAGGTGAAGTGATAGTGGTAGATGGGATGGATGAATTGTTATCAATAGAAAGTGAGTGAGCTTTAGAAGGAACTGGCTTACCAAAAGTGGTTCCAGTAGAAGAAGTAGCACTAGCAGCTATGGGTTCTTCAACAAAAGTGTCTAGAGTCTCCCTAGAAGCCTTAAAAGTTTTGGCCATTATCTCAGAATACTTATTAGAAAACTTCCTCTTATTCTTAGAAGTAGTTTTAGAGGGTGCAAGAATATCACTTGCATGACAATTCTCAAGAAACACTATCATAATATCCAGAGGATCTGGCTTTGAGAAGATTGGAAAGTCTTTCGAAGGGATCCTTCTGTTGTAGAAAACTTCCTTGGGAATTTCAGAAGGAGTGCTTATCAGTTCAGGAATAATCCCCATATTCTTATGACTCTTGGCATTAAACACCTTCCCAACCAGAGGTTTTAACCTTTTGGTGATCTAATCTTCTGTTAGAGATTCAATCAGCTTGCTCTCCATTAGAATATCTGAAATTAGCCGACCAAGAGGAATCCATTTCCTCATATTCTTGCTACCCTCTTTGGTTTCCTTCACACCATCCATTAAGTGTTGAAAGAGAAATGCGGGAACAATCACCTTCTTTCTAATCTTAATGTAGTATATGACATATTGTTGGTTATCGTTGATGTAGTCATAAGAATTGGTTGCCCTTCTATGATGAATATATCCTAGAAAAATTGTAGCCCAAATCCTCAGATAAGGATGAAGATCCTTGATATTGCTGGAGTTTGTTTCAGAGATGAAAATCACTTTGGAAATCTCAATCAAGTTAGACTCTTTTTTAACCATCTATTCACATCTTATTCCAGACCCATCATGTCCAATTCGTTTGGCAATAAGTTTCTCAGAAATAACAATCTTCTTTCCCTCAATGAAAGAAGTAACCCGGAAAAGTGAAGACTTGGCATGAATCCAGAATTCTCTAACTAGATGATACAAGACTAGACCTTGAATACGGTTGAAGTAATTTTCCCAGCCTTGAAATTCAGCAGCAGATAAAAGATCAATTTCATTATCTTTCATGTTTTCAAATTCAACCAAGAGTTCACAGAGAACTTCAAGTTTCTCTTCAAGAGTAGTCACAATCAGTTTAGGAGAATCATAAGTATCTTCAGTGTGCACAAGTTGACCTGAAGCATATTTTGATGAACTGACTTGAACGAGATGAGGGATTTGTGCCTGTTGTTGCGATGAAGAAGAAGAACCACGAACAATCTATTGAGTATATGTAATGCATTGTTGTTGAGCTTGTTCTTGATGAGAGTATCATTGTTGTGAAGCCATCGTTGATGAAGAATAAAGGGTTTTAGACTTGCAGAAAGTTTTAAGCTTGAAAGAGAGAAAGTGTAGGAAGTGATTATAGAAAAAATATGTGAAGTGAGTGAAGTGGGTTTAAATAGAGGTTTTGCAATCATGAATAAAATCTTGAATAGTGAAAAAATATGACAAGGGGTAAAGCGTGAATATTTTACCTGATACAAATAAGTTTATTCATCCAACGTGTCACATCAGCAGATCAGAAACAATCTAGTTTTCTAAGATACCTATCTCTAAAATTGTTCCACTAATTGAGACTGATTGATAGCTATTAAATGAAAAAACTATTAAGTATTTAGAATATAGATTTTTTAAGCAAATAAGTTCTGACTACATACTTCTGAACTAATGAAACCTTCTTACTTCAGAAGACTCACACGTTCAGATCCAAAAAAACAAATCTCATAGTCTCATTAAACCGTTATAAGAGATCAAACGTTCTAAGATAATCATCTTTTTCATTCTGGACATAAGTCCATTTTTAAAATTTTCAGAATGAAAACGAATATATCTTCAGCAGGGGGTTTTGGTAAAGATATCAACCCATTGCTGGCCTGTATCAATAAATTTAAAATTTAAAATTCCCTTTTGAACATAACCACGTATATAGTGATGTTTTATCTCAATATGTTTTGCTCTAGAATGCAAAATGAGATTCTTAGATAAAAAAGTAGTAGAAGTATTATCACATAGAATAGGAATGTTACTCTCATATATATGAACATCTTCTAGTTGACTTTTCATCTAGAGCATCTGAGTGTTGCATCCAAAAGTTACAATGTATTCAACTTCAATATTCGATAGTGTTATTATTGATTGCCTCTTGTTGTACCATGAGATCAAGTTGTCTCCCAGAAATTGACAACTTCTAGAAGTGCTCTTTCTCTCAAGTCTGTCTCCAGCGTAATCAACATCACAATAACCCACTAGCTTGTAATCTTTAGATTTTCTATAACACAAGCCAATGTTAATTGTACCTTTCAACTACCTGAAGATCCTCTTAGCAATTGTTAAGTGGGATTCTCTAGGATTTGATTGGAAGCGAGCACACAAATAGACACCAAATAAAATTCTAGGTCTAGAAGCAATCAAGTATAAGAGAGAGTCAATCATACATTTGTATACCTTTTGCTCTACCTTAGCAGTTACCCAATCCTTCTCAAGGAGTCTTTGACATCTTGCATTCTGACATGTCAAACTACTTCAAAATTTATTTGGTGTACTGATGGATGTACATTCCTTGTGGAACCAGTCGAGACATGTTTCTTACTACCTCTCCTTGTTCGTTTAGCCTGTTTCTAAAGACCCACTTTGTTCCAATAATGTGAGTTCCTTTGGGTCTTGACACAAGATCCCATACATCATTTCTGGAGAATTGATTGATTTCCTCTTGCATATCCAGAATCCACTTTATGTCCAGAATTGCTTCATCAACTAATGTAGGCTCTATCACGAACACCAAACCCATAAGCGTCTCTTTAGAAGGTTTGAATGAGGATCTAGTTCTGACAGGTCCAAATTTGTCTCCTAGTATCAATTCTTCAGAATTTGAAGAACTTTGTTTGTGCTTCCTCGGAGGAGTCTGAGCTTTAACAACTTCTGGTTGAGTAGCTTCAGAGTCTTTTTCCTCTGCTTCTTTTGCTTCTGAAGTTTTACCTTCAAAACCTGAATAAGTAATCTCCAGTTCTGGAAATTTATCAACTAGCTTTGACTTTTCAAAGTCAAGCTTATTATTGAATCTGACATGGATTGATTCTTCAATAGTTTGTGTCTCAGTGTTATATAATTTATAGCATTTTGAGTATCCTAATATGATGCACTTTTGTGCTTTAGAATCAAACTTGTTCAGATTTTCCTTAGTGTTCAACATAAAACAAAAACATCCAAAAGGATGAAAATATGAAATGTTGGGCTTCTGATTCTTCCATAATTCATAAGGAGCCTTACCCATAATAGGTCTTATAGAGATCCTGTTCTAAATGTAACATGATGTATTGATTGCCTCTGCCCAAAAGTGCTTAGCTACATTAGCCTCATTGGTCATGGTTTTGGCCATCTCTTGCAGAGTCTTATTCTTCCTCTCTATAACTTCATTTTGTTGTGGACTTCTAGAGCATGAGAAATCATGGGAAATTCCATTAGCGTCAAAGTGTTTTCAAAATCTTTGTTTTCAAATTCTCCACCATGATCACTTCTTACTTTAACAATTTTGATATCCTTCTCCTTTTTCACTTGGGAGCAGAAGGTAGAAAACACGGAATGTGACTCGTCCTTTTGCTTTAGCCTTAGGTTTTAAAAAAGTTTGACCTTTAGGCATAACACCATTTTGTTTATTAGAAGAGACAAAATATGGCTGAAGAGTTTTTGGTTTATCATATTTTTCAGAATCAGGTTCTTCATCAGAATCATAACCAATACCTCTGATTTTGTTTCTGCTTACGCCATAAAACATTGAAGCCTTTATGCTTCTATTCAGGCTTCTAGCAAGAAATTTCTGGAAGGACTCATCATTTTTCTTTATGATATCACCAGACTCTGTAGAGATTTTTGAAAGATTTTTCTTCTCATGTTTGAGACTCTTGCTTTGAGGCACATAGTTGTTATTTTTCAAAATAATTTTTTTCCACTTAAACTTGAGAAATCTTTATTAAGCTTACATTATGCTTCTGACTCAAATACATGAATCTTTTCCAGATCCTTGTATTTGTCTATAAGCTTCTGATACTTATCCAGAACTTCTTATAAATATGTTCAAGTTTAGAGCAAGAGAGTTCAACAAATACCTCTTCAGAATCTGAATCAGATTCAAATTCTGATTGAATCATCTCAGCAAGAGATTTTCTGCATGCCATTAGCGTGAGATTAGCCTGATATTCCTCAGAGTCGTGTCCTAAGGATTATGAATCATCCTATGTAGCCATCAAACCCTTCTTCTTACCTATGAAGTTATTCTTAGGTTTGTCTTTCTTTTACTTGGGACATTCATTCTTGAAGTGGCCAGGCTCCTTGCACTCGAAGCAAGTGAGGTCTTTGTTGGCTCCAGCTTTCTTGAATCCAAAAGTAGACTGAGAATGACCACATGTCCTTCTTTGTCCTCTGAACTTGCCTTGCCTTTTCTTCTAGAGTTGATTGACACATCTAGAGAGAAGAGACTGTTTATCCTCTTATTTTGATTCCTCTTCAAAATCTTCATATGTTTCTGCTTGAAGAGCTTTTGTCTTCTCAGACTTTCCCAAAGACTTCAGAGCAACATATTTTCACTTTCTCTTGGGCTCATCTTTCTCAAGCTCAATTTCATGAATTTTTAAAGAACTAATGAGTTCTTTAAGAGAAGTGTTGTTCAGATCCTTTGATAACTTCAAAGCAGTTACCATATGTCTCCATCTTTTAGGTATACTTTTGATGATCTTCTTCACATGATCAGCAGTATAATACCATTTGTCCAGAACCTTAGATCTGCAACAAGAATTTAAAACCTTTAAAACATGTTTTCAACAGTTTCCTCGTCTTCCATCTTGAACGCTTCATATTCAGAATTAAGGCAATAACCTTAGTTTCTTTGACTTGTGTGTTCCCTTCATGAGTCATCCTCAAAGAATCAAATATGGACTTTGCAGTATCTTTGTTGGTGATCTTTTCAGACTCAATGTATGAAATAGCGTTCAGCAAGATAGTTCTAGCTTTGTGATGATTTTTATAATCTTGCTTCTATTGTTTTGTCACCAGTCTTCATTCTACTTTATTGCCACTAGCATCTACATGGTGTATGCATCCATAAACTACTATATCCCATAGATCAATGTCGTGACCTAGAAAGAAGCTTTATATTCTATCTTTCTAGTAATCAAATCTATCTTCATCAAAAACTGGAGGTTTAGCGTTATAGTGATCTATAGCATTTGAATGAGCAACTAGTGGTGGAATAGCAGCCATTGTGTTTCACACTGGATCTTATCTAACATTGTTAAGTGTTTGATAATCTTATCAAGACCAGAACCGGAGCTCTGATGCCAATTATAGGTGGCAAGAAACATAGGAAAGGGGGGTTTCAATTGGGTTTCTAAAAATGAAAGACTTTTAAAACCAACACAATTAAACAATAAACACGAACAAGAAAAATAACACATTTATTTTTATATTGGTTTGTTGTTAACTAAGCTACCTCTAGTCTACCCGTCAAGGTGATTTTTCCTTCTCAACAAGGACTTAATACATTATAACCAAAACTGATTACATACACACAAAGACTACCCGCCTCTGTCTTCTTGAGTCTATCTGACTAAAACCCTAGTCCCTCAAGGAATGCACTCAAACAAATGAGATTTACAAGAATGTGTTTACAATATTGCTTCTAAGAAATCAGAATAACACAAGGTTAATACAATGAATTCTCACACAATAACAAACAAAAGCTCTCTGTGTGTTTCTATTATCTATACACAATAATATATAGTTCAACAAAAAAAGTTGTGTGTATATATGAAATAGCAGCGCGAATGAGCAGCATGTCTAGTCTTTTTAGTCTCCTTTATATAGGCACTGAAAAGATCTGTTAAAGGGTAGAATAGGAATACCAAAATATTGATGTCTCCTTATATAACAATTTGCATAATGAGAGGCAAAATGTTACAATAGTACAATCCTTAGCCCACAAAATCATAGTATTTGAGGGAAGGTTGATCTTGTACTGTGTAATATTTTCCTTCTGCAATTTTTTTTTGATCTTATCTTATAATCTTCATAGGCTTATGAATAAATGATGTTGAATAATTTTTAGAAGGATCAAGAGATTGGTGAGAATCTTCAGAACCTTGGTCTTCATAGTCTTAACGCAATTCCTCAGAACCTAGTCTTCAGATCTTATTCTTTAGAGTCTTTAAAACTTGAGAACATAGAACCTTGAAGGCTTGACACACATTCAGAGGCTCTTCTATCAGAGTCACAGTCAGAAGCTTTAGCATAAACGTTCATCAAAACCATTCTTTAAGAGCATTCTATAACTTGACATCATCATGTAAGGCATTGTTTATCTCTTTAGTGACAGTTGTGTTGAATCCGTCATCTGATTACATCACACGTCAATTCTTTAAAGTTAGAACTTGTTAGCAAAAGCTACACACCAGACAAAACCATTAGGGTACAAAATTGTTCTTTAAGAAATAGTGCATTTTTATCATCAAAATTAAAGGCCAGATGCAGAACCAAATCTTGTTCCTACAGATTATGTGTGCAAGTTGAATAGGTTTTTGTATGGTGTGAAACAATCTCCTTGACAATGGAATTAAAGATTCGACAAGTTCATGGAACACATAGGTTTCACTAGGATCCAATTTAATCATTGTGTTTACTGCAGGTTTCACCTAGGTGAAGGCTAAACTCGATAAGGACTTTGACATGAAGGATCTAGGAGGTGGCTCTAAGATTCTTGGGATTGACATCCATAGATATAGAAAGTAGTCGAGATTGTGCTTATCTCAAGAGATCCACCTGAAGAAGATTATCGACAAGTTTTGTATGTCGAATTCAAAGCATGTTCTAACATCAACTAATCCTCAGTTCAAGCTGAGCACGACTCAAATTCCTAGTACTGATGTTGAAAGAGCCTATATGAATAGAATTCCATATGCTATTACAATAGTTTCTCTGATATATGTTATGGTTTATGTTAGGCTAGTATAACATACAGAGTGAGTCTTGTAAGCAGATATATGGAAAATCCTGAGAAGGCGCACTGGCAAGCATTAAAATGGATTCTAAGGTACATAAATGGGTCTCTGAGCAGAGTCCTGATTTATGGTGGAGCCTTTGTAATGATAGTAAATCGAAATCAAACGATTTGTTGAATCTGATTATGCAGGTTATATGGATTCCAGAAAATTTACTTTTGGATATGCGTTCACTATGTTTGGCATAACAATCAGTTGGAAAGCGACACTTCAGAAGGTTGTTTCCTTATCAACCATTGAAGTGGAGTATATTTATGTCACTGAAGCTGTGAAATAAGAATTGTGGCTTGAAGGTTTTGCTAAGGAGATGAAACTTCAAGGTCGAGCTATCACTGTTAAATGTGATAGTCAAAGTGCAATACACCTATCAAAGAATTCAACATATCATGAGCAAACCAAGCACATAGATGTAAGGATGTATTTTGTCAGAGAGATAATCGAGCATGGAGAAGTCCAAGTGCTAAAGGTTTCAACTCATGACAATGTTGTTGATATGATCACCAAGACATTGTCAAGTAGGAAGTTTTTCCATTATATGCAGTTGATAAAGCTGCATGATGAAAGCTAGTTTGTTCCAAGGTGGAGATTTATGGTACTTTGGATCGAACTCTAGTCTCAACATGGATAACTTGATATTTCAACAGGAGTTGTGCATGTTGTAGTCAAAGTTTATTCAAGCATGCAAGAGTCGAAGATACGTGTGTTGTAGTCGAAGTGATGTTTCATTAATGTGACGCGTACAAGGTGAACAATGTTGAAGAAGCTTAAAAAATGCCACATTTCTTCCATTTGATCATGATTGAAAGTGGCCTTTTTGGGGGGCATATGTTGACCTGGAATTTTCTAGATAAAAGGAAAATCAATTCAATATTCCAAATGGTGAAATACTAAGTGTAACAAGTGATAAGCTTTGGTCACAATGATGGCAGGTCAACATATGCCCTCCAAAAAGGCCACTTTCAATCATGATCAAATGGAAGAAATGTGGCATTTTTTAAGCTACTTCAACATTGTTCACCTTGTACACGTCACATCAATGAAACATCAATAATTAATTATTACTATAGACATTATGACCACTTTACTAAAAATGTCACGTCACAGACGCGCGTGTAAATTTATGATGATTACGTCCTATTTCTAGGAGGTTTAAATAAAATGGAATCATTAACAATTTATATAAATTCCATTTTTTCTTTCCCTATGGCTTTTATGTGCCATTTTTGAGTCAAACACCATGTGGCTAAATTCAAACTCTTAATGTGTCATCATAATGAAGTGGCAATGGAATACCATCAAAGAATCATAATAGCAAAGTATAAGGTTACCAAGACCAAGGAAATCAAAAGTTTAGACAAGAGGAAATAAATCTCAATGGACTAATAGTACTCAAATTGGAATACACAAAACAAAATCAGATTATGGTTTTAAAAACAAGCAAGAAGTACTCAAGATAGTCAAGCAAAGAAGCATCAATTAGAGGCATATAAAATGGTGCCCATAAGTGGATATAGGGCTCCTAAATGATGGTGAAAAGGTAAGGAAATAATGGGAGAAATATCCCATATGGTTGCACAAGTGCATCCCAAAATAATCAACTAAATGCAAAATGTATCACAAAGAAGCAAGCATGTTTAGATAATTCAAGAAAAATGATTAAGAGCATAGAAAAATTATGAAAAATCATGCATATCAAGATGAGGGCATAAGCTCAAAGTGTCCCAAAGATACACTCCAAATTATGTGCAAAATATGTTCAAACAATTAGATCATTTAGGCTAAGCACAAACAAGTAACCATACAAAGCAACCTTCAAAAATAAGTTTAAATATGACTTAAAATTAACATCAAAATATCAAATGGAAGCTCAAAAGACCTATATACATGTGTCTACAAATGCACAAAATATTTGATGAATATTCAAATGGGAGAATTAAAAATTAAACCATAACAAATAAAACTAGGTTAATTAGACACATATAATTAAAAAAAATCAAAAAAACTATTAAAATATATCAAAAATGAAATTCAAAAAATATGGAAAATTAAATAACATTCAAAATATCAATCATGAATTAATTGAGAATTTTCAAACCAAGGAAAATATTTTAAATAAAATTAAAAGAGACCAAATAAATTAAATAAGAGAAAATGGTCAGGGGTGCATTAGCAAAGTGAAAATGAACTAGGAAATAGTTAATACACAAATGGGCCCCAAAAGTTGGGCGTGGAAAAAGTAAAAGCGCCAGGCCCATGACCCAAACCATTTAAAATCAGATTTTAAATCCAATGTGACATTTTAATAAAATAAATAAAACATAAAAACATGTAACACACTATCAATTGGTCACGCCCTCACTTAAGTCACAAAAGGAAAAAACCAAGCTCAGCCAATCAAAACGAGCCAACCACTCATCTTCAACCTCTGCTCATGCATACTAGAACCCTAATCCCGACCCCAACATGCTGATTTCCACCTCAAATAACTTCCTCATCTCTCCTTCTAATCCAATAAAACTTGAACCCAAGTTGTAGTACGCAATGAGTACAACATCACAGTAACTTTGGTTTTTACAAATAAATGAAAGAACATGGAGAACAAAGAGAAATAACATATGGGTTGAACTTTTTAAACATCAAACATTTAAAATCGAAAACAAAAATTTGAGCCTAGCTCCAATGATCTACTCAGTAGTAGACTCTCCAGATGCGTATGTATGAACTTAGGCATGATCAATAACTAAACATGAAGAAAAGTAGGGTGAAGAAACCTTGCATAATAGATAAGATCCAATGTCTCTTGAATTATATGGAGCTTCAGAAACCCCTCCAATAAGACTTGGTGTTCTTTTGTGGGAAAAGATGAAGCATAGTGAATGGTGAAAGCAAGCTTCAAATGAAGAAAAATCCTCATGCTTCAATGTTGCAGATTCAAGCTCTCTCTCTTCAGTGACCTCCCTCCTTCGAAATTAGGTTAAGGATTGCTTTTATATGATGCTTGTGATAAGGTGTTATGTTTTACAAAGTGAAAGAACCGTGGGAGAGCAAGTTTGGTAGTTTGTGCAAGGATTGAAGAGTGGAGTGTAAGGCTGCGTTTTCCCTCCAAAACATGTGTGTTTTGTGTCGTTTTAGGGAGCTTGAGGTGGAGTGAAATGCCTCAGGATTATGTGACTTGGACGCAGTGGAGGATAAAAGGAGACAACCAAAAACAATTCCACTTTTGGCCAAGGTTGGACATGATGCGCATGCACACAGTACGTGTGTTATTGGTCAAAATAAGGCAAGAAGAGGTATGTAATGATCGTGTAAAATAAGCCATGTTGTAAACAGAGGTGTGCAATGATCCTGATTTCGACTTGTCCAACTGATAATTCAAATGTGTACAAGCTCTTTCTGACTCTTAAGTCCTCAACCCCTCACGATCCAAAGCATCCTTGTATCTCTAAAAGGTGTTCTCAAGTTCACGAGTACGGATCTCAGAAATCAAACGTGCTTCCCTCTTCATTTCAAGAGTCAACTCCATAGTTTTGTTGAGCTTTTGGATATGGAGTACAGCTTGATCCAACTCTTCATTCTTCGTCTTGAACATAGATTTAGTACCTTGGAGTGCTTGTCCGAACTTTTCTCTCCATGCATCAGACTCCCTAGCCCTTTTGTTGGAAGCTTCAAGTTCTTTATCCTTCTTCTGCTGACTATCTTTCAGATTTCCATTTCCACCTATACTCGGCCGAGCTTAATCCTTAAGTCAGTATTCTCCAATTCCAGCTCCTTAACACAGGGCATTAAGCTTCTCCACATCTTCAGGTAATATGGGTTATGGCTCAGGAACCAACGGATAGATAGAAGGATCAAATGGAAAAGGGAGTTTAACTATTTTAACCCTCTCTCTCACCCAATAGGTATAAGGCTCTCGAGCGATGACATTTCTTTTACCCAATTCTTTACCCTTTTTGATAAATGCTTGACATGACATCTTGATCTTCTTCACCATGGGGTGATCTGCTTCAGCGTTATGCAAGATGAAAGGCTCTAAAGCTTCAGCTCTTGGAGGGTCATTCATGGGGTAACCATGTTGCCTCAAGGATAACACGGGGTTGTAGTTGATGTAACCCCTGGTTCCTATCAAAGGTACATTGGGGAAGTCTCCAATGCTGACAATAACATCTTTGGTTTCCCAATCCCTGATATACCACTTAACATGATTGGAGGTGAGAGAAGCTAACTTCTGAGAGAGCTTGAGCTCCTTTGAGACAAAGGGGCCTTCTTCGGGCATGTGAGATCTAAACCAAGCGTGCAACAGTTGCGTACATCATAAGATAATTCCTCCTTTCTTCTCATGACGCTCATGGAGAGCATAATGAAGGTCTGCTAGGAGGAACGGTGCAGGGTTACCAGAGAGGAAGATCCTCACAACCATATGGTCCACAAAATGGTCAATATTTGGGAAGAGAACTATCCCATATACGAACACAGCTAACACGACATGAAAATCTTTCCAATTCCCCTCTTTTTCCATCTTCTTAGCTTGATATTCCAAGAACTTTCTAGAAAAACCATTGAAGACTCCCTTCACATCCCAATTCGCTACGACTTCAGAAACCTTCAAACCTAAAGCTAAAGCTATCCTCTTGGGAGGAATAACTTCGTCAAACTTAGGAAATGGAGTATGATCCCTCAAACTTCAACCTACAATCCTCACAAATTCCTCTAAGGTAGAAGCCAACTGGAAATCAGAAAATGCGAAACAACGGAAAGGTGGATCATATAACTGAGTAATAGTCATCGTAGTCATCATGTCCATCTTCTCATCTAAGATGTCCATAATTCTTCCATAGTCTTCCACAAAGCTATTGAGTTTGATCGGTGTAACTTTGGCGCTCAACTTCTGCAGGCTGACAAGGTCCATTTTCTTGTATTTGAACTGAAAGTGCTTCTTCTATCAGGATTTATTTTGCTAACAAATCTCGAATGTAATTCACGTAATCAATCAATAATCCAAGTACTTGCTAATAGAGCTACTTATGGGCAATGTTTCCTATTTTGAAAAGAACTAATTTAACAGGAACTGTCGCTTTCGCGTATTCAGAACCGAGTTGTACTCCCGAATCAAACCCTCTTATTGTCACTTATAAAAAGGCGTGCGTTGCGTTAGAGTAGTAAACTTATTTTTAAGAAATATAGTATCTTAACTAAGTTGAAAAGTATTATAACCTGGATTTCTTAACCAAAAGTGGTTCTTACGAACCAGACTCTAAACTTATAAACGCGTCCAAAAATAGTTTTAAAATCTCTTTTCTTCTTAATGTTAAAATCTCCTAATGAACCAAACAAAGCGCTTTCGCTGTTTTTGAAATAGTTAAAAACAATTAAGTTTAAAAAGACGTTGGACGGCTTTCGATCTTACCCAACGGAATTGAAGTGCGGGAAAACTTAATTTGAAAGTTAAAATAGCCCTTAAGTATTTCTACGAACAATTGTACGGATTATCGGTTCAATTATGATCCTTACATTCTAACCTTATAAATTTAGCTAGACATGGTAAAGTAAAAGTGCATTAAAATAAATAAAAGTAGTGCGAGTGCGGAAAGTAAATAAAATTAAAGCGAGTGCGAGGAAATAAATAATTTAAAGCGAGTGCGAGAAATAAATAAAGTAAAAGCGAGTGCGGGAAATAAATAAAATAAAAGCGAGTGCGAGAAATAAATAAAGTAAAAGCGAGTGCGGGAAATAAATAAAATAAAAGCGAGTGCGGGAAATAAATAAAGTAAAAGCGAGTGCGGGAAATAAATAAAATAAAAGCGAGTGCGGGAAATAAATAAAGTAAAGGCGAGTAATAAAAACCTGCTCCAATCGGAGGGTCGAGTAAATTGCAATGCGGAAAAGAAAATGGCGGCAGGATTAACTTCCTTCCAAAGTGCTCCAAACTCGATTACAGACTCTATCACAGACTCGATTACACAATTGTGATAACACTCCAATACGAAGCGATTATCACTTTATAATACTGAATATATGCCTAAGTGAAACAAAGTTGCTCTGAGTTTGCCTCTGCTCTAAGTTTGGATGATTGTAAAAGTGAATTCGCGTTTCTATTTATAAGCAAGTAAAAAGATGGAAATGACTTGGATGCCCTTCAACTTGAAAATAGGAGGGAACCGTTTTTCCTCTTGTGGCGCCCGCCACAAGGCCATGGCGCCCGCCACAAGCACAATATGGGGCGCCTTAGTGGAAGTAGTGGGAAAACGTGGGAGTTGATGGAAGTTGAATTTGACACGTCATGGCAGGGTCTATGGCGCCCGCCATTGGGTAGGCCATAAGAGCAAAATGCTGAATTTTAGGGTTTTTGGCTCTTTTTTACTCCTTTTCTCGATCGGGGCTCCGATTAAAGTGAAAACCTGAAAACAAAGGAAAACATACCAATAACACAACAAAATGATAATAAAACAGCTAGAATGCATGTGAAATCGGAGTCGAAAATACGTAAATTTTAGTGTGATCAGCCTCTTTCCAGGGATTGCTTCCTGATGTAAATGTCTATTCAAAGGCCATTCAATCAATAAAATCATGTTATTCGGTATATCTCTGAATTCATTTTCATTTTTACTGTTTTGTTTGCAAAAAAAATAACGTCCGAATTTTTGATAAACATTGCATCATGAAACATAAGAGCCTTACAGGTACATGCTTAATGAACATTTAATATTGCTGTAAGTTTTAAGTGTTTTGGATCGTCTATTCAGAACAGGTACACTCGGGGCATTTCCTTGAGGTCCCCAGCAGATGATCGCGGATGTTTTCCTCCACAGTTGGAGTATGGTATCTTATCCCTGCAAAGTTGGTTCAAGTGTTGGATTCTTCAATCCCCAGCAGGTCCTCACTACTGTACTCCCCAAGCATGTGTTTAAGATTATACACTCCCCAGTAGAGTTGACGGTGCCAGACTGTGTATCCCCAGCAGAGTTGACAGTGCCATATTGTATCTTCCCAGCGGAAGCGGTTTCCCCTCAGAGCTCGATGCCAGATCGATGATCTCGAAGCTAGATCCGTGGTCTCTTTTCTTGAAGCAGAATCTCGGTACCGTATCGGTGTTTGCTTCCCCTGCTGAGTCGTCTCTCTCGCAGATTATGGTTGCCAGAACCATTGTCGCTTTCCTCAGTAGCAAGCTTTCAGTGCCATTTGTAGCACCTCCCATTTGTACATTCATTTTCATGATTCGGTCATTAACATAACATAGTCCACTGCATAGCATTGCATTGTCCTTTGCCCAAGTGCAAGTCATCAGACAAGATTAGGTCAAGATGATCAGGAGAAACAGTCAAGCAAGCAAGCAAGTGAAATTCCTATTGAAACAAAGCCCTATGGTTGGTTCATCAAGTTCACATGATTCAAGGATCATTTTGGAGTGATTTGGCCAAGGATTGGATGATCAAAGCTCAACAGTCAAGCTGGATTTCATCTGAAACCCTAGAAAGTCAACTGTGGTCAACTGTGCCAGAAATCAAGGATTTGAAGGTGGGAGTTGGTTTGAAAGGCTTCATTCATGTCCATAAAAGTCTCATTTGACATTTCAAAGATCAAGATTGAAGAATTTGAGGTCAGATGAAAAGTTTCCAAAAATAGTAAGTGACCTGTAATTTCAAACTGCCAAAAATGGAAAGGTCTTCTCCTCAAACTTACATCATCATAAAAGCTTCAAATGGAATTTTGTCCAACATGAAAGTTGAAGATCTTGATCTCACCTTTCCAAAAAGTCCAAGAACACTCATTTCTCATTTGTGGTTGGCAAGTTATGATCAAATCATTCTCAAGAAAAGTTGAACTTCAAGGAGGCATAACTCTTGAACCATTTGGCCAAATTGGGTGATTCTTTTTTGAGCAAGTCACATTTGACATGTACTATCATAATCCATCATCACATTTCATCAAAAATCATCACATCAAAAGTCCATTTTTCAAGTGATCAATTTGAATTTTGGTGGGAAAAAAGGCCATTTTGAAAAATACACATGATTTTCACTACAAACCACTTCCAACAGCTTCTAAACAGAAATTTGGACTTGCTTCAACTAGTTTTTCACTGTTCCATTGGTCATTTGTGCATAAGGGCATTTTGGCATTTTTGCATAAAAGCTTCATTACACTAATCTCATTCACTTTGCCTAATCATGATTAACAGTTGGATTAACACATCATATAAGTTCTTAATTGTAACAGAAATCACATTAACATAATCATAGTTTCAGATCCAAACAGAAAAATCACCAAATTCTCTCAAATTCTCTCCAACTTTTTTCACTTTTGTTCATCAAAATTCATCACTCTTTTCGCTTGTTCTTGTATTGATCATCATTTGCAGGCACAATAGAACATCTGTTGAAGAAGAAATCGTGAAGAATCTTGCTAAATCACCACTGTTGAGGAATTGCACATGAACATGGCAGTTGGAGATCTACGCTGATTCAAGTTGTGTTGAGCTAAAATTCCACTTCCATTCATCTTCCTCATCATCGTAGGCTGTCTGTTTTCAACCTCCAAGTCCTGAAGAACACGAAATCAAGAGCTGCATCTTCAAGAGGTAGGAATTCGATGCTTCCAATTCTTGCAATTATGATATGGTTTTGGTAGGTCTTAGTGCATAGATCATTCTGCAACTTGAATCGTGCGAATCCATTAGGTTTTGAGCAAGTTATGCTAATTTGAAATCTTGATGACAAAACTTATTTTGATCGAATCTTTTGATATGCATGGAATTAGGATAAATCATGATTAGATCGTTGATGCACGTTGAATGCTGAGTTGATCCATATAATTGTTGTGGATTTCTGTGAGATTTGTTCTTGATGAGGATGAACACTGAAGAACATGATGAAGATTGTTTGATTTTCGTTCCAGATTTCATTTTGATCTGTTTGCCTTGCCTTTGCATGCGTTTGCTTGTTTGCGCGCCATGAAGCGAATCACGTGGTGCCACGTCTTTAATGAAACGCGCCCATGTGATATGCGCAGGGGTTCGATTCCCGTCCAAGCCAAGTCCATTTGCTTTGAATTCTTTTTGTGCTATGCCTTGTATGTTCATGTATTACTTGTTCTTGCATTTTTTTTAATTTCTTTTCCACATTCAAAAATTGATAACTCAAAAAATACACATCCAAAATTCATGATTCTTTTTTTGATTTGTTCATCATCATGTCTATTATTTTATGGACATTCTTAATAAATTTGTGCACGGTTAGATTTTTAAAATGCCTAGGGTTTGTTCTAGTGTACCATTTCTTGCACCTTGCTCACTCTTTCTTTCATGAAATCTTGATGCCTAATGGGAAATTCTTGAAATTTTACATGTGTGTTCTAGACACCTTAAGGAGCATTTTGATATGTGGTTTGTGATTTTTGAGTTCCTGGATTGAGGGATATGCTATGATCTTTGGAGGTGTGACAATTTGTGTCACACCATGTCTTATGCATCTTCTTGATTTTTGTTACCATGCTATATGAACATCAATTGAGCTGGATTTTTGCATGAGGATACGTATGAATGTTGAGGATGCATGTGAATTTTTCTGGAATTTTTGAATGCATTTCCTATTTGTTTGGTAATTTCTCCCCTGTTTGACCAATTGTTGACGTTTTGTGAGTCATGATTTTATTTGACTTGTGAAATTCTGGTGGTTAATTGGATGGACTTGAAATTTGGCATGTGTATTATAGACATCTTGAAGTTTGCCATGTCTCTGATTTCATTCATTTATCATGCTTGGTCTCTGTTTTATGATTGCTTGAAGTGGATGCATGTTTTGATGCCTTGTATGAGCTTGTTTGAATTTGGCTTGACTTCATGAATTTAATTGACTTGCTTCCCTTGGTCCAAATGAGCTGAAATTTGGTATGGTTGTCATGTTATGAATGCTGTTTGACCATGAATTTTTTGGGGATTTATTGAAATGTTTGTGAATTGATTTGAGTTGAATCTTTCTGTTTGGTTCTTTGGGGTTCTAAATTGCATGTTTTGTACTCTTTTCCTTATGAAATGATCTTAGTGAATGATATGAATGTGAAACCACTTGGATTGGATTCTTAATTGATTGATCTTGATTTTTGATAAGTTTCATGTTCTGTTTTGACTTTTTGTTCTCATTTTGACCCTAGTCTTGTACTAGTGGTCTTGTGCTCTCACATTTGAGATTTCTTTCAGGTTAAGAGCACAATTGCTTATGCTTGATGATGTGCACTCAATTGGAGTTGGCTTGTAGCTTGTTTACGACTAACTTTGAGTTTATTTTGTAGGCATTGAGACTTGAGTTTGTGCCATGTGGCTTGCACCTTTGTGCATTGACTGTTGTTTGACTGTATAGTTAACTGTTGACCATTGTCTGTTTGCTTTTGTTTGAGCTGAGTACTGATTATGTTGGATTGATTTCAGGTACCTTAGTTGCTATAGTTCCCTAGTGAACTTGTGTTTGCTTTGCTTGCTAGCTTGAGCACTGAGGTATAATGATCTCTTCTCCATGTAGTCTGGAAGACCTGGCCTGTTACTTGGCCAGGCACCTGTCTGAAGTCCTCCTTAAGAGGCAATGTTTGTGCTTGTTTATTTTTGTCCCCAAGCAGGAAAAGACCTTTGTTAAGGCAATTGGCAGACACAAGAGGTGTGTAGTCCACCTCCTGCTATTCTGTTGAGTCGTCCCTTGGCTCGCATCACATGTTGATGCCTTGTGGACATTAACCCAAGATCAGTTGAGTCAGTGTCATAAGTGTAGAAGGGTTCCCACTTTCTGGACCCACACTTCATTGTCTAAAGCTCTCCCTGACCAGGGATAAGAGCTGTGAAGTCTAATCTTCACTCACCTTTCATCCGACTTCACCTTGACTCTCAATGTCAAGGTTAAGAGCTAACATTACCCTTCCAGTTGGCTTGCTCTTGCAGCCTAACCTTTTGTTTGAGCCCCGCTTGGTGTGTATATAGTGTGTGCTATCTGTAATTATTTGATTTGCTATTGTCTGTGCTTTAGGTTTAGCTTGCTTCCTGTGCAAGTTAGATAGCAACCTTGACTTAGGGATGATTATGCATGATAACATCTAGGCTCGAGTTAGTCTCCCTAGTTGTGTCTCCCTCTGTTATCTGGTTAGGCTAGTCTTGTGTCCCTGCGTAGGGGAACTACGTCGCCCTGATCCTCATACCAGATGAGGTACGTAGGCAGGAGATGAGCTGATCTCTCCGGGCGCCCGTTTTTGTTTTGTCTTTGTGTATGTCAGGAAATGGATGTAAGACCAGCGATTGGCATTCCATATCCTCTTGTTGTGTGCTTGGAGTCCGGTATAAGTCCATCAAGTGGCATCTGGTTTCCAGTGTGGGTGTGTTTTGGTTCGGAATCTGATGTAAGTCCAGCGATTGGCATTCGGATTCCACGTTTGCCTGTCTGTTTTGTTGTGTGCGTGAGCCGAGCTACGGATGCTCTGATTCTTCTTAATTCAAGAAGATACGTATGCATAGGATGCGACATCCTAGCGAGCATGTTTTCCCCCAGTCCGAACTACTTAGACTCTGATGTCTATGCTTGATAGACTAAGTAGGCCCAGGATGCGATATCCTGCCGAGTCAGTCTTGTTTTTTTTCTTGTGTCTCTTTCAGCCAGTGTGTGATGTTTTGAGCAGTGTTTTAGCAACCATTTTCCTTCCTTTTGTGCGTGGATCCCGTCGAGTACGACGGATGCGTAGGGGTGCTAATACCTTCCCTTCGCATAACCGACTCCCGATCCCATTCTCTTTGGTCGCGAGACCATGCTTTTTCCAGGTTTACTCTGAGCGTTTCCTTTCCCTTTTTTGGGATAAATAACGCACGGTGGCGACTCTATTGTTCTTGTTTCCCTCCGGTTTTTCGCGTAATGCGACACCATTCTCTCCCCAGTCAGAGTCTCGGTAATTTCTTATTGCCAGAACACCAGTGTGGCTGGCCATCTCTCCCCACAGAGTTCGTTATGCTGTGTATCTCCAACAGCATTGCTTAGGTCTAGAAGATTGCGATCATCTCCCCAGCAGAATTCCTTGCCTCGGCTTGGCTTTCTCTCTAACCTAGCATTTCACACCCTTGCATGTAGAATCACATCGCATTGCATCCTCCTAAATCGCGTAGCATTTCCATTTTCATGGAGCATTACGCCATTGAAAAATTCAAACATTCGCATGTAAAGCATAAGACATACTCGGTATCCCAAGTGATAAGCCAGAAGTTCGTTTCTAGTACTCAGACTGAAGGTTGTTCGTGACATTATCCTTTATTATTCCCAGCAGGGGTCGATGACCCACGTGCCACCTCAATTATCATTTTCCCCATTTTTGTCGATGCTGACAGGCATGAAAGTTTCCGGTATTCAGACCGAAGTTGCATTCAGGCCAGTTTTCCGATGTTTAGATCGAAGAAGTTTCCGACATCAGGTCGATGCAACTTGTGGTATTCATGCCAAGTCTCCGGTATTCAGACCGAAGTGGCATTCAGGCCACTTTTCCGATGTTCATATCGAAGAAGTTTCCGGCGTTCAGGTCGATGCAACTTGTGGCATTTAGGCCAGTTTTCCGGTGTTCAGACCGAAGTGGCATTCAGGCCAGTTTTCCGATGTTCAGATCGAAGAAGTTTCCGACGTTCAGGTCGACGCAACTTGTGGCATTCAGGCCAAGTTTCTGGTATTCAGACCGAAGTGGCATTCAGGCCAGTTTTCCGATGTTCAGATCGAAGAAGTTTCCGACGTTCAGGTCGATGCAACTTGTGGCATTCAGGCCAGTTTTCCAGTATTCAGACCGAAGTGGCATTCAGGCCAGTTTTCCGATGTTCAGATCGAAGAAGTTTCCGACGTTCAGGTCGACGCAACTTGTGGCATTCGGGCCAGTTTTCCGGTATTCAGACTGAAGTGGCGCTCAGGCCTGTTTTCCGGTGTTCAGACCGATGTTTGATAATCTAGTATCTTCAGATGCTCAGATCGAGGTCATTTCCATTATTCAGACTGATGAGCGGCATTCAGGCCATGGTTATTTCTGTGATACCATTTATTTTGGTATTCAAGCTAGCATTCTTTTTTCGGTGTTCAGACCGACTCTCACCGTGCCAGACGGATTCTTTGCTGATATTCAGATCAAAACCACCTCTTTGCCGATTCTGACAGGCATTGTTACTTCTTTTTCATTTCAGTGTAAATTTTCGGGCTTTTATTGTATTCAATCCCTTGATACCTCGAAAGTGCGAAAGCCGTTGTTATCTTCCTTTCGGGTCTCTAGTTGATTGAATAGGGGCAGCTGTCATACCCCAAAATTTACCCTTCATTTTTCATGGAAGCATGGGATTATGTTTCACACTGCATTAGCATCATACTAGGTCATACTCAATTCATACTGCATTAGTGACTTGGAAATCAGGGTTTGATTGACCACTCCTTAACCAAAGGGAGCCCACACAAAGCAAGACTGAGAATTGAACTTCATTCTCCAAATATACAAGTCTCAAGGTGGTCCAGGTATCTTATGATGGTCTACAATTCATCAATGGAGGATTCAGAGCTCCCAGAGTGTGCATCTGGATTTAATCAGAAATTAGGGTTTCATGGCTACCTGCAACAGGCAATGTTTGGTTGGAAGTAAGGGGGGCTCATTCATGTCATGATTAGAGAAGCATCTTGGCCTAGGAAGATTCACAATTATCTCAGAAAGATCCATTGGCAATCAGTGCGATCAGTTCCTGATCATTTTGCCCTAAACTAGGGTTTGGCATAAAACCAGTTTATTCCTGATTCCTTGGGTGAAACTCTTTTCCATGGCCCTCCATATGTCCACAAGGGTCTACATACAAAAAATCAGCTCTTTATTTGAGCCAGAGGTGCTTCAATTGATCAATGGAATCGGGAATCAAACAGTTTGGGAAAAGTCAACTGTGGGGCCAGAAAAGTCAACTCTTGACATTTTGAAAGTGGAATCTCAAAATCCATGCCTAAGGAAGCCTACATGTGAAATTTGATCAAGGTTGGATCATGGATTCATCATTTAATCAGGAATTAAAAAAGTTACTTAATTTGGAAATGGTTGACTTTCCATTTAGGGCAAGTTTTCATGATTGTTGCACCCACTTTAAGCCCATTTTCCATCAAGATGCAAGCTCCATTTGAAAATTTCTCCAACACGAAATTTGTTTCTCTTGTTCCAAGCTCTCTATATATATAAAGTTTACTCCATTTGGATTAAAATTGAGAAAGTTATGCTTGGTCAAAGTGAGACATTATTTTAGGACACTTAGAAAATTTTCTAAGTCCAAAATTTGCAAACTTTTTCAAGACTTCTTGGCCAGATTTCTTGCATTTCAAGGCATCTTTTGAAAATACTTTATACATGACAATTATACCTTGCCATGTCCTCTTTCACATCCTTTTGTATTCATCCCATTTGGATCATTGGTTTGAGAGATGCACTCTTCTAAAGTTGGCATCATGAACTGAATTTTTAGGCAACATTTAGGCCAAACTGGCCCAGCCATTTTGCAGATGATGAGACACGATTTTATGGCCATTTTTCACCTCTTTCCACTCATCATTTCAACTTGTGTTCAACATGAAAGATGTTAAGCTCCATGCACTCTTTCTACTGTTTGCATTGCCTTGTCATTTGGTCATGTATTCATCAAGATACATAGTCCTAAAGTCACCCTCTTGAACTTATTTTCAAGCCATGCCCTGTTGCAGCCAGACCACAAAATCGACCAACACACTCTTTACCTCATTTGGCCATGTACTTTTGTTGTTCATTAACTTAAGTTTTGCCAAAATTAGAGCTTGCTTTCACCACCTCAGTTTTGGCACATGTTGCACATAATCAAACAAGTCACTTTTGCAAGCCCATTAAGAATGTTGGATCCATCATATTTAAGGCACACAAACCCTAATCTGAAGAGGGGTGGCTGTTATTTTTGAGCTAAGCAAGAGCAAGCAAGGCAAGGAGCAAAAGATACATTTCTTTCCTCTTCCATTTCATAAGCATTGAAGCACCAAGAGCATCTCATTTCCTTCCATTCCTCCAATACCAAGAGGTAGTGGACTGTTTTCCACTAGGTACCTTTACTTGTGTTCATTACTTGTTCATATTCATACTTGTTCATTACTTGTGTTCACCATGCTTATCATGTTACCATGCACATTCCATGCTTGTTCATCATGTTTACATGCTTGCTTTATGTTGTTTCTTATGTTAACAATATGCTATGCATGCTTATAAAGCCCTCAACATGAGGCATTGCTATTAAGTTTGAATTTGTGACATTGTTTTTTGTTGTAGCCGTGTGCATGTGACCACCTTGCTGTCCACTTTTCACCATGTTTAAGTTACCATTTCATTTGAAACAAGATACCATAATGTTCTACTCATTGCATACTTAAACTTTGCTTTTTACTTCGTGCCATTTCGTGAACTGTAGCATGAGCATTTTTGGCTGGAAAATGAGCAAAATATTATTGTTTTATCGCGTCCTTACTATGCATGGCGCTAGGGTTTCACGTTATGGAAGAAGAAGTTGACGTGTCGCGCCGTAGGCCGTTAAATCGTGCGTTTGTCTTCTAATCTCGTCCGTCCAGGCCTGTTTTGTCGTCTTGTGACTTATAGCCAGCTTGCCCGGTTGATATGTATGTCACATGCATTTTTAAAATAAAACGTTACACATTAATGTCACGCGCTGGTTTATTTCATGTGGACTGGGCTTTTCCAATTTTCACTCTTCACACCCCTGCGTTTCAGGCCCACTCACATTCTCTTTTTATATTCTTTTTTTATTCATTCTATTTTCTGTTTCATTTTTAATTAATAAAAGTATTTAATTTATTCATAAAAATACCAAAAAATATTTTTCACATTTCTTAATGTTTTATTTCATTTATTTTTATTTTTATTTTCATATTTATTTATTGTTAATATTTCATTTCAATTATTTATTTCAAGTGGATCATTTTAACACACATTTTTTTATTAATTTTATTTTCATGACTTAGAATTACTTTTAGGTTCTGATTTTTGGGATGAGGGTTGACCAATGTCTCATGGTCAACCTGGCCTTTTCTTGGAATTTTATTTCCCATTTTCATTTTATTTTGGATTTATTTTTGACCTAGTTTGTTTGGTTGACTTTTCATTCGACTTCTGTTTTATTTCAATTATTTTATACACTAATTCACATTATTTTTAAAATCATTTTGGGGGATGATGATGTTCTGGGCCCACCTCATTTAGCTTAATTTTTCATGATTTTCTTGATTAATTTGCTATCTATTTCATATTTTTTAAGTTGACTTGACTTTACAATTGACTTTTCTATGATTGATGTTTGACTTAAGGGATTGCTTAGGGAAATTGAAGAGATCTTTTGATCCTCCCTTGTTCATCTCATATTCCATGTATTAGAGGCCTTTCATCTTGATTTTATTTGATCCCTGCATCATTTCCCGGTTAAATTATTCATTGATCCTTTGTGTGCATAGTTGCATCTGTCTAATTCATCTGATATTTTCTATACTTGTTTCTTTCATCCATGCTTCTATTGTTTGATTGCTTAACATGTCTATACTTCTCATGCATTATCTATTGCTTCATTATTTCATTCTTTAATTCTTTGATTTGATCATATACTTGATTGCTTATCTGATTGTTTGATAACTGTGGCCTACTTGTATGGTGTATGAGGCATATATTATTATTGTTTGATTGCCATGAACAATCCCCATTCATAACAAATGTACCCCTCTCCCTTGAAGTGTATAATGTTTATTCTTTCATTCTTTATTCATCTGTTAATACAAGAATTAAAACGAACATCCGATAACCATTTCAAAACAAGATCAAAAGCTCGATCCAACGTCGAGTAATCATTTTCAAAACTTAACAGAACCAGCACGTATTCATCCATCCTTTTGTAAGTCGATTGCTTCATGCATCGCCATTTCTCTTGTAAGCCGATTGCTTTGTGCATCGTCATCTACCACATGTAAGTCGATTGCTTCGTGCATCGCCATCCACCCTTATTTGTGACTCCTCTCTTCATTCTTGCTCCATCCGTAGACTCTTGTTCCGTTTAAGTAGCACCCATTAGGTAGAACCCTTTGTATGATAACATAGGTAGTATTCCTTTATTCTTTGTATGATAACATTGGCAGAATTCCCTTATTCTTTGCATGCTAACATTAGGTAGATGTTCCCATTTGTAAATCCTAACACATAGGTCCACATTGCATGACAACTCTAGGACAGAGCTTCCCCATTTTTAGACCTTCCGTGCGTCTCCGATCTTGTGGCATGTTAATCCGTTCTATTGCAAAGAGGTAACTGCCTAAGACTCGATTCAGCGAGTTACAACACCTATTGCTAGGACGTGAACACATTTCCCACTCTCCTTTGACACAACTGGTGTCCTCCTTTGTAAGTCCATGTTCAGGTGGCAATCCTTAACCCATAGGTAGTCGAACTACGACAACTCTGATTCTCATGTTCAGATGAGATACGGAGGCACGATATACGATGTCTTGCCGAGTTTTTGACTGACGACTAACAACTAATCTTTGTTTGCTTTCGCCCTCGTTGCGATCGAGACTTTCCCTTTCTCTTGCCCTAGTTGCAATTGAGACCCTTGTTCCCGTAGTTAGTTGAACTACGTTTTGCTCTTATTCTCATTCCAAATGAGATACGTAGGCATAAGACGCGATGTCTTAGCGAGCACACTTCTCTTTAACCCATAGGTAGCCGAGCTACGAAGACTTTAATTCTCATACTCATATGAGATACGTATGCAGTGGATGCGACATCCGTGCGAGTCATTTTATTTTGACCCTTTCTTTTAGTAAATAGTACCTTAGATAAACACACGCCCTTTAGACGAGAACAACAAGAGTGGATCCGGTAGAGTACTACCGATGCGTAGGGGTGCTAATACCTTCCCTTCGCATAATCGACTCCCGAACCCAAGATTTAGTTACGAGACCTTGTCTTTTCCTTTCCTTTCTCCAGGTTTTCTTCGAGCGTTTTCTTTCCCTCCTTTGGGATAAATAACGCACGGTGGCGACTCTTCTGTTATTTCTTTTCTCGCCGGTTGTTTTTTCGCATTTCTATTTTTTAGGTTACGGCACATACGGGACTGGGCCCGCTAACCGTATTACCAACGGCGAAACTGATCTATTGTTGACATTCTGGTTACTGCTGCTACCGTACTGAATCACCAAACGCTCTGGTTGCTTGAAAACGGGCACTGTGACATTGACATCGTCACCTACATGACGGGATTGAACAATCTGAATCATGCCTTCATCCATCAGACGCTAGATGTCCCTTTTCACTACAACACACCCCCTTTGGTTCACGCTACAAATATCATAACCATCGTGGTCATGTTCACAATCACTCACCAAACAGATATCTTTATGCATTTGCACTAAAGATCTTCGGATAAACCGAACATCAAAAACCTTGAATTCACCTGGACAGCCGTCTACCATGTTCATTGAAGAATTCCCATGAGCGGGCAAAGGATTAGCTTTCACATTAGGCGCGCGGTCTTCAAAAGACACCATGCCACTCTTCATAAGCTTTTGCACCTCATACTTCAGCGGATAACAGTTCTCACTATCGTGCCCAGGTGCACCCTGGTGAAAAGCACAGCGAAGTTCAGGTTTATACCACCAAGGAAGTGGTTCTGGGATCTGTGGTGGGTTCCTCGGTTGAATCAAATTTTTTAGGACTAATGATGGGTACAGTTCTATATACGACATAGGAATTGGGTCAAAAGAGACCTTCTTTCTCTCAAAGTTTTGTTGCTGGTGATAATTGTTGTTGGAATTGTTGTTGTTGTAGGTGTTTGTTCTTTGTTGCGGTTGTTGTTGTTGACGTTGATTTTTATACTGATGTTGTTGTTGTTGTTGAATTGGTGTTGTTTGCTGATTGGAAAATACTGGAATGACGGAAGATACTTGATGATGATGATGTTGACGGGGTGGTGGATTTCTTCTGACTTGAGGCCTCCTTTGCCTCCCACTAGAAATTGCGTTTGTTTCACTATCCTTCCTCTTGCCGAAACTACTCCCATACTTCTTGCTTGTCGACGCCTCATCTTTTGACAATCGTCCTTCACGGACCCCTTCTTCAAGTCTCATCCCCATATTTACCATTTCCGTAAAATCATTGGGGGCACTGGCGATCATACATTCATACTAAAATAAACTCAGGGTTTTCAGAAAGATTTTTGTCATCTCTTTATCCTCCAAATGAGGAGTGATCTGGGCAGCCAACTCCCTCCAACGCTGGGCATACTCCTTGAATGTCTCCTTATCTTTCTGATACATGGACCTCAGTTGGTCCCTATCTAGCGCCATATCCATGTTGTACTTGTACTATTTTACAAAAGCCTCACCTAGGTCATTGAAGGTGTGGATGCTTGCACTATCTAACCCCATATACCATCGGAGTGCAACACCTGTCAGGTTATCCTAGAAGTAGTGAATCAACAGTTGGTCATTATTTGTCTGGTTTGACATCTTGCGGGCATACATCACAAGATGATTGAGTGGACAAGAATTCCCCTTATATTTCTCAAAGTCAGACACTTTGAATTTCACTGGGATTTTCACATTGGGCACTAAGCATAGTTCAACAGCGCTCTTCCCAAACAGATCTTTGCCTCTCAGCGTCTTTAATTCCTTGTGCAGCTCAAGAAATTGGTCCTTCATCTCATCCATCTTCTTATAGACATATGGACCCTCAGAAGGCTCGGAGTGATAGATGGTGTCCTCTACACGAGGCAAAGTGTGCACAACTAGAGGTGGCACAGACATGACCGGGGTAGATGCCGGCATGGAAGCAAAAGTGGGAGCGAAACCTTCTGGCACAAAATTGGGTGGCATTCCCGACGGGAACCCAGCAGGCAGATTGGGAGCGAAGTGGGCGGTGGCAGTAGGCATAGTAGAGGTAACCACTTCAGAAATGACAGTCCTCGCGGGAGGAGTTACAGGTGTTGGAGAAGCTTGGCTTTGAGCAGCAAGAACTGACTCCATCATGGCAGTCAGCCGGGCAATCTCCTCTTTCAAAACTCGGTTCTCTTGCTCAAGGTGTTCCATGATTCTTGAATGATTAGCTCTAGTGTTATACTGGTGAGTCAGCTTGGCTAAAGCACAGAAGAACACCAATCAGACACCTGGCAAAAAACCTGTTTATGCAAATGATGCATGAAATGCAATGCTTGATTATTTTTATTTCCAAGGAACTTACTATATCATTTTTAAATATATAATATTTAAATGGTAATTGCAATAATTTGATATGACCAAAAATCTCTTTTTATTTATATAAATTGGAAGGATTACACTGAGTACAATTTTCAGAAACCAAAATAAAAGATACAAGAGAAAAGGAGACTAGTCATCCTAAGGATCCCTAACAACAATTTCAGAAGATCTGGCTGAAGGCGCGTACTTCCTCCGAATGCGTCGAATCTCGGTCTCAAAAGAAGCCTTCATCTGAGCCTTCTCGAGGACAAGTTGATCAACAACCTTCTTCCAAGCAACGGAAGGATGAGGCAGGCTAGAAGATGAAACCTTTGGCTCTCTCTGTCTCTTTGTCACTCGGTCTTCAAGTAGCTCAATAAGTGCATCTTTGTCCTTAGACTCCAACTGCAACTCTTCATGCTTCTTGCTCAAAGCATGGAAACGCTCTTCCCACATATCCTTCTCTTGCTTCATCTTGGCGAGTGCATCTTCCAACTCTTCTACATCTTGGTTAGGGAGAGTTAACGGCTCAACCACAACCATAAACATAGGTCTTTCACAAGGATAAGGCATCTTCAACTCCAAAGCTCTCTTCTTCACCCAAAGAGTGTAAGCTTCTAAAGCTACACAATTGCACGGACCAAGCTCGGGTCTTCCTTTGCTATGCACATTATACCAAGCATGCACAATCTTTTGCTTCAAATGTTGGGGATCTTTACCCTCTTGATAGAAAAGACCTTCTAACAACAAGTTATTAGGTTTGTCTCTCAAGGGGAACCCAAGTTGACAACGAGCCAAAGTAGGGTTGTAGTTAATTCCTCCTTGTGTACCAATGAGAGGCACATTAGAGAATTCACCACAACTATCAATAATCTCCAAACTTCTTAAGCACGGGTCATACCAAACTATATCATCATTAGTGAGAGACATAAGTCTCTTAGACCACCTTAGACATTGTTTGTTCTCCACAAAAGCAGGCGTCTAAGGCAAGTGCAAAATAAACCACTTGTACAGAAGAGAAATGCAACAGACAATCATTCCACCACCTTTAGAATTCCTTAGATGCAAAGAGAAATACATATCACCCAACAAAGTAGGCACAGGATTCCCAATCAAGAAAAGTCTAATGGCGTTAACATCAACAAAACCGTCAATGTTAGGGAACAAAGCTAATCCATAGATGAGCAACACAAAGATAGCTTCAAAAGCATCCATACTACCAGCTTGAGCAAAAGTGGTAGCTTCCTTGATGAGGAAAACAGATGGCAACCCAAATAACCCTCCTTTCTTCACCCAATGAGCCTCTATCTTAGACTTCTTCAAGTGAAGAGCTTCAGCAATAATACTAGATCGAGGAATCTCCTCCAATCCATTAAAAGGCACTCTACTAGAAACAAGTATCCCCAAAAGATGAGAATACTCCTCCAAGGTAGGCACAAGCTGAAAATCTGGGAAAGTGAAATAATGGTAGAGAGGATCATAGAACCGCACCAATACACTCAAAAGTCCTTCAACCACATCAGCAGACAAAATGGATAGAAGCTTCATATGACGTTGTTTGAAGTCCAAGGGATCTAATACAAAAGATGATAGCTTCCTTAACTCTTTCAAATCTGGACATCTGAAACTGTACTTCTTAGTTTTCCTTCGTCCACAATCCATGGTCTGAAAATATTTGCAAATGGCACCTTAGTTCCATGAAATTTTGTGTGATGAATGTTATGATGCGCATGAATGTATGAATGCAACAATCAAAAATAAGGGATCACACACAAGGCAAACAAAGGTCAAGGGATGAATAAAGTCATTGTCAAGATCAATCATCCATTTTGGTGGATTATGGTTTACACCTTATCAACACCCAAGTTCCATTGATATTGACAAGACTTGATTGGATCAACTAGGAATCAAGGGTTTGTTGCAAGTCACGAGCATGGAGTCTGGTTAAGAACCATCCCAAAGGAGTGAACTAAGAATAAAAACCTGTAGATCATGTTCTAGAATGTTCCCAGAGTCTTAATTCCATCTATCGGATATTACAGGTTAAGATGACTGACTCATCTACCCATAATATTCTCAAGAGAAACTCGTCTGAGTGTAGTATCGCGTAACAACTATCATCAACTCTACACCTGAACAGTTTTCGCACTATGTCCTAAATAGGCCAAGATGGGTTAGGTCTTCTAAGGTCCTCAGCTTCTCAGACCCAATTAGAAATAGTAATGCCTAACCACAAATACTTGTGTGACATTTCCAAATCCAAAGGAGTCTCCACTGAGCAGATGGATCTCAAGCCAACTTGTTAAGGACTACTCCACACAAGTCGAACATGACTATACCATCCTCATATCTTAATTGCACTCAAGTTCGGGTTAGAACTTATCTCACCACTCAGAGATCACCAAGCACAACAAGCAGATTATATCACACATACATATATACAAATATATTCACACAAAAAGTAGGCTAAACCCACTAGAGACTACTCCCTAGTAGAGTCGCCACTTAATTTCTATAGCGGGAAATTCTTGATCATCAAGCTATTGACAAGCTAGAGATCAATTAACAAGAGTCGCCACCGCGCTTTTATTGTTTCCAAGGGAAAAGGGAAAAAGTACGAACAAAACCCAATTAGTAAGAAGTTTTCAAATAAAAGTCAGAGATCACAGGTAAGGGGATTGGTTACACAGAGGGAAGGTGTTAGCACCCAAAGTGTCCTAGGTACTCCTAGGGAGCCCTTTTTGTGTGCATATGTATTTTGTATAAAGTGATGTTTATAAACAAATAGAATGGGGGATGAGAAAAGAATTCATTAATTATATTTTTGTGTTTGACAAGACCTTCGGTCTTGGGCCTACATACCAACATAAAAATGAGGGATCAAAACCTCATAGTTCGTGCTATAAATTTCAAAATGAGTGTGTTGTTTTTAACAAAATTTAAGTTTGGAAGGCACAAACGCCTAAAATGATTTGAATGAGTTAGTTCTTTTTGGCTTTTTGAAAGTTTAAGTCAAGTATAGTTAAGTCTATTTACAAGTTTGATTTAAGAAATAAATTTGAAAAAATGCAATGGCATAAGGCCAAAGTTTCTACCTTTTGCAAAAGTGGTCTAAGTTTAGAACAAAAGTAGTTCACACAAAGAAGGTTTTGAAAATGGAGGGAGAGATTTTGAAATTAAAGAAACGGGGAGAAGATGAAGAGACTACCCTATGCACAAAATTTTAAAAGTTTAAAGTTGAAAAGATCTGACCAAATGGGAGCAATCCAATAGACAAGTATGTCAATAGAAACCCAGAATTCCCTTGGACTTTTAGAATCAAGCAACACACAAATGCACAATTATATCAATCTTGAAGAGCAAAGACATCAAATAAAGATGGCCTCATCCAAGCTTATCCACTTCATTATCTTCTTCAAAATAGCCCATGTAACAGATGAATTTCACAAGTCACAGGTTCAAAATTACAGCTTAACAATGACCAATGTTGCAGATGAATCTTAGAGAGATCTTGAATGATGTATCAGATGAATTTCAAATTGCAAGCACTTGGTTCTTCAACAAGTTGGCATTGGCCAAGTCTATTAGCAAAGGAGCTTTGCCTAAGTTCTAAGTCCAATTGGTCCAAAGATCAAGCCAACAGTCCATACAAAAGCTTTTAAGATTTTTGTTGTTATTATGTACATTAATGGTCAAAGATCAAACAAGCAAACAAAGTATATACAAACAAGATAATATCACACAATATGGTCCAAATGGACAAAGTGAAAATTACATTAACATAAACAATTAGAATGATATGTATAATGGCAAATGAAATAAAGTGCTAAAAGTAAATTGCATTAAAATAAAGACTTGGAGGTAAAAGTTAATAGTTAGTATGTTAGAGGTTAATTTTTGTTTTGCTTTTGATTTCAAGACATTCTTTGGAGAACACTCGACCCACTTGCCACAAGCATGGATCCTTGAACCAAAACATCTTCCAAAGGAAGGAAAGAAGGCCAAATTTCCACACAATACCATGGAAGATGGGAGACTTACAATCTCACTAACTAGAATGCTTATGCCTTTTATGTCACAAATTTAGCGCTATGATAAGCAATCGTAATTGGACTTATGTAGAAGTCACAACTATTTGAGGCGGGGCAATAGACTTTTGGTGTTAAGGCATGTTAGAGACATAGTATTATGAACTATGCTCATTAAACATACCACACACAAAAAATATGCAAAAGGTGTGGCCTAATCTCATCCATTAAAGTTGTTTATGATGTCATTTAGAGTAAGTTTTGTCTTGTAATCATCTTCATATGGTGAAAATTTTAGGAGATAGGGTCTAGGGAGACCCGGTTTTGATCAGATGAATTCATCTGGCCAACCACCATCAACCAACTTGCTAATTTCCAATTATCTTGACTTTATTGGCTCATGGTAGATCATATATGCATAAGATGATGAAATTTGATGTGCCCCTTGAGAAATTTGATCAATTGGTGAGATAGCTTATTGGAGAAGTTACTTAAGATACCCAATCAAACTAGGGTTTCCAAGGCAAATCACCCTCAAACTCTTGAAGCAAACTTGATCAATATAACATGTAGAGAACATTGGGACTCACATATGATGTTCATAACCATTATTGAATCAATTATTGGCTGTGATCTTTGTTCATGAGGGTCTCAAACCCTAGATGTGATCTTGATGAATCAATGAGATCATGCCCTACCTACAAAAGTGTTAGGCAAATACAAAGACATATTTTTGGTATTTTGGTTAGTGAAATGATAAAATACAAGTATGATATAATCACAAAGTGATTTGTGATCTCTCCCAAAACAAACCAAATGAACAAGGGATAAGGGGGATACCAAGGTGTGATCCCAACGCTTATGCTTATGACGAAATTGTATGAGGAATCTTAGGGTCAAAATTGGGGTCTTACACCGACCTGATATTTCTTTCTCAGTTAGTGTAGTGAGTCAGTTTATGCATTCTCCTATCGAGGAACATCTTGAGGCAGTCTATAGGATACTGAGATATTTGAAGGGAAAACCTGGAAAAGGATTATTTTTTAAGAAGACTAGTGAAAAAATGTGTCTATCTTCACCGATGCCGATTGGGCAGGTTCAGTCACAGATAGAAGATCAACCTCTGGATACTGTACTTATGCTTGAGGTAATCTTGTGACATGGAGGAGCAAGAAATAAGGAGTTATAGCAAGGAGTAGTATAGAGGCCGAGTTTAGAGCTATGTCTCAAGGTATTTGTGAAGGATTATGGATCCTTTGATTCCTAGAAGAACTTAAGATGAAAATTGAGTTTCCATTGAAATTGTACTCTGACAGTAAAGTTGCTATTAGCATAGCTCATAATCTAGTTCAACATGACAGAACCAAGCATATCGAGATTGATCGACACTTCATAAAGGAGAAGTTAGATGTGGGAATCATATGTATACCCTTCGTGACTTCAAGTCAACAAACTGCGGATATCCTGACCAAAAGTTTGGCAAAGCCTAGTTTTGAGTATTTGATAGACAAATTAGGCATGATAGATATCTATGCACCAACTTGAGGGGGTGTTGAAAAATATATTATTTCCAATTTTATTATTGTCTTTAATACTACCTTTATTTTTCTTTATTCTCCATTAAGAATAAAATCAATTGTAATAATTGTATCTTCACTATATAAACCAATCTAAGGCTGACGAATAAAATATAACGGCTTTTACCTATTTTTTCCAATAGCTTCTTCTGGTATCTCAAATCCTTTAGGTTGTGTCATATACACATCCTCAAGAAGATTCCTCTTAAGGAAAGCAGTTTTGACATCCATCTGCCATATTTCATAATCATGATATGCAACGATAGCAAGTAAAATCCGCACAGATTTAAGCATTGCAACTAGTGAAAATGTTTCATCATAGTGAACCCCGTGAATTTGTTTATATCCTTTTGCAACCAGTCTTGCCTTATAGGTATGTACCTTACCATCCATGTCAGTCTTCTTTTTGAAGACCCATTTGCATCCTATAGGGTTAACTCCTACAGATGGCTCTTCCAAGGTCCAAACCTGGTTTGTGTACATGGAATCCATTTCAGATTTCATGGCTTCTAGCCACTTCTCATACTCAGGACCAGATATGGCCTCTTGGTAGATCACAGGTGTAACACCTCAAAATTTGCCCTCCTCTCTTGGGACTAGCATTAACATATATTGCATTTCATTTTAGGTCATTAGGCATGTCATGTTGCATATCATATGGTTACATTGTGCAAGCTATCCTCCCAATTCTTGATCAGAAGATGAGGAAGTCAAAGTGCAAGCCTAGGGTTTGTTGACTGATCATGGGCCATCTGAGGATTGGGCTGTGAATTAGGGTTTTGTGATTCTTAATGGATGTTGGTCTTCATCTTGATTGCAATGATACATCATCATCATCATGGTTGGATGTCATCAGAAGATTGAAGAAGATTCCTTGAGATTAGGGTTTTGACCACTGGTCAACCCTAATCAGTTGTGTTGGGCCAATCAGGGCTGGATCAGGAGATGGGGTTTATGGAGGAGATGAGGTTCATTTGATGATTATATAGTGCTTATTGAGGCTAGGGTATCACCCTTGAGCCATTTCAGTTGAAGATTGGGGCTCAATTTGATCTATGCATGGCCTGATTCATCTGTCAGATGAAAAGTCAACTGTGGTCAACTGTACATGATCTGATGGATTTGAAGGTGGAAATGAGTTGGATACACTTCATTCATGTTGGAACAAGTGTTATATGACATTGCAAAGCTTAAGAATGAAGAAAATCAAGTCAGGACAAAAACTGCCAAAAATAGAAAGTGACTTGTGATTGAAGTTTCCAAAAATGGAAAGTTTTTGACCTCAAAGCCACGTGTCCAAGGAAGCTTCAAATGAAAATTTGTTCAACATGAAAGTTGTAGATCTTGTTCTCACCTTTCCAAAAAGTCCAAGAACTTGAAAATCCAATGCATGGTTGGAAAATTAGGGCTCAGTGAATTTCAAAAATGACCCATAATCAGGAGGCCATAATTTCCACATGGTTTGTCCAAATTGCAAGTTCTTTATATGCACAAACTCCATTTGACATGTACTTTCATGGTGCATAATTGGATTTTTCCAAAAGTGGTCAATGCAAAAGGTCAATTTTCAACTGGACAGTTAAATTGGACCAAGGGCAAAATTGTCCAACTTTCAAAATAATTGGAACTTTTGAGTGGGGATTTTTGCTACACCTCATGAATGGCATTTGAAATGTGTTGGAATCATCACTTCATGGCTAGGCTTCATAATTTGAGAATTGGCTTGAAAAATGGAAGTTGTAAAATGGACAAAATGCAAACACAAGGTGAAATTGAGCATTGCACAACCAATGAGGGTGAGACAAGTTTCTACAGCTCACACATGGCATTTGGATGTTGTGTGAGCTGTCATTGAGGTGGCATGAGCTGTCCTATGGAAATTACACTTTTGCCCTCACTTTGAAAATTACACTTTCACTTAACAAATGCAAATGGTTAATGACATGATTAAGAGATGGATTAAGCTCATGTATATATTCTTAATCACATTTTAAACACAAGAGAATTTCACATTTACCAAAGTTGGATCAAAAACCTCTTCATTCTCTCAAAATCTCAAGAACACCAAAATCTTCAAATTCATCAAACTCCTTCAATTGTTGATCAATTTTCGAATTTCCTTTTGTGTTAATCTTGCATCATCTTCCTCTACATCTGTTTGTGGTTCTCATCATCAATCGCTCCACCAATTGCAACTGTCCAACATTACATCGCATATGGCAAATCAAAAATTCTTGCACTAGGAGTGAAAGCAGTTGAACTTGAGCTTAGCATTCATCTTCCTGAAGCGTGTTCTACATCTGTTTTCATGATTTGAAGCTCGAAGCTCGCGGATTACTTGCTGTCATCGAAATAAGGTGCGAATCCGAGTCTCATTATTTCTTGAATTGAGATGTGGTTTTTGTAGTTCATTCATTGCTGAGCGTGCTGCAATTTGTAGTTTTCGATTTGGTTGATTGTAGAAGGAGATATAGTGATTTTTAGTTTTGAATGTGAAACTTTAAACGATCGATCCGGTTCATACAGTTCGATTTAGGTTGATTAGGTTATATATTCATGATCTATGCATTCAGACCTTTCCAATGAGTATTAATTTGTAAGATTTGGTGATGAAATAAGCAAAACCGAGTTTGGAGATGGTTGAGTTCATGTGCGCGAGAGAGACGATAAATTTCCGGAGAGGAGAGTCGTTTGATCCACTGCTGCGTTCAAATTTTTGAGGGAGGTGTTTCCCGCGGTACTGTTGAAGTTATTTACGAAAATGCCATTAATGAAAACTTAATTAATTAATTAATTCATAAAAATTCTAAAAAATCACTAACACCTTTAATAATTCATAGAAAATTATAGAAAATTCAGGAAAATATGGAAATTTTTGTGTTGACTTTGTTGGTGACTGTAGATGATTTTTGACCTATTGGTCAAAGTTGTGCATGGTAGAAATAATATTTGACTTAGGTTTGTTTCACATGTGTTCATTTTTGATACATGCTACCATTTTAATTGTGAAATGCTCATGGTGTAAAATAAATTCTTGACAATTTTTGTGATGATTGTTGACTGGCTGATGTTCATTTATATGTAAATTTCATGAATTTTTGATACCTGGCCATTGAGATATGAATTTTGGAACTTAGGTGTGACAATTTGTGTCACACCTCTTGATGTCAACTTGCTGGATTTAATTGAGTGGTCTATACTTGTTAGAATGAAATGAAATTTTGCATGGTGAATCATTAACATGTTGAGATGTTGTATGAATTTTTGTGGAATTTTACATTGCATTTTCAAATTGATTGTGATTTTTCATCTCTGTTGGTCAAATATGCAAGTCCATGTGATACATGTTTGTAATTTTGATGTGAAATGCTCATATGGTATTGGATAATCATGAAATTTGGCATGCTTGTAATAGACACATAATGTGACATCTCAGTTTTGGTCTCATCCATTTTTTTTTTGTTTTCATTGAGTTATGAATTTTTGAAGTGGAAGCATGTATTGATGTTGTGATTTGGAGCCTATAATTGTGTCTGTTTTTGTTGATTTTTATTGACATGGTTCCCTTTGCCCAATTAAGCTGAAATTTGGTGTGCCATACCTGGATTAGGTCCTGTTTAGGTGTAATTTATTTGAGAATTTTTGAAGTTGTTTTGATGTGGATTTGAATGCAATAGTTCTGTTTGCATGTTTGGTGTTTCATTTGAGCTAGTTTGGCTTGTTTTGTGCATAACATGAACATGATGAATGATATAAACATGAGACCAATGGTGTTTGCTCTTGTTTGACATTAATTTGAGTTTGGTTGGTGAATGCCTTGCTGTTTAGGAATTTTTCTTGCCTTTGGACCCTAGGCTTAGCCTAGTGGTCTTGTTGCTAATATTTGCTTGATTTTTCAGGATCAAAAGCATAATGCACAAGGAGAATGAATCAAGTTAAATGCAATTGATGTTGTTTGATGTTTGTACACTAACATAACATTGTTTTGTAGGTGGTGGAGCTTGGGCTTAAGCTTTGAGCTTGCCTTGTTGTGCATTAGCTTGTATAGATTAACTGATTGAACTTTTGCTGTTTAGTTTTGTCTGTCTGAGTACTAACTGTGTTTGACTGTTTCCAGGTACTTTTAGTTGCTCAGTTCCTTGTGAACTTTTGCTTTGATTTGCTTAAGCAACTTGCATTGAGGTATAACTTCCTAACTTCATGTAGTCTGGAGACCCGGCTGTTACCGGGCCGGGCAAATAAATGTCTGAAGTCCTCCTTAAGAGGCAATGATTGTGGTTGTTTATTTTTCGTGCCAAGCAGGTGAAAGTCCTTTAAATAAGGCAATTGGTGGAAGGTAGGGATAAGCAATCTATCCCCCACTATTCTGTGAGTCTTCTCCTTGCTCCCATTACATGGTTGTAGCATTGAGATTACAAGCCCAAGATCCGTGCAGTGCACACTGTGTCAGAGTCTCTGAGTATAGAAGGGTTCCCCCATTCTGGACCCATGCTCATTTGTCAGAAGCTCTCCCTGGTTAGGGATAAGAGCTGTGAGGTCTGATCCTCACTTCATCCTTTCATCTGCTTCACCTTAGCCTCGTAATGGCAAGGTTAAGAGCAAACACAGCCCGTACAGACGACTCGCTTCGGCAGTCAAACCTATTGTGTGAGCCACTTGTTTGGTTATAGTGCGTGCTGTGTGGATATCTGTTTGAGATGCTTGTTCTCATTTGATGTATGCTTGAATTATGCTTGTATGCTTGTGTGCTTGCTTCTTTCCTGGTTAGGATAGGCTTGCTTACGCAAGTAGGATAGAAACCTTAACTTAGGGACGACTTTGCATGACAACATCTAGGCTCGAGTCGTAGTCTCCCTAGTGTTGTGTCTCCCTCTGTTGTCTGGTTAGGCTAGAGTTTCTCCCCTGTTAAGGGGAACTACATCGCCCTGATCCTTGTTCCAGACAAGGTATGTAGGCAGGTGGTCGTGCGAGACCACTCCGGGCAACCTTTTTCTTTTTTGCGTGTGTTTTGTTTGGCAGCTATCAGGCTCGAGTTCCCGACTCCCTGTTAGTCTGTGTGTGCCATTTCTTCTGACGTCTCGGCGTCTCTTCTGGCTTGCTTGACGACTTGTAGGCTCGAGTTCCAGACTCCCTACTAGTTTGCATGTTATTTCTTCCCTTTCAGGGGAACTACATCGCCCTGATCCTCGTTCCAGACGAGGTATGTAGGCAGGTGGTCGTGCGAGACCACTCCGGGCAACCTTTTTCTTTTTTTTGCGTGCGTTTACTTGTTATCTGACTGTGTGTTTGGTTCGGATGCCGACGTAAGCCCAGTAATTGGCTGTCGGGCTCCACGTTTGCCGTTTTGAGTGTGTTTTGGGTTCGGATGCCGACGTAAGCCCAGTAATTGGCTGTCGGGCTCCACGTTTGCCGTTTTGAGTGTGTTTTGGGTTCGGATGCCGACGTAAGTCCAGTAATTGGCTGTCGGGCTCCACGTTTGCCGTTTTTGTGTTTTGGGTTCGGATGCTGACGTAATTCCATCCAGTGGTTGTCGGGCTCCATGTTTGCCACCCTTGCTTGTTTGTGTTGTTTGGTGTTGTTTGGCGTGCGTAAGCCGAACTACAGTGGCTCTGATTCTTGTTCCAGACAAGATATGTAGGCATAAGGTGCGATACCTTATCGAGCTCGTTCCTCCTAACCCCACCTGCGTTCCCCGTGTGTGTGTGTGATGTTTTAGCAACCTATTCTTTATTCTAGGACGTGGATCCCGTCGAGTACGACGGACGTGAGGGGTGCTAATACCTTCCCCTTGCGTAACCGACTCCCTTACCCTTTCTCTTTGGTCGCAAGACCATTTCCTTTCCAGGTTTCTCTGAGCGTTTCCTTTCCCTATCTTGGGATAAATAACGCGCAGTGGCGGCTCTGTGTGTGTTTTTATTTTCGAGCTTCGCCGGTTGATTTTTCGCAGGATGCGACAGCTGGCGACTCTGCTGGGGATTAATACGGTGTAGACCTATGCTGGTCCATCGTCCCTAAGCGAGTCTTTCCTAGCGTTCTAGCATTAGTTTAGGTTGCTTGTTGTGTTATTTATTGCATTTATTATTCTAACCATTGTATATATTTGCATTAATGTCTGCATGCATCATACTATCATGTTGTTGCCGTCCTCTTTGCAGGTGGTTCCTCTGTGTGGGGTGGGTGTTCTGAGTGGGGCTAAAACCCAGGCCCGAGTGTACACCTAGGATTAGTGTGGTCTCGCGTCGCTCACATGTCGGTTGGGCATGATGTTGCGACGTGACATACCACAAGCCGGACGAGGTTCATCTGAGAAATGCTCTTCCAGTGGGATTTTCCACTTTGGTTGGGTTATCTCTTTTGGGCTGTTGACTCTGGTGACCGATCATTTCCCGGATCTTTGGTTTAGACGATCTCAGGAGAGCTACAATGGCACACCCGAAAGGGCAAACCCATTGAGTATCTCTGCCCGATTGTCTAGACTATTATCCGCCTTAGGGTGACCTGATTAGAATTTACCTGTGAGGGGAGGGTGTTTCTTTCAGATGCATGTTCAGATGGTGACTCAGATGGTGACTTTTTGTTCCAATGATCAGAGTCCTATTTATAAGTCGGATTTATGGCCGTTTATTGCCGTGACGCCGGAGTGCTGTCCGCGAGATTTATCAGTGGGGATCCGTTTATTTCAGGATTCCCCGGGCCGAGATATTTATCAGTGGGGATCCGTTTATTTCAGGATTCCCCAGGCCGATTCAGATGATGATGGGTATCTGCTCAGAGATGGGTGGTGATGATGATGATGTATCTGTCTTCCGTTTATTTCGGAACCCGTGGATCAGATGTGTGATCATGTTCCCTCAGATGGTTGTGATCAGTTCAGAAATCAGGGTTGTGACTCAGAGCAACAGATGATCAGATGACTTGGAGGATGACACAGTGCACTGCATTCATTCATCTGCATCATTCTCATTTTGCATTCATCTGCACTCAAACCCACGTCTAGTCATATGGGGAGTACTATGGATTGAGATTCTGGTTGAGAGACATCATGAATTTCAGAATGTGGATGTTAAAATGTTATCTGTCTCGATGAAACCAGAATCCAGGACAGAATCTTCCTCATATGGATAGACGTTGCATTCATGCATATTAACCTGTTTGCTTTTTTGCAGGAATCATTGCTCGTGCTCGCAGAGTCGTACCTTTGCACTCAACCCGTCCTCACAGATACTTCACAAGACGCAATACTCCCGGACTAATGAATTCGTCCAACACCGACATTCTCGAGCTGAAAGAGAAGATGGGAGAGCTGATCAATGTCATGCAAGAGTTCGCCTTGGGGCAGAAAGTGATTGCCGAAAAGGTGGGGAGGATTGAAGACTGGCTGAAGATGGGGAGCATGCAAGGAAACGCTTCGTCATCTGGACCGAAGAAATTCTTTGGTAATGACCAGCACAAGAAAAATGAGGGTAATACCAGTGCGGTCTACGCTCAGAGAGGACCCAGTAGGGATCGTTACTTCCAGCACACCGCTGCGGTAACTATTCCTGCTGACAATCAGCCTGCACAACAGCAACAGCAGCGTCATCCATTTCAGCAGAGGTCTCAGAGGGCAGGATATCCAGTCAGGAGGAGGATGAGTGATCGGCATTTTGACAGGCCGCCTGTGACATACTCTGTCCTATTGAAAAAGCTGAAAGATATGGGGCTGGTACAGTTGAGGACTTTGGCACCTATTGGACCTGATCAAAGGCCAGCCAATTTTGATGAAAATGTCAAATGTGAATTCCATTCGGGTGCTCCCGGGCACAGTGTAGAGGACTGCAAAGCTTTTAAGCACGTAGTCCAAGACCTGGTGGATTCCAAGGCCCTCAATTTTACATTGTCATTGAATGCTGATGCCAATCCCATGCCGACGCATGGACAGGCGATGGTGGGTGCAATTGCTGAAAATTCAGGTCACACCGGTGCGGTAGGTGGAGAAGCTGACAGTGACTGCAAGTTCAATGGTTGGATAACGCCGTGCGTACCAGGAAGCTGGAAGGCTTAAAAAGATCATCACTGTTACTCGTCCGGAAGAGTAATGATTTCTGTTTTGATTTTTATTTGCATGAAAGCCATATGTGTTGCCCGACACGTAATGGTCCATTGTAAGGGCCACCTCATGTTTAAATTTGCATTTTCTGCATCATTAATAAATGGATGTTTTTCAGTCAAAAAGCGGTGTTCCCTGTTTTTCATTTATTTTTGCAGTTTAAAAACAAATAAAAATGGCAATGTTTGTTTTCATTTTTCTTTTTTGATTTGTCTCGTCCCAAAATTCAAAAATAATTCTCCGGATCTCGTTGATAACAATTTGGTTACCCCTCATATGATTTCGACAAACCGATCTATCATGCCGAAGAAGAAGGCGAAGAAGATTGTGATCTGCTGGAATTAGCCAGGTTGTTGAAACAAGAGGAGAAGGTGATTCGGCCGCATGAGGAGCGGATTGAGGATGTTATTCCAAGCACCGAGGTCAGAAAAGAGGTGAAAATTAGAGCCGCTTCAGAGGCGAATCGGGAGTAGAATGGTAGCCTTGTTGAAAGAGCATGTGGATGCCTTCACCTGGTCATGTCAGGATATGCCGGGGTTGAACATCGATATCGTTGTGCACAAGCTGCCATGGAGAGAAGACTGTCCTCTAGAGAAGCGGAACGCCGGTGCTACTTATCAGAGAGCCATGGTGACTTTGTTTCATGATATGATTCATCATGAAGTCGAATGCTATGCTATGACATGATAGCAAAGTCCCAAACAGGAGAGGGGCATCTGGTAGACCGAGGCAAGTCGTTTGACCGGTTGAGACAATTCAAACTGAGGTTGAATTCAAGTGAGTGCACTATCAGAGTGCGATCCGGTAAGATGTTGGGGTTCATTATAAGGGAGGAATCGAGGTTCATCCTGCAAAAAAAAAAAAAAAAAAGTAAAGCAAAAGAAAATATGAGAAGAATGCCTGAACCGAGGAAAAACAGAAAGAGAGGTTCGTGGTTTCTTAGAAAGATTGAACTACCTGTCATGGTTCACATCTCATCTAACAGCCACGTGTGAACCCATGTTCAAGATGTTGAAAAAAAGATCAAACGGTCAGGTGGAATAATGATTGCCAAGGGGCATCGAAAGAATAAAAGAATAAATCGCAGGAACCTCTGATTCTGATACCTCCTGTGGAAGGAGCAATTGTTAATCTGTACTTGACGACCTTCGAGGGGTCTACGAGGTGTATTGGGTCAGCATGACGCGTCTTGTCGAAAAGAGCATGCAATTTACCTTAGCAAAAAGTTTACCGACTGTGAAACAATACATTCACTGTTCGAGAAAACTTGATGTACTTTGGCATAGGCTGCTCGCCGACTGAGACAGTATATGCTGGTTCATACCACTTTGTGAATTTCGAGATGGATCTGGTTAGGTAGATTTTTGAAAGAGCCAGCAATGACCGGACGGGTTGCGAAAGGGCCAATGGTTTTGATTGATACGATTTGGGGATACTCTCAGAAAGCAATCAAGGGGAGTGTAGTGTATGATTACATCGCCCAGCAACCCGTGGAGGATTATCAACCGATGAAGTTTGAATTCCCTGATGAGGACATCTCGAGGTGCTCTAATCGAAAGATTGAGTGTAACCGATCCCGGAGGAGGGGCCTGACCCCAAATCCGAACGGATTCTGATGTCTGATGGGGAGGTTAAGGAGAATAAGATTTTGTTGCCCGGATAACGTTTGAATACACCAACGACGGTGTGATTGAGTAGGAAACCGGTATCCTGGGTATTGATCTTCGGTGTGCATACTGGGGCAACTCCTTTCTCGTTGGTGTATGGAATGGAAGCTGTATTACCTGCTGAGGTTCAGATTCCCTCTCTGAGAGTCCTGATGGACGCGAAATTGCAAGAGGCTGAATGGGTAAGGACCCGGTATGAAGAGTTGAGCCTGATCGAGGAAAAGAGGCTAGCAGCCATTTGTCATGGGCATGGGCAGTTATACCAGCAGCGGATGAAGCGTGCTTTTGACAAGAAGGTGCGACCTCGGGTATATCACGTAGGTGATATGGTGCTGAAAAGGATCCTTCCTCCTCAAAACGATCGAAGGGGCAAATGGACACCGAATTATGAAGGTCCATTCGTGGTCAAGAAGGTTTTCTCTGGCGGAGCCTTGTTGTTGACGACCATGGATGGCGTGGATTTTCCATCCCCTGTGAATGCGGACGCAGTTAAAAAATACTTCGTATAAATTGACCCGCTGGACGAAAAGAATAAAATAGTCCAGGCAAAAATGGGCATCCCGGCGAACCAAAAAACAGAAAGAAAGGTTCGGGCAAAAATTAGGGATAAAAAGAAAAATGTACACCCGGCAAGTCGAAAACCTGAGAAGGCGACTTGGGCAAAAAAGGGTATCCCGGTGGACTGAAAACCCGAAAGGGCGGTCCAGGCAAAAGAGGGATTGAAACGAACAACTGCGTCCAGCATGATCGTTTGCGCTTTGGTTAAAGCATCAGGGATAATACCCGGTAGGGATCAGTCGGAATCGTCTTGTTCAGAAGGCAGAATGCATGGAGAGTCTGAGGACATATGGGGTGTAACTGAGTTGGAACTCGATGAGATCACGGGTTTCACATTGCCATTAGGATAGATTTTTCCTTTTGTGCGCAATTACCTCTTTTCAGGAATTGCTTCCTTTGTATTGCTCAATTTGAGCCACACACTTTTCCAATCAATAAAATGCATGTTCAGTCAAATAATTTTGGTTTTTGTTTTTCATTGCCGCTTTGATTGCAAAAACATCCAGATATTTTTGATAAAGAATCTTGCATTTTAAGACATACAGGTTCCTTCCAATGCATGTTTATAAGATTGAAGACTTGAAATCTTATTTGGAAGGTTGAGTGACCCAAGTGTTGAAGTCTTGACACGCCTGGGGCACGGTTTTATCTAATGATCTGTTTTGCAGGAACTGTTGGATATTTTCACTCACTTGCAGGTTGTGATGTGGAAGCTTTATAATAGATCCCCAAAGAGTTCGCTCAGGGACGAATGAATACCAAGAAGACTCTTCAAAGTCGGAAGATTTGGAAGTCTGTAGAAATTCCCCGCAGAGTTTGACCAGAAACGAATGGATGGGTAGAGAAGCAGTGAGAGACGTCGAGACGTCCGACGACCTTTGATGGTAATCAAGAAGACTCTTCAAAATCGGAAAATTGACATTTCTGTATAACCCCCAGGAGTACGCTCTCTCGTCGAGCGCGGAGCGACTTGGAATATAAGATGATGGAGCAGAAAAGGTCCAGACGAGTCTGGGAATTCTCAAAAGTGGAAAGCTGATGTGAGTATTGGTGGTGGATACCGTGGTTCGACGAGTCGACGGGTGTTTTGTACCAACTTTTCTCATTTCCCAGCTAAGTCCCCAAGCCGAGCGGTGAGGACTAGCTCCCCAGCAGATCCAAGGTCCGTGGACTTCTCCAGCCGAGTCGTGATGGTTATCCCCGGTAGGTTTACAACGAGTTCTTCAGCAGCCAGGCCAGAAGGTTGCTACTCCCCGAGTGGAGCGGGTTTCAATGAAATATATCTCCAGCTACTCCCCGAGTGGAGCGGGTTTCAATGAAATATATCTCCAACAGTGTTCATCCTACCAGTGGATTGGACAAGTTCCCGTAGCGGACGGATTTTTGCATCCCCAGCTGAGTTGATCCTACATGCGGATTACATGGGTTGTCCCCAGCGGAGTAGCATTCGTTTTCCTGGCAGGGTCAGGATGGTTATTCCCCAGCAGGTGTCAGATTGATGCTTCCCCAATCGCCAGGCCTGGAGATTGCTATTTCCCCAGCGGAGTATCTGTGAGCATTTCCCCAGTGAAGTCAGCAGGTATCTGTGAGGGTTTTCCCGAAGCAGAGTCGGGAGTGATATCCCCAGCAAGTCAAAAACTGTTGTATCCCCACAGAGTGTTGGTGGTGTTTATCCCCAGCCGTTTCTCGAGAGGATCGGGTGCAAAGGAGGTTCTTCCCCAGCAAGGGTTACCTTTTCCCAGCAGCAGTGCTATTCCCCAGCAGGGTGGAGTTGGAGCAATGTCGAGTTCCTCAACGGAGTGTCTCGTGCTCCCCAGAAGAGTCCCTGAGGGGGATACCTTTTTATGCATTCATCATGTAGAGTAAGCATAGCATATTGCATAGAAAAAATAATAAATCGCGTAGCATTTCCATAATTATGGAGCATTACGCAGAAAAAGATCATGCATCATTGCAAGCATAGAGCTAGTCTCAAGCCGTGGTTACCGTTTGAGAGGTGGTTTGTCCAGAGGTGAAGATGTTACTCCGAAGAGTTTAGCCTCATGATTGGATCAGAGATGTACCCCAGTAGTGCGATACTGGAGGGAGCTTTTCCGTCGGGCCAAGATGGGAATGAAGATTGGAGAATGTTACGCGATCAGCGCGATTCAAGCCGTGGTTACCGCTTGGGATTTGGTTTTGCCGGATGGTGAAGACGATACTCCGAGGAGTTCAGCATTGTGAGTTTGGAACAACAGTATTTCCCAGTCATCAGTAAGTGTCTGGTCGAGCTTTCTTTGGTGTCAGTAAACATCATCATTCGATGTCCAGTAAACGTCGAGTTATTTCCCAGTCATTGTTTAATGTCTGGTCGGTCATTGTTTGATGTCCTGTCAACATCATTGTGTGATGCCTGTAAACATCATTGTTCGATGTCCTGTCAACATCCTTGTTTGATGTCCTGTCAACATCATTGTTCGATGTCCTGTCAACATCCTTGTTTGATGTCCTGTCAACATCATTGTTCGATGCCTGTCCACATCATTGTTTGATGCCTGTCCACATCATTGTTTGATGTCCTGTCAACATCCTTGTTTGATGTCCTGTCAACATCATTGTTTGATGTCTTGTCAACATCCTTGTTTGATGTCCTGTCAACATCCTTGTTTGATGTCTTGTCAACATCATTGTTTGATGTCCTGTCAACATCATTGTTTGATGTCCTGTCAACATCATTGTTTGATGTCCCGTCAACATCCTTGTTTGATGTCCTGTCAACATCATTGTTTGATGTCCCGTCAACATCCTTGTTTGATGTCCTGTCAACATCATTGTTTGATGTCCTGTCAACATCCTCGTTTGATGTCCTGTCAACATCTTTGTTTGATGTCCTGTCAACATCCTTGTTTGATGTCCTGTCAACATCATTGTTCGATGTCCTGTCAACATCATTGTTTGATGTCCTGTCAACATCATTGTTCGATGTCCTGTCAACATCATTGTTCGATGTCCAGTAAACGTCGAGTTTTCTCCCAGTCATCAGTCAGTGTCTGGTTGAAAGTGTTACTCTGAGGAGTGTGGTACCATGACGTCAGATCAGCAGTGTTCCCCAGTAGTGCGATATTGGAGGAAATGTTTCCGTCGGACAGAGATGGAAATGATATCAGAAGACGTTACGCGATCAGCGCGATTCCGGGGTTCAAATGGAGAAAAGGAGATGTTGCGACATTTTTTGGAGATCGGGGTTCAATCAGAGAAGAGTATATGCTGAGGCATTTTCTGGGGTTCAAATGGAGATAGAGTTGAAGATTATATCCAGGATGAGGTCCTTGGGATTATCTTCTGTTCATGTGTCACCTTAGACTTTGGCGGATGCCAGTGGAGGTCGTTACGGGTGTCTTCGGAAGAAGAGATGCACATGTTACCTTCCTTTTGTGAAGGTGTACCCTCTGATATGTCGCCCTCAGAGTGGTGTTTGGTGTTATTTCCGGCGTTGCCAGCGGAATTATCACGAGAGATTGGAGAAAAGGATATAGAGTTGAAGATTATATCCAGGATGAGGTCCTTGGGATTATCTTCTGTTCATGTGTCACCTTAGACTTTGGCGGATGCCAGTGGAGGTCGTTACGGGTGTCTTCGGAAGAAGAGATGCACATGTTACCTTCCTTTTGTGAAGGTGTACCCTCTGATATGTCGCCCTCAGAGTGGTGTTTGGTGTTATTTCCGGCGTTGCCAGCGGAATTATCACGAGAGATTGGAGAAAAGGATATGCTGAGGCATTGTCCTGGGGTTCAAATGGAGAAAAGGAAATGTGGAGACATTTTCTGGAGATGGGGTTCAAATGGAGAAAGGGAGATGTTGCGGCATTTTCTGGAGAACGGGGTTCATATTGGCGATCGCGGGTTATCGTCAGGCGACTGGGGTCCAAATCGGAGAATGGGGTCCATTTATTTTGGCAAACAGGAGAATGGGGTTCAAATGCAGAGATCCGAGGGTCGTTTGCGCAGAGAAAATTTCGGGGTTCAAGAAAATGAAAAAAAAGAGCAGAGAAAAATTTCGGGGTTCAAGAAAAAGGAAAAAAGCGGAAAAATAATAATCCCGAGCGGATGTGTGGTGTTCAAGCCATGGTTATCCCTGCGTTACCATTTATTTTGGTATCCAGGTCGACGTTTTTCGAGTTTGTTTCTTCGCCGATGCTGACAGGCGTTGTTAATTATTATCCCATCAGAGTGCAAATTGTTCGTCTGTTTCTTGGTATTCAATCACTCTTCACCCTGATCATCTGAAAGCCGAGGCTATTTCGTATCGACAGGTTCACAGTGGATTGAATAGGGGCAGCTGTAACACCTCAAAATTTGCCCTCCTCTCTTGGGACTAGCATTAACATATATTGCATTTCATTTTAGGTCATTAGGCATGTCATGTTGCATATCATATGGTTACATTGTGCAAGCTATCCTCCCAATTCTTGATCAGAAGATGAGGAAGTCAAAGTGCAAGCCTAGGGTTTGTTGACTGATCATGGGCCATCTGAGGATTGGGCTGTGAATTAGGGTTTTGTGATTCTTAATGGATGTTGGTCTTCATCTTGATTGCAATGATACATCATCATCATCATGGTTGGATGTCATCAGAAGATTGAAGAAGATTCCTTGAGATTAGGGTTTTGACCACTGGTCAACCCTAATCAGTTGTGTTGGGCCAATCAGGGCTGGATCAGGAGATGGGGTTTATGGAGGAGATGAGGTTCATTTGATGATTATATAGTGCTTATTGAGGCTAGGGTATCACCCTTGAGCCATTTCAGTTGAAGATTGGGGCTCAATTTGATCTATGCATGGCCTGATTCATCTGTCAGATGAAAAGTCAACTGTGGTCAACTGTACATGATCTGATGGATTTGAAGGTGGAAATGAGTTGGATACACTTCATTCATGTTGGAACAAGTGTTATATGACATTGCAAAGCTTAAGAATGAAGAAAATCAAGTCAGGACAAAAACTGCCAAAAATAGAAAGTGACTTGTGATTGAAGTTTCCAAAAATGGAAAGTTTTTGACCTCAAAGCCACGTGTCCAAGGAAGCTTCAAATGAAAATTTGTTCAACATGAAAGTTGTAGATCTTGTTCTCACCTTTCCAAAAAGTCCAAGAACTTGAAAATCCAATGCATGGTTGGAAAATTAGGGCCTAGTGAATTTCAAAAATGACCCATAATCAGGAGGCCATAATTTCCACATGGTTTGTCCAAATTGCAAGTTCTTTATATGCACAAACTCCATTTGACATGTACTTTCATGGTGCATAATTGGATTTTTCCAAAAGTGGTCAATGCAAAAGGTCAATTTTCAACTGGACAGTTAAATTGGACCAAGGGCAAAATTGTCCAACTTTCAAAATAATTGGAACTTTTGAGTGGGGATTTTTGCTACACCTCATGAATGGCATTTGAAATGTGTTGGAATCATCACTTCATGGCTAGGCTTCATAATTTGAGAATTGGCTTGAAAAATGGAAGTTGTAAAATGGACAAAATGCAAACACAAGGTGAAATTGAGCATTGCACAACCAATGAGGGTGAGACAAGTTTCTACAGCTCACACATGGCATTTGGATGTTGTGTGAGCTGTCATTGAGGTGGCATGAGCTGTCCTATGGAAATTACACTTTTGCCCTCACTTTGAAAATTACACTTTCACTTAACAAATGCAAATGGTTAATGACATGATTAAGAGATGGATTAAGCTCATGTATATATTCTTAATCACATTTTAAACACAAGAGAATTTCACATTTACCAAAGTTGGATCAAAAACCTCTTCATTCTCTCAAAATCTCAAGAACACCAAAATCTTCAAATTCATCAAACTCCTTCAATTGTTGATCAATTTTCGAATTTCCTTTTGTGTTAATCTTGCATCATCTTCCTCTACATCTGTTTGTGGTTCTCATCATCAATCGCTCCACCAATTGCAACTGTCCAACATTACATCGCATATGGCAAATCAAAAATTCTTGCACTAGGAGTGAAAGCAGTTGAACTTGAGCTTAGCATTCATCTTCCTGAAGCGTGTTCTACATCTGTTTTCATGATTTGAAGCTCGAAGCTCGCGGATTACTTGCTGTCATCGAAATAAGGTGCGAATCCGAGTCTCATTATTTCTTGAATTGAGATGTGGTTTTTGTAGTTCATTCATTGCTGAGCGTGCTGCAATTTGTAGTTTTCGATTTGGTTGATTGTAGAAGGAGATATAGTGATTTTTAGTTTTGAATGTGAAACTTTAAACGATCGATCCGGTTCATACAGTTCGATTTAGGTTGATTAGGTTATATATTCATGATCTATGCATTCAGACCTTTCCAATGAGTATTAATTTGTAAGATTTGGTGATGAAATAAGCAAAACCGAGTTTGGAGATGGTTGAGTTCATGTGCGCGAGAGAGACGATAAATTTCCGGAGAGGAGAGTCGTTGATCCACTGCTGCGTTCAAATTTTTGAGGGAGGTGTTTCCCGCGGTACTGTTGAAGTTATTTACGAAAATGCCATTAATGAAAACTTAATTAATTAATTAATTCATAAAAATTCTAAAAAATCACTAACACCTTTAATAATTCATAGAAAATTATAGAAAATTCAGGAAAATATGGAAATTTTTGTGTTGACTTTGTTGGTGACTGTAGATGATTTTTGACCTATTGGTCAAAGTTGTGCATGGTAGAAATAATATTTGACTTAGGTTTGTTTCACATGTGTTCATTTTTGATACATGCTACCATTTTAATTGTGAAATGCTCATGGTGTAAAATAAATTCTTGACAATTTTTGTGATGATTGTTGACTGGCTGATGTTCATTTATATGTAAATTTCATGAATTTTTGATACCTGGCCATTGAGATATGAATTTTGGAACTTAGGTGTGACAATTTGTGTCACACCTCTTGATGTCAACTTGCTGGATTTAATTGAGTGGTCTATACTTGTTAGAATGAAATGAAATTTTGCATGGTGAATCATTAACATGTTGAGATGTTGTATGAATTTTTGTGGAATTTTACATTGCATTTTCAAATTGATTGTGATTTTTCATCTCTGTTGGTCAAATATGCAAGTCCATGTGATACATGTTTGTAATTTTGATGTGAAATGCTCATATGGTATTGGATAATCATGAAATTTGGCATGCTTGTAATAGACACATAATGTGACATCTCAGTTTTGGTCTCATCCATTTTTTTTTTGTTTTCATTGAGTTATGAATTTTTGAAGTGGAAGCATGTATTGATGTTGTGATTTGGAGCCTATAATTGTGTCTGTTTTTGTTGATTTTTATTGACATGGTTCCCTTTGCCCAATTAAGCTGAAATTTGGTGTGCCATACCTGGATTAGGTCCTGTTTAGGTGTAATTTATTTGAGAATTTTTGAAGTTGTTTTGATGTGGATTTGAATGCAATAGTTCTGTTTGCATGTTTGGTGTTTCATTTGAGCTAGTTTGGCTTGTTTTGTGCATAACATGAACATGATGAATGATATAAACATGAGACCAATGGTGTTTGCTCTTGTTTGACATTAATTTGAGTTTGGTTGGTGAATGCCTTGCTGTTTAGGAATTTTTCTTGCCTTTGGACCCTAGGCTTAGCCTAGTGGTCTTGTTGCTAATATTTGCTTGATTTTTCAGGATCAAAAGCATAATGCACAAGGAGAATGAATCAAGTTAAATGCAATTGATGTTGTTTGATGTTTGTACACTAACATAACATTGTTTTGTAGGTGGTGGAGCTTGGGCTTAAGCTTTGAGCTTGCCTTGTTGTGCATTAGCTTGTATAGATTAACTGATTGAACTTTTGCTGTTTAGTTTTGTCTGTCTGAGTACTAACTGTGTTTGACTGTTTCCAGGTACTTTTAGTTGCTCAGTTCCTTGTGAACTTTTGCTTTGATTTGCTTAAGCAACTTGCATTGAGGTATAACTTCCTAACTTCATGTAGTCTGGAGACCCGGCTGTTACCGGGCCGGGCAAATAAATGTCTGAAGTCCTCCTTAAGAGGCAATGATTGTGGTTGTTTATTTTTCGTGCCAAGCAGGTGAAAGTCCTTTAAATAAGGCAATTGGTGGAAGGTAGGGATAAGCAATCTATCCCCCACTATTCTGTGAGTCTTCTCCTTGCTCCCATTACATGGTTGTAGCATTGAGATTACAAGCCCAAGATCCGTGCAGTGCACACTGTGTCAGAGTCTCTGAGTATAGAAGGGTTCCCCCATTCTGGACCCATGCTCATTTGTCAGAAGCTCTCCCTGGTTAGGGATAAGAGCTGTGAGGTCTGATCCTCACTTCATCCTTTCATCTGCTTCACCTTAGCCTCGTAATGGCAAGGTTAAGAGCAAACACAGCCCGTACAGACGACTCGCTTCGGCAGTCAAACCTATTGTGTGAGCCACTTGTTTGGTTATAGTGCGTGCTGTGTGGATATCTGTTTGAGATGCTTGTTCTCATTTGATGTATGCTTGAATTATGCTTGTATGCTTGTGTGCTTGCTTCTTTCCTGGTTAGGATAGGCTTGCTTACGCAAGTAGGATAGAAACCTTAACTTAGGGACGACTTTGCATGACAACATCTAGGCTCGAGTCGTAGTCTCCCTAGTGTTGTGTCTCCCTCTGTTGTCTGGTTAGGCTAGAGTTTCTCCCCTGTTAAGGGGAACTACATCGCCCTGATCCTTGTTCCAGACAAGGTATGTAGGCAGGTGGTCGTGCGAGACCACTCCGGGCAACCTTTTTCTTTTTTACGTGTGTTTTGTTTGGCAGCTATCAGGCTCGAGTTCCCGACTCCCTGTTAGTCTGTGTGTGCCATTTCTTCTGACGTCTCGGCGTCTCTTCTGGCTTGCTTGACGACTTGTAGGCTCGAGTTCCAGACTCCCTACTAGTTTGCATGTTATTTCTTCCCTTTCAGGGGAACTACATCGCCCTGATCCTCGTTCCAGACGAGGTATGTAGGCAGGTGGTCGTGCGAGACCACTCCGGGCAACCTTTTTCTTTTTTTTGCGTGCGTTTACTTGTTATCTGACTGTGTGTTTGGTTCGGATGCCGACGTAAGCCCAGTAATTGGCTGTCGGGCTCCACGTTTGCCGTTTTGAGTGTGTTTTGGGTTCGGATGCCGACGTAAGCCCAGTAATTGGCTGTCGGGCTCCACGTTTGCCGTTTTGAGTGTGTTTTGGGTTCGGATGCCGACGTAAGTCCAGTAATTGGCTGTCGGGCTCCACGTTTGCCGTTTTTGTGTTTTGGGTTCGGATGCTGACGTAATTCCATCCAGTGGTTGTCGGGCTCCATGTTTGCCACCCTTGCTTGTTTGTGTTGTTTGGTGTTGTTTGGCGTGCGTAAGCCGAACTACAGTGGCTCTGATTCTTGTTCCAGACAAGATATGTAGGCATAAGGTGCGATACCTTATCGAGCTCGTTCCTCCTAACCCCACCTGCGTTCCCCGTGTGTGTGTGTGATGTTTTAGCAACCTATTCTTTATTCTAGGACGTGGATCCCGTCGAGTACGACGGACGTGAGGGGTGCTAATACCTTCCCCTTGCGTAACCGACTCCCTTACCCTTTCTCTTTGGTCGCAAGACCATTTCCTTTCCAGGTTTCTCTGAGCGTTTCCTTTCCCTATCTTGGGATAAATAACGCGCAGTGGCGGCTCTGTGTGTGTTTTTATTTTCGAGCTTCGCCGGTTGATTTTTCGCAGGATGCGACAACAGGCTCATCTTGATCCATGAGTAATACATCACCTTGATCAGTTATGAGATATCCATATCTCTCATATAGGTGACGTATACTACTTGACCTATGTTGGTCTTGTTCTACTTGAGAAGGTTGCTCTTCCACAACTACTTGTGTTTCCTGCTCTAATTCCTCCATAGGTGTATTAATGCTTTGTGATTCTTGAATTTCTTCAAGCTCTAATTTCCTCCCACTAATTCCTTGGGAAATGAAATCTGTTTCTAGGAAAACTCTAGTTCGAGCGACCAATATTTTTCCCTTAGAAGGATTGTAGAAGTAATACCCTCTTGTTTCTTTAGGATACCCCACAAATAATCATTTGTCATATTTGGGCTCAAGCTTAGTTGAAATTTATCGTTTCACATAAACTTCGGAACCCTAAATCTTCATGTAAGACATATGTGGTTTCTTACCACTCCATATCTCATATGGTGTCTTCTCAACCTTTTTGGATGGAACATGGTTAAGTGTGTAAGCTGCTGTCAATAGTGCATGTCCCCAAAAGGAGTTTGGAATATCGGCGTGACTCATCATGGATCGTACCATGTCTAACAAGGTTCAATTTCTTATCTCAGATATACCGTTCTATTGGGGTGTTTCAGGAGGAGTAAGTTGGGATAGAATCCCACACTCTTTCAGATGGTCATCAAACTCTAGGCTTAAATATTCACCACCTCGATCTGATCAAAGAGTTTTAATATTCTTACCTAGTTGGTTTTGTACTTCATTCTTGAATTCCTTGAACTTTTCAAAGGACTCTGATTTATGTTTCATTAAATACACATAACCATATCTACTAAAATCATCAGTAAATGTGATGAAGTACTGAAAACCTACTCTGGCTGGTATGTTCAGTGGTCCACATCCATCAGTATGTATGAGGGCCAAAAGATCATTTGCTCTTTCACCTTTTTCTGTGAATGGAGACTTTATCATCTTTCCAATTGAACAAGATTTGCATGTCTCATATGATTCATAATCAAAAGATTCCAAGAGTCCATCTTTATGGAGTTTGGAAATGTGTTTCTCATTTATTTGGCCTAATAGACAATGCCAAAGGTAAGTTGGATTTAACTCATTAGGTTTCATACTTTTAGTATTAATGTTATAAATAGGCATTTCAAGATCAAGGACATATAGTCCATTGTTCATTTGTGTAGTAGCATAAAATATATCATTCAAATAAATGGAGCAACAATTGTTCTTTATTATGAATGAAAAACCAAACTTGTCCAAACAAGAAACGGAAATAATATTCCTACTAATTGTAGGTACATAATAACAATTCTCTAACTAAATTATTAAACCACTAAGTAAATTCAATACATAATTTCCTACGGCTAAAGCAGCAACCTTTGCTCCATTGCCAACTCGTAGGTCAACTTCACCTTTTGCCAAATCTCTACTGCTTTTTAGCCCTTGCACATTGGTACAAATATGAGAACTGCATCCAGTATCTAATACCCATGATGCATAAGTAGATATATTAACTTCAATAACAAAAATACCTGAAGTCGAAGCCTCTACTCCATTCTTCTTATCTTCCAGGTACTTTGGGCAGTTCCTCTCCCAGTGTTCGGTCTTACCGTAATGGAAGAGAGTTCCATCCTTTGATATTCCTCCACTAGGCTTCAAAGCAGGAGCAGTGGGTTTGGGTTTGGAAACTTCCTTGCCTTTCCCTTTACCATCCTGCTTGGTGGGCCTTTTGTTCTGTTTCTTTCCATTTCTGATCATCATAATGAACTTCCCTTTTGACTTCAGATTTTGCTCAACGGTTCTTAACATGCCTAGCAGTTCATAAGAGTTGTGTCCATATAATTCATGTTTAAATTAAGGAAAAATTGATTGAAGCTCTTTGGAAATGATTACAAGATCAAATCAGTCGCAAGTTCCTTTTCGATGGGAAAACCCAACTGTAACACCTCAAAATTTGCCCTCCTCTCTTGGGACTAGCTTTGCATATTGCATTTCATTTTGTAGGTCATTAGGCATTGCATATTTTCATATCATATGGCAACATAAGCAAGTCATCCTCCTAGGTCTTGATCAGAAGATAAAGAGGTTAAAAGATGCAAGTTGAGGGTCCCATTGAATGGATCACTAACCATCTGAGGGTTTGTGCTTCAAATTAGGGTTTCTTGGTTCCTCAAGGAGGTTTGAGCTTCATCTTGGTTGAAATGGTACATCATCATCATCATGGTCTTATCATCATCCAAGGGTTTCATTGTGCTTGATCAGATTCCTTGAGATTAGGGTTTTGACCTCTGGTCAACCCTAATCATCTGAATTGTGCCAATCAGGGCTTGTCAAGTAGATGGGGTCTTCATTGAGATGAGAGATCATTCTATGGTTTATGGAGCTTATGGAAGCTAGGGTTTCACTTTGGAGCCATTTCATCAGGAGTTTGAAGCTCAAGTTCATCAGTACATAGCCAATTCATCTATCAGTCAATAAAAGTCAACCACAGGTCAACTGATGGATTTGGAGGTGGGAGAGGGTTAGAGACACTTCATTCATGTCCAAACAAGTTTCATTTGACATTTCAAACATCAACATTGAAGAAAATAAAGTCGGATGAAAACTTTCCAAAAATAGAAAGTGACTTGTAATTCAAAATTGCCAAAAATGGAAAGGTTTTATCCTTAAGATTACATGTCCAAAAATGCTTCAAATGAAATTTTGTTCAAAATGAAAGTTGAATATCTTGCTCTTACCTTTCCAAAAAGTCCAAGAACATGAATTTCTCATTTGTGGTTGGCAAGTTATGATCAAATCATTGTCAAGAAAAGTTGAATTTCAAAGTTGGGTAACTTTCACACCAAATGGCCAAATGAAGTGGGACTTTTTGGAGCAAATTTCTTTTGATCTCCTCTATTCAATTCATGCATCACATTTCTTTAAAACTCATCACACAAAAAGTACATTTTTCACTTGAGTTAATTTGAATTTTGGAGGGAAAAAAGGCGTTTTGAAAAATATTCATTGTATTCACTCAATTCCACTTGCATTTGCCTCTGCATCATATTTCCAATTGAATTGAAACAGAAAATGCACTGTTACATTGGATTCATGCATGTGCAAAGCCATTTGCTAATGTGCACCAAAATTTGCATTTTTCACTAATCATGTGCCTTAACACTAATCATGATTAGCAACATCATTAACATCACATATATAAACTTAATTCTAACTGTTTTTGTGATTAACACTTCATAATTCAGAAATCTAGACCTAGATCTCAAGAACTCTTCATTTTTTCTCTCAACTTTTCTTCATTTTTCTTCACAAACCGTGTCAAGATCTTCATCAATCCTTCATCCATGAGCATAATGGAAGCTAATTGAAGCAAGATCTCATCATTTTCGTGCCAATTCAAGGACTGTTACAAGTGTGTTCAACAATGGCAAATGGAGATTTCATCAAGATCGAGCGTTGCTGAGCTGTTCTCTTGCATTCATTCACCTATCCAAGTGTTATAGAACTTCTGTTTTGCATTTCCATGGCCTGAAACACGCGATTTCACTTCTGCAAGTTCTTGAAGGTGAGTTTTCGACTTTGATAATTCATGTAATTAGGATATGCGTTTGGTAAATCTTTTCATGTGGAGTATACTGCACTTTGTTTCATTAAATTTGGTTGAGAAATGAGGAAGTTACATGGATTGGAACTTTCATGCATGAATATGTTTTGGATCGAATCTTTTAATTTAGCAAGAATTAGGTTAATTCGATTATGGATTGTTGATGTGCTTGGAAAGACCTTTCCAATGATGTGTGGTTTGTTAATTTTGGTGAAGAATTGTTCATGAGCTGGGTTTGGATGAAGAACGCGTGATAAACCCTAGAGAATTTTCCAGAAAACCTTGTTTGATCCGGTTTTTCGCTTATTGCATGCGCTAGAGTGTTATGAGGCCATGTATTGGACCACGTGTCCTGGCCGTTAGTGAGCGCGCGCTGCTTTTCAAAATGAGCCTCCCTTCGATCCTCAGCTGGATCACTTCACCAATTTGCCTTGCATTTTTTCTTCACTAACCTTACATGTTCACATGCCTTCATTCATCCATTTTTTATTTTTTCTCCACATTAAAAAAATCATAACTCACAGAATATTAATCCATTTGAGATGAGATTTTTTGTTCCATGATCCTTGCCATGTCTACTATTTTATGATGGTTTTTGCAAAAATTGTGCACGTGTGGATTTTTGTTGTGGCTAGGGTTTGCTCATACATGTGTTTGCTTGCACCTTACTTGCTATTCTTGTTGTGAAATGATGATGCTTAATCCAAAATTCTTGAAATTTTGCATGTGTAAAATAGACATCTCAATGAACATTTTGGCTTTGAGTTTGTGATTTTATCATTCCTGGTTTGTGAGATATGAGTTGTTGAATGTAGGTGTGACAATTTGTGTCACACCATTTCTTGTCTAACTTCCTGATTTTATTTGCCTTGCCATATGAGCTTAAATTGATGTGAATTTTTGCATGATGATACTTCTGGAAATTAGGTTCACTTGTGAATTTTTGTGGATTTTTTGAGTACATTTCCAATTAGTTTGAGAATTTCCTTTCTGTTTGACCAATTGTGGATCTTTTGTGAGTCATGATCTTAAATGATTTGTGAAATTCTTGATATGTATTGGATGGACTTGAACTTTTGTGGAGTGATTCTAGACACTTTAAAGTTTTCCATGGCTTTCGTTTGATTCATTTATCTTGTGCCAATTCTGTTTTGTGCTTGCTTGAAGTTGATGCATGATTTTGTGCCTTGTATGAGCTTGTTTTGCCTTACCTTGACTTAGGGATTTTAATTGACTTGCTTACCATTGTCCAAATGACCTGAAATTTGGTGTGATGATCCTTTGATAAATTCTGTTTAGCCATGATTTTTCTTGGGATTTATTGAATTATTTTGGATTGGATTTGGATTGATTCATTCTGTTTGGTCCAATGAGCTTTGAATTTGCACACTTTGCCTTAGATGCTTTGTGAAATGAAATTGGTGTATGATATGAATGTGAGACCACTTGGATTTGTTTCTAAATTGATTGAACTTGATTTTTAATAATTTTCATGTTCTGTTTTGAAATATTTCTCCTTCTTTGACCCTAGGCCTTGTCCTAGGGGTTTGCTTCTCATGTTTGAGTTGTGTTTTCAGGACAAAAAGCATATGGCATGGAGGAATTAATTCACTTGGCTTGAGTTGCTTGTTTGATTGATGTTGATTAACATTAAGTTTGTTTTGTAGGTGGATCCTAAGTCATTTGTGTTGAGCATTGGCTTATGCTTTGCTTGATGCGTTGCTTGTGTACAGTTAACTGTTGACTTTTAGTTTGTCTGTTTGACTGTTTCAGCTGTGTACTGATTATGTTAGATTGTTTTCAGGTACATTAGTTGCTATAGTTCATTGTGAACTTGCTTTTACTGTTGCTTGGTTGCTTAACCAATTGAGGTAGAACTCACTAACTCCATGTAGTCTGGAAGACCTGGCCTGTTACTTGGCCAGGCACCTGTCTGAAGTCCTCCTTAAGAGGCAATGCTTGTGATTGTTTATCTTTGTCCCCAAGCAGGAAAAGACCTTTGTTAAGGCAATTGGCAGATACAAGAGATGTGCAATCCATCTCCTGCTATTCAGTTGAGTCATCCCTTTGCTCACACAACTGGTGTTGATGCATTGTGGATATTAACCCAAGATCCTTGTACAGTTGTACAGTTGAGTCAGTGTCATAAGTGTAGAAGGGTTCCCACTTTCTGAACCCACACTTCTTTTGTCTGAAGCTCTCCCAGGCCAGGGATAAGAGCTGTGAGGCACACCCCTCACTTCCTATTTCATCTGCTTCACCCTAACTCTCAATGTTAGGGTTAAGAGCTAATATCACCTGATACAGTTGGCTTGCTTTTGCAGCGTAACCCTTGTGTGAGCCCACTTTGTCTGTATATAGTGTGTGCTAATTGTGTATGTTTGCTTGGTTTTGATTATGCTTGTATGCTTTGCTTTGCCTGTTTAGGATAGCTTGCAGCCTGTGCAAGTTAGATAGCAACCTTAACTTAGGGATGATATGCATGATAACATCTAGGCTCGAGTCATAGTCTCCCTAGTTGTGTCTCCCTCTGTATCTGGTTAGGCTAGTCTTTCTCCCCTATTCAGGGGAACTACGTTGCCCTGATCCTCATACCAGATGAGGTACGTAGGCAGAAGGTCGTGCGAGATCTCTCCGGGCACCCTTTTCTTTTTTTGAGTGTGTTGTGCTTGACAGCTATCAGGCTCGAGTTCCCGACTCCCTGTTAGTCTGTGTGTTCACCCTTTTCTTTTTTTGAGTGTGTTGTGCTTGACAGCTATCAGGCTCGAGTTCCCGACTCCCTGTTAGTCTGTGTGTTCACCCTTTTTATTTTTGTGTGTGTTGGCTTGACAGTTGCTAGGCTCGAGTGCCAGACTCCTTAGTAACTTGTTGTTTGTTTTCTTTCTTGTGTGTTAGGATATGGATGTAAGCCCAGCGATTGGCAGTCCGTATCCTATTTGTGTTTGCCTGTGTGGAGTCCGACGTAAGCATAGCGATTGGCAGTCGGTTTCCTGTGTTTGTGTTCGTTGGTTCGGAATCTGATGTAAGACCAGCGATTGGCATTCAGATTCCATGTTTGCCTGTTTGTGTGTTTGTTTTGACGTCTCAGCGTCTGTGCGTGTGTTTTGTTTCGGCGTGCGTGAGCCGAACTACGGTAGCTCTGATTCTCATTCCAGATGAGATACGTAGGCATAGGATGCGATATCCTAGCGAGCCCTCTTCCCCTTTTTCCCACCTGTGTTGTCTTCAGTGTGTGTGTGTGTGATGTTTGTTTTAGCAACCTTTTCCTATCTGTCTGAGCGTGGATCCCGTCGAGTACGATGGATGCGTAGGGGTGCTAATACCTTCCCTTCGCATAACCGACTCCCAATCCCATTCTCTTTGGTCGCGAGACCATGTCTTTCCCAGGTTTACTTCGAGCGTTTCCTTTCCCTCTTTTGGGATAAATAACGCACGGTGGCGGCTCTGTGTTGTTTTTGTTTTAGCCCGCCGGTTGTTTTTCGCGGATGCGACAGCTGGCGACTCTGCTGGGGAATAAGAGGTTGACCTTTCTGCTGGTCCATCTTCCCTAAGCGAGTCTCTCCTAGCGTTCTAGGATAGTTTAGGTTGTTTGTGCTGCTATTTATTGCATTTATTATTCTGTTGTGTTTATATTTACATAAATATTTGCATGCATCATACTATTATCGTGCTGTCCTCTGTGCAGGTGGTTCTTCTGTTTGGGGTGGGTGTTCTGAGTGGGGCTAAAACCCAGGCCCGAGTATACACCTAGGATTAGTGTGGTCTCACGTTCCTCATTTGCTTTATCAGCATATTGTTGCAACGTGACATACCACAAGTCGGACGAGGTTCATCTGAGAGTGCTCTTCCTCAGTGGGGTTTTCCACTTTGGTTGGGTTACCTCTTTTGAGCTATTGACTTCGGTGACCGTTCTTTCCCGGATCTTTGGTTTAGACGATCTTAAGGGAGCTACAACGGCACACCCGAAAGGGCAAACCCGTTGAGTATCTCTGCCCGATTGTCGAGACTATTATCCGCCTTAGGATGACCTGATTAGAATTTACCTGTGAGGGGCGGGTTGATTCTTACAGATGCATGTTTTGTTGGTGACTTTGATGGTGACTATTGGCTCCGTTGATCAGAGTCCTATTTATAAGTCGGATTTATGGGCATTTATTTCTGAGACGTCGGAGTGTTGTCCGTGATATTTATCAGTGGGGATCCGTTTATTTCAGGATTCCCCGGGCCGATTCAGAGGTTCTTGTGATTGTCTGCTCAGAAATTGTTTGGTGATGATGGTGATGTATCTTTCAGTTCCGTTTATTTCGGAACCCCCAAGTCGGATTTATGGTTAATCAGTACCTCAGATGGTTGAGATCAGTTCAGAAATCAGGGCTTCAGTGCAACAGATGATCAGATGACTTGGAGGATGGCACAGTGCATTGCATTCACGCATTAGCATCATCCACATTTTGCACTCATCTTCATCTAACTCATGTCTATCCATACTCAGGGTACATTTTCGATTGAGATTCTGGTTGAGAGACATCCTGATGTCAGAATGTTATTGTCGAAATATTATCTGTCTCGATGAAACCAGGATCGAAAGACAGAAGCTTCCTTGTATGGATAGACGTTGCATTCATGCATATTAACCTGTTTGCTGTTTTGCAGGTGTCGGGTTTTAACGTGCTTGATTGTTTCAGGAATCATTGCTCGAGCGCGTAGAGTTATACCCTTGCACACAACACGTCTGCACCGATACTTCACCAGGCGCAATACACCTAGGCTGATGGATCTCCCAAATTCAGCTGTTCTCGAACTGAAAGATAAAATGAACGAGCTGATCAACATCATGCAAGGTTTTGCAGTTGGTCAGAAAGCCCTGGCTGATAAAGTTGAGAAGCTCGAGCGGGCTTCAGCTGCCAACAGTGGTGTTAATCTGGATGGTGTCTCCAACCAGGGTCTAGGTGGCTCTAGAGATGGTGGAAAGAGGACAACTGTGGGTGTGGTGACCAACAATGCTGGTGGTTTTGGTGCTGCCACAGGTGGTGGGCCCGGTCAGATGGGCAATAATATGAAGGATAGTCTGTTCCCTCCATTCTTCGGGGTTGATGATGACAGAGAGGAGGACATAGAAGCTGATCAGTTCTCCATGCATAATGAATCGTTTGGACAGAGAAGCTGACAAGGAAATTCAGGTGCTGGCAGAAAAGATCAGGGCTCTGGAAAGCCATGCTACTCCCGGGGTCGTAAATATGTCAAACATGGGGCTGGTCGAGGGGATTGTGATCCCACAGAAATTCAAGGCGCCCGCTTTTGACAAATATAATGGGAGTTCTTGCCCGGAAACTCATCTCCAGGCCTTTGTCCGGAAAATTTCTGCTTATACAACAGATTAGAAGCTCTGGATGTACTTCTTCCAAGATAGTCTGTCTGGAGGATCCTTGGAGTGGTACACCAAGCTGAAGTCTTCTGACATTAAGAGCTGGCAGGATCTTGGCGATGCCTTCTTTAAACAATACCAGTTCAACGTTGACATGGCTCCTAGTCGTACCCAGCTGCAGGGTATGTCTCAGAAGCCGGGTGAAGGGTTTAAAGAGTATGCACAAAGATGGAGGGAGTTGGCTGCCAGAGTTCAACCTCCGCTGGTGGATCGGGAGATGTCTGATCTGTTCATGGGTACCCTGCAGGGGGTTTTTGCTGAGAGAATGGTTGGATGCCCGGTTACCAACTTTGCAGACATTGTGGTGGCAGGGGAGAGAATTGAAAGTTGGCTAAGAATGGGGAAAATACAGGGAAATGCTCCGTCATCTGGAGTAAAGAAGCCATTTGGGAACGGTCAGCGCAAAAATGAGGGTGAATCGAGTGCTGTGTATGCCCAGAGAGGACACGGTAGGGATCGTTACTACCAGCACACTGCTGCGGTAACCACCTCTGCTGGTAGTCAGTCAGTACGACAGCAACATCAGCCACCTCAACAGAGAGCACAGAGAGCCGGGTACCAAGTGAGGGGAAAAGGGATTGATCGTCAGTTCGATAAGCCGCCCGTGACATATGTTGTTCTGTTTAAAAAGTTGATGGATCTTGGGTTGGTTCAGCCAAGGACGATGGTTCCGTTGAGATCAGATCAGAGGCCTCCTAACTATGATGAGAACGCCCAGTGTGAATTCCATTCTGGTACACCAGGGCATAACATTGAGGGCTGTAGAGCTTTTAAGCATGTTGTCCAGGATCTGATAGACTCCAAGGCCATCAATTTTGCACCATCACCGAATGTTAATGCCAATCCCATGTCGGCACATGGTCAGGCGTTGGTGGAAGCAATTGCTGAAGATTCGGATCACGCCTGTGCGGTAGGTGAAGAGACTGACAGTGACTGCAAGTTTGATGGTTGGATAAAACCGTGCGTACCAGGGATGGAAGTCCAGAACTGGAAGGCCTAAAAAGATCATCACTGTCACTCATTCTGAAGAGTAATATTTCTGTTTTTCAATTTTGTTTGCATGAAAGCCATGTGTGTTGCCCGACACGTAATGATCCATTGTAAGGGCCACCTCATGTTTCATTTTGCAACGTTTTGCATCATTAATAAATGGATGTTTTTCAATTAAAAGTGGTGTTCCCTGTTTTTCATTTATTTTTGCAGTTTAAAAACAAATAAAAATGGCAATGTTTGTTTTCATTTTTCCCCTTTTTGATTTGTCTCGTTCTGACTTCGAAAAGTAGTTCTCCGGATCTCATTGATAACAATTTGGTTACACCTCATATGACTTCGACAATCCGATCTATCATGCCGAAGAAGAAGGCGAAGAAGATTGTGATCTGCTGGAATTAGCCAGGTTGTTGAAATAAGAGGAGAAGGTGATTCAGCTGCACGAAGGGCAAGTTGAGCTTGTTAACCTATGTACTTCCGAGGTCAGAAAGGAAATGAAAATTGGGAGCCGCTTCAGAGGCAAGTCGAGAGCAGAATGGTAGCCCTGTTGAAAGAGCATGTGGATACCTTCGCCTGGTCGTGTCAGGATATGCCAGGGTCGGATACCGATGTCGTTGTGCACAAGCTACCATGGAGAGAAGACTGCCCTCTAGAGAAGCAGAACGCCAGTGCCACGTATCAGAGTGACTCTGTTTCATGATATGATTCATCATGAAATCGAATGCTATGTTGATGACATGATAGCAAAGTCCCAAACAGAAGAGGGGCATCTAGTAGACCGGGGCAAGTCGTTTAACCGGTTGAGACAGTTCAAACTGAGGTTGAACCAGAATAAGTGCATTTTCAGAGTGCGGTCCGGTAAGCTGCTGGGGTTCATTGTAAGAGAGGAATCGAGGTTGATCCTGCTAAAAAAAAAAAAAAAAAAAAAAAAAAAAAAAAAAAAAAAAAAAAGAAAAACAAGAAATGCCTGAACCGAGAACAGAAAAAGAGGTTCGTGGTCTATTAGGTAGATTGAACTACATGTCATGGTTCACATCTCACCTAACAGCCACGTGCGAACCTATATTCAAGCTGTAAAGAAAAGATCAAACGGTCAGGTGAAATAATGATTGCCAAGGGGCATTGAGAAATAAAAGATTGAGTTGCAGGAACCTCTGATTCTGATGACTCTGGTAGAGAGACGGTCATTAATTCTGTAATTGACAGCCCTCGAGGGGTCTATGAGGTGCGTATTGGGTCAGCATGACGAGTCTGGTCGAAAAGAGCATGCAATTTACCTAAGCAAAAAGTTTATCGACTGTGAAACAATACATTCACTGCTCGAGAAAACTTGTTGTACTTTGGCATAGGCTGCTCGCCGACTGAGACAGTATATGCTGGTTCATACCACTTTGTAGATTCCAAGATGGATCCGATCAGGTATGTATTTGGGAAGCCAATATTGAAAAGCCAGCATTGACCGGACGGGTTGCGAGAGGGCAAATGATTTTGATTGAATACGATATTCAGTATACCTCCCAGGAAGCAATCGAGGGGAGTGTATTATCTGATTACCTCGCCCAGCAACCTATTGAGGATTATCAACCGAGGAAGTTTGAGTTCCCTGATGAGGATATCTCGAGGTGCTCAAATCGAAAGATTGTGAGTGACCGATCCCGGAGGAGGGGCCTGACCCTGAATCCGAACGGATTTTGATGTCTGATGGGGTTAATATGGATGAGGTAGTACCGTGTTGGTTACACCAAAAAGATCCCGTATTCTTTTTGTTGCCCGGATAACATTTGAATGCACCAGTAAAGGAGGCTGAGTGGGAAGTTGGTATCCTGGGTATCGAACTTCGGTGCGTACATCTACTGGGGTAACGCCTTTCTCCCTTGTATATGGAATGGAAGCGGTGCTACCGGTTGAGGTCCAGATTCCCTCTTTGAGAGTCCTGATGGACGTGAAGTTGCAAGAGGCTGAAGGGGTAAGGACCCGGTACGAAAAGTTGAGCCTGATTGAGGAAAAGAGGCTGGCATCCATTTGTCATGGGCAGTTGTACCAGCAGAGGATGAAACGTGCTTTTGACCGAAAGGTGCGACCTCGGGTATATCACGTGGGTGATGTGGTGCTGAAAAGGATCCTTCCTCCTCAAAACGATCGTAGGGGAAAATGGACACCCAATTATGAAGGTCCATTTGTGGTCAAGAAGGTTTTCTCTAGCGGAGCCTTGTTGTTAACGACCATGGATGGCGAGGATTTTCCATCCCCTGTGAATGCGGACGCAGTTAAAAAATACTTCGTATAAAAAGACCCGTTGGACGAAAAGAATAAAATAGTCCAGGCAAAAATGGGCATCCCGACGAACAAAAAAAAACAGAAAGAAAGGTTCGGGCAAAAATTAGGGATAAAAATGAAAAATGTACACCCGGCAAGTCGAAAACCTGAAAAGGCGACTTGGGCAAAAAAGGGTATCCCGGTGGACTGAAAACCCGAAAGGGCGGTCCAGGCAAAAGAGGGATTGAAAAGAACAACTGCGTCTGGCATGATCGTTTGCGCTTTGGTTAAGGCACATGGATAATACCCGGTAGGGATCAATCAGAAACGTCTTGTTCAGAAGGCAGAAAGCACGGAGAGTCTGAGGACATATGGGGTGTAACCGAGTTAGAACTCGATGAGATCACGGTTTCACATTGCCATTAGGATAGATTTTTCCTTTTGAGCGCAATTACCTCTTTTCAGGAATTGCTTCCTTTGTATTACTCAATTTGAGCCACACTTTTCCATATCAATAAAATGCATATTCAGTCAAATAATTTTGTTTTTGTTTTTCATTACCGCTTTGATTGCAAAAACATCCAATTATTTTGATAAAGAATCTTGCATTTTAAGACATACAGGTCCCTTCCAACGCATGTTTATAAGATTGAAAATTTGAAATCTTATTCGGAAAGTTGAGTGACCCAAGTGTTGAAATCTTGACACGCCTGGGGCACGGTTTTATCTAACGATCTCTTTTGCAGGAACTGTTAGGTATTTTCCCTCACTTGCAGGTTGTGATGTGGAAGCTTTTGACAAAACAATCCCCATGGAGTCCAATCAGGGACGAGTGAATAGAAGAGCGGTGAAAAGACGGCGAGGCGTACGACGATCCTTGGGATTAATCAAGAAGACTCTTCAAAGTCGGAAGATTGAAAAGAATGTATAAATCCCAGGAGTTCGCTCTTTGTCGAGTACGAAGCGGTCGGGAATACAAGGTGATGAATCAGAAAAGTCCAGACGAGTCTGGGAGTTCTAAAAATTGGAAAGCTGACATGGGAGTTGGATATGAATATCATGGATCGACGAGTCGACGGGTGTTCGGTACCAGATTTTCCTCATCTCCCCAAGCAGAGTCGGAAGGACTAACTCCCCAGCAGATCCAAGGTCTGTGGCTTCCCTAGCAGGGTCAAGATGGTTATCCCCAGCAGGTTTGAGATCGATGCTTCCTCAGTCGCCGGGCCTGAAGGTTGTTGTTTCCCAGTGGAGGTATCTGTGAGTGGTGGTTTCCCAAGCAGAGTCGGGAGTGTTGTATCCTCAACAAGTCCAAGACCGTTGTTTCCCCACAGAGTGCATTGGTGGTCACTTCCCCAGTGAAGTCCCCCAAGCAGATCGGGTGCAGAGGAGGTTTATCCCCAGCAAGGGTTGCCTTTTCCCAGCAGCAGTGCTATTCCCCAGCAGGGTGGAGATAGGAGTGTTGGCGAGTTCCTCAGCAGAAGGCCTCGAGCTCCCCAGAAGAGTCCCTTGAGGGGGATACTTTTTATGCATTCATCATGTAGATAAGCATAGCATATTGCATAATAAATCGCGTAGCATTTCCATAATTATGGAGCATTACGCTAAAAAATCATCATGCATCATCATTGCAAGCATAGGCTAGTCTCAAGCCGTGGTTACCGTTTGAGATTTGGTTTTGCCGGATGGTGAAGATGTTACTCTGAGGAGTTTAGCATCATGACGTCAGGTCAGCAGGGTTCCTCAGTAGTGCGATACTGGAGGAAACTTTTCCGTCGGACAGAGATGAAAATGAAGATCGCGATCAGCGCGACTCGAGCCGTGGTTACCGTTTGAGAGGTGGTTTTGCCCGAAGGTGAAGATGTTACTCTGAGGAGTTTAGCATCATGACGTCAGGTCAGTAATGTTCCCCAGTAGTGCGATACTGGAGGAAACTTTTCCGTCGGACAGAGATGAAAATGAAGATCGCGATCAGCACGACTCGAGCCGTGGTTACCGCTTGAGATTTGGTTTTGCCCGAAGGTGAAGATGTTACTCTGAGGAGTTTAGCATCATGACGTCAGGTCAGCAATGTTCCCCAGTAGTACGATACTGGAGGAAACTTTTCCGTCGGACAGAGATGGAAATGAAGATCGCGACCAGTGCGACTCGAGCCGTGGTTACCGTTTGAGATTTGGTTTCGTCGGATGGTGAAGGTGTCACTCTGAGGAGTTCAGCATCGTGATTTTGGAGCAACAGTATTTCCCAGTTATTCCCCGGCAAGCGTCTGCCTGGTTTTGACATATGTGGATGTCATCCTTGCGATACCAGTAAGTGTCGTGTCGATCCCTGTAATGTCTGTTTTCTTTGGTGTTAGTAAACATCATTGTTCGATGTCAGTAAACGTCGAGTTCCCTCCCAGTCATTGGTTAATGTCTGGTCGAGTTTTCTTTGGTGTCAGTAAACATCATTGTTCGATGTCAGTAAACGTCGAGTTCCCTCCCAGTCATCAGTATATGTCTGGTCGAGTGTTTTCTTTGGTGTCAGTAAACATCATTGTTCGATGTCAGTAAACGTCGAGTTCCCTCCCAGTCATTGGTTAATGTCTGGTCGAGTTTTCTTTGGTGTCAGTAAACATCATTGTTCGATGTCAGTAAACGTCGAGTTCCCTCCCAGTCATCAGTATATGTCTGGTCGAGTGTTTTCTTTGGTGTCAGTAAATATCATTGTTCGATGTCAGTAAACGACGAGTTCCCTCCCAGTCATTGGTTAATGTCTGGTCGAGTTTTCTTTGGTGTCAGTAAACATCATTGTTCGATGTCAGTAAACGTCGAGTTCCCTCCCAGTCATCAGTATATGTCTGGTCGAGTGTTTTCTTTGGTGTCAGTAAACATCATTGTTCGATGTCAGTAAACGTCGAGTTTCTTCCCAGTCATCAGTCAATGTCTGGTCGAGGACCCTCTGATATGTCGCCATCGGAGTGGTGTTTTGGTGTTACTTCCGGCGTTGCCAGCAGAATTATCACAAGTTTGGGAGAGCGGGGTTCAAATGGAGAAAGGGAAATGTTACGGCATTTTCTGGAGAACGGGGTTCACAATGGCGATCACAAGTTATCGTCAGGCGACTGGGGTTCAAATGGAGAATGGGGTTCATTATTTTGGCAAACAAGATGTCGGGGTTCAAATGCAGTGATCCGGGATCATACGCAAGAAAATGTTTGTTCGGGGTTCATGAAAAAGTAAAAAAATAATAATCCCCAGCGGATGTGGTGTTCAGGCCATGGTTATCCCTGCGTTACCATTTATTTTGGTATCCAGGTCGACGTTTCTGTTTCGGTATTCAAACCGACTTTCTCCGTACCAGACGGATGTTTCTTTTCTCGAGATTGTTTCTTTGCCGATTCTGACAGGCGTTGTTAATTATTTTCCCATCAGAGTGCAAATTGTTCGTCTGTTCTTGGTATTCAATCACTCTTCATCCTGATCATCTGAAAGTCGAGGCTATTCATATCGACAGGTTCACAGTGGATTGAATAGGGGCAGCTGTAACACCTCAAAATTTGCCCTCCTCTCTTGGGACTAGCTTTGCATATTGCATTTCATTTTGTAGGTCATTAGGCATTGCATATTTGCATATCATATGGCAACATAAGCAAGTCATCCTCCTAGGTCTTGATCAGAAGATAAAGAGGTTAAAAGATGCAAGTTGAGGGTCCCATTGAATGGATCACTAACCATCTGAGGGTTTGTGCTTCAAATTAGGGTTTCTTGGTTCCTCAAGGAGGGTTGAGCTTCATCTTGGTTGAAATGGTACATCATCATCATCATGGTCTTATCATCATCCAAGGGTTTCATTGTGCTTGATCAGATTCCTTGAGATTAGGGTTTTGACCTCTGGTCAACCCTAATCATCTGAATTGTGCCAATCAGAGCTTGTCAAGGAGATGAGGTCTTTATTGAGATGAGAGATCATTCTATGGTTTATGGAGCTTATGGAAGCTAGGGTTTCACTTTGGAGCCATTTCATCAGGAGTTTGAAGCTCAAGTTCATCAGTACATAGCCAATTCATCTATCAGTCAATAAAAGTCAACCACAAGTCAACTGATGGATTTGGAGGTGGGAGAGGGTTAGAGACACTTCATTCATGTCCAAACAAGTTTCATTTGACATTTCAAACATCAACATTGAAGAAAATAAAGTCGGATGAAAACTTTCCAAAAATAGAAAGTGACTTGTAATTCAAAATTGCCAAAAATGGAAAGGTTTTCTCCTTAAGATTACATGTCCAAAAATGCTTCAAATGAAATTTTATTCAACATGAAAGTTGAAGATCTTGCTCTTACCTTTCCAAAAAGTCCAAGAACATGAATTTATCATTTGTGGTTGGCAAGTTATGATCAAATCATTGTCAAGAAAAGTTGAATTTCAAAGTTGGGTAACTTTCACACCAAATGGCCAAATGAAGTGGGACTTTTTGGAGCAAATTTCTTTTGATCTCCTCTATTCAATTCATGCATCACATTTCTTTAAAACTCATCACACAAAAAGTGCATTTTTCACTTGACTTAATTTGAATTTTGGAGGGAAAAAAGGCATTTTGAAAAATATTCATTGTATTCACTCAATTCCACTTGCATTTGCCTATGCATCATATTTCCAATTGAATTGAAATAGAAAATGCATTGTTACATTGGATTCATGCATGTGCAAAGCCATTTGCTAATGTGCACCAAAATTTGCATTTTTCACTAATCATGTGCCTTAACCCTAATCATGATTAGCAACATCATTAACATCACATATATAAACTTAATTCTAACTGTTTTTGTGATTAACACTTCATAATTCAGAAATCTAGATCTAGATCTCAAGAACTCTTCATTTTTTCTCTCAACTTTTCTTCATTTTTCTTCACAAACCGTGCCAAGATCTTCATCAATCCTTCATCCATAAGCATAATGGAAGCTAATTAAAGCAAGATCTCATCATTTTCGTGCCAATTCAAGGACTGTTACAAGTGTGTTCAACAATGGCAAATGGAGATTTCATCAAGATCGAGCGTTGCTGAGCTGTTCTCTTGCATTCATTCACCTATCCAAGTGTTATAGAACTTCTGTTTTGCATTTCCATGGCCTGAAACACACGATTTCACTTCTGCAAGTTCTTGAAGGTGAGTTTTCGACTTTGATAATTCATGTAATTAGGATATGCGTTTGGTAAATCTTTTCATGTGGAGTATACTGCACTTTGTTTCATTAAATTTGGTTGAGAAATGAGGAAGTTACATGGATTGGAACTTTCATGCATGAATATGTTTTGGATCGAATCTTTTAATTTAGCAAGAATAAGGTTAATTCGATTATGGATTGTTGATGTGCTTGGAAAGACCTTTCCAATGATGTGTGGTTTGTTAATTTTGGTGAAGAATTGTTCATGAGCTGGGTTTGGATGAAGAACGCGTGATAAACCCTAGAGAATTTTCCAGAAAACCTTGTTTGATCCGGTTTTTCGCTTATTGCATATGCTAGAGTGTTATGAGGCCATGTATTGGACCACGTGTCCTGGCCGTTAGTGAGCGGGCGCTGCTTTTCAAAATGAGCCTCCCTTCGATCCTCAGCTGGATCACTTCACCAATTTGCCTTGCATTTTTTCTTCACTAACCTTACATGTTCACATGCCTTCATTCATCCATTTTTTATTTTTTCTCCACATTAAAAAAATCATAACTCACAGAATATCAATCCATTTGAGATGAGAATTTTTGTTCCATGATCCTTGCCATGTCTACTATTTTATGATGATTTTTGCAAAAATTGTGCACGTGTGGATTTTTGTTGTGGCTAGGGTTTGCTCATACATGTGTTTGCTTGCTATTCTTGTTGTGAAATGATGATGCTTAATCCAAAATTCTTGAAATTTTGCAAGTTTAAAATAGAAATCTCAATGAACATTTTGGCTTTGAGTTTGTGATTTTATCATTCCTGGTTTGTGAGGTATGAGCTGTTGAATGTAGGTGTGACAATTTGTGTCACACCATTTCTTGTCTAATTTCCTGATTTTATTTGCCTTGCCATATAAGCTTGAATTGATGTGAATTTTTGCATGATGATACTTCTGGATATTAGGTTCACTTGTGAAATTTTGTGGATTTTTTTAGTACATTTCCAATTTGTTTGAGAATTTCCTTTCTGTTTGACCAATTGTGGATCTTTTGTGAGTCATGATCTTAAATGATTTGTGAAATTCTTGATATGTATTGGATGGACTTGAAAATTTGTGGAGTGATTCTAGACACTTTAAAGTTTTCCATGGCTTTCGTTTGATTCATTTATCTTGTGCCAATTCTGTTTTGTGCTTGCTTGAAGTTGATGCATGATTTTGTGCCTTGTATGAGCTTGTTTTTCCTTACCTTGACTTAGGGATTTTAATTGACTTGCTTCCAATTGTCCAAATGACCTGAAATTTGTTGTGATGATCCTTTGATGAATGCTGTTTAGCCATGATTTTTCTTGGGATTTATTGAATTATTTTGGATTGGATTTGGATTGATTCATTCTGTTTGGTCCAATGAGCTTTGAATTTGCACACTTTGCCTTAGATGCTTTGTGAAATGAAATTGGTGTATGATATGAATGTGAGACCACTTGGATTTGTTTCTAAATTGATTGAACTTGATTTTTGATAATTTTCATGTTCTGTTTTAAAATATTTCTCCTTCTTTGACCCTAGGCCTTGTCCTAGGGGTTTGCTTCTAATGTTTGAGTTGTGTTTTCAAGACAAAAAGCATATGGCATGGAGGAATTAATTCACTTGGCTTGAGTTGCTAGTTTGATTGATGTTGATTAACATTAAGTTTGTTTTGTAGGTGGCTCCTAAGTCATTTGTGTTGAGCATTGGCTTATGCTTTGCTTGATGCGTTGCTTGTGTACAGTTAACTGTTGACTTTTAGTTTGTCTGTTTGACTGTTTGAGCTGTGTACTGATTATGTTAGATTGTTTTCAGTTACATTAGTTGCTATAGTTCATTGTGAACTTGCTTTTGCTGTTGCTTGGTTGCTTAACCAATTGAGGTAGAACTCACTAACTCCATGTAGTCTGGAAGACCTGGCCTGTTACTTGGCCAGGCACCTGTCTGAAGTCCTCCTTAAGAGGCAATGCTTGTGATTGTTTATCTTTGTCCCCAAGCAGGAAAAGACCTTTGTTAAGCAATTGGCAGATACAAGAGATATGCAATCCATCTCCTGCTATTCAGTTGAGCCATCCCTTTGCTCACATAACTGGTGTTGATGCATTGTGGATATTAACCCAAGATCCTTGTACAGTTGTACAGTTGAGTCAGTGTCATAAGTGTAGAAGGGTTCCCACTTTATGAACCCACACTTCTTTTGTCTGAAGCTCTCCCAGGCCAGGGATAAGAGCTGTGAGGCACACCCCTCACTTCCTATTTCATCTGCTTCACCCTAACTCTCAATGTTAGGGTTAAGAGTTAACATCACCTGATACAGTTGGCTTGCTTTTGCAGCCTAACCCTTGTGTGAGCCCACTTTGTCTGTATATAGTGTGTGCTAATTGTGTATGTTTGCTTGGTTTTGATTATGCTTGTATGCTTTGCTTTGCCTGTTTAGGATAGCTTGCAGCCTGTGCAAGTTAGATAGCAACCTTAACTTAGGGATGATATGCATGATAACATCTAGGCTCGAGTCATAGTCTCCCTAGTTGTGTCTCCCTCTGTATCTGGTTAGGCTAGTCTTTCTCCCCTATTCAGGGGAACTACGTTGCCCTGATCCTCATACCAGATGAGGTACGTAGGCAGGAGGTCGTGCGAGATCTCTCCGGGCACCCTTTTCTTTTTTTGAGTGTGTTGTGCTTGACAGCTATCAGGCTCGAGTTCCCGACTCCCTGTTAGTCTGTGTGTTCACCCTTTTCTTTTTTTGAGTGTGTTGTGCTTGACAGCTATCAGGCTCGAGTTCCCGACTCCCTGTTAGTCTGTGTGTTCACCCTTTTTCTTTTTGTGTGTGTTGGCTTGACAGTTGCTAGGCTCGAGTGTCGGACTCCTTAGTAACTTGTTGTTTGTTTTCTTTCTTGTGTGTTAGGATATGGATGTAAGCCCAACGATTGACAGTCCGTATCTTATTATGTTTGCCTGTGTGGAGTCCGACGTAAGCCCAGCGATTGGCAGTCGGTTTCCTGTGTTTGTGTTCGTTGGTTCGGAATCTGATGTAAGACCAGCGATTGGCATTCGGATTCCATGTTTGCTTGTTTGTGTGTTTGTTTTGACGTCTCAGCGTCTGTGCGTGTGTTTTGTTTCGGCGTGCGTGAGCCGAACTACGGTAGCTCTGATTCTCATTCCAGATGAGATACGTAGGCATAGGATGCGATATCCTAGCGAGCCCTCTTCCCCCTTTTCCCACCTGTGTTGTCTTCAGTGTGTGTGTGTGTGTGTGATGTTTGTTTTAGCAACCTTTTCATATCTATCTGAGCGTGGATCCCGTCGAGTACGACGGATGCGTAGGGGTGCTAATACCTTCCCTTCGCATAACCGACTCCCGATCCCATTCTCTTTGGTCGCGAGACCATGTCTTTCCCAGGTTTACTTCGAGCGTTTCCTTTCCCTCTTTTGGGATAAATAACGCACGGTGGCGGCTCTGTGTTGTTTTTGTTTTAGCCCGCCGGTTGTTTTTCGCGGATGCGACACCAACCTCTCAAGGTTCTCCATATACCCAATCATCTTGAGCACATGGGGACCTACAGGGGGCCCTCAGCTAACTTGCCTTGAAAAAGGGCTTTTGAAACTTCAAACCTTCCATGTCTTGCCTGCTCTTGATAAAGCATCTTTAGGTGTCTGATCATATCGAACGCTGCCATCTTCTCATGTTTCTTTTGCAACTTCGAGTTCATGATAGCTAGCATGAGGCAAGCAGCTTCATTGGCATCACCTACATGCTTCTTATAAGCATCTCTTTCTGCCTTAGATGCAGAACTAGGAGGTTTCTCTTTAGGAACAGGTTCCTCCAAGACATACAACTTTTTATCATGCTTGAGGATAATCCTCAAATTTCGGTGTCAATCCAGAAAATTTGTCCCAAACAATTTTTCCTTATCAAGGATTGATCGCAAAATGTTGTTAGAGGTGTTTGTTCTCATGGTAATCTACATGAAAAATATAAAAATATAAGTATCATTAAAATAACATATTCAATTAGGACTTTAATTAAATATGCTCCCACTATTTTACTCAAAACAAATGACCCTCACCATTTGATTCGAAAAATCCCGTTGGAAGATTTTCTAGTGGGTCGAGATCCATATTTTAATTTGTTTTAAGTCCGTGTAGGAAGATTACACAAAACTAGGTTATTTAGGTAGGAACTCCTTCTAATTATATCTAATACAACTCTCAAATATTTTAGTTGGGTGAATAACTCCTTATTCCAATTCATCATATGGATCATTTCCAACTCTTGCTTCTAAACGTATATAATCTTATTATAATTTGTTTAGTTAAGTTTGACCCATTGTTTTAGCAGTTGGATATTATAGTTATCCCATCGCACCTTACTAATATAGAACATGCACCTCACGTAGGCGAAACCTACATTATTTGATACTAGTCTTGATGAGTGCTAAAACATGGAAAGCATAAACTTAATATTTAATTTGAGGGAATTTGCAATTATTTTGATCTCACTGGCTTATTTATCATATAAATCGTCTCTCACATGCATCAATATACATACAAAATGAAACAGTTACGGCCCCTAGCGCAATTGTTCTCCCAAGCTAATGAGAAAACCTAAGCTAACTTACTAACGATCTAAGCTTCTCCAAGCAAGATGTTCAAGGTTGTCCTCCTTTGATATTGTATTCTTCTTTTTCGTTATAACATTACATTACATAAAAGAAACTCGTTTTATATATGAGGAAGTGAGATAAGAAAATAAGTTACATTAAGAGATTAAAAGAAAGGCACGACACGCATGCCGTATTTTAAAATCCCAAAAACAAAACAAAGGAAAACTAAGGCTATAACTGATCACCACAAGACAATAATAATAAATACATTATTATTATTAATTTAAATTATGTTAATTGAATAAACCAAATTAAATTTCGGCGATTGATCACACTACGCAGAGTTAGTCGAGGGTTTTAATGAACAATTCATTTAAAACCGATACTTTAAAGCACAACTCTTGTGTAGTCACAGCCCTAATTGCATAACACTTTGATAGCACAACCCTTGTACCGTCATGAACCCTAATACAGTAATTGCATATCGTCAAACACACCTCGATTGATAATTCAGTATGATTTATCAACATGTCATTGCTTCACCATACTAATGTCGGATTCCGAAGCAAATGATCATTGATCGCTCAAAGGAATGACAATCATTAAGTGTTTGAATGAACAAAATAGAAACAGTATATCAAATATACCATATTTTGCATCAGAATTACTTATATCATATATAAAAATTGATCTATCTCATTTGTGTAACCTATGGACGATCAATGTATCGCTGCTTCACCATACAAATGTTAGACTCCAAAGCATAGTCAACATCAATCATCCAAATCATACACACATGATGCCAAATTTAATTACTCGTTTATTTTTTAATTCATTTTGTCTTTTAATCGTATTAATACAGAAAATACAGAAAGTAAACAACTATCAGATGCACGGTTTTGTAAGTGGATCTGATACCACTGAAGGAAAATTGTGATCCAAAACACAGTGAAAATTAAAAAATTTCATTTAGTGATCCTTACGAATGAGCATGACCAGTGATAGAAACCGTTACCTCTTGTGGAGATTGAAACCTTTGATGCAGATCTAAGGAGTGATCACGAGCGTTGAATGGTAACAACGCCTCTACTCAGTCTACACGAACGGATTCCTTCAGTCTCAGTGCTAGCTTCTACGAGTGAAGTCTTTGAGAGAGAGAGAGAGAGAGAGAGAGAGAGAGAGAGAGAGAGAGAGAGAGAGAGAGAGAGAGAGAGAGAGAGAGAGAGAGAGAGATAAAGAGAGAGAGAGAGAGAGAGAGAGAAAACAAAATTTCATCAAGTGAAATGCTTTTGCACAAGGGTTTTTTTATTTATAGAACCACTTGTGTGGGCTGCAAGCTAAAAAGCCCACTTAAGTGTATGTGGCACATATTTTATGGTATATCGAAAGTCACTTAAGCGCATGGTACCTTACCACAATTTGTATTCTAATTAAGTGCATCGTACCTTATGATGTTCTACAATTCACTTAAGTGCACCGTACCTTATGATGTTCCTTATTTACTCTATCTCTTATGAATCCGTCCTTTTGTGTGTGACCCTGTAGGTTTTCACGACATTGAAATTATATTAAATCACCTATTTAACATAATAAATAGTGAACGGTATCTAGCAACACATCACTGCTATCCACGACACGAAAATGTAATATGATTTTACAAAGCCTTTTTGTGATAATACTTGTGTGTACAATTACCCTTTTTGCCCTTGTGTCTATATTGAACATAAGGCATAGACCGTGTCATCCTTGTCCAGTTCAATATTGGGCCCTTAGACATTTATCTTGTTACGCAGAATGGGAAAATTCCATCTAGGTCACTCATGTCCCTCAACATGCTTCGTAGAGTACCCATCAACTGTCTTTATGGTCATCTAGTTACAGACAATGTTTGATCAGCAATAAAGCATTCGACTCTACATCTAGGATCTATAGTGGTTTCAGGTCGAAGGGTGGTATACACCACTATCATCCTGAGAATAACTTATGACACTTTGCATAACATTATATGTAGTTTTCTCATAGCGGGCCAATCTAGTATATATATATTACTCCTAATATTCATACTTATGTTTATGACTTGATAACTCTTTACCCATGATCCATGAGATGTGATCATCAGTCTATATACATAATAGTCTTAATGCTTTAATATTATCCCACTTCACAACAAATCTCGACTACAGATACTTTAAGAATAGTGTCCTTATGTTTAATGGGATCTCATGATTAAGTCACACTTGATACATTAAATGAACTAGCTGTTCTAGGGACTTTATTAAACAAACATAATAAATAAAAATCCTTTTATTATTAATAAATAATTCGATACAAGTACCAAAAGTATTGGTCTCTAGGACTTACACCAACCGATAATGCCACCACAGGTTGCTTTCTTTAGCACCATGAGATTGGGGCACCAAATACTTGAAAGAAATAACCATTGTGCTTTTTCGATCTTCCTTTCTCCATAACAACTAACATCAGAATAACAAGTAAACATAGCTTCTTTACTTTCAGAGTCTCGTCGAAATAGAATTCCATAGTTTATCCTTTTAAGTATCTTAGGATTCTTCTTGCATCCTTCATGTGTGACAACCTTGGTTCACTCATATATCTGCTCAGTAATCCGACTGAGAAGCCTATATCAGGTCGACTGTTGCATACATATCTCATAGATCTGACAATTTTTTTGAACGAAGTTGCGTCGACTTTGTCTTCTTCTCCATGCTTCTCCAACTTCAAATTTGGTTCGACAGGTAAAGATGCAGGAGTTGGATCATCCATGTTGAATCTCTTGAGTATCTCTTTGGCATACTTTCTTTGATGTAACATCATACCTTGCTTCAACATTTGAAATTCCATGCCTAGAAATTACGACAACTTTCCTAGATTCGATATTTCAAATTCCTTCTTCATTGGCTCTTTGAACTTCAACAACTTCTCCGAGCTATTTCTAGTCACTAGCAAGTCATCTATATATGAGTAGATTATTGTTATATCTTGTGCCACAACCTGAGCATAGACATCATACTCTGATTTTCATTTTACGAATCCCAATTCTACTAAGTGTGAGTCGATCTTCTTGTTCCATGACATAGGTGTCTGCTTGAGACCATAGAGCGCTTTGTGAAACTTGTATACTTTACTTTCTTCCTCCTAGATCACAAAACCAGGAGGTTGTGTGACATAGACTTCATTGTCTAAGGACCATTCAAAAATGTTGATTTCACATCTAAGTGAAATGTCTACTAGCCTTGCTTACATGCCAAGGCTACTACTAGTCGAACAGTCTCCAATCTTGCTACTGGTGCGTGTACTTCAGAGTAGTCACCTCCTTCTCTTTGAAGAAAACCTCGAGCTACAAATTGTGCCTTATATCTTTCTATCGACGCATAAACATTGTGCTTCAACTTGAACACCCACTTCACTTTGATAACTTTTGTATGTGTTGGAAATTCGACTAACTTCCACGTGTTATTTATTTCAATTGCTTGTAACTCTTCGACCATAATTGAATTCCACTTTTTATCGTTTAAGGCTTTGCTATAGTTGATTGGTTCAGCACCTGGAGTTAAGAAGAAATGAGCTAATTCTCCATATAGTGTGACTTCATCATCACCAGTCACTTCATAACCTTGAAGTCTTGTCAGACCAAATCTAGTTCTTTGAGGTCTTTGACTAGTACTAGCTACACCATATTCGACTTCGATTGTGCCAGGCATGTCAGCAACTGCTTCGATTTCGACTAGAATATCGATAGTATCTTCAATTCAACATTATTACTTGCTTCATTAAAATCATAGCTCATCAGTGTCTTGACAATTGCATCACTAGAATTCCAATCCCAGGAATAATTTTCATCAATCACAATATCTCGACTCGTCGCGATCTTCTTATTAATTATATTGAATATCTTATATGCACTAGTTTTATGATATCATACCAGAATCATAGGTTCACTCTTATCATCAAGCTTCCTTCTTCTAGCATCAGGAACATGCTTATAACAAATAGAGCCAAACACCTTTAAATTACTCACTGATGTTCGTTTTCCACTCCAAATTTCTTCAGGAACCTTGTTCTTCAACTTCTTAGTAGATCACCTATTCAGAATGTAAACAGTAGTGGAAACAACTTCACCCCAAAAGGATTTTGGCAAATTCTTCTACTTTAGCATGCATCTCTCATGGTCATGTTTCTTCTTTTTGAGATTCCATTATGTTAAGGCATGTAAGGAGAAATTACCTCATGATCAACACCATGTTCTGCACAAAACTCTTCAAGCATCTTAGATTCACCACCTCCATCTGTTTGCAGAACTTTGGTCTTCTTCTCACTGTGATTTTCGACAAGTATCTTGAATCTTTTAAAGATTTTGAATACTTTACCCTTTCGCTTGATCACATAGATCCATAACTTTTTACTAAATTCATCGACAAACGAAACAAAATACATGTTTCCCCCAATGGTATGCTCTTCAAAAGGGTCATATACATATGAATGTACAACTTCGAGTATGCAGGAGGATCTTATTGGCATAGTCGGAAAAAAAAGACTTTCTAGATTATTTTCTGACCAGACAACCTTCATAGAGTTTTTCGAGCATCTCCAGACTTGGTATACCAATTACCATATCTTGAGTAATCAGTTGATTGATTGATCGATAGTTAAAATGGCCAAACCTCAAATGCCACAACCAACTATGCTTGTAGTAGACAATCGTTTTTAGACATTGTACTTCAGTCGAACTGATCATGGTCTTAAATGTCCTGTTCTTCGACAAAGGATATTTCAAGACCAAATTATTCTGAGTGTCAAACAGTTCCAAGGCTCCATCTTTCATAATCAATGAGAAACCTTTTTCGACCAGTTGTCCAACACTTAGTAGATTGTACTTCATTCCAAGTGCATAGAGTACATATTTCATCATAGCTTTTCCTCCATTTATCCTTTGAATAACTATGTCGCCAGTATCTTTAACTTGCAACGAGCTATTATCAGCAAGTTTGACCTTTCTCTTCTTCGACAAATCGAAATCTGCTAACCATACTTTTCGACCACTCATATGATTCAAGGAACCTGAGTCGAGGAACCATATCTTGGAGTCGACATGGTCATTTGCAACTGCTGTCATAACCATCATATCTTCATAAGCATCTCAATGTTGGCGTGCAAGGTTCGCTCCTTCCTCTTTTCCTTTTGTTGCTCCCTTGTCTTTATTTTACAAACAATTCTTGGACATGTGAATCCACTTTTCAAAGTTATAACACTGCACACCTTTTTTTCTCTTTGTCTTTCTTATAGGAGTTTCCTTCTCCTCTTTTCGAGGATTCAAAATCCCTATCATCGAACTTATGCTTTTGATGGTTCAACCAATACTAATTTCTATGAGTCTTGTCTCCTTTGACTTTGAATTTGTTGGAACCAACACGCTTCTTCCAAGCCTGAGCTTATAGTACTTATATCGAATCTTGAACCCCTTTCCTTCTGACAATCCTAATCTCATGCGCCTCCAACGAACCAACCAAATCTTCTAGTTTCATGGTTTCAATATTGTTGGATTCTTGAATAGCTATGATAACATGATCGAAGTGAGAGGTCAACATACGCATTACCTTCTCAACTATCATCTTATTAGTTAGGGTTTCACTATAACCCTTCATGAGATGGACGAGATTCTGCACCTTTAACACATAACTGCAATCTTTTCATCTTCTCCCATCCACAACAATTCATACTAGCATCGCAAAGTCTACAGTTTGATGACTTTAACTTTCTCGCCTCCTTCATAGGACTTGACAAGAATATCATGTGCCTTCTTATCCGATTATGTAACACCCTAAATGTCGCATACAATTTTATATCGAATTTAGTTAAACAAAATGCAACCACTCAGGGTGTCATACACAATCAAACATAGCTTGCTCCGTAACACTGGTTGTCACATAAAAATTTAGCATTTGTCATCGCATGCTCACCTTCACTTAGGGTATCATCGTAGTGGAATCATTTAAACTAAATAAACACAATATTGCAACTCATGACATTTAGTCTCATAAACCTCAACCTTCATAACGCAACAAAATAAGTTATATTATTTAACTCATAACAACTTTGAGATCTCAACAAAACATAAATAGTAACTTATACAAAAGAAAACAAGTGAAGGCAAATGTTCTCATCCAGATGTTAGATGATAAGAGCAAAACCCTACTAATAAAACAACAAACTAATTGAAGCCACTCTTAGAGCTATCTTTCACATACTTCAACAATGATACTCATGAGTATCTGCACGATGCCCGTGTAAAGGAAATATTCAAATAAAAAGGGGTGAGGATACACATTCAATAATAACAAGCATATACTACAAGGTAGGATATCAACACATAACTCAATATACACAATCTCAAATCGCAATGTATCAATTTCATTCGCACACCAATTCATCAATCACAACTTATTAGTCAATATAACTCATTCATAGTATATCTAATCATAATCTCACACTCAAACTCATTAATCAATCATAACTCAACAATTATGCATCTAACTCATTTATGCAATGCAACTCGACTATGCAACTCTATACATATGCATGTGGTACCATGTACTCAAAAGGTTCCTTAGAGAACCGGGTCCACCCTACTCGAACATTGAATCCACCCTACTCAGATTCGAGACAAGTCACCAATCCACCCTGCTAAAAAAGTAACTTGCCTCTTTCATCAACAACAACGACATCATGAATGCATGTCAAAACACGTCAATGCAACAACAACATAATTTTTAAAGTCCCCTTCCAACAATAAACTAAGTATACATTGAACCAACAATAATATCCCTCCCTACTCGAACTGTTATTTACCAATCACATAAATAACATCAATATTATCCTCAACATAATATCACAACAACAACATAATGATCATCAACATCATACACAACAACATCATAATCATCATCTACATCATAATAACATCATCAACTATCATCCTCACACAACATCAGATACTTATCACAACTTATAACATCATCAATATTCAACATTTACATTGTTAACCAATTATAATTAATATTTTCAGCATCATAACATCATCACAAGATAACATCAACAATTATGCACAGAATCATCAATTATTCATGTTAATATGACACAATTAGCCACTGAAACTAATTCCATTTGATGGTAAGTTGTGTTAGCTTTCCAACATTTTGAACCGCGTCTCAATCTGAGTCTCAAAACTCAAGTTATGATAATTTGAATCGCAAACAACAACTCTATGTTGTCATGCTCGCCAGACGAGATATGGGTGAGACAAGTCCGTAGTAAAATACCTTGTGCTCCCCTGGAGAAGACTCAGCGAGTCAAGCTTGCCTAGGGCTCGCTCGAGAAGCTGGCAGAACCCCAAAATGCGATTATACACTACAGAACCTCCAAAATCATCCTAAATTCGACCCCAAACATCCAGAAACTTATAGCACATGAATACCACACAATAACATGTTAATTCCTATTAATGTAACATGTTATTATACTGATTTAACTAAAAAAACAGAATTATTCATGCTTTAAAAATCCCAATCTCGAAACAAAACTCATGTTTATGAACATATAACATACAAAATAATTACCCCAAATAAAGTACACGAATTCGTAAGTAATCATAGCAGAACTAAAAATCATGTTATTCATCATATTTATTATAACCCAAAGGAAGAACAAACCATATGGGAGGTTAAGGGTACTGAAGCTAGCAGAAATATACTCGAACATATCGCACGGTCGAACATACAACAGAGTCGCCATCGAACTTTATTTATTCCAAAAGGAAAGGGAAAACATCGATAAAACCCGGGGGAAAGAGATATGTTGGGTAAGGAAGTCGGTCATGCAAGGGGAAGGTATTAGCACCTTTGACATCCACGGTACTCCATGGGAACCGTTTTGATTGTTCTCGCTCAAATAGGTGTGATATCTAAGATTACTCACAAAAGAATGGGGAAAAAGGGAAAGAAATAGATAAAGTGCTCGGTGAGGATTGGGGCCCTCATGCCTACGTATCCTCATAGTGCAATGAGGAATTCAGAGCTTCGTAGTTCAAGGAACTAGAGGTGGAAGATGAAAAGAATTGTGACCAAAGTATGGTCTGAACCAAAGAATTGTGTTGTTTTGAACTCCAACAAGGGTGACACACTAACCCAAGAGTAAACAGGTATGAACCAACAAGTGAGGGCCTACAACACAGTATCACTGTATTGGAACAATCAGAAAATAAGGAATTAAGTGTTTGGGTACAAGCCAAACAACTCTTGATTCACAAAGAGATACAAGATGGAGCACAAAGAGATCGTGTATTTGGCTCAGAATAGGGAATATTGAAGGAGAAGGGCGATCCTAAACGCAACGGAATATAAAATTTCTCCTTTAATGATCCTTACGAATGGGCATGATCAGTGATAGAATTGTTACCTCTTGTGGCGATTGTAACCTTTGATGCAGATCTACGGAGCGATCACGAACGTTGAACGATGACAACGCCTCTATTCAGTCCACACGAACGGATTCCTTCAATCTCAGTGCTAGCTGCTACGAATGAAGGCTTTGAGTGAGAGAGAGAGAGAGAGAGAGAGAGAGAGAAACGAAATTGCAACTGCACAAATGCTTCTACACAAGGGTTCTATTTATAGAACCACTTGTGTGGGGTGCAAGCTAAAAAGCCCACTCAAATGTATGTGGCCCATATCTTATAATATGCCAATATCACTTAAGTGCGTGGTACCTTACCATATTTCATATTCTATTTAAGTACACCGTACCTTACGATGTTCTACAATTCACTTAAGTGCACCGTACATTACGATATTCCTTAGTTACTCCATCTCTCATCAATCCGTCCTTTTGTGTGTGACCCTGTAGGTTTTCGCGGCATTGGCAATTATATTAAATCACGTATTTAACATAATAAATAGTGAGTGGTATCTAGCAACACATCACTGCTACCCAAGACACGAAAATGTCATGTGATCTGACAAATCCTTCTGTGATAATACTTATGTGTATAATTACCCTTTTCCCCTTATGTCTATATTGAACACAAGGCATAGACTGTGTCATCCTTGTCCAGTTCAATATTGGGCCCATAGACATTTATCCTGTTACACAGGATGGGAAAATTCCATCTAGGTCACTTATGTCCCTTAGCATGCTTCGTGGAGTACCCATCAACTGTCTTTATGGTCATCCAATTACGGACAATGTTTGATCAGCAATAAGGCACTCGACTCTACATCTAGGGTCCATAGTGGTTTCAGGTCGAAGGGTGGTATACACCATTATCACCATGAGAATAACTTATGACACTGTGCATAACATTCTATATAGTATTCTCATAGCGGGTCAATCCAGTATAAATATTACTCTTAATATTCATACCTATGTTTAAGACTTGATAACTCCTTATCCATGATCCATGAGATGTGATCATCAGTCTATATACATAATAGTCTTAATGCTTTAATGTTATCCCACTTCACAATAAAGCTCGATGACGGATACTTTAAGAATAGTGTCCTTATGTTTAATGTGATCTCATGATTAAGTGACACTTGATACATTAAACGGACTATCTATTCTAGGGACTTTATTAAACAAACATAATAAAGAAAAAGCCTTTTATTATTAATAAATAATTTAATACAAGTACCAAAAATATTGGCCTCTAGGGCTTAAACCAATAAATATCACATGAAGTGAATGAGGATAGAGTATGAATGCATCATGGAGATGAACGGAATGAAGTGACCAAAGTCACAGAATTGAATATTCGGGAATAAGTGACTGAAGAAGTATTATTTTAAATCGAAGGTCAGATATACATCGGAATCCATAAGAGAAATGGAATTTGTACCATAGAGAGAAGGTGGCACGAACTACAAGTGAGGGCCTACATCACTGTATCACTATATGGTTGAGCCGAAAAAAGAAGGAATTAAATGTTTGGGGATATTCCAAACAACTATAGGTACAAATGCAGACTGTCACTATATCGCCCTTAAAGGGTATATATGGGTATCCAAAGAAATATGTATTTTGGTTTCAAAGAAACAATATGTCACTAGGTGAATGGTTCGATGATCGAAGATAGATAATGGATCATGAAAGGTATGAAAGGTGCCCTAAGGAAGAAAGAAGAAGAATAAATAAGTATGCTCGAGGAGGATTCAAAACCTCGTGCCTACGTATTCTCATCGTGCAATGAGAAAATCAGAGCAATCGTAGTTCAGCCTACTACAGCTGAAACAAAAGGGAACGAGATTGATTTCCCAGGGTCCAATACCCTTCAAGGATGAAAAGGAGTGCCAAGGTTCATGACCTTCAAGGTAAGGTATGACTACCAGAGTTTATTACTGATGGTGTCAAAGAATTTAATTTCCAAGGTTTAACACCTCACAAGGCGAAGATAATCAAGTGCCAGAGTCTATGACTCTCAGGGCTGAGAATTGAATCAAATAACCAATGTTTAAAACCTCACAAGGTAAAAGAGATAGATATGCCAGAGTCTATGACTCTCAAGGCGGAGAATCGAATAGGATAGCCAAGGTTTAACACCTCACAAGGAGAAGAGAGTTAGATACCAGAGTCTATGACTCTCAAGGCAAAGATCAAAATCGAAGAGCCAAGGTTTAACACCTTACAAGGCAAAGAAAGTCAGATACCAGAGTTTATGACTCTCAAGGAAAAGATCAAAATCGAAGAGCCAAGGTTTAATACCTCACATGGCAAAGAAAGTTAGATGCCAGAGTCTATGACTCCCAAGGCAAAGAATTGGATTGGAAATCCAAGGTTTAACACCTCATAAGGCAAAGATAGTTAGATGCCAGAGTCTATGACTCTCAATGCGAAGATCAAAATCTAAGAGCCAAGGTTTAACACCTTATAAGGCAAAGAATGGGATTAGAAGAGGGTGTAAGACCACAAGTTGCTGATAGAAAAGGATGCTCCACTATTGGGGTGTTGGAAGATTGATCGATAAAATAGGATAGATTGATAAATAAGGTAGCTCGCGAAGAATCTGGATTCTCCTACCTACGTATCCTTATAGTGAAATAAGGAAATCAGAGCTTTCGTAGTTCAGCCTACTACGGCTGAAACAAAACTGATTAAGGAGGCAAAAGAAAAGATGATAGAATGATTGTATGAAATAGTGGAATAGACTTGATAGTTACTTGATAAGAATCACACTAAAGTCTATGAGTAAAGGTGGATACGATAAGCAACAAGCCAAATGTCTCGCACCCAAAGATATCCAGAATGAGTATAGGAAAGCTCCAGTCTCGTTCCTCATTTACTACTTAAGGCTCATGGCATGTAGTTCTCATCCTAACTTTCAAGTCACGAGAGGAGAATCTTTATTGTTCTTGTATTGATGAAGACCTTATCAATCGTTTGATAGAGGTGAGTACAATGAGCATTGGGTCATTCGTCTCATACCCAAAGATATTCAGAATGGGGGTAGGAATTATCCAGTCTCACTCCTTCTCCATTTCTTAAGGCTCGTGTCGTACAACTTGATTCATGATTGATAAGTTGTTGATGTAGTACTTGCTTGTTGTATTACTGCTTTGTGAAGAGAGACTTTCCAATCGTATGATTCGAATTATGTTAAAGTCTATGAATAGGGGTGAATACGATGAGCACTGGGTCATTCGTCCCATATCCAAAGATATTCAGAATGGGGGTAGGAATTCTCCAGTCCCATTCCTTCTCTATTGCTTAAGACTCATGTGGCACACTTTGAATTACGATCAACAGGTGTTGATACCTTTGTTTTGCTTGAGAAGTAGTCCACTTTGCTATCTATGCTTGATTGATGTTGACTTGAAGTCTTGATCTTGCATTCGAAACTTAAGGTCATGAGCGTATGAGATTCAGCATATCCACGATAGCTTGAGCATAATGAACTTGCCATATCAAGTGACCAAGGGCCTTTTAGTCACTTGAATTAAGCTAGGAGTTTACAACACGATTACAAAGGATTTGGTTGACCAAAGTATCCTTTGGTCAATGCTAATTAATAGGATTAAAATAATAGTTGAATTATATATAATAATATTATTAAATTAATCAACTAAATGACATTAGATGATTTAAAACCCTAAACTAGGGGAACAGGCATTAAATCAAGAGTTTCTAATTAAGAGTCCTAAGTTAAGGGAGCATGTATTAAAATCAATATTTTAAGTCTAGGGGTAAAATGATTAATATTGAATTGAAATTTTAATCATGAAGATCAACAAGCATTAAAAGCTAAACAAATCTTATTATTCTAAAAAATCTAGAGAATTCTCTAGTCTGATTATAAACATAACAAGCTAAGTAATCTCTACTCAAAAAATAATAGTTAATCAAAACACTTCCTTACAATTCTAAAAAAACTATTAACTAATCGAATTTAAGATTTAACTCTAATTAATTCTAATCAATTAAAACTGATCAAAAATTAATATTTCTAAAAACAAACTAATTAAACTAAACAAGATGACAAATCTTAGCTAATCTAATTGAATCTCTAATCAATCTAAATAACACACAAATGTAAAAATAAAATAAGTAATGGGGAAAACCACAACATGGGCTAGAAAAGGGGGTGCAGGCCCAGATTTTGGTTGTATGTTTGGTATATTCGGACTTAGGTATGAGGTATAGGCCCAGAAAATAAGATTAGAGAGGAGGTGCAATCTCGAATATCTGAGGTACATGTGCAAGAAACGTTTGGGCCCGTTTGGACTCAAGGCCCAAGCTCCCACCAATGCAACTGAATCTGAGTCCAACGCTTCTCCATACTGCAAAACAACTTTGGCCATGCTTGTATTACAAACTCTAACTCCCTTTCAATTCCTTCACGATCTCTCAACGGCAAACACGAGCAAGGCCGAAACCGGATCTACCAAACCTATTCGTTCCGCACTTTCGTTTTCCAATGAAGCCATGAGAAACCTCAAATCCGGAACCATCATCATCCAAATTCCAGATTAAAATCCAAATCGATGGAGAGCAGATGAAGAACAAGGTGTCGAGGTTTAATCGATTTCTGAAATCAACATCTATATCTAAATCGGTTCATTATTGTGCGCGCCAAATCGAAAGACGAAACGAGGCGAACGACACAATGAACCGTGACGCAACGAATCAGGGATCGCGAGGAGTTGTGGAAGAGAATTTACCGGACTTCGTGGTGCGAACAGGTACCAATTTCTTCTTCTTTTCTTTGTTTTGATTCTCCCTTCTTCTTCTACATTTCTGCGAATTCTGAGTTCATTGCGTCATGGTACATGGTGCAGAATTGTCGTCGAGTTCTATTGGTGTGGTTCCCTTTCCTTCTTTCGAAGCCTCCTGCTACCGTGCGTATTGAATCGTTTGCGTGAGTGAGGTTAAGAGGATTGCAAGTCGTTTTTCTATTACGTTAATCGCTCATTCTTCTGCTTTGTTGATTCTGATTCGATGTGGGTGTGGTTCTTTACAGGGTGAAGGAGGCTTGGTTGCAGAATCTGGTGAGATTTGGTTGTGGCGATCAGTTGCGGAATGGAGATGTAAAATCCAGAATGAAGAGGAAAAAGATAATTGAGGAAGAAGATGAGGATGATTGAAAATTCTGCAGAATGAAAGGTGAAGTACTATTTATATCTTTCCAAAAATCAGTTAGAAATTCCAACTCAAATTCATCTAAAATTCAACTTAAATTCAGAGTTGGTTAGTAAATTCAATAAGTTAGTTATAAGTGAAATTTAAATTCAAGATGAAATGAATCTAACTTGCATTTGGTTTCAATTTTCTTGTGTTTCCTGAGTCTGGGTGAGTGGTCTGCAAGTGAAGTGTTCTGGTTTTGCTGTAGGTTAGCAGGTTTTTTCAGTTTCACATTGCTGCATTGGAGGCTTGGCTGCAGAATCTGGTGAGATCTGGTTGCGGCGTTCGGAATGGAGATGTAGAATCCAGAATGAGGAGGAAGAAGATGAGGATGATTGAAAATTCTGCAGAATGAAAGGTGAAGTACTATTTATATCTTTCCAAAAATCAATTAGAAATTCCAACTCAAATTCATCTAAAATTCAACTTAAATTCAGAGTTGGTTAGTAAATTCAATAAGTTAGTTATAAGTGAAATTGAAATTCAAAATGAAATGAATCTAACTTGCATTTGGTTTCAATTTTCTTGTGTTTCTTGAGTCTGGGTGAGTGGTCTGCAAGTGAAGTGTTCTGGTTTTGCTGCAGGTTAGCAGGTTTTTTCAGTTTCACATTGCTGCATTGGATGCCTACTTGCTAATGGATATCCAAATTTAAAGTGGTGACCTGGACTTATTAATGGATGTTGGTTGTATTAATGGACATGGTTTGGATATGGATATGAGATGGATTGGATTGTAAATTGGTTTATGGATTATTGAAGGATATTTGAAATGTTAATGGATACTTGAATTGCTTAATGGATAAATGAATATGGACTCAAAAATAATCCAAAGTTAATCTAAATATTAATTTAAAATAAAAAATCAATCAAAATCAATTTGAAAATCCAATAAACATCCATTCATATTTAAAATTAATTTGATGCTAAAGTTCGATAATTTAAAATTTGGTATTAATTTGATATCAATTTAAGGAATCTAGCACTCATTTAAAAATAAAAATCGATTAGAGTTTGAGTCGTTAGATTGAAGATCAATTAGGATTGAATTGAAATTAGATTTAAAAATCGATAAAAACTGAAATTCAACAAAGAAATCCAGAGCACTGTGATCCAAAAAGCCTAGATAATGATCGTTACTAAAGTCGAGACAACATGGACTTAGGAATGGATGGTTAACTTCGGTCAATCGGTTGACCAAGAAGTCAACAATCGACCTCAATCAACCAAGAGGCGTGAATTATGGTTTATATTAACATGAATGCATGATGCATAATGGATGAATGCAGATGAATCACAAGTCATAGATTGAATGAAAAATGTGAAAAAGAGAGGGCAAATTTTAGGGTACGACAGGTACCTCCACTCTACCCCTCCTGCTTTAACACCCATTAGAGAAGTGCATCTCCCCTTACCTTGATTTCTAGCTAGAATTATGAATTGGATGATGTTCTTCTCCTTCAAGCTCTAGCTATCCTCTTGTTCTTCTCTTTTCCCTAACTCTTCCTCTTTTTTTTTTTTTCTCTTTTTCTACGTACTGATATCACTCCCTTCTACAAACTCTCTTTTTAAAATAAAAATCCAATTCCTTCATTAGGATATTCCTACCTTACCCTCGTCTTTCTCTCTAATTCCCAACTTGCCCCCAAAATATCTACAAACTCTTATTCCTTTTTTTATTTTATTATTTATTTAAATAATAAACTAAAATATTATTTTAATTAATTAAATAATTTTAAATAAATCTACCAATTATCAATTCAATTAATTACTCTCCACACTCACATTACACTTATTTATTTATTAAATTAAAATATTCTTTATTCTAATTATCAAGATTCTAAATAGTTTATGTAAACTCCAACAAATCATAACTTATTCTCTACACCTCTATCTATAGGACACACACATACCCTCTTATTTATCTATTCACACACAATAATTAAATAAAACACACATAAATCACAATTAACTTAACTAAAATAATTTAATAAATATTGGGGTGTTACAGATTCAACATGAGAAATCTTGTCGAAATTTGCCGAATCTACCGCCAATTGAATGCAATACGCAACCTTTCAATCTTTCCTCTTTGCCTCCTTGTTTGTGACTCTTTAAGCATTATTTGCATTACTAGCAAGCTCAGGGACGCCATTAGTAACCACTTCAAGGGTTTCATGAAAGGAAAACAAAGATTGCATCTGTTTTCTGTAACACCCCGATTATCGTTAGAATAATTTAAATATTATTTAATATGATTATTTGAAGGTAAAAAGGAATTATTAAATAATATTGGGAATTATTATTATTATTATTATTATTATTATAGGTGTTATTTATTTTAATAATAATTAAATAATAAAATAAATGGAATATGAAGAGTGGAAGGGTAAAAGTGGAAATTTGATAAGAGGCCAAAGGGAGAACTCAGAGTTTTCACGTGTTGTTGCCTCAGAGTCAGAGAAAGGGGAGAAACGCTGAAGAGAAAGAGAAGGAAGAGGAAAAGGCCAAAGATTGCTCAGAGCTTCCTTCAATCCAAAGAGGTAAGGGGTCTGAACCTTATTAAACAATAATATGCTGAAAATGGTGAAATATTGGATGAACGAAATTAGGATTTTAATCGAAGGAATTCGTAGAAATATATGCAATGATGTTAGGATTTGTGAAATCGAATAGGGGACTATTGTATTAGATGATATGAGTGATTTTGTGTGAAATTTGGACTGTGGAGGGATGAATTTGGATAGATCTCGTAGCAGAGGGAGCCATTGCAGATCTGGAATTCTGGTTTCTGGTCATACGCGTATGGCACTAGGCAATACGCGTAAGAGATGGCTGGTACGCGTATGGCGCTAGGCAATACGCGTATGGATGAGGAAGATGATGTTTTGAACGTGTTTTGGTCTCTGTTGGTACGCGTATGGGAATGTGATACGCGTAGCATACGCGTATGGACATGGGTAATACGCGTATGGATTTGGTCAGGCGTGGGCAATACGCGTATGGGCATAGGCAATACGCGTATGTGCAGAATTGTGGTCTTTCCTGGACTGTTGTTGTGCAGTTTTTGTTGTTTAGGCTGAGCGAGGTAACTTAGCTGATGCATAGGATACGAGGGATCATTTCCCGTTGCTTTGAGTGGTATAGATATTAGTAGAGTGTGATAATACTGTGTTTGATTATGTGGCATGATGTGATATGCTTTTATGATAGAATGTGTTAATGATGATGATAACATGACTATATGATGCTGTTGTTGCTATGTTGATTATGATGCATGCTTGGTGTGCATGCATTCATGAAAGGCCGATGCCTAGTGATGAACGGACTGAGTTCCAATGATGTTGTTGACTCCGGGCTTGTTGAGAGGCTTGGTTCCTTACGGGGAACTCGGATTCTATGGTGATGAATCTGGGAGTGGTGATCCTGTAGTTGGTCACAAAATGGGTATACCGAGTCGTGTTGAGTCATGCATGGGTGTGTGCATTGCATTTGATATGTTGTTTTGTTGATGTTCATGAGTATGTTGATTATGATGATTATGATGAACTGTGTTGGCATATGTGAAATATATTTATGTTTATATTTCTGTCGCTATACTATTATTTAATAATGTAATTCTCACCCCTTCTGCATGTGTTTATGTTCATCTATGATGAGCAATGTGCAGATAAAGCGGAGTAGATATTGTTGAGGTTCGAGGAATAAGTGTAGAGTTATTCTACAGAGTCGAGTCAAATGCTCTGGTCATGTGACACCGGGATTATGGGATTCGATAGATACTATAATATTTTTTACGTTGTCTATGATGACTAATGTTGAAATGTTTTGTTTAGATAATGTTGAAACATTATTATGAATTGTTATATGATGAATTATAATATTTGTGTTGTTGTCCGCTGCGAAGATTTAAATATTAAATAATATATGTTATGTTGAAATGGAATAAGTGTTATGTTGTAAGGAATGTAAACTCTTCTACATGTTGTACTCTGATAATATAATTAAATATGTCGTTCGGGTAGAAGGGTGTTACATTAGTGGTATCAGAGCATGGTCAGTCCAGTCGAGTCATAATGTGAGGTTTTCCCTGTTGGTCGATTAGTGTAAATGACACTGTCGATATTTAACGGTTGTGGTTGTGTTGTGCAGAGTATGGCTGGAGAAAATGACCGTGCGATTGCTGAGGCTTTGGCTGCTATGGCGCAGGCTATGCAGGCGCAGCAGAATCCGCCGGTCGACGAGTTTAGGAATTTGGGAAGGTTTCTGAAGAATAACCCTCCTACATTCAAAGGGCGCTATGATCCAGATGGTGCTCAGATTTGGCTGAAGGAAATTGAGAAGATTTTCCGGGTGATGACGTGTACTGAAGCACAGAAGGTGCAGTTTGGTACGCATATGTTATCTGAAGAGGCTGAAAACTGGTGGGATAACACTCGCCAGAGAATTGAAGTACCAGGTGCTGAGATGACTTGGGAAAGGTTCAAGACGGCCTTTCTGGAGAAATATTTTCCTGCTGATGTGCGATGTAAGAAGGAGATGGAATTTCTAGAACTGAAGCAGGGTAACATGTCTGTTGCTGATTACGCTTCGAAGTTTGAGGAGCTGGTGCAGTATTGTCCTCATTATAATAATGCTGATGCTGAGGAATCCAAGTGTGTCAAGTTTGAGAACGGGTTGCGTCCCGAGATCAAACAAGGCATTGGTTACCAGGAGATTCGTAGGTTTCCAACACTGGTTAATAAGTGCAGGATATTTGATGAAGATAGCAAGGCTAGAACTGCTCATTACAAGAGTCTTAGTGAGAAGAAGAATAAGGATCGTGGTAGTCCTTATGCATCTCCGAATGGTAAAGGTAAGCAAAAAGTGGTAGATGAGAAGAAGCCAAGTGGGGGAGGATCTCCCATAGCTGGTAAATGTTTCAAGTGTGGCGAGCCAGGCCACCGTGCTGATAGCTGTACCAAGAAAGTGCTGAGATGTTTCCGATGCGGTCAGGCTGGTCATAGAGTTACGGAATGTAAGGATGCTGGTCCGACATGTTTTAATTGTGGCGAGAAAGGCCATATCAGTTCGCAGTGCTCGAAACCGAAGAAGGCGGCTACTGCAGCTCATACTACTGGTAGGGTGTTTGCTCTGAGTGGGGCTGAAGCTCCTAAAGAAGATAATCTGATTAAAGGTACTTGCTTGATTAATAATGTTGAATTGCTTGCTATTGTTGACACTGGTGCTACTCATTCGTTTATTTCGTATGAGTGTGCGACCAGGATTGGTGTGATTATGTCGTCCCTAGGCGGAAGTATGGTGATAGATACTCCTGCTAATGATTCTGTGAAAACTTCTGTTGTCTGTCGAGGTTGTCATTTGACGATCTTTGAGAGAGAGTTCGTGGTTGATTTGGTGTGCTTGCCCTTGCACCAAATTGATATTATTCTGGGAATGAATTGGCTAGAATTCTATGGCGTGTTTATCAACTGCTATAGGAAGACGGTGCGGTTTTCTGAAGTTGGTGAGAATGATGAGGCAAGATTTCTATCTGCTAGGCAGGTGGGGGAATTTGTGAAAGATGAAGCTCAGATATTCGCTTTATTTGCGTCTCTGCAAACGGATAAGAAAGTGGTGAGTGTAGATTTGCCTGTTGTCTGTGAATTTCAGGATGTGTTTCCGGAGGATGTAAGGGAATTACCTCCAGAACGTGAAGTCGAATTTGCCATTGACTTAGTACCAGGTACGAGTCCGGTGTCGATGTCTCCTTATAGAATGTCGGCAACTGAATTAGTTGAATTGAAGAAGCAACTTGAAGAATTGCTTGAGAAGAAGTTTGTGCGTCCAAGTGTTTCTCCTTGGGGTGCACCAGTATTGTTAGTGAAGAAGAAAGAAGGTACGATGAGGTTGTGTGTCGATTATCGGCAGTTGAATAAGGTGACTATCAAGAATCGGTATCCATTGCCGAGGATTGATGATTTGATGGACCAGTTGGTTGGAGCGCATGTTTTCAGTAAGATTGATTTGCGGTCGGGTTATCATCAGATCCGAGTGAAGTCAGATGATATTGCGAAGACTGCTTTCCGTACGAGGTATGGTCATTATGAATACACTGTGATGCCGTTCGGTGTGTCTAATGCTCCAGGTGTGTTTATGGAATATATGAATCGTATATTTCATCCGTACCTTGATAATTTTGTTGTGGTGTTCATAGATGATATATTGATATATTCTAAGACGGAAGAAGAGCATGCAGGACATCTGAGAATTGTTTTGCAGGTGTTAAGAGAAAAGAAATTATATGCAAAGTTATCTAAATGTGAGTTCTGGTTGAAGGAAGTGAGTTTCCTTGGCCATGTGATTTCGAGTGGTGGGATTTCTGTTGATCCGGCTAAAGTTGATGCTGTATTACAGTGGGAGACTCCGAAGTCTGCTACTGAGATACGCAGCTTTCTGGGGTTAGCTGGTTATTATCGCAGATTTATTGAGGGCTTCTCTAAGTTGGCATTGTCGTTGACGCAGTTGACTAAGAAGGGTCAAGTGTATGTGTGGGATGCAGCTTGTGAAGCGAGTTTTGTGGAGTTGAAGAGGCGGTTGACCAGTGCTCCAGTGTTGATCTTGCCTAATCCTGGTGAGTCCTTCGTTGTTTATTGTGATGCTTCTTTGATGGGTCTTGGTGGTGTTTTGATGCAGAACGGTAAAGTTGTAGCTTATGCTTCTAGACAGTTGAAAGTTCATGAGAGGAATTATCCTACGCATGATCTAGAACTTGCAGCTGTTGTATTTGTGTTGAAAATGTGGAGGCATTATCTGTATGGTTCCAGATTCGAAGTGTTCAGTGATCACAAGAGTCTGAAGTACCTGTTTGATCAGAAAGAGTTAAATATGAGGCAGAGAAGGTGGTTAGAATTACTGAAGGATTTTGACTTTGAATTAAGTTATCATCCCGGTAAGGCTAATGTAGTTGCAGACGCGCTGAGTAGGAAGTCTCTACATATGTCTATGATGATGGTTCGGGAGCTTGAGTTAATTGAACAGTTCCGTGATATGAGTTTGGGTTGTGAAGTTTCCGCTGATAGTGTAAAGTTGGGTATGCTGAAGTTGACTAGTGGAATTCTGGAAGATATTCGGAATGGTCAGCAAGTTGATGTCGCTCTAGTTGATCATATTACTATGGTTAACCAGGGTAATGGTGGTAATTTTGAGATTGATGAGAATGGCATCCTGCGATTTAAAGGTAGAGTTTGTGTTCCTGAGGTGTCTGAATTGAAAAAGAGTATTCTTGAAGAGGGCCATAGGAGTGGATTGAGTATCCATCCAGGTGCAACTAAAATGTATCAAGATTTGAAGAAGTTGTTTTGGTGGACTGGTATGAAAAGAGATGTTGCTAAGTTTGTGTATGCCTGTTTGACTTGTCAGAAGTCAAAGATTGAACATCAGAAACCGGCAGGTATGATGCAACCTTTGAAGATTCCTGAATGGAAGTGGGATAGCATTTCCATGGATTTTGTGACGGGATTGCCGAGAACAGTGAAAGGTAATGATTCTATTTGGGTGATTGTGGATCGATTGACTAAGTCGGCGCATTTCTTGCCGATGAAGATTAATCACTCTTTAGAGAAGTTGGCAGAGTTGTATATTGAGGAGATAGTGAGGCTGCATGGTATTCCATCCAGTATTGTGTCTGATAGAGATCCCAAATTTACTTCTAGATTTTGGGAAAGTTTACAGAAAGCGTTGGGAACTAAGTTGAGGTTGAGTTCAGCTTATCATCCTCAGACTGATGGTCAGACCGAAAGAACTATCCAATCCTTGGAGGATTTGTTGAGAGCTTGTGTGTTGGAGCAGAGTGGTTCTTGGGATAGTTATTTGCCGTTGGTGGAGTTTACTTATAATAATAGTTTTCATGCTAGTATCGGTATGGCTCCATATGAAGCATTGTATGGTAGGAGGTGTAGAACTCCATTGTGTTGGTATGAATCAGGTGAGAGTGTTGTACTCGGACCTGAGATTGTGCAGCAGACGACTGAAAGGGTTAAGATGATTCAGGAGAAAATGAAGATTTCTCAGAGTCGTCAGAAGAGTTATCATGATAACAGGAGAAAGGCACTTGAGTTCCAAGAGGGAGATCATGTGTTCTTGAGAGTTACTCCGACGACGGGTGTGGGTAGAGCTTTAAAGTCTAAAAAGCTTACTCCGAGGTTTGTGGGTCCGTATCAGATTTTGAAGAGGGTTGGGGAAGTGGCGTATCGGATAGCTTTACCGCCGTCGCTTTCTAATCTGCATGATGTGTTTCATGTATCTCAGTTGAGAAAATATATTACGGATCCTTCGCATGTTGTTCAGTTGGATGATATCCAGGTGAGGGATAATTTGACCGTTGAGGTGTTGCCAATTCGGATAGATGACCGAGAAGAGAAGACCCTGAGAGGTAAGAAAATTGCTCTAGTGAAAGTTGTTTGGGGAGGTCCAGCTGGTGAGAGCTTGACTTGGGAGCGTGAAGATCAGATGAAGGAGTCGTATCCGGCTCTATTTGCTTGAGGTATGTTTTCGAGGACGAAAACTCTTTTAGTGGGGGAGAGTTGTAACACCCCGATTATCGTTAGAATAATTTAAATATTATTTAATATGATTATTTGAAGGTAAAAAGGAATTATTAAATAATATTGGGAATTATTATTATTATTATTATTATAGGTGTTATTTATTTTAATAATAATTAAATAATAAAATAAATGGAATATGAAGAGTGGAAGGGTAAAAGTGGAAATTTGATAAGAGGCCAAAGGGAGAACTCAGAGTTTTCACGTGTTGTTGCCTCAGAGTCAGAGAAAGGGGAGAAACGCTGAAGAGAAAGAGAAGGAAGAGGAAAAGGCCAAAGATTGCTCAGAGCTTCCTTCAATCCAAAGAGGTAAGGGGTCTGAACCTTATTAAACAATAATATGCTGAAAATGGTGAAATATTGGATGAACGAAATTAGGATTTTAATCGAAGGAATTCGTAGAAATTATATGCAATGATGTTAGGATTTGTGAAATCGAATAGGGGACTATTGTATTAGATGATATGAGTGATTTTGTGTGAAATTTGGACTGTGGAGGGATGAATTTGGATAGATCTCGTAGCAGAGGGAGCCATTGCATATCTGGAATTCTGGTTTCTGGTCATACGCGTATGGCACTAGGCAATACGCGTAAGAGATGGCTGGTACGCGTATGGCGCTAGGCAATACGCGTATGGATGAGGAAGATGATGTTTTGAACGTGTTTTGGTCTCTGTTGGTACGCGTATGGGAATGTGATACGCGTAGCATACGCGTATGGACATGGGTAATACGCGTATGGATTTGGTCAGGCGTGGGCAATACGCGTATGGGCATAGGCAATACGCGTATGGGCAGAATTGTGGTCTTTCCTGGACTGTTGTTGTGCAGTTTTTGTTGTTTAGGCTGAGCGAGGTAACTTAGCTGATGCATAGGATACGAGGGATCATTTTCCGTTGCTTTGAGTGGTATAGATATTAGTAGAGTGTGATAATACTGTGTTTGATTATGTGGCATGATGTGATATGCTTTTATGATAGAATGTGTTAATGATGATGATAACATGACTATATGATGCTGTTGTTGCTATGTTGATTATGATGCATGCTTGGTGTGCATGCATTCATGAAAGGCCGATGCCTAGTGATGAACGGACTGAGTTCCAATGATGTTGTTGACTCCGGGCTTGTTGAGAGGCTTGGTTCCTTACGGGGAACTCGGATTCTATGGTGATGAATCTGGGAGTGGTGATCCTGTAGTTGGTCACAAAATGGGTATACCGAGTCGTGTTGAGTCATGCATGGGTGTGTGCATTGCATTTGATATGTTGTTTTGTTGATGTTCATGAGTATGTTGATTATGATGATTATGATGAGCTGTGTTGGCATATGTGAAATATATTTATGTTTATATTTCTGTCGCTATACTATTATTTAATAATGTAATTCTCACCCCTTCTGCATGTGTTTATGTTCATCTATGATGAGCAATGTGCAGATAAAGCGGAGTAGATATTGTTGAGGTTCGAGGAATAAGTGTAGAGTTATTCTACAGAGTCGAGTCAAATGCTCTGGTCATGTGACACCGGGATTATGGGATTCGATAGATACTATAATATTTTTTACGTTGTCTATGATGACTAATGTTGAAATGTTTTGTTTAGATAATGTTGAAACATTATTATGAATTGTTATATGATGAATTATAATATTTGTGTTGTTGTCCGCTGCGAAGATTTAAATATTAAATAATATATGTTATGTTGAAATGGAATAAGTGTTATGTTGTAAGGAATGTAAACTCTTCTACATGTTGTACTCTGATAATATAATTAAATATGTCGTTCGGGTAGAAGGGTGTTACATTTTCTCCATCGGATCCAATTCTTGCCGTCAAGAATTGAAAGAGAATTCAGAATACCATTAGTACCATTCATCTTTACAACGATTGATTAATAACCCACAATTTCAGAAACACGATCATTGACGTGTGATTCTTGAAAACACGATCAAAAACCTAACCGGAGCTCTAAATACCAATTTGTTAGTGTGTGAGGCACTTTTAGTAAGGAGAGAGAGAGAAAGAGAGAGAGAGAGAGAGAGAGAGAGAGAGAGAATAAAAAAATAAAGATTACTATTATTGAAGAATGATTGTGATACAAAACTGAATTACAAATTATCTATTTATATACACCTAAGTGACTTGACTACTAAGTAATAAATATAACAACCCTAAACCCTAATTATCGTTTGAGCTTTGGTCACACACAACTTGAATTATATTATATCTCAACATATAGAGCATAGAGGTCAAATGAGAACCCCCACCTACGTAGCAATCATTATAGCCTAAAAACCCAACCTTGGTGCAAGGGTATGAAAGAAAGAAATATTTTTTTTCCGTGTCTAGACAGACCAGAGTCAAGGAATGAAATCTCTTTGAACAGTGTCATCCTTACTACTCCTCGTTAGGCATCACAAAAAGTTAGAAGCAAAAGTTGCATACCCCGACACCAAGTTTGGTTTTTTGGGCTTTGACGGCTGCTGCATATGTGTGGGATTGTGTACGACCTCTACAATCTACACACATTCATTCAACTCTCTAATGACTTCTACATGTCTATGGATTGTTACCAACGTACCTTTTAGGAGAACTTTTGGTTCTTGATCACCGTTGAATAGAAGAGAACCTCTAGAATCTCCTAATCATGGAAGAGAGCCCCTTGATTTCGGGAATGGGTCCCTCCCCTCTAAGATTGAAAAATAGATGATCATTAGTGAATAAGATGCAATTATAACGTCTTGGTGTGGGTGTATGTTCCTCCACAATCTCATTAGTCACATTATGTCACTGATTTTGGTTTATGGAGGTCACACATGCCACATGTCAATATCGTCATAAGTTCTCCATTATATCCAAAACCAAAAATGGTCATGGAAACGTTAAATTCATTTCCCAAAGACAACGCCAATGATCCAATCAAACTAACATTGATCTATAACATTCTGAGACGTGGTATACCTACAAACACTCTAGCAATCATGTCAATGAAAATCGTGAGTGTAAGATTTACGATTAGAATTGTGTGTGAGTCATAAGTTAAGCTTTAGCCAAGTCTAATACCGTTTAAGTTTTAGTCAAGTCCAAAACATTATATATAATTTTTTAATATTAATTTTCCATTCATAATTATACGTTTTTAAATAAATTTTATTTTAATTCATAATAAACACATTCATCATTAAATTTACCATTCAATTGAAACACATACATAATCCAAAATCTGTCACTACATGGGTAAAGAATGAAACAATCTCTCAACATTTTTTCATAAAGTCCAAAATATTACAAAAACAAATGGCTTAAGCAAAATGAAAGCCCATCTAACAAATCCAAGAAATAGTTAATGCGCGTGACACAATGACCCTTAAAAATGAACATCACATGTGGTGGGTTCAAATGCATTCATTAGCTTGGTCCCATTAGAACAAAAAGGAACATCAATCCCACATTTAATGTTACTCTTATTATCTCCAAAAATATAATCACCAAGCCTAAACCTCATCTTAGTGTATAATTTCACATCAATATGAAAAACTCCTTCTTTCTTGTCATGTTCAAAATCAGAAACTTGATCTTGATCAAAAACCACAACACGTTGCCCTGAGAAAACACCACTCATAAGGTTCGTGCTTTTGGTGTATTGACGGAACGAATTTAACCACGTTATAATGTCGGTTGAAGCGAACCTTGTTCCGTGGTAGGACACATGTCCCTCAACTTCATCGTAGTAAAAGTTGAGTTTTTTGTTTGGGTTACGTGCCGTGAAGTTAAGTACGAGGTTGTAACGGAGTGTGTTGGTGGTGGTGGTGTAGTTGAATTGGGTGAGTTTTGCTTCTTTGACACTGAATTTGAAGGCTCGTGGTTGGACGATGAGGGAGAAAATGAGGTATATGAGACCAACGAGGATGATTATTGCCAAGAGAAGCTTCCAAATTATGCTGAAGAGGCAGCAACAGCATCTTCTACATCGGTTGTGCGGCTGCACCGGTGCCATAAAACTGCTGAAAATTATGAAATTGATAATTTTGATAAATTATGAAAATTATTAAAGTGTGCTTTGTGGTGAGTGGGATGGTGTATATATAAGCATGTAAACAAGTGGGATAAAGGACGTTGAAAAATTTATTGAAGTAGGTGTGCTGTTTAGTTATTTTGTTATGCAGAAATTGAAGCTTCTATGTGTTGATCTATATAGGGTACAGACAGTTGATTACAATCTCCTATTAATATTGGTAAGATATTATCCTCCCGCACATGTAAATATATTTGATAAGTTATAAAATATATTTAGATTCATGTAAATATATTTGATAAGTTATAAAATATATTTAGATTCAGTGATAAATTTGAAAAGAATTAATTAATCATGAAATGTATTTAGGTTCGTTCTTCTTTCCTACTTTTTACTTTTGTCTATCTAATAGAAAAGATATTTATCTATAAAATGTTATCTACAATTTGAAAGTCTCATTAATGTTCTTCATACATGATCTCTATAAATATTAATTTTAAAAATATAATAAAAAAATATATATTAAATTTAAAAATAAGGATTTAAATTACACGTAATCCAATGGAAATTCCACCGGAGACCATCTATTCCCATAAAATACTATCTACAATTTGAAAATGTAATATAATATTGATTTCTACATTAACCATTTCATTATATTTTTTATTCAAAATTGAAGTTCTATGACAAACTTAATCGAATTTGTCATTGACATTTCAATAATAAAAAAACTTAATGAAATTTAAGGAGACTTATATATACATATGTAATTCTAAGGGTTCGGAGTTTTGATTTTCTATTTTTAAAAATGATTTTATAAATCAATTTTAAAAAATTGTTTTTAAAAAAATTAATAGAATAAAATCTGTTTGGTAGCTCTGTTTTTAAAAATCGTTTTAAAAATTAAAAACTTAAAAATTTGTTTGGAGAAATTGATTTTGGTTTCTAATTTTTTTTAAAAATGAATATCTTAAAGATCCTAAAATCTAATCTTTTAGGTCTTATAGTAAAATAACTCTAATACAAATCACAATTATATATAATTTTATCAATCGGATAAGATAAGTTAATAAAAAATCTGAATATTTAAAATTTTCTATTTTAATATTTTATTAATCATTTGAATATATATATATATATATATATATATATATATATATATATATATATATATATATATATATATATATATATATATATATATATATATATATATATATATATATATATATATATATATATAATATCGTTAAAAATTAAATGACTCTATCTTAGCAAAACTCATATATAATATATTTATTTATAATTAATTTAATTTTTTTATAACATTCAAATCAATGTTATTTAATTTATTTTAGAATCTACAATAATTTTTAAAATAAATAAAATATCAAAATAAAAATTAAAGTACTAAAGTATTTGGTACTGTAATATAACGGAGCAACATAGAACCAATAAAAATTAAGGGATCTAAAATAAAATTTAAATATAATTAAGACTTTAAATAAATAATGCCAAATAAAAGATATAATAATTTTTATGAGTCATCAAATATGGACTATATTAAAAAAAGATAAACTTTACCAATTTAAATATATTTTTATAAATTTTACTTTTGATTAAAAATAATCAATTGAGAGAGTTCTATATTAAAGTGAATTTTTTTCTACGATTAAAAATGGATAAAACGTTTGATACAGTAAAAAATTTCACAAATATGTTAAAACAAAATTAGAAAAACACAAAACATGGTTATCTTGATGCTGTATTAAAAAAATTCACTTGCAAAAACAAAATAAAAAATAAAAATTTTAACATATTTACGGTAATGCCATTAATGAAAAATCATTATTTTCCGAATATTTTCAAAACACCAAATAGAAAAGAAAAACATCTAAAAGATGTTTTCACTTTTTAGTTTTTAAAAACAGAATACTAAAATTAATTTTGAAAACTCTATGATAGAAAAGTATTATCAAACAAATTTTTAGTTTTATAATTTTTGAGAACTAAAATACAGTTTTTGGAAATCAATTCAAACAGGTCCTAAGTATTTTAAGTTGTTTCAACGCACAAAAGCACGAGAGAAAAGAAAAAAAGGAAATTATATGGTTACTATAGATATATAATCCATTAAATAACAAAAAAAAAACACATTGTGAGCTATTAAGTGAAATACATAAAAGCTTCAAATAAATACATTGACCAAGCTTTCAAAAAATTTCGCATAAAAAGTATAATTCTAGTTACTTACAATTTATTAATTTATATTACATGACAATAAAATGATATTAATTAATGAATTTACATTATATGAGATTAATTTGCATTACATTGTCAAATAATACTTATAAAATGCGCTCATTATACAAATATGCTAATAATTATTATTAACTGCATGACATGACATTATAATGATATTTTATACTAATTGTTACAAAAAAAAAAAAACTTTTTATAATTACCGTTTCTTTCCTAATAAATTTTTTTGCACTAAATTTGTTTTACACTACAAATTTATAAGTTATATGTGATTCTATTTATATAGAAAAATATTACACTACAAATTTATTTAGACTTTTACACCTATGAAATTAGTTAGAATTAGAGGACAAAAACAAAACAGAGTAAAATTGTAGAATCTAAGCATAAAACTCATTAGAATAAATAAAATTCAGAGGGAAATCGTTAAATTTCAGATTCTATAATCCACTAATATATAAACTTTTCAATACAATAATATTCACTCATTTCTCACAATAATGCATAACAATTCATCACATTCTTGAAAATTTATACCATATTACTTTAATATTGAACTTTGGTAAACTGAAATTCTATTCTAGTTTATACAACAGTTAATATAATATAATTGCTCAAAGAAAAAGAGAAGTCCACTTTCCATATGCATTGATTTTTACGGTCCCAAAATTAGCATTGGTTAAAGTTAGGATCCGTTAAAGTTAGGAGATCAATTTTGTTCTTTCTAGATTCAAGTGTAATAGCGACCTACTATTTCATTTTTTACGATAAATAAATATAACTCATTAAAAGATAAATTGCATAAAACTACGTGGATAACGAAAAGGAGATACCATTCGATTAGGTGCATTTGTTTGATGAAATTCCCACTTAACACCTATATCAAAAGATGTAGTCATTGATATTTCCCAATTGATGTAGGTTTACCACTTAACACCTATATCAGAAGATGTAGCCATTGATATTTCCCAATTGATGTAGGTTTACCACCAGGACCATAGGTTATATCAATACTTCCATACTTATTTTCAATCTAGCTAGCATAAAGAAAATAACATGTCCAACCTAATGAAAACTATGAATGAGAGAGTGAAAGAACCTACACACATAAAATCAGACCAACGCATAACAATAACATAATATACTCTGACATATGTGAGTCATCTATGATGCAAAATAAAATTGATCAAATTGAGCTTAGCAAAATATTAGGGATACACGTAGAGATGCACATTTCACTTGATCAAATCGAAACACTGTCGAGTCCATAATAATATGAGATTAGTCAGAATCTTCATATATATAGCATCCTGAATTACTTCAGAATTGTCCACTGTTCTGTTAAAACCTTCATACAGAGGAATACTTGAACATACACACATAAAATCATACCAACACGAAACATCAACATAGTCAACTCAGACAGATGTAAGATAGAAAATAGTAGCATTTAAAACAAACAAAAAAAGATATTTTATGTTTTAAGTAATCAGTACCTTAATAATTCTTAAGCGCAACTTAAAATAGAAAAAAGTAGCATTAGCATTCTCATAAGTAAGGGGTGTATATGCATTCATTATTGAACAATTATTATCATATGTCAATATGTTGAAGGCTCTGCAAAATATTAAATAGATATACACATTATGCTCTCAATGTCAAAAAAATCAGCATAATACATATGGTACTAAATTTTTAGTGAATGCACTAAATTAAATGTCTATGTTATGCTCTCAATGTCAAAGATTCAGCATAATACATATGGTGGAAGTATGATTTGCACTCAATGACCCAATCATATATCTATGTCACTCAATGACAAAACCTCAACAAAAACACACGTTCTATTCAAGCAATGGTGTTCTAACAATAACGATGGTGGAAGTATGTTCTATGCATTAATAAGTCATTCCAATGTATTAACTAGTCTTAATAAAAAAAGAATAACGCAATCTAACAAAAATGCAGGTTTGATTTAAGCAGTGATGGAAAAAAGCATTCACCAATTCTCAAACTATGTATTTCTATCTACAACAGTTAGTATGTATATTGTCATACCCCAAAATTTACTTTTCATCTAACCTATAACTTGAGATCCATCTATACTCATCCATTTCTCATTAATGTGCATCATTCATTCAGAATTAATATTTGCTAACAAGTATCATAGATTCAAGGTTTGTGGCTAATGAAAATTAGGGTTTTGGCTTGAAGATTATGGTATTACTCATCATGTGGGTTGGAACCCTAATTGCTTGATTCTTTGGGACTTTGACTCTTGAAGTTTATATATCTGGGAATCCAAACTCTAATTCTTGACTATGCTACCATGGGACATTGTGATTGTCTCTTCAACATTGATTTGATCATCTAAACCCTAATTGTGTACCACCTTGGTGTGAGTTTGCTTTTGAGTCTTGTTTCCTGCTTTGGGTAATCTTGGGAATCATATTTCCTTGTGGTCCATTTGTCTGAAGCATTGTCACCCATTTTGACATCTTTGGACCATATGATTTGCAACCCTAAGTCCTTGATCATCATTTGACCTTGTGCTTTTCCCAATAACTTTGACTTGAGCATAAAACCCTAGCTAGAGAAGCTCAACATTGTGACTTATACTTTGATCTTGTGATTGTGTATGGAACCTTGATTCATGGACTAGTTTAGTTGGTCCATTTGGTTTGATTGCTTGACCTTTTTTTTATGGTCATTCTGACATATTGCTTTGTTTCATCCAAGTTTGTTCATGCTTGCATTCATAGTCTTAGTCCATTGATTCTTTGTTTAGGGTGCATTTGTGGACTTAAGTTTGTAATTCCTTAATTCATCCATTGGATTTGTGGTCCATTACATTCCTAGGTCCTGATTTCATCCATATTCATTAATATGGTTCAAATCCATCCATTCAAATTCATGGCGCATGTTTCAAACTAAAAATATATATTTGAACTTTGGTTTTATTTAACTAAAAGGCCATTGTCTCAATTTATATACAAATATACCGTTTACAAGTGCATACAAAGAAAATAATACAAAAATATCATTTTAACCCAAAAGGTTGACTTTGGTCAACAGTTGACTTTTTAGTCAACTTTGACCAAAGTCAACACATGTTTCCTAAAGTCTTGAACTTTATAATCTTCACTCTTCATGCTTCATTCTCCATTTCATCCATTTTCCATTCATGTGGTTTACCATTTCAAGCAAGCATGTTTTTGCTCTTAACCATGACCATGGTGAAGCTTCGATTCAATGCACATCAGCCCTCATACAAATCAACAACCCAATTAAGATTCATACAAGCCCATAACCATGTACATGACATTACATTCAAAAGCAACCATGGCATGTAACAAGTAATCACGAACAGTCCCAATGGCATGTAACAAGTAATCACAAACAGTCCCAATGGCATTCAATCATACATAACAAGGTGCTTACTAACATTGCATATTTAGCAACATCCAACAAAACAACCATTCAAACAGTACATTAGCACATCCTTTCATTCACTCATAACAATAACATCAACAAAATGTGCATCATAGTTCTATCTGGTGTATTTATTGCACAGTAGAATAATGAATACAATGCAGCCACGTGCCAATTTGAATTCAGGACAAGGAAATATGAACTTCATTCAAGGAACTAACATTAGCTTCTTATCTTCACAAGCTGGTACAACATTCCTGCAGCATACAATACAACAACGGCAAGGCATTTCCAAACAACTAGCAGAATTTTCATCAACCAATAAACATAACCAAAACCATTTCAACTTCATTCTTCTAACCACTAGATAAAACCAATTAACCTTTCACTGTGAATTAGTAAATCACTAGTAGCTAACCTATTAACACTAACTATTACAATTAACAAGTTAACTTGATCTAATGGTTCAAAACTTACAACTAACTAGCTCTCACTTCACAACTAACAAAAGGTTCCTAACAGATCCAACCTGCAAAATTTGATAAAAACTCAGTCCAAATCGATTAACACATTGCATTTCAATAGTCTGCATAAACTAAAGCAGTTCAAGATAGCATTTTAATTCCACATACATTTTAATTTTATTTGGCATTCGAACAACATTGCATTTCAGAACTTCATCACCTTTCAACTTTATAGAACAAATTTTGTGTCTATTGGAACAGATGCATTTCACTTTCATTCCATTCAAACTTCATTTAACACTTCAAATTCATTAAAATAGATCAACACACAAAATAGCATTGACATTTCATTACAATTTCATTTTGAATTCCAATTTAATTTCGCACTAACAACTTGTTTGCATTTGTAACTAACTACTAACCAATTGATAATTTCAAGTGAATTTCAAGGGAATTTTCATTTTCATCTCGACCTGAATTTCTAACAAAATTTAACAGAACTGCTAACAATTCATTACTCTAACTAATTCCTAATTTGTAACCGACTCATTGTGAATTTCAAGGGGAATTTAGAATTCATTTCACTGACATTTAGGTTAAATTTCTAACTATATTCGGAGGGAAGCATGCTATAAATACTCACCTGGTGTAGATTAGAGAGGGATCGGTTTTTCAACAGAGAAATCCACAACTGAAACCTTAAAAGTCCTTCACTCTCTTTGTTCTCCATCTTCACTGAGAGTACCATAAACACCATTAAATCTTTTCCTGGCAGCTTCAACCCCACCCTGCATCATCTTCTGACTTCCTCACTTCTAACGATCCTGCATCTTCAATATTGAGCTTGCAATTCCACAAGCATGTCAGTCAGCACACTGGACAATCTGCGACAAACAAGAAGTGGAAGAATAACGGAGGAAGAAGAAAAAATAATCACTACCTGTGAAGCCATCGTCTCCGCGTCGAAGTCCGTAAGTCCACATTCTTGCATCCATCCGTGTTTAGTTAAACTTGATTTGCCTGAACCGAATCCTTGACGTGCAAACGCAATGATGTTGAGATTGAATCCACGATGCGATGCTGACGCGAAGATGTTGGTGAATCCAAATCGTGATGCTCCACGACGCCACAACACCCGAAGTTGAGATGATGATAAATGAACGTGATGAGATGCAAACCATGGCTGATTGAGGAAGATCGTGAATCCGTGAAGGACCGTTGAACTGCGACGTCAATGTTGCGCTACCTTGATTCGAACGCGAGGTCTGGATTTGAATATGAGGTCGTGAAGACGAAGCACAATGTTGTGTTTTATTCGATCTTTCTTCTTTCTTATACTGAAACGACGTGAACCATGGCCGCTACGAGGAAGACGCGAATCCGTGACGATTGATGAACGTAGAATCTAAAGAGCAAAAATGCATTATCGTGACGTGATTGCTTCTTCTTGTTGGAACCAAAGCCTCGTTCGAACACGATTGATGAGGAGGAAGCGACGCTGAGATGGTTAATGCGTGTTGCAGCTTATTTGGTTGATAGGCCTAAGACCCATGATGTCGCCATTCACTCCCCTATTCAACTTTGCACCCCCTTCACAAGGTTGGGCTTAGATTGGGCCTCTGAGCCCATTCCCTTCACAAACCCTTGTTCTTTTAATTTTGCACCCACATTAGACTTTAGTTTAATTAGGATTGATGTTTGTTAATTTAGGTTAATTAATTTCTTAGAATTTCTATTAGAGTCTTAGAATTTTAATTAGGCTTTAGAATTTTAAATAGAATTTAGGATTTATTAGAATTTAGAATTAGTTTAGTTTTAATTAGATTTTGATATAGAATTTTAGTTAGAATTAATTAGGAAGTAATTAGATTTTGATTAATTTTAGAATTTAGGCAATTTCTAGACATTCGCTTGAAGTAAATTCTAGGACTTAATCGTTTTAGGCTATAGTTAGATTTTAATTAGAATTAATTTGTGCTTATAATTGGACATTAATGTGAAATGATCATTTTACCCTTAGGGTTATTTTTGTCATTCTTAGCCATATAAATACATGTTCCCTTAAGAACTAGATTTGGACTTAGAATTAAATAGTTTTAATCAAGTTTTGATTAACAAATACATGTTCCCCTTAGGAATAGCTTGTGAATAATTCAAACCTCTATATTAGGATTAATCATAATTTTCAAGTCAATCTAAACCCTCCGATTCAAGTTTATCAAGAGTAATTTTGATCAATTAAATCATTTGATCGTGTATAATCCCACAATCCATTCAAGTGATCAAAAGTCACTTGATCACTTGATATGACTAATTCTAACACTGTGGATCTCCAAGCTGTAAGTCCAGACTTTCACGCATGGTATCCCAGTCACATCAAGCAGCGGATTATATAAGATACATCAAAGGTCAACACTTGGTAAATATGATTCAAAGTGTATGTCACGAGTCTTAAGTAATGAGGAATGATGAGACAGAATTTCTCCTACCCTTGTCTAGATTGACTTTGTGTATGAGGCGTAGGCCATATTTATTCAAAGCATTCGCCCTCATTCATAGACTTTAATACAACGAGAATCATACAAAGTGTCAAGTCTTCTTCATACAAAGCAATATAAACTCAAGCAGCGGCAATAAGGATTCTTCTCCAACAACTTGTCAGTTATGATAAGTATCATGCGCCACGAGCCTTAAGTAATGAGGAATAATGAGACCGAGTTTCTCCTACCCTTGTCTAGAGTGACTTTGCGTACAAGGCATGTGCCCTAGCTATTCAAAGTACTCGCCCTTATTCATAGACTTTAGTGTGATTCTTATCAGACAACTATCAAGCATTCTTCATTATCAATCACTCCTTTTGCCTCAATCATCTTGTCGTCAACCCTAGTGAGTTGAACTACAAAAGCTCTGACTTTCTCATTGTACTGTGAGAATACGTAGGCATGAGAATTCATATTCTTTGCGAGCTACCTTATTTATTAACCCATAACTCTTCATTCATTCAATTAATACCATCTTTTTGAGATTGAATACATTTCTCCTTGAATTCCATAATCAATGCTTTTATGTGAACCAGGAGCTATCTGGCTTATATCCAAACACTTAATTCCCTTTGTTTCTGGTTTTGACAAGAGTGGGTATGCGGAGGTCCCTCCACATCTTAGTATATACCTATTTTACTCTTCGGTTCAAAATTTACTCCTTCATGGATCCAATATAATATTTCTCTTTGATCTCAAATTATATGTTCCCCAGCAAGTGATATACTATTCCTTGCACCCAAAAACACTTTCTTATGGGTCTCATACCCATACTTTTAGGACACTTGTCCACCTTCGTGCCAAGAGATATTTGTCTTGATGCCAAACACCTAATTCATCCTTTTTGGTAAGACAATACAGTGGGTATGCCTCTGTCCCTCCACATATTAACTTGTACCTTGTTACTCTTGGGTTCAAAGCTAGTTTGCCTTTATGGTTCCCATGTTACCATTATTTTGGTGCAAGTTATATTGTTCATCACTTCAATCATACCCTTGAATTCGTTTGTCTTGTTAGTCCTAGTTGCTTAGGCAAATACTTCCTTATCTTTCCTTTGTTTTCGTGGTTCCACGAACTACAAATGCTCTGATTTTCTCATTGCACAGTGAGAATACGTAGGCACAATGATGCAAATCTTTGGCGAGCATAATCCTAATTATTCCTTCTGCCTTAGGACACCATCCATATCTTTCATAAGCCATTACCTACCTTCAATCATTATCACTCACCCCAGTGACATACTTTTTCTTTGAAACCAAATACCATTTTCCTTTGGAATTCCATATACACCTTTTTAGGACATTTGTCCACCTTTGTGCCAAGAGATGTTTGCCTTGATCCCAAACACCTAATTCATTCTTTTTGGCCATGACAATACAGTGGGTATGCATATGTCCTTCCACGTCTTAGTCTATACCAATTTTACTCTTAGGTTCATATTTTCATCCCTTGTTGGAGTTCAGATCATATTATTATTTGGTTCAAACCACATCTTTATCACCATTTCTTTCACCTCCCACCATTAGTTCTATGAACTACGGAGCTCTGAATTCCTTATTGCACTATAAGGATACATAGGCATGAGAGCCCCAATCCTCACCGAACACTTTATCTACATTCTTTCTTTTCCCCTTATTCTTTTGCGAGTAATCCTTAGATATAACACCCATTCGAGCAAGAACAATCAAAGTGGTTCCCATGGAGTACCATGGATGTTTGGGGTGCCACTACATTCCCCTTGCATAACTGACTTCCTTACCCATCATATCTCTTTCCCCCAGGTTTTATTGATGTTTTCCTTTTCCTTCTAGAATAAATAAAGTTCGATGGTAACTCTGTTGTATGTTCGAGTATATTTCCGCTAGCTTCATATACAATGTAACATAATATTTTTAAACCAATTTTCATATTCAAATCACCAAGTAACACTTATGTGAGACCCTCAACGACATCTTGTTTAGTCACATTTGTATTGATTTCTATGCCATTGTGGTATGAAAATATGCTTTTCAATCCAAATATCTCACCAACCACTATAAGATAATGGTAAGAAACATTCACATGTGTAAAATGAAGAATAACGATTTGGACTAATTACGTGTTCAGTAGTTGGATCTTGATTATCATCTTCATTGTCATACCCATATTATTAATAAATCTAACATGAACTGAAAGATAAACATAAAAAATATGAAAACCCTAACATATATATATATATATATATATATATATATATATATATATATATATATATATATATATATATATATATATATATATATATATATATATATATATATATATATATATATATCATAATCTAATAATCAGGTGCTCATGGTCTTTGATTTGATTTTGATAACTCCGCCTTCAACTCTAACTCTAGATCTCACATTTCTATTTTCCGAACAACTTCATTTCTCTAATTTGCAATGTTGAAATATCCATAATGACATCTAGTGTTATACAAGCGAAATCGCCAAAAAAAATCAGAAAATAACATAGAAATGCTTAGTAGAATAGGGGAAGAAGAAGAAGGTAAAATAGAACGTAAATCATATACCAACAAAAGTGTTTCTATATTAAAATCATCAACATACTATATATTTTTTTCACAGATAAAATGGTTGAAAAAAATTTCACTGAGAAACATGATTGAATCAGTTTACATTTGATGCAACACAGATTAAACAAATGAAAACATGGATCTAGGTAAAAGATATTAAGGATCTAGGTAAAATAGATTAAGGGGGTGGCGGAAGATTTAGGGTTTGTGGAGGAAAATAGAGCAAACAGAGAGTGAGAGAAAACATGAGAGACAATTAGAGAGAATCAGAGAGAGAAGGTTTGGTTTTGGCGGGAAGGGGGATATACTTTTATTTGAGAGAGCCAATGGTTGCTTGACATTTTGAAAGAAGATAGAGGTTTGGTTGAGATTCATTTTGACATTTGTTGATTACTTATTTGTCTGATTAATAGTGTAAATAAAAATTACGGGAAGGGCAATTATGTAAGATCATGCAATAAGATTTTGAAGGGTTGATAATCAATTACAATTAAATATTTAATATTTATTATTTGGAATTAATCAGATTTATGATTCCATAATTTGTATTTGTTTCATGATGCTTTAAATGTTACTATTAAATTGATTAAATATTTCTTTGTTGTTCAACATGGTCTTTTCTATTAATTTTTTATTAAAAAATTGCTAAGTTTGTCCTACTTGGTATTAAATGTGACTTTTTCTTTTCTTTTAGAGGGCTTATTGTGACTTAGCATGGGCGGATGTATCACCTTTCTTACATAAACATCAATCATATATTTCTATCATTTTTTAGGGTTTTTTGTTCATCTTTCTTCAAATTTTGTTTGCTTTTTACCCAAGTACCTCACGATTTTGTTGTTATCCACATTTGTTGATTTAGAATCTTCCTTCATCTCATGATTTCATACAAGTCATATTAATCTTCATCTTCTTATTAATATTCAAAATCTTGAGTCCAATATGTGTTCATTTGCATGTCCATCATATAAGTCGTCCTAGAATTTAAGATCCAACTGTAGTTCGTAGCAAACCAGCCAAACATTTGGTTATGTTGAATATGTACTGAGAAGACACAATAGGAGTGAATTTTACTGTCATGAGAATAGTGTTCTTCGATCTGAATTCAACATTACAAATTTGAATTTTGGTAAAAAAATATTTAGGGTTGTAGAAACTACAAAAACCACATTCACAAAGGATGTAATTTATATAAGTGGCTCAAAGATGACATTATTGTTGAAAGGCATTTAAAGATTGAAAGGTTAAATAAGACACTTTTTAAATTGGAGAATGAGTTGGACAACATATGAAAATGGTTGAAGATATTAATGATATTTTAGACAGTCAAATTAGGGATGAATTTGGTATTAGTACCAATGTTATTGGCTAGGGCAAATCTTTTTTTAGGGGGGGGGGGGGGGGAGGTTTCCACATATTTAAAATAGTGGCTTGTACCATTATTTAAAATTAATGTTAGTAACAAATTTATTATCGATGTGTCTTATTCTGGACCGACCAAAGGCCCAACTGACTAAGATTCAATCCATCTCAAATGCACTCCACTTGACTCAAAGTTTAAAATCAGTTCACACACAAAAAGTAAGGGACAATCTCTGATCTCCATTTTTCACTACACACATCTTAAATATTGGACTAACTTAAACATTGGAGTGCTAACCATACAGGTCCACCATGCGCCACCATAAAGAAGATCGGAGACACCGTTCAAGATCATCAGTTTTCCAACTACTTCAATTTCTGGGTCTCAAACGAAACAACAGAGTCGTCTACTAGAATTGATATTTGATTCTCGCTAATTTCCATCTTCAGGTCAATCTTGATCTGAAATCAAATATGTAACCATAACAAAAGAAGAGAAAAAGGTAACTCTTGTAGTTATGTCTATAATCTCCAGTACATCTTCTGAATCTAACGTTCGCCAAGTATCACCTATTGAAGAATTTCGTGATATTACATCATCTAGCACTTATTATAACACCCCGTTTTTCTAATTAGATATTTTAGTATAATTTATTTGTTAGAATGATATATTTTAATGATTATTTTATTATTGGGTGTTGGTGGGGTATGTATCCTTGAATTAGGGGTATATAGGGATGATAGAAGTGAGTAGAATAATTTAGAATTGTTTTAGTAATTAAAAAGTAATGTTTGACTATTTGCATTCTATTAAATAGGAAAATATGAGGTTATTTAATTAATTGAGTAAATAAATTTTGGAATAATAAAATAATAAGAAAAAAGGGAGTGTGTAGAGATTTTAAGGGCAAGATAGTAATTATAAGGTTAAGTTGTGGGTAGTATAGAGAAAGTCTAATGGGAGAAATAGGTTTACTAGAAAAAGAGAGAATTGGGAAAAATAGTCAGATTTCATCGTACGAAGAAACTTGGGGAAACGAGAAGAAATGTTAGGGCAAGAGGCTAAAGTTGATCTAGAGGAAGAGAGTGAAGGTTTCACTTTAGATTTTTGCAAGAAATTCAAGTAAGGGTGGGAAACTATTTCAATAATAATGGGTATGATGGAAGGGTAGAGTGGAGGGACTCATAACCTTCCATAAGGTTTGTTATTATTTTGATTGATGATGATAGTATTGTTTTTATATGCAACAATATGAATTATAACCATGTGTACTAATATGTTGCTTTTGTGATGTGTTTGAATCAAATTAATCATGTTGAATTTGATGAAAATTTGATGATTTAGAGATGATGAATATGATGATATTATTGTAATATGTTGTTGATCCATGAACCCATGAAATAATATATGAGTTTAGGGTGTGATAGCAGTAGGAATTAGGATTAATATGATAAATTTTCATAAAATAAGTTGTTGTTATATAAGGTAGTGTTAGGATGATTAAAAACTTATTTTTAGACAAAAAATAGCAGTATGTGTCAACCTATGCAAGTCATGTGCCGACCTATTCTATGCATGGGTTAGCTTGTATAGGTCATGAGTTGACACATACAATCGGAACATCAAACAGAAGCTACATGCTTTAAAAATGAGGTAAATGAGCTGACCTATAACTTCTATGTGTGGACACATAGGAAAACGTTTCTTCTATGTGTCAACGTATAGAACGTATGTGTCGGTACATAGACTATTTTTCCCATAAAAACTTGTTTTTCATGCATCACTACGCCAAAAACTGGAATAGACAGCGCACCTTAGAGGGCGCTTTCTTAAAGAAGCGCACTCTAAAGTGAAGAGAAAAATAAGGAGGAATAGACAGCGCACTTTAGAGGGCGCTTTTGTAACAAAGCGCCCTCTAAAGTGAAGCAAAAAAATAATGAGGAAATGGAGGGACACCAATAGAGGGCGCGTTTATGAAAGCGCCCTCTAAGGATACCCTTAGAGGGCGCTTCTAAGAAAGCGCTCTCTAAGTCCATGTACAACAGCGCACTTTAGAGAGCGCTTTTGTAACAAAGCGCCCTCTAAAGTGAAGCAAAAAAATAATGAGGAAATGGAGGGACAACAATAGAGGGCGCGTTTATGAAAGCGCCCTCTAAGGATACCCTTAGAGGGCGCTTCTAAGAAAGCGCTCTCTAAGTCCATGTACAACAGCGCACTTTAGAGGGCGCTTTATTACAAAAGCGCCCTCTAAAGTGAAGCGAAAAAATAATGAGGAAATGGAGGGACAACAATAGAGGGCGCGTTTATGAAAGCGCCCTCTAAGGATACCCTTAGAGGGCGCTTCTAAGAAAGCGCTCTCTAAGTCCATGTACAACAGCGCACTTTAGAGGGCGCTTTATTACAAAAGCGCTGTCTAAAGTGAAGCGAAAAAATAAGGAGCAATAGACAGCGCACCTTAGAGGGCGCTTTTTTTCCACAAGCGCCCTCTAAGGTCCCCTTTAGTAAACATTAAAATTATAACATACTGCGCGTTTTGTTATTTCACTCTCTGTTATTTTCGTTCTTTTTCACGTTAGGGTTCTAAGGCGTTCTCCTTCCACCTCTGTTAGATCTACGACGTTTCCTCCTTCTGGCACCAAAGGTACGTTTGTTTCGTTTTAGCTTTGCCCTATTTCTTGCTTTGTTTTAGCTTTGCCCCATTTCAGTTTTATGTTATTGTTGTCTATGCTACGTTTGTTTCAACCTGTAAAGTTTCAATATTCATAGTCATTTTAAATATGATAGCGCATGCGTAAATTTCAAGCCCTACGTTTGTTTGGGTTTATTAGGCAATTGACGGTTGGTTTTTAGTGACCATGATAGCGCATGCAATGGGACTACATTACCCAGTAGTTAGGGTTATACGACCTATGAATATCTGATTTTGTGTCAACACCAGTATCATTAGAAACCTAGGTCTGAATGTGTTTGAACTCTTCTGAAATTGTTTTTTGTTTATTCTAATTAGTAATGGATAATACATGGATGTCTTCCAATCGATTGTCGAGAGAGTACGAGAATGGGGTATTAGAATTCGTTAAGTTTGCCGTTGCGCACGCCGAAGACCCCAGTAGAATGATATGTCCTTGCTTGGGTTGTTGTTATGGGAAACGGGTTGACGCAGTTCAGTTGACATCGCATCTAATGAGGCATGGAATTGATCAAAGTTATACATGTTGGAGTTTGCATGGTGAGAAAAGTAACGAGAATGTTGAACCGGGGGATAGTACGACCTATGCCTCAAACTATAGTGGCGCAGATACATACGATTGTGATCGAGTTGAAGAGATTGCAGAAGCACTTGAAGGAGATCTTAAGGATTGTCCCGAAATGTTTGAGAGGTTGGTAAGTGATGCAGAGAAACCTTTGTATGATGGTTGCACTAAATTCACAAGATTGTCTGCGGTATTAAAGTTGTACAACTTAAAGGCGGGCAATGGGTGGTCGGATAAAAGTTTCACAGAGTTATTAGCCCTTTTGAAAGATATGCTTCCTGAGGATAATGTTCTTCCCAATCGAACATATGAGACCAAAAAGATGTTGTGCTCTATTGGCATGAGCTATGATAAGATACATGCATGTCCAAACGATTGCGTTTTGTTTCGAAATGAGTATGCATCGTTAAATGAGTGTCCTAAATGCGGTGTCTCGCGATATAAGAACAAGTTGTCTCCAGCAAAGGTCTTGTGGTATTTTCCTGTTATTCCGAGATTTAGACGCATGTTTCGTAGTGAAACCGATTCAAGACACTTGACCTGGCATGCAGATGAAAGAATTATAGATGGAAAGTATCGACATCCGGCAGATTCACCACAGTGGTTGAAAATTGATAATGATTATCCTGAATTTGGAGAAGAATCAAGAAACCTTCGCTTGGCATTATCTACTGATGGAATGAACCCACACGGTATCCAGAGTATCTCACACAGTACATGGCCTATGATTATTATGATTTATAACCTACCTCCATGGCTATGTATGAAGCGTAAGTACATGATGTTGTCTATGTTGATTTCTGGACCTAAACAACTAGGGAATGACATAGACGTGTACTTGAAGCCCTTAATCGAAGATTTAAAGATTTTGTGGGAGACCGGTGTGGAGGTTTATGATGGATATAGGAAAGAAAGTTTCAACTTGAGGGCGATGTTGTTTGGCACAATTAATGATTTTCCAGCATACGGAAATCTATCAGGGTATAGCATAAAAGGTCAATGTGCGTGTCCTATTTGTGAAGATAAAACAGATTGGAAGCGCTTGGAGTTTGGTCAGAAGAATGTCTTTCTCGGTCATCGGAGATTCTTAAATTCAAATCATCACTACCGTGGATGGAGAAAGGGGTTCAATGGAGAGACAAAACAAGGAAGAGCTCCACCTATATTGACGGGTGATCAAATTTTTGAAAAGGTGAAAGATTTGGATACTCAGTTTGGCAAGCCTTTTGCCCACACACTTGTCAAAAGTGGGTGGAAGAAGAGGTCAGTTTTTTTTGAATTGCCGTATTGGAAGTCCTTGTATGTGAGACATTTTCTTGATGTTATGCATATTGAAAAAAATGTATTTGAAAGTGTTATTGGCACGTTACTCAATATACAAGGAAAGTCTAAGGATGGCCTTAAGGCAAGAAAGGACTTGATAGCGATGGGAATAAGAACTGAATTAGGACCCTTGAAGAAAGGAAAACGAACATATCTACCGCCTGCTGCTTATACTCTATCTAGAAAGGAGAAAAAAACATTGTGTAAGTTTCTAAGTGAAGTTAAAGTTCCAAAAGGGTACTCTTTAGATATTAGAAGACTTGTGTCTATGAAAGACCTCAAGTTAAAGAGTTTAAAGACCCATGATTGCCATGTTATAATGGAACATTTTCTCCCAATAGGTATACGTTCTATTCTTCCAGAAAAAGTAAGAAGCTCTATAACTAAGTTGTGTTCTTTCTTCAAGTCAATTTGCAGTAAGGTGATCAATCCTGCGATCTTACCAATGTTGCAAAAAGAAATCGTTATTACTTTGTGTGAGCTTGAAATGTTTTTTCCTCCATCATTTTTTGACATAATGGTACATCTAGTTGTTCATCTTGTGAAAGAGACACAATTGTGTGGACCAGCTTATATGAGATGGATGTACCCTGTTGAACGTTATATGAAAATATTAAAAGGGTACGTGAAGAACCGAAGTCGACCAGAAGGTTGTATGGTTGAAAGATACATTGTTGAAGAAGCGATTGAGTTTTGTACTGAATATTTGTCTAATGTTCAGTCAATCGGACTCCCCAAGTCTCAGCTTGTCGAAAAGAAAGAAGGAAAAAATCTAATTGGAAATAAAATCGTGGCAGTATCAAGGGTCGAACGGGATCAAGTGCATTTGTATGTTCTGCACAATGAGAATGAGGTTGAGCCGTATGTTGAAATTCACAAGGATGTTCTCCGAGGTTTAAATTCCAATAGAAATGAAAATTGGATAGTACGAGAGCACAATCGATGTTTTATACCTTGGTTTAAGGATCATATTTATTCAAAGTATTATTCAGATCCCGCTTCAATAACAGAAAGGTTGAAATGCTTAGCATATGGTCCAAGTTTCCATGTTTTTTCTTATAGCGCATACGCGATTAATGGATACACATTTTATACCAAAGAACAAGATGATAAAAGTACTATGCAGAATAGTGGTGTCACCGTGGTAGCTGAAGCAATGCACATATCAAGTGTGAAGGACTTAAACCCCAAATTTGCAAATCTGTCGTATTTTGGTGTTATCGAGCGCATTTGGGTGTTTGATTATGAGAAGTTTCAGATTCCTATATTTGGTTGCAAGTGGGTTGAAAATAATAACGACATTCGAATGGATAAGTCAGGATTTTTGCAAGTGGATCTTAATAGGGTGGGATACAAAGATGAGTCTTTTATTCTAGCCTCTCAAGCTAGACAAGTGTTCTATGTCAATGATCCGAAAAGTACGAAATGGTCTATAGTTCTTTTTTCCAACAAAGTAATTGATGAAAACACTGGAGATCAAGGTGATATTGATGTTGAGATTGAATCGTTTACCAGAAATGATCAAGATGAGAATAATATATCAAATGATTCATATATTAGAAATGATCATAATGAGGGTATTTGGATCAATCCAACCGTCCGTGTTGTCAAGAGACATGTAGAACATATTCCAACCAAGAAAAGAAAGAGAACTTAGTGAAAAAGGTACAGGTCAAATGATTTTAATTGTTTTCTTTATTACAGGTAAAATGACTTTTATGATTTTAATTGTTTTTACATTTGTCATCTGATTTTAATTGTTTTCTTTTTTACAGGTAAAATGGCTATTATGAAGTCAATCATTCGTGCAAGGGGCAAGGGATGCTCGAAAGTATCAATTGATATTTGTTTAGATGGAGATGCTCTATTATCGTCAAGCCTCATTCGCGTAGATGATGATGCTGGATATTTGAAAGTATCCCTCTACGACAATGGAACATGTCCATCTAAACATATATCAATTCTATCTTCAAAAGATAAGGGTTCAATGTTGGCAAGTTACATTGGTTTCCTTGTTCGACAACATATTCCGATTACATGTGATAATTGGAGAAGTCCGGACTTGAAGGTTGGCAAAGAAAAAATATGGTCGGAGATACAGGTACTTACCATATATTGTTATATGTTTTTTGTTGCATCAACTTTGCAGCCTTGTATTGTAGGCAGAATTTAGGACTTCTCAAAGTTGATTTCTTGTTACTTTGTCGTTCATAAAATACACCACTAAATTCTCTGCGTTTAATTTTTAATTTTTTTTCATCAGGCTTGTGTCTCAATAGAGGATGGGTATCTACCTAAAGTTACTTTTGTAGTGGTCCAAAAGAGACATCACACCCGTCTCTTTCCTGTCAACCCCAAAGAGACCGATAGAAGTGGAAAAATTATGCCAGGTTTTTTCAATATATTTCTCAACGCAGCTGGTATATATTATCATTTGAATTTATCACTTTTTGCTGATTTTGTTGTTCTAAATTGTCAAAGGAACCGTGGTAGACACCGACATTTGTCACCCTAGGGAATTTGATTTTTACCTTAACAGCCATGCAGGAATTCAGGTAATATTAGCTATGTCATTTAACTTTATGCCATTGTTTACTATTTGTTGCTCAATCGCCTTTTGACAGTTCTGTGTTATTTGCATTTGGACGTGTTCTTTTTGCAGGGGACTACTTATGCTGCCATCTGTTGTTTTGGTTGAGCCTTATTTTGTATGGATGTGCGATAGAACTACTAGACAGCTTTTGGATATACAGAACATGTTTGCCACCATGGGTGGATGGGCGTTTTTGTTTAGTATTGGTTAGAACTACTAGACAGCTTTTGGATACAGTGGTCACTGGGTGTTGGTTGCTATGTTTTATTCTCTTAATTGTAGTACTTTGAGAATATGTTGTTGTATATTGTTGATCAAAGAATCATATATTAATGTTGTATATATGGAGGATTAATGTTGTATATAAATGGATTCATGTTGTATATATCAATGGATTAATGGTGTATAACATTGGATTAGAGGATGAAATCAATATGAATTTTACACTTTTGCAGCATGCGAACAGGTTACCAATTAAATATATATCCACTGTTTTTCAAACAAATTTTTTTAAAATAACTAACACTTTAGAGAGCGCTTTGTCCAGAAAGCGCCCTCTAAACACTTTACATTGACAACTTTAGAGGGCGCTTTTTCCTGAAAGCGCCCTCTAAACACTTTACATTGACAACTTTAGAGGGCGCTTTTTCCTGAAAGCGCCCTCTAAACACTTTACAATGACAACTTTAGAGGGCGCTTTTTCCTGAAAGCGCCCTCTAAACACTTTACACTGACAACTTTAGAGGGCGCTTTCTGCCCTCTAAGGTGTCCCTGTATGGACCACTCCAGAGGGCGCTTTTTTCTTAAAGCGCACTATAATGTGGCCACTTTAGACAGCGCTTTCTCCAGGAGAACAAAGCGCTATCTTTACCTATGCCAGCGCCAGATTAGAGGGCGCTTAAAAGCGCTGTTATAGGCCAAAATAAGCGCCCTCTTTTCCCTTATTTGGCGTAGTGCATGGAAACTTTTCTAACTCATTTCAAGATGTTTTTATGCTTCTGAATGCTAAGGTCCAGTCACATTAGTCAATTATCTACTGTAGAGATCTTTGTGATGACTTGTATGATTGGTTAGTGAAATTTTTATGTTTATACAATGACGTGTTGTTGTTTTGGTGAAGTGACATGAATGAATACTTATGGAATCATGTTTGATGAGTTGATGATGTTTGTTGATGTTATTGATGTTATAACATGAATTGATTGTTGCGCATGATGAATGATGTAATGTATGAATGGTGAGATGTGTATGGGGATCCTTTTGGTGAACCTTATTATGACAATGCATATTGTTGAGAGTCATGCATCATGGTGTATAGGCTTCGGTCTAGTTTTGGTGTGCACTGGTCCTATGGTGATTGGGAGCCAGTAGTCGGTTTCCGATGGGAATCGGTGAAGTGTTACCTATGGTGGTGGTAACGATTTGGTGTCCTCTAGTCCTATGGTGGAGATCAGGAGCGAGATAAACCTGAGTGTTCATGAATGGTACCACATGCACATGAGTCGTTTTCATTGTCATGAGTCACATAGCATGAATGAAATGTATCCATGGAATATGACTATGTGTGATGATAATATTGTTGCGTATGATGTTGATTCTAATTGAGATGTTGTTGTGTATGATGTTGATGTGACTTGGGTATGAGAATGTGATATGTTGTTGTGCATAATTGTGTAGATGTTGTACTTTATTTTATATTCTATACTATTTATCATTGAAATGAATTATCACCCCTTCTGTTTGAATGTTGTCTTTACATGGACATCATGCAGATACTCAGGAGTAGATCTCACGGAAGTGAGTGGAAGCTAGATCTTGGAGCTACTTCTTAGTTTATCATTTAATTAGAAATGTCTTGCTTTAATTATGTAACATCAGGTTGGGAATGCTTGTTTAGCTTCTTATGTCATGTTTATGTTAAAGTATTACAACTGATGTAGTTATTGAGATGATTTATTTAAACTCTTTTACTTGTTATAAAAGTTGAAGTTGATACTAAATGGTATAAGTGCAATATGGTTTTTGACTGCTTTAATTATGATTCTGTTGTGATAGTACCCGATGAGTTGGATGTCGTGTAAATATCCTAAGTGCAAAAGTATGCCTTAAATTGTTTTGTCGTAATGAGTGTTATGGAGCATGATGTGTTTGTAATGTGTGTGACACCCTTGTGGTTGTGATTTTAATTAAAATATCTGATAATTGTATGTGGGGTTTAGAACGGTGTTACACTTATCCTTCATCAAATCACTTTATACTCGAAACTGATACAAATATTCAGCGAAGGAAAGATTGATTGAAATTAGGATTTCTGGATCGAGATAAAAACAATGGACTTCCAAATGTTGATCAACCTCTAATTCTTGCGGTCACCGTCGATGATCGCAATCTGACCGGATTCCTCATAGACGAAGGAAGTTCGTGTAACATTCTCTACTTAGAAATAGTGGATCTGATAGGAATCACGCAAGAGGATCTTAAGGAACTAGAGATTTGGCAGTGACTATTGGAGAAAGAGTGTGCGAAAGAAAAGTAATCCTCAATTTTATAATAATACAATGTAAGAGCTTCTTTAGAGGTATCCTAGGGAGATCATTTCTAGAGAGACTAGAAGATGTGGCATCCTTGGTTCATCTGAAAGTGAATTATCACGACGCCGAAGGAAGGTTGGTTTCAATGAATGCCAACGTGTATGAAGTAAGATAGGTCAAGGAAATCTTCCAAAAGGATCTTTTGACGTCATCCATATCCTTAGAAGTTAAAGTAAGAGGAGAGCCATGGAAACTCATGCGTTCAACTTGGATACTTATGAAGACGAGGCTTGGCCGATGCCAGATGGTGATTTTGAGTTCATCCAGCTCTACGGAAATTCAGTCATATTAGTTAAAGTGGGAGTTGAACTTCCTTTGGAAGTAAGAGCTTCCCTGATTGAATGCCCTCATGTTAACATCGACTTTTTCGTTATAACCCTACATGAGATGCCCGAATTGATCCTAGTGCAACGTACCACCAACTGAATATGGGTTTCAGCGCTCATTATGTCTTTCAGCGTCGGAGAAAATAACATCCAAAAAAATAGTAAGTTACCGCTTGCACAGATAAGGGCTTGTTGGATGCCCAATTTATTTCTGAGGCCAAGTATACATTGTGGTTTTCTAATGTCGTGTTGGTGAAGAAGGACTCGAGGAAATGGAGGATGTGCATTGAGTATACAAATCTTAACAAGGCATGCCCTAAATATTCTTATTTTCTTCCAAACACTGATAAACTCGATGATAACTCAACTTGATATCATTTTCTTTCATTTATGGACACCTATTAGGGGTATAATAAGATACCTATGTATGAGCAGCCGGGTAAAAACATACTTCATGACCGAGCAAGATAATTACCAATACAATGTCATGCCCCTTGTATTAAAGAATGTCAATGCAACCTACCAGAGGATGATGAACAAGATCTTCCAAGAATAGATATGAGAGACTATGGAACTGTGCATGGCTGATATGATCATAAAGCCTAGCCAAAAGGAGATTCATGCCCAACACCTTCAACTGGTGTTCAAGAGGGTCCAAAATTTTAATATGTGTCTCAACCTGGAGAATTTCACTTTCGGGGTAAGGGATGGAAAATTCTTAGGTTTCTAATTGACCGAGCAAGGAATTGAAGAAAAGTCAGATAAATGTGAAGTGGCGATTCAAATGAACTCATCGAGTTCGATGAAGGAGGTTCAGAGGTTAAATAATATGTTGACTGCTTTGAATAGATTTATTTCAAAGACTGCACAATAAACTTTTCCTTTCTACAGACTGTTGAAGAAAAAAGCTGATTTCGAGAGGAAAACTGATTATGAATAAGTGTTTAAATCTTTGAAGAAAATATTAGCCATACCCTTGGCACTTAATTGGCCGTGTCTAGGGGAAGTCTTGTACCTATACTTGGTTGTTGTTGAAGAAGTTGTAAGTGTTGTTCTAATTAGTGAATTTGATGCCCACCAGATACCAAAAGATCGAAACGGAAGCCTTGGTGTAATAACAACATCTCCTAAGCTACGACGATACTTACTCACACATTTTATAATAGTCCAGACATATATGACTCTAAAACAAGTGTTTTACTGACCAAATTTGGTCGGGTGTCTAAATAAGTGGGTAGTTGAGTTGTTTGAGTTTGAGGTGTCCTTTGAAGCAAGAAAAGCCTTGAAAGCTCGATTTTTTATGACTTCCTAGCCCAAATGACTCCAGTGCCCATATAGCCAAACTGCACATAGGTAGTCTTCATACACGAGTCATCCAATAGCAAAGGAAGCAATGGTGATGTAATTTTAAAAAATAACTTCGATTTAGTAGTGGCATTGTCAATAAGGTTTGAGTTACTGACCACCAATAACCAGGCTGAACATGAGGTCGTCATCGCCGGGATCACACTCGCAGAAAAAATGGGGGGTGAATGCATTAAGCTACAAACTAACTCTTAATTGGTTGTTTCAAAAATAAGAGGAGAAACCCAAGCAAAGTATCGTTTGCTCCAGAAGTACCTCAAGTTGGCCGCTGAAAGTTGACAGGATTCAAGGCATTTAGATTAATCATGTAACTTGGCAGGAAAACACCCAAGCCAGCATACTATTTCAGTTAATTAGCCAGCATTATAAGTTAGAAAGACCTCCAACACCGAAACTAAAGAGAAATTGGTAACAATGGTAAGTAACTTAGCTCCACCCTCTTGGATGATCCCGATTGAGCAGTATATCGAGTCTGAAATCCTTGCGGCATATCCATCCGAAGCAGTGCTAGTTAAAAGAAGTTCAGAAGGGTACATCGTGGTTGGATGAAATTTATACAAAAGGGAATTTTCCACGCTATTCATGAGGTTCTTTGGGAAAGCAGGGGATAATTGTGCCCTCTTGGAGGTGCATAAAGGAATCTTCGGGCACCACCTAGGGGCAAGGGTGTTAGCTAATAAAGTTCTAAGAGTTGGTATTACTTGTCGACCATGATCCAGGATGCCCAAGAGTACGTGAAAAAATGAGACAAGTGTCAGAGACATGGCGACAATTTTAATGTCTAGACTACCGAGCTACATATATTAACATCTCCATGACCGCTTATGCAATGGGGGATGTATATCCTCAGACTCTTTGCTCTAGCATCGGGATAACTCAAGTATCATCTTGCTGTTGTCAATTATTTAATGAAATAGATTGAAGTCGAGGAGTTTGCTAATATCACCACAACAATCATCATAAAGTTATTTAAGAGGAACATATTGGCTAGGTTCAGAGTGCCCCAAGTCGTCTTCATAGACAATGGGACACACTTAATTGACAATGGGACACACTTCATCAAGAAAATACTAAAAATTAGGAAGCATTTCACGTAAATAGAGCATCCAGAAACAAACGTCCAAGTCGAGGCTGCCAATCGCCTAATAGTTAAAGGTTTGAAATAAAGATTAGAAGAAGGCAAAGGCATTTGGGCTGACAAACTACCGAATATCTTATAGGCGTACCGTACCACACCCAAGTCGACCATAAGAGAAATCCCCTTTTGTTTAAGTTTAACGTATGTGCTAAATTTTGTTATTCTAGTAAAAATCGAAGAGCTAAGCTGGATGACGCCAATTATATTTCCAGCAAAAACTAATGAAAAATATATTAGAGAAGAAATATACCTTTTGGAAGAAAAGAGAATGGAAGTGGTCTTCACCAGCATTGTCGTTGAGGAAAGCACGACTTCAGGATACAACTGTTACATCGAGCCCCGAGAATTGCAAACTAGAGATTTAGTGCTTCAGAGGGCAGATATTAGAAATAAAAATTTAGGGATGGAAAACTAGCATGTAATTGGGAAATTCCCTATTGCATTCATGCTAGCACCGAAGGAGAGCAGATACCAAGGACATGGAACGTCACTAAATTGAAGCAGTATTATAGTTAATAATTTATTTTAATCCCATATCTATGTAATTAATTGAATCAAGTATGAATGAAAAGATTTTCCTATTATTATCCCTTTATTACTATTTTTGTGGATCTCATTTTACAGGACAATAAAGATAGAAATTACATGATTACGTATGTCATACAGACTAAACTCATTCCAGATATGGCTTAATTACATCCCTTACATGATGGCGTATCTGATACACACTAAATGCATTTCTTCGATTTTGATATGGCTTAAACTCATCCCTTACATGGTTGTATATTTGATACACGCTAAACGCATTTCTGCGATCATGATAAGGCTTAAACACATTCCTCACATGAGCTTACTACACGCATTTTGGCATAGTTGTCGCACCCCCATTAGGATCTATCCAATCCAATGGTATAGGTAGTGGATCCTGAAGACATCCGCCTTGACCCGAGCTAAGTCTCGGGGGGCAGGGATGGAGATCCTACCCATAGTTCCTTTTGGTTGGTTTCATTAGATAAAACAATATATGTAGAAGATGCATTTTAAGCAACATGTGGAACAAGATGTGTCAGCATGTGTTCTAGCATCTAAGTTTATTGATAAGAAGAGTTGTTCAGGTAAAATTCTTGACAAAACCAGTTAAGCAAGAGTGTTCAGCTAAAGTGATTGACAGAACCACTTAAGTAAGAGGTTCCAAGATGCAGCTAAAATGCTTGACAAAACTAGTAAAGCAAAAATAGTCAACATGTGAGTATGTATCATCTTGGCATAAGGTTTAGGTACTGACTATCTTCAGATGTCCTTCAGAAGAGTGGTGGTGCAGACTTCTTCAGAATATGCAAAGGTTTACTTTTGGGAAGAAGCTTGTGTTGTTAATCTAAAATTTATTTGAAAATATTTGGATTTGTTTCAATCAAATAAGATTTGATTGGATGTACCTTGAAGGAAGATTTGATCCAAGATTTACTCTACAAAGAAGTCTTATATGAAGATAGTTATTTTGGATGTACTGGTGTAATATGTGGAACACGATGTTCCGACATGTGTACTGTAACATCGGGCCTTTGACAAATGTTATTACAGTTGTGCTATAAGATCTGGTCTTTGACAAATGTTATTGCAGTTGTGGTATAAAAGGGTGTGTTGTAACGCCTGGTCTATGTCAACAGACAAATGTTATTGCACTTGTAGTGAACAAGGGACACATGTGGAGCACGTTGTTCTAATATGTGTGCAACATCTGGACCTGGTTTAACAGGCTGATGTTGTTGCATTTTTTTAGCGAAATTCAAGTTGATATTCAATCAGATTTGTTGATATGTTTCAACAATGCGTTTGTGTGATTTGTTTGACAACTTTTGAAGATCAAATCAATTTAAATGTAGATTTAAATTTGAATTTATATTTAAAAAAATCATATATTTTGTTGGAGATTTTTGTGGAATAAATCATATCCAGAAATATCTGCATTTATTTTGGACGAAATTAAATCAAATGACCATTGGAAAAATCCCACAAGAAGCATTTCTATTTAAAGAGACTCAAACCTAACTTTTGAGGTATGCAAGTTTTGAAGATAACTAGTGTTAGGGTTTATCATTTGGGTCTTTATTTGTGCACCACTCTAGCGTCTCCTTTCATATCTTAAGGCATATAGTTTGGTTGGAAAGTTGAGTTGTAAAACTTTGTTGCAAGATATTAAGTCTATAAGCTTGAGAACAAAGTGTTTATGTTTCTTGTATTCCACGCTAATGTCATAATAAGGATTAGTGTTGAATCTTTTTGTATACCATTCTATGTTTCAGTAAATTGGCATAGTTGTTAGCTTGCTTAAGTAGAGTCGTAATTTCAATAATCAATAGACTTGTTATTGAGGTTGATCACTAGGGGTTAGTGGTTGAAGAAAGTGACTAGGATTTTATTATTCGTTTATTTATTTATTTATTTTATTGATTAATTAATTTATATAATTATTTTATATGATTTATGACGTGTATGGTCAATGTCGGCATTCATGGTGAATTATGCTTAATTAATTAGTTTTGGTGGTATTTAATTAATTAATAGAAATTTGAGAGAATGGTATATATTGGGGTAAAAGGTGAAAATAATATAAAATGAGACGGTTATTAATGAAAAGCTTATGTTTAGTTGGGCCAAGAGTTTAATTAAATGAAATTAAATTAGGTTAGTATATATTTTAAGAGAAATAGAAAATAAGTGGTGTTGGAGAGCATTTGTGAAAAGAAAAGAGGAAAGCAAGAACTTTTGGGAGAAAGAGAGACTTAGGGCTTGAGGAAGGAGACCCCATAAAGATTGCTTGCTTGCTTTTGCTGGAGTTATAAGGTAAGGGGGGAAAATGGTTTATATATATGTGTTTGACATGAAAGGATAGAGAAGAGAGACCCTTACTCTCATTAGGAATTGTGTAAATTTTGTTTTAATTTGTTGTTGTTGTGGGATATTCTGAAAAATTGATGATTATTTGTGTTGTTATGTGATTTTTATGACTGAATTCATGTGTGTATTATTCTGTTTATGATCATGTGATTCTCTGTCATTGTTGGATATTTTGAGCTTTGAGCATGAATATGAATTTGATGAAAGTGATGAATGGATTGTGTGTTCAATTGCTATGATCCATGACTTGATATGTGCGTTGTAACATGTTTGATAATGATGATATTGTTGTGTGTTATTCAATTTATGTTAGGGTGTATTTGAATGTGATAATGAAAGTTGAGATGATGTATGGAGGATAAGGAATAAGGAAGATGAAGTTCATATGAGAAAACTATGAATTTTGGGATTTTGGCTGATGTCAAGATGTCAATTGATTGCCTGTGTATAATTTAAGAAAAATATGAAAAATTTAGCCATGACATTCTATTTGTGAAATCTCTAAAGGAATTATATTCCTTTCACTTTTTTAGTACTTAATACTTTGCCTTTTTATTTATGAGTTTATGTCATATTTTTGGTTAAATTATTTTCACAAAGAATTGTTTTGATTAAGATGTATATATAAATGTATAGACACAATTTATACATAGTCTGACAATTTAAAAGAAATAAATTGAAATTTTTACTTGTAACTGAAGCTAGTGGAAATATACCCAAACGCGTTGCACGATCAATCATACAACAAAGTCTCCACCAAAACTTATTTATCCCAAAAGAGGGAAAGGAAAATATCGATAAAACCCTAGGGAAAAGAGAAATGGGTAAGGAAGTCGATTATGCAAGGGGAAGGTATTAATACCCCTCACATCCATGGTAATCCATGGAAACCATTTTGATTTCTCTTGCTTGAATGGGTGTTGCTATCTTCATGTACCTGAAAAACAAAAAATTGGTTAGAAAAAAAGTTCTCGAAGAGGATTGGGACCCTCATGCCTACGTATTCTCATAGTGCAATGAGAAAGTCAGAGCCTCGTAGTTCGTGGAACCAGAGAAAGAAAGGGAAAAAAAGCAAGAAGAGTGCTCTCCAAGGATTCACATCCTCATGCTTACCTATCCTCATAGTTCAATAAGGAAATCAGAGCTCCATATTTCGGAGGACTAAGACTGGAAGAAAGACATGATCGGGGTGGTGTTTAATCCGGAAAAGACTAGAAACTGACTGAAGCGGTGTTTAAACCAAGGTAAAAAAAGGTAGAGAAATGGTGTCAAAACCAAGAAAGGGGTGTTAACCATGAAGCTGATTAACTCAAAATGTGGTGTCATAACCAAGAATATTAAGATAAAAGGTGGTATCAAAACCAAGAAAAGGGGTGTGAACCATGAAGGTGATTAACCCAAATTGTGGTGTCATAACCAAAAACAGAAAGATAAAAGGTGATGTCAAAACCAAGAAAGGAGTGTGAACCATGAAGGTGATTAACCCAAATTGTGGTGTCATAACTAACAAAAGAAAGATAAAAGGTGGTGTCAAAACCAAGAAAGGGGTATGAACCATGAAGGTGATTAACCCAAATTGTGGTGTCATAACCAAGAACAGAAAGATAAAAGGTGGTGTCAAAACCAAGAAAAGGGGTGTGAACCATGAAGGTGATTAACCCAAATTGTGGTGTCATAATCAAGAACAGAAATATAAAAGGTGATGTCAAAACCAAGAAAAGGGGTGTGAAACATGAAGGTGATTAACCCATATTGTGGTGCCATAACCAAGAACAGAAAGATAAAAGGTGGTGTCAAAACCAAGAAAAAGGTGTGAACCATGAAGGTGATTAACCCAAATTGTGGTTTCGTAACCGAGAACGTAAAGATAAAAGGCGGTGTCAAAACCAAGAAAATGGGTGATGTCCCATGAAGGTGATTAACCCAAATTGTGGTGTCATAACCAAGAACAGAAAGATAAAACTAGTGTCAAAACCAAGAAAAGGGGTGTGAACCACGAAGGTGATTAACCCAAAAAAGGAAAGCAAATGATGGTGTTTAAACCAATAGGAACTTGAGATGGTGGGCCACAGGGCTAACTGCATATTTGACAGTGAATTAACTTGAATTGCCCTAGAGACTATGAATAAAGGTGAACACTCTGAGCAATTAGGTCATTCATCTCCTACCTAAAATATTCAGAATAAGGATAAGAATGTTCCCTCTCATCCCTTCTCTATTACCTAAGGCTCATGACATGCAATCCTTGTCAATGTATGATAAGTTGTTGAAACAGGTTCTCAAAGATGTTTGTGGGGATGTGGCTGATGGCTGATGCCTTGATTTGAGCTTGAGGTCTTATACTTTTTGGGAAGCTTAAGCTCCAAGGTAGCATAGACAAGTCCCATAAAGTGACCAAGAGACTTACGGTCACTTGAAAAAGACAAAGAGAATGTGCGCCAAGTCAAAGGATCTAGTTGAACAAATTGAATTTGATCAAGCTAAATCAAAGGGAAGGAGATGGATAAAACACACAATGCATGATCATACAAATACTAGCCTAGGGTCTCATTGTTAGGTAGCCTAAGAGTAATCCATGTGTTGTAAAAGTGTACTAAGCCTAAGTCTCATTGTTAGGTAGCCCAAGAGTAAGCCATGTGGGTGAAAATGTGTGCTAACCTGAACAAATGAATGTGATAAGCAGAGGTATAAGGAAATGAACAATAAACAAGATGACAAGATTATAGGTTCAACAACTCAACAGGTGAACAAGGTGTAAATGATCAGGAGGTCAATGAGTCCAAGGTCACTCTAGACCAAGCATAGGTCTAAGTCCTTAGTCCTTAGTCCAAAGTCCAAAGTATCACTCCAAGTCAAGCATGGGTCTTAAGGATCAAGTCTATCCATCTTATCATGTTTTAATTCATTGAGATTGCCAAGCAAACCAAACACAAGATAAGAAGCAATAAGATGAATAAGACAAGATGAATAATGCATGAAGTGAGATGATGAATAATGAGACATAAAGTTAAATTGCACGAATATAAATTAGAAGAATGTAAAGTGCACAAAAGTAAATTGCATAAAGTAAATGTTAGGAGTTAGAGTAACAAGTTAGTGATCACAAGGCAAGCAATGTATGTGGCAATCATGTTAGAGTGTTGATACAAAATCAAACTCTCAAGGAATGAAGCATAATTGTTAAAAACTCAAAGAAGAAAGAAGAGTAAAAAAGGCAAAATTAAAGAAAACTCAAGTGTTTGACTTAGGATCCACTATCAAACAAGTTAAGGGACCCAAACATTATAAGAAAAAATCTAGTATCTGCAATTTGTATCTAAGATTTTGATGATAACAAAGGATGAAACAAAAATGGTACCCTAACAAAATTTATCTAAGTGTGTAGGACTCTAATCAAAATGGTCAAATAGACATTCATCATATACAGATACTAGTCAGAATAATCACTTAGAAGATACTCAATAGAAGCTCTGAGTCTGATCAAGGAAGTGTACCAAATAAACAGAGATCAGACACTCTGAAGCGGAAGAACGCACTCTAGGATCTGAAGCTTTTACACTCTGATTGGAAGAACCTTTGAAGACAGTCAGCCACAACAAACTATCTGAAGGATACACTTGTTGAACAGAGAATCTGATATTTGAACCTTCTGATTCAGAATCATATTTCCAAAGACTTAGCTATGAAGACTTCCACGTATAGAAAGAATCTAATTCAGGAAGAAAAGTTATAGCGCCTCAAAACTGCTTTGGAAAGAACACAAAGATTAATGACTTTAATCTGAAGGAGAATTGCCATCCAAGGCGCACCAGAATTTAAAAATTTCTCCTTTAATGATCCTTACGAATGGGCATGATCAGTGATAGAATCGTTACCTCTTGTGGCGATCACGAACATTGAACGATGACAACGTCTCTACTCAGTCCACACGAACGGATTCCTTCAATCTCAGTGCTAGCTGGTACGAATGAAGGCTTTGAGTGAGAGAGAGAGGGAAACGAAATTCCAAGTCTTCACTTGAGTTGAGTGTGAGTGACGATGCTTCTACCCAAGGGGTTCTATTTATAGAACCACTTGTGTGGGCTTCAAGCTAAAAAGCCCACTTAAGTGTATTTTGGCCCATATCTTATAATATGCCCAAATCACTTAAGTATTTGGTACCTTACCATATTTCATATTCCACATAAGTGCACCGTACCTTACGATGTTCCTTAGTTACTCTATCTCTCATCAATCTGTCCTTTGTGTGTGACCCTATAGGTTTTCACGGCGTTGACAATTATATTAAATCACGCATTTAACATAATAAACAGTGAGCGGTATCTAGCAACACATCACTGCTACCCAAGTCACGAAAATGTCATGTGATCTGACAAGTCCTTCTATGATAATAATTATGTATATAATTACCCTTTTGCCCTTATGTTTATATTGAACACATGGTATAGACCGTGTCATCCTTGTCCAGTTCAATATTGGGACCATAGACATTTATCCTGTTACGCAGGATGGGCAAATTCCATCTAGGTCACTCATGTCCCTCAGCATGCTTCGTGGAGTACCCATCAACTATCTTTATGGTTATCCAGTTACGGACAATGTTGGATCAGCAACAAAGCACTCGACTCTACATCTAGGGTCCATAGTGGTTTCAGGTCGAAGAGTGGCATACACCATTATCATCATGAGAATAACTTATGACACTTTGCATAACTCTCTATATAGTATTCTCATAACGGGTCAATCCAGTATAAATATTACTCTTAATATTCATACCTATGTTTAAGACTTGATAACTCTTTATCCATGATCCATGAGATGTGATCATCAGTCTACAAACATAATAGTCTTAATGCTTTAATGTTATCCCACTTCACAATAAAGCTCGACTACGGATACTTTAAGAATAGTGTCCCTATGTTTAATGTGCTCTCATGATCAAGTCACACTTGATACATTAAACGGACTATCTATTCCAGGGACTTTATTAAACAACCATAATAAAGAAAAAGCCTTTTATTATTAATAAATAATTCAATACAAGTACCAAAAGTATTGGCCTCTAGGGCTTACACCAACATAATCATCCATCATTGCCAAAGATCCTGTCACTCAACGGTCTTCTCATCACTCCTATATAAAGGATGGAACACTTCACTAAGAAGACACCGGAAAACACACGAGAATACAACACTAATTTCAGATCCATTATTCATTCTCTTTCTCACACGAGTTGCTGCTCTAAAAGTGTGAACATTTCTTTCTGCTTTTACCTTATGTAAATTCTACTTACCTAGAAGCACTAAGCATTACTATAATTATATTTATTTGTTGATTACTCCTCAAGTGACTTGTGAAGTCGGCAAACTTGAGAGGACTAAGATTTTTATCCTCTTAGACGATCCTTTTTGTAATCTTTCAAGATTAGAGGATTAAGTCCTTATTGAAGGCGAAATCACCTTGGTCGGGTGGACTGGAGTAACTTTGAATTTCAAGCGAACCAGTATAAAAATTCAATGTTGATATTATTTATTTATATGTGTGTCTCATTTCCAGAAAGATTTTTATTATCGGTAAAACGATTCAAACCCTCCTTTCTTGTTTTTCTCTACCTTCAATTGGTATCAGAGCTTCGGCTCTATTATTGATTTTCTAATTAAACACTTAACAGTGTAGGGAGATCCAGCGTGAGAAAAACACTATGGCCAACACCAATAAAAGAGATAGTTACAATGCTAAACCTTCAATCTTTGATGGAGAAAATTTGATTACTGGAAAGACAGAATCGAAAGTTTCTTTCTGGGTTATGACGCTGATCTATGGGACATAGTTACTATTGGCTACATACCTCCTGTATCTGATGTTGGTATTGCTATTGCCAGAAAAAAATGATAGATGATCAAAAGCGTGACTTCAACAATCATCACAAAGCCAGAACAATACTGCTGAATGTCATTTCCTACAATGAATATGAAAAAATTACCAATAGGGAAACTGCCAAAGAAATACTTGACTCCCTGAGGATGACTCACGAAGGAAATTCACAAGTCAAAGAAACAAAGGCTTTGGCTCTAATTCAGAAGTACGAAGCCTTCAAAATGGAGAACGATGAAGCTATAGAGGTACTATTTTCTAGATTTAAAACTTTAATTGTAGGACTTAAGGTTCTGGACAAAGGCTACACAATTGCAGATCATGTCTAAAAGATTTTCAGAAGCCTGCCAAAGAAGTGGAGACCCATGGTCACTACATTAAAATTATCAAAGGATAAGAACAACATAAGCCTAGAAGAATTCGTCAGCTCACTCAGAAGTCACGAGATAGAACTTAAGGAAGATGAGCCCCAAAAGAAGAACAAATATGTAGCCCTAAAATCCCAATCTGAGAGACGTAAACTAGAAAGGAATAAAGCCCTTCAAGCTGAATGTAAAGAAACAGGTCATTACAGAAATGAATGCCGAAAGCTTAAGAAAGAAAGCTCCAGAAGAGAAAGTTTCAAGAAAAACTCCGTTAAAACTAAGAAGGGACTCATGGCCACCTGGGACGACATGGAATCTGATTCCTCTGAATCAGACTCTGAAGAACAGAAAATGTAGCATTCATGGCTGTAAGACCCCAATTTTGTCCCTAAGATCCCTCATGGCATCATATCATACCATGTCATTGCCTCAAGGATCTTTGTACACCTTTGCTTCCCTCCTAGTGGGTGGGTTATCTTGTGAGTGTGGTTCTTGATCACCAAGCATGTTTTGCATTTGTATATCATTGCTTTTCATCTGTTTACTAACCAAAAGTACAAAAATATTGTCATCTAACCATGTTACTTGCAGATGAAGCAAGCTAGGTCAAATCAGTCAGAACAGTCATTAAGCAATAGATGATGGCCATTCTTGAAGAATTTGGACACCATGATCATTCATCAAGAGTTCATATGAGTTGTGACATCATTTTGAATCAAGATATCAAGTGGTAGGGGCTTGGAATTCATCAGAACATGGTTCAGTCAACCAAAACCCTAGCAAAGTCAACTGTGGTCAACTGTGCATTTAATCAGTGATTCGATGGTGGGAATTGGTCTGAGAGGTCTCATTCATGTCCATATAAGCCTCATATAACATGTCAAACATCCACAGTGAAGAATTTGAAGTCAGACAAGAAATTTCCAAAAATAGAAAGTTGACATGTAACTGGAATTTGCCAAAAATGGAAAGTTCTTCTCCTCTAAATTACATCATCATACAAGCTTCAAATGAATTTTTGTCCAACATGAAAGTTGAAGATCTTGTTTTCCCATTTCCAAAAAGTCCAAGAACACTCATTTCTCATGTGTGGTTGGCAAGTTATGATCAAATCTTTCTCAAAAATTTTTGAACTTCAAAGTGAGATAACTTCCAAACCATTTGGCCAAATTGAGTGAGGTTTTTTGCTACAAGTCATATTTGATGTGCTCTATCCAAATCCTTCATCACATTTTACCAAAAATCTTCCAATCAAAATGGCCTTTTTCAAGTGCATTGAACTAAAAAAGGGAGGTGAAAAAGTGACTTTTCAAATTAACCATTTCCAATACATTCTACCAATTGTAAATGTTCAGAAATCTCATTTGGGATGTGTTGCCTAAGCCCATTTCGCACTGTAGAGCCATGCACATGCAACTTAAGTGAATTTCATTAATTGGCAAAAACACTTCATTTGAACTAAATCCAATTACCATTCCACTAACCAAGCTTAGCATTGTTAATGAGAAGTATATATTGCACATTTCTGATAGAAAACCCTAGCCACTATTCACCAAACCAGATCTAAAAAAATCATTTCCTCTCAAAATTCTCATTCTTCATTTTTGGAACTTTTCTGAAAAATCTCAAAAGAGCTCGTGCCTTGTTGATTGTTTCATCATCTGCAAACCTTTTTGAAGCTTTTGCAAGGATAGATTCACAACTGTAGAGCTGGAACCGCACTGTTGCATTCACATACCTTCCATGGCAGTCGAATTTTGGAGCTAGAATCAAAGCAACGGAGCTTGCAATACTTGTCCATTCATCATCTGGAACATATTTGTGCATCTGTTTCAGCTAATCACGGCCAAAGGACCACGAATTCCATACTGTTCTTCAAGCAAGGTAAAAATTCGATTCACACTATTGTCCAAATCATGATATGCTTATTAAAGATCTCGCCATGCTGAATATAATGAACTTTAAATCATGGAAAATGGTCGAGTATTTTGAGAGTTATGTTGTCATGAAGTTTCACATGTGAATGTTGTGTTGTTTATTTCTTCCTTGTTAGTTCGAATTAGGGTTAATGATGGTTGTATTGATGATGTACGTGATGAGATGAATACAATGGTATGTTGATTTTTGATTTTTGTTGCAAAAAGTTCTTGCTGAAAAAATCTGGAAATGATGATGATGAACTGTAGCGAAACCCTAATTTTCCTGGCCAAATCCCGTGTTTGATCGTTGCTGAACCATCCTTGCATGTTTTTTACTGTTTCATTGCCATGTGACCATTGGCTGCGTGACACGTCCTTAAGTGAAACGCAGAGTTTCACTTAAGGGACCGGCTATTTACAGTTTTTCCACTGCCGGTTTTATTTTTATTTAAATTATTTCCATTTTCATTATTTATTTCATTTTGTGTCCAAATCTTCAAAAATTCATAAGTCACTCATTTTTTATCCAAATTTGATGGGATTTTTTGTGAAATGCTCCTCATGATCTCTAGTTTATTATGATGATTTTTCAAGATTTTTTGCACGTGTGGATTTTAAAATGTGCTAGGGTTTGTTCATGTTGTCCATTTTGTGTATGCCATGCCAATTTGCTTGGGAAATGATGATACTTAATCCAATGCCTCTGAAAATTTGTGTGCTTAAACTAGACATATTCATGGTGATTTTGGTGTAGAGTTTGTGAATTTATCATTGCTGGTTGATGAGATATGCTTTTTTGAATAGGGGTGTGACAATTTGTGTCACACCATTCATGTCCAACTTCATGATTTTAATTACCATGCTTATTGAACTCAAAATGATCTTGATTTTTGCATGAACATACTTATGGATGTTGAGAATACATTTGATATTTTCTGGAATTATTGATGGCATTTCTTATTTGATTGGGATTTTCTCCCCTGTTTGACCAAATTGTTGACCCCTTGTGCTACATGTTTGTATTTGGTTTGTGAAATTCTAATGCCTAATTGGATGGACTTGAAATTTGACATGTGAAATGTAGACATCTTAAAGTTTGTCATGGTTTTAGTCCCACTCATTTATCATGTGTTGTCACTGTTTTATGATTTATTGAAGTTGGTGCATGTTTTGATGCTTTGTATGAGTTTATTTGATTTTGCTTTGACTTTCTGATTTTCATTGACCTACTTCCTTTGATCCAAATGAGCTGAAATTTGGTATGATTATCATGTTATGGTTGATGTTTGATCATGAATTATTTGAGATTTTTTTGAAATGTTTGTGATTGGATTTGACTTGAATCTTTCTGTTGACTTCTTTGAGGTTCTATATGGCATGCTTTGACCTAATTTGTTTGTGAAATGATAATGATGAATGATATGAACATGAAATAACTTGGGTTTGATTCTTAATTGTTTGAACTTGATTTTGGATAGCTTTCACTTGCTGTTTTGGATTTTTTATCTCCTTTTGACCCTAGGCTTGTCCTAGTGGTCTTGTTGCTCATGTTTGAGTTTGGTTTTTCAGGTTAAGAAGCAAATGCCTTCAAGGAGATTAATGCAAGTTGCTTGAGTTTGATTGATTATCATGAACTAACTTGTTTGTTTTGTAGGATGCTTAGCTCTTATGCTTTGAGCTTTGTGCATTACACATTTGACTGATTGTGTTGATCCTTGTCTTATATTGGTTTTGAATTTGAGTTGTATACTGATTTTATTTGATTGATTTCAGGTACCTTTAGTTGCTAATAGTTCTTTGAGAACTTGCATTGCTTTGATTGATAGCATTTGCATTGAGGTAGAATCCTTTTTCTTCATGTAGTCTGGAAGACCTGGCCTGTTACTTGGCCAGGCAACTGTCTGAAGTCCTCCTTAAGAGGCGATGTTTATGCTTGTTTACTTTTGTCCCAAGCAGGAAAAGTCCTTTGAATAAGGCAATTGGTAGATAAAAGAGATACGTAGCCTATCTCCTACTATTCTGTGAGTCACTCACCTTGCTCACACTACTTGTGTTGATGCATAGTGAGTAAAAAACCAAGATCTATAGAGTCTAATCTGTGGAGAGAGTTCCATCTTTCTGAACTCCCACACCTTCTGATATTCAAATGCTCTCCCTGACCAGGGATAAGAGCAATGAGGCACACCCCTCATATCCTCTCATCTGCTTCACCTTGGCTCTCAATGTCAAGGTTAAGAGCACCATTAACCCTATTCCAGTTGGCTTCAATGCCTAACCCTTTTGTATGAGCCTTATTGCTTGGTTATAGTGGGTGTTGAATGACTTCATTTGATTGATTGCTTATTTCATATGCACATGTTTGCTTGTATGATTTATGCATTTATCATCATTAATTGCTCATTAGTGCATGATCATTTCATTTGTCTTTGTGACATATCTTTGTTGTTTGCCCATTGAGGACAATTGTAAGACCATTTATTGGCCATTGTTCCTATGATATGGAAGTGAGTATAAGACCATTTCATTGGCCACTCATCTTCTCTTTGCTTGATGCATTTGTTTGATTTATGTGAGGATACAATTGTAAGTCCATGTAATTTGGCATTTGTTTCCCATGATCATATGTTGGAGGTTAGAGTAAGCCCAGATAGATTGGCATCTGACATCCAAATGTTTGCTTTGTTTTGTTGGAGATTGGTATAAGCCCAGATAGATTGGCATCCGGTATCCACTTTTCATTTCTTCGTTGAGGAGATTAGTATAAGTCCATAGAGTGGCCTCTGATATCCAGTTCTGTTTAGGAGATTGGTATAAGTCCAGTGATTGGCATCCGGTATCCGCTTTTGTTGACTTTCTTCTTTTGTTTTGCTTGTTTGTTTTTGCTCATTGTCTATTCCAAAGGACACACTTGAATCATCTTCTATATGATTTCAAGAGGTGAACCTTCTAGGAAGTTTTACACTCCATCTTCATCCATTCATCCATTTTGTCCTAAACCTTTTCACACTTTGCTTTCAAAACTTGAGATAAATATTGTGCAAACATCTTCATGCTTTTAAATTAAAAACCTGGACCCCAAGTCCTTGACTTTTTCAAACTCCATTTTCATAGTACTTCTTTTGAATCAATCTTAATCATACTTTGACCCTCCTTTTGTGAATAATCATAATCAATTAACTTCACCCATTCAATTATTTTGTGGCTTTGTCCATTCTTGTTAAGCTTTCATACATTAGCCGTAGGTTTGATTTATCCTAGTTGGTTGATGTTAATCTCACCTATTTGTCCTTAGTTGATTGAATTGTAAGTCTTCCTTGCTTATTATAGGGTTAACCCCTCACTAGCAAGTTGAAGCTTTTCTCACATGGTGGACTCGTTGTTTTATAAGGTTGAGTTTTCTCCCGTGGATAACGTAAGACCTTAGGGCTTGTGTTTAAAATTGAATCCACTAACTTTTGGAAATCTTTTAGCTGAACTACGGCGTCTTGATCCTTACCTTTGATGGGAGGTACGTAGGCAACGGGTTCATCCGTTCGAACACAAAAACAATAAAAATTGTATATTCTTTTCTCATCATCCCAATCATGTTTGCACAATAAATATTTCATAACAAATAACAATTTTATACAACAAGTGTGAAAAGGGCTCCCTAGGAGTACCTAGGACGTAGTGGGTGCCTAACACCTTCCCATTGCGTAATTTACCCCTTACCCAGACTCTCTGATCTTTTCATTAGTTTTCTATGTGTAAAACTTCTTAGGCTTTTGTTCGCTTTTTAGCCAGTCCTTTGGATAAATAAAAGTGCGGTGGCGACTCGATTCATTGTATGCTTTGCTTATGGTTTAATCAATAAATCATATAGCGACGAATACACCGCTACAGAAAAGTGGCGACTCTGCTGGGGAATTCCTTGGTGGTATTGCCTACTTTTCACCCTTGTTGTGTGCTATATTGTTATTTGTTATATGACATATTTTTGTACCATTTGGGATAACTGTATTGATTGTAATGTTTGAATTGCTTGATATACAATTGTTGTTCGCTTTGGTGATCTGTGAGATGAGTTCTGTACCCGAACTCGAGTGCACTCTAGGATAGGAGAATGGCGTAGTCTTGTTAACTGGTGTGGAGTATTCCTTAGCCAGTTGACTTGCGAGGCCATTCACTTGGTGGAGGTCATGTTGGATTAATAATGTCACACAAGTTATTTGTGGTTAGGCATTATTCTTTCAATCATGTGCCGCAGAAGCCAAGGACCATAGTTTACCAAGCCCATCTTGGCCTTTTTCTTAGGACGTAGTGCGGAGGTCGTTCAGATGTAAGTTCTGATGCGATTGTTACGCGATACTACACTCATAAGAGTCTCTCTTGAGAATATTTTTGGAATACGAGTATTCGTTCCTCCGATAATATCCGAGAGATGGGACGATGATCATGGGAACCTCTGGTAGAACATGTCTGGCAGGTTTAAACCCTAGTACACTCCCTTTGGGTGGTCCTTAACCGAGACTCCATGCTCGTGACTCTCAGCAAACCCGTGATTCGTGGTTGAGTCGTTCAAACATCGTTAATATCAATGGAACTTGGGTATTGATAAGGTGTAAAACCTAAATCTACTAAAATGGATGATTGATATTAAGGATGTTAGAGCCGGTTCATGTACCGTTAATATCAATGGAACTTGGGTGTCGATAAGGTGAAAACCTAAATCCACCAAAATGGATGATTGATATTAGGGATACAATGAGCTTTCCCACGACCTTTGTTTGGCATGCCTTGCTTGATCCTTGAGTGTAATTGTTGCATTCATGCATTCATGCATTCATCTGGATTCATGTCATCGGAAAAAAGAAAATTTTCAAGGAACTCAAAGGAGTTTATTTGCAAAAATTTTCAAACATGGAAAAAACCGGGAAAATTTTTTCACCTGATATATTTGATGAGATATTCTCATATATGATCTAAATGCTTAAATATTTCAAAGTTTGCAAATAAAACCCTTGAGTTTCTTTGAAAATAAAAAACAAGCATATGCATAAACACTTCATGCATCATTTGCATAAGCGGGTGTTTTGTTCCGGTCTCCCGTCCTGTGGTCTGACCCTGCGATCTTCATTTATTTTGAAGACGCACTTCGCCGGTACTACACCAGAGCCAACTCTGCCAGATTGATGGACCATTCTGAGCAAGAGAGTTGTGAACTCAAGGAGGAATTTGCCAGACTAAGTGCTTTTGATGGATTTATTCCTGGTTAACCGATCCCAGGCTGGCATTGGTTACTGTTCTGGGGCATTTAATGAGCAAGGTTTGTTCAAGAGTGGAGGGTTCATCCATGATGATCAACCTGAGGAGGAAGCTGCTGCTATCTTGGAAGAGGATGCAGAAGACGTGAACAACTTCGTTATTCCTGGTGGTGTCTGCCACAATTGGGTCGCTGTAGATGTTCCTACAGTCATCCATAGATCAGAGTAATGGTTCACTTTGTTTAAAAACCCTTCTCCCATGCCAAAAGGAGAAGTGATGACATTGTTGGCAGCATTTAATACAATGATGTTTTCATTCAATTAATGCATTGTTAAACATTTGTTTTTCCATTTGTTTTCACTTTTTGCTTTTTGCATGAAATCAGTGATCACAAAAAACCTGAAAAACAATAAAACAACATTTTTCATCTGCATAAATGATTTGCTTGTTTAAATATCAAAAGCTTTTCATTATCCAGAATCATTATGCAGGGATTTCTAAACCCATTGAACATAATGATCCAACGCCATCTCCCAATCTTGAATTCCTTGTATTTGAGGCAGAGGAAGATGATGTTGAAGGGGATTCCTGACGAGATTACCCGTCTTCTTGAGCACGAAAAGAAGCTCATTCAGCTGTATCATGAGAATCAGCAAGACAGTTAAACCGGGGCATTACAAATGTAACGTATAAAAAAAAAAAAAAGAGGGTAAAAAAAAAAAGAAAAGGATGAGAAAAAATCAAAAATCAGAAAAAAAATTTCAAAATTTTTTCAAAAAAGAAAAAAGAAAATTTATACCCTCAAGTCCCTAGTTGACTGATGCTGAATGGATTCAGAGTCGTTACGACCAATTGAATTTGATTGAAGAGAAGCGATTAACTGCCATGTGTCATGGTCAGTTATATCAGCAGAGAATGAAGAAAGCATTCAATAAGAAGGTCAAGCCTCGTGTGTTCCGAGAAGGTGACCTCGTGCTCAAGAAAGTTTTGTCTTTCGCGCCCGATTCCAGGGGCAAGTGGACTCCGAACTACGAGGGTCCATATGTTGTTAAGAGAGCCTTTTCAGGCGGAGCTTTGATGCTTACAACAATGGATGGGGAGGATTTCACTTGTCCTGTGAATTCAGATGCAGTCAAGAGATACTTTGCCTAAAAAAAAAAAGTACATGCAAATGAAAAAAACAGAATAGCTCGCTAAGTTGAAAACCCGAAAGGGCGGCTTAGGCAAAAATGAGCGTCTCGGTGGAGAACCCGCAAGGGTAATCCAGGCAAAAATTAGAAACTTGAAAAAGAAGAATATTTGCATCCCGCTAGATTGAGTACCTCACTCTGGGGCAATCTAGGCAAATTAGGGATTTGGCAAGTAACTGCATCCTGACAAGACTTTCTGTTTCACCAGCTGTCATTTCGTCAGAAGATTCTCGATTCGTCGTCAACTGAAGCTTCGAATACATCGAGATTCAAATTGGTAGAGAAAGGATTATTATGTTCAATGTAGCCCTCTTCCAATATATATCACTGATTTCAAATTTGTACAGATCTATGGAGTCTTGCCATTTGCAGGCTACCATTCCATCAAATGAATTTGAGCTTTTATCCAATTATTTGCACTCTTATTTGTTTCAATTCAACAAATGTTTTGCATGTTTTAATTGATAAAATGTCATTGTTTTAAACGAACAAATTTTTCAAAAATTTGTTGTTTTAAACAAAGTGAATATTCATAAGGTTGAAAGGATACTCAAGATATCTCAGTGCTCTCCCAAGGGTGGCATGATCTCCAACAGGTAAGACATTTGGTTCATATTCCTGGTTTGGTTGTATCTTCTTTCTCCAGATCTTGTGATGGGGTTGTTCCCCAGCATAGTTGCAAGTAGAGTGTTGTTGAAGACTCAGTTTTCTCCAGCAGCAGTTTTCCCCAGTAGAGTTGCTTATGCAGTTGGATTCTACTTGGATGATGTTCTTCTCCTTCAGTGGGTTATTCCCCGGAGTTGTTTGGAGTTGCAGAACTCTTTGTTTCTCAGTTGATGCTGAGATCCCCTGCGGATCTTTGAGATTTTCTCTTGTTCCCCAACAGATTCGTCTTGGTGGTTGTTTTGCCCGTTGTGACTTTCTGTACCCTGGTTGGTTTGTTTGCTGATCCATCACTCAGAGATTTGGTGTTTCCTGATATCTCTGATCCTCTGCTTCCCCAGCAGTACCCGCAGATCTATGCTTTATAGCATGTAGATCTCCGCAGATTGGCTTTCCAGTTGGTTCTCCCCTGGAAGTATAATACCGGGCGTTTGACTCCTGGACCTGTTTGAGTTAGATACGTCTGTTTTGTCAGCATTCATCAAACATAAATCACGCATATTCATGCATATTCATAAACATTCAGATATTCATGTTGCATTTCTTGCCATATATCTTTTGTTGATTATTCCTTGCTATGGTGGTGCAGATCCCCAATAGATCTCCCCTAGCAGATGTCGGGTGTTAAATCTCTCCATATAGAGTCAGCCCCGTAAGCAGAAAAGTGTCTGTTGTCTTTCCTTCTGCAGTTCCCCACTGAGATATCTCCTCGTGGATGACGGTTTCTTCCGCTTCCTCCCAACATATATATTGGGATGGATTTTCCTATTTGAGCTACATCCTCATTAGGACGTGTCTTGATTCAGTCTGTCTTTTCGGATTATTCCCGAATTGGCTATTTGTCAACTGTCTTGTGCTTCCCAGTGGGTTGTTCCCCAACGGAGTTTTTTCGGGCCTCTACCCTCATACCGGTAGTTGTAAGTCCTATTTTCCTTGCCCTTTTGATGGAATTGGCGGTTATATACCTTTATTCAGCGGCAAGAGTTTTTGATTTTCTACCTAGCAATCGGTAGTTGTAAATCCTTTTTTTCCTGCTCTCCAGCAGTTTGTGGTTTATTATGAGCCCTATTTTGGTTTCCCGTGCGGATTTGTGATTTGTTCTATCCCCACGCAGAGTTGTTGGTCTTCTACCCAGTATTCGGTAGATGTAAACCCTAATTCATAATTATCCCCACCAGAGTATGGCTATTACCCCGTATTCGGTAGTTGTAAGTCCTATCTCTTTTTCCCTAACAAAAGGTAACCTTTGTGGTTCGTCCTGATTGTAAGTGGATTCCTGTTGTAGTGGTTTTATCCCTAACAGAGTTGGTGTCTCCCTGTGGTGATTTCTATCCCCAGTTGAGTTTGTGGTCTTCTACCCCGTATTCGGTAGTTGTAAATCCCAAGTGGTGATTCTTTCTCCCCAGCGGAGTTTGTGCCTTGTGGTACAGTTGGATAATTGCCGGATGCTTGCAATTTATCCCCAGCGGGTCTTGTAACACCCCGATAAAAATAAGATAATTATTTAATTTAAGTTAATATTATATTTATTAATTTAATTAAATAATTGGAATTATTGGATTATTATTATTATTATTATTGGAATAATAATTATTGGAAAATATATATAAGTTGGAAATAAGAAAAAGAGTCCCATTTGGTAAAGAAAGGGTTTCACGTGAAAAGCAGAGAAGCGGCTGGAAAGAGGAAAAGGGCAAAGAGACAGAGCAAGAGGAAGAAGGTTGGAGAAGAGAAAAGCTTGAAGCTTAAAGATTCGCCGGATTAACTCAGGTAAGGGGGGTTTATCGTCGTTTAATGGGTATTATGGGTTAACATGTAATGGGTAGTGATGAACCATTGATTTGACCCTAATTGGGATGTTGAATGCTGAAAAATTGTGTTGGATAAGTTGTGTTAAAACTGAAATTGAATCTGTAATTGGATGGGTAGTGATTTTCCGAAAACGTAGCTTCTTACGGAATTGGAATCGGAGGTCCGGAAGTCCTCCAACGGCGGAAAATGCGGAGAATTCTGCATTCTGCTTCGTGTTAGCGCAGGAACAGCTTTCTGTCTTGCGTTAACCGGTTAACCCAGGGTGTTAACCGGTTAACACTGTTATGAATTATGAAAAATTGCTGTTTTGTCTGCGTTAACCGGTTAACCCAGGGTGTTAACCGGTTAACACTGTTGTGATTTCTGAGAAATTGCTGTTCTGTCTGCGTTAACCGGTTAACCCAGGGCGTTAACCGGTTAACACTGTTGAGTTTTGCCAGAAAGCGTGTTCTGTGTTGCGTTAACCGGTTAACCCAGGGCGTTAACCGGTTAACACTGTTGGAAATTGGAAAAATTAATATTTGAACAATGTGTGCATAATTGGTGTTTGGCCTATATTGGCGTATGATGTAATAGGGATTAATTCCCGCTGTTTTGAGCAGTATAGGTATTAGTGGAGGGTGCTAATACTGTGATTAATTATTTGACATGATATGATGTTTTGATACGTGTGTTGATGAATGTATGATGGTATGCATAATGCTGTGAATGTATATGTTATGTATGCAATTGTGAGTGGACTGTTTATGGCTTAGAGTGTGAGCATATGTCCATTGTGGATTATTGTTGATGATTTTGCACTGCTAGGTGATTTAGCATGCATATTGTGGTCTTTATGGTGGTAGCTAATTCCCATAGTGAGGAATTAGTGAGTTAGTCATTATGGACTGTTGTTGATGTTTGCATGCTAGGTGAATTAGCGTGCATAGCATGGTCCTTGGGGTGGTAGCTAATTCCCGTGGTGAGGAATTAGTGAGTGAGTCACTAGGTCTCAAATGAGTGGGACTAGTGGGCTTGGTAGCCGTATCTGGATTTGATCGGTGAGGTGAACTATATGTTCACGAATAGTCGGTACCGCATGCATGGAGTCTCATTGCATAATGTATGTATGACGTATAATATGAATGGATGTATTCCAATATTATACGTGTATTTGTGTTGGCATTGGGTATGAGTATGAATTGTGTTGGTATTGAGTATGCCATTTGAGTTGATGTGCCGTTACCGAATGTGTGATATGATTAGGGTGATTAATGTGTTATTTACTTAGCATTACATGATATTTTATAATGCTTATTATATCGATTGAGGAACTCACCCTTACACCTATTTTTCAGGTAACGAGCAGTGATTGAGTAGAAGCTAGTGCTTGGAGTCTAGTGTAGTCTCCTTAGTGGGTCATGCTCTGATAGATGTAACATCGGGACGGGATGTTTTACCTTGTTGAATAATTTTACATGTAATGTGTTACATGTTTTGCATGATTGATTTGATTTCTATCCGCTGCGTATTGTGCAAATGCTTTATGTTTTGAATTAATAAAAGAGCATGACAGTTATTATGGTGAATGGTGTGTAATGATTGTGTGACACCCTTAATTGCATATTTACTCTGATTGATATATTGTTATTTTAATTAAATATTTGGGGTATTTTAGAAGGGTGTTACATGTCTCCTTTCATTTACCCTTGTATTGGTAATGTTGTTGTTCCCTTTGATTGGTCATCATTATATACCTAGTTTGGTATCCCGATACCTTTCTTTTCGGTTGGTTTATCCTTTGTTAACCCAGTAATCGGTTGTGGATAATCTTCCATGCGAGTATGTTATTCACGGTCTGTCGGTAATGAATAATATATCTCATGCACTCTTCAGTCGAAGCCTTTTGTGTTTCCCTGGTCGAGTAAGATTCGTTATTTCCCTTTGCGGAATCGAATTTTTGTTGTGTTGGATAATTGTCGGATGCTTGCAGTTTATCCCTTTGAGTTATCTTTCGTTTACCCGGATGCTTGGTATCGATTGTCTCTCTTTTTGGTTAGTCACCTATTATATACTTCGGTATCTCTGGTGTCTTTTCCTTTCGAGTATATTATTCACGGTCTGCCGGTAATGAATAATATGTCTCATGCGCTCTTTAGTTGGAATCCTTTGTTGATTTTCCCCAGCTGAGCAAGATTCGTATTCTTTGTAGAATCGAATATCCATCCTTAAACCAGTTTGTGTTTTGGATGATGAGTGTTTTGGCATATATAGCAATCCACGTTTTCGGTAGATCACCTATTATATACCTTGGTATCTCTGGTGTTTCTTACCATGCGAGTTTATTATCTACGTTCTGACGGTAATAGATAATATATCTCATGCGAGTTTTCTTATCCACGGTCTGCCGGTAATGGATATTATATCTCATGCACTCTTTGGGTTTGTGTCCCCAGTTGAGTAAGGTTCGTCTTCCCGTTGTGGATTCGAATGTCCATCCTGTAAGTCGATTCGCTTTTTCAAGCCCTCCTTTCGGATGATGAGTGTTTTGGCATATATACCAATTCACGCTTTGGTCGGTCACCTATTATATACCTCGGTATCCCTGGTGTTCCTTCCCTTTCTGCTACCTATTATGACCTCGGTCCCCTGTGGAGTCAGATTTTCCTGAGTTTATGTACCATTTCCAGGTCTTTCTTAGATGTGTGGTTGATTGATATCTCTCACCCTTATACCGGTCTTAGATATTCATTCTTCCTGAGTTTGTTACCCTTATACCGGTAACATCTCATTCTTTGGTACTTCCTAAGTGGAGTTTCCTTTTGCTTCTCCCCAGGAGTCAGCTTGTGTCTCTCCAATGATTGTTTTTCCTTTGGAATTTTCTTTTCCCCAGTGTGAGTCCTTCACTCCCCAGTGAGGTCTCCAGTCTGATTTCTGTTACCCTAATCAGAGTCGTGTCTTGTTCACGCCGTGTCAGTTTTGTTTTTCCCCAACTTGAAGTCGTGTCCTGCTCACGCATTCTTTTTCTTTTACTATCCCCAACAAGAGTCTTGTTAGAGTCTCTGTTCCTGGTGAGTGTATTACTCCGATGGATCGTCTTTTCTTCTGTGTGAATCATATCCCCCACATAATTTGTGTCTTTTGCATACATGCATTTGCATCATGAGGTCTCTTAGGGACCAAAATTCGTCTCATTACTATTATTTAAGCCCATTCTACCGCGTCGAGATGAAGATTTCTAAACTTCACTTCTCCGGCTAGAATGACCTTAAATAGGGCCATCTGTAAGACCCCAATTTTGTCCCTAAGATCCCTCATGGCATCATATCATACCATGTCATTGCCTCAAGGATCTTTGTACACCTTTGCTTCCCTCCTAGTGGGTGGGTTATCTTGTGAGTGTGGTTCTTGATCACCAAGCATGTTTTGCATTTGTATATCATTGCTTTTCATCTGTTTACTAACCAAAAGTACAAAAATATTGTCATCTAACCATGTTACTTGCAGATGAAGCAAGCTAGGTCAAATCAGTCAGAACAGTCATTAAGCAATAGATGGTGGCCATTCTTGAAGAATTTGGACACCATGATCATTCATCAAGAGTTCATATGAGTTGTGACATCATTTTGAATCAAGATATCAAGTGGTAGGGGCTTGGAATTCATCAGAACATGGTTCAGTCAACCAAAACCCTAGCAAAGTCAACTGTGGTCAACTGTGCATTTAATCAGTGATTCGATGGTGGGAATTGGTCTGAGAGGTCTCATTCATGTCCATATAAGCCTCATATAACATGTCAAACATCCACAGTGAAGAATTTGAAGTCAGACAAGAAATTTCCAAAAATAGAAAGTTGACATGTAACTGGAATTTGCCAAAAATGGAAAGTTCTTCTCCTCTAAATTACATCATCATACAAGCTTCAAATGAATTTTTGTCCAACATGAAAGTTGAAGATCTTGTTCTCCAATTTCCAAAAAGTCCAAGAACACTCATTTCTCATGTGTGGTTGGCAAGTTATGATCAAATCTTTCTCAAAAATTTTTGAACTTCAAAGTGAGATAACTTCCAAACCATTTGGCCAAATTGAGTGAGGTTTTTTGCTACAAGTCATATTTGATGTGCTCTATCCAAATCCTTCATCACATTTTACCAAAAATCTTCCAATCAAAATGGCCTTTTTCAAGTGCATTGAATTAAAAAAGGGAGGTGAAAAAGTGACTTTTCAAATTAACCATTTCCAATACATTCTACCAATTGTAAATGTTCAGAAATCTCATTTGGGATGTGTTGCCTAAGCCCATTTCGCACTGTAGAGCCATGCACATGCAACTTAAGTGAATTTCATTAATTGGCAAAAACACTTCATTTGAACTAAATCCAATTACCATTCCACTAACCAAGCTTAGCATTGTTAATGAGAAGTATATATTGCACATTTCTGATAGAAAACCCTAGCCACTATTCACCAAACCAGATCTAAAAAATTCATTTCCTCTCAAAATTCTCATTCTTCATTTTTGGAACTTTTCTGAAAAATCTCAAAAGAGCTCGTGCCTTGTTGATTGTTTCATCATCTGCAAACCTTTTTGAAGCTTTTGCAAGGATAGATTCACAACTGTAGAGCTGGAACCGCACTGTTGCATTCACATACCTTCCATGGCAGTCGAATTTTGGAGCTAGAATCAAAGCAACGGAGCTTGCAATACTTGTCCATTCATCATCTGGAACATATTTGTGCATCTGTTTCAGCTAATCACGGCCAAAGGACCACGAATTCCATACTGTTCTTCAAGCAAGGTAAAAGTTCGATTCACACTATTGTCCAAATCATGATATGCTTATTAAAGATCTCGCCATGCTGATTATAATGAACTTTAAATCGTGGAAAATGGTCGAGTATTTTGAGAGTTATGTTGTCATGAAGTTTCACATATGAATGTTGTGTTGTTTATTTCTTCCTTGTTAGTTCGAATTAGGGTTAATGATGGTTGTATTGATGATGTACGTGATGAGATGAATACAATGGTATGTTGATTTTTGATTTTTGTTGCAAAAAGTTCTTGCTGAAAAAATCTGGAAATGATGATGATGAACTGTAGCGAAACCCTAATTTTCCTGGCCAAATCCCGTGTTTGATCGTTGCTGAACCATCCTTGCATGTTTTTTACTGTTTCATTGCCATGTGACCATTGGCTGCGTGACACGTCCTTAAGTGAAACGCAGAGTTTCACTTAAGGGACCGGCTATTTACAGTTTTTCCACTGCCGGTTTTATTTTTATTTAAATCATTTCCATTTTCATTATTTATTTCATTTTGTGTCCAAATCTTCAAAAATTCATAAGTCACTCATTTTTTATCCAAATTTGATGGGATTTTTTGTGAAATGCTCCTCATGATCTCTAGTTTATTATGATGATTTTTCCAGATTTTTTGCACGTGTGGATTTTAAAATGTGCTAGGGTTTGTTCATGTTGTCCATTTTGTGTATGCCATGCCAATTTGCTTGGGAAATGATGATACTTAATCCAATGCCTCTGAAAATTTTTGTGCTTAAACTAGACATATTCATGGTGATTTTGGTGTAGAGTTTGTGAATTTATCATTGCTGGTTGATGAGATATGATTTTTTGAATAGGGGTGTGACAATTTGTGTCACACCATTCATGTCCAACTTCATGATTTTAATTACCATGCTTATTGAACTCAAAATGATCTTGATTTTTGCATGAACATACTTATGGATGTTGAGAATACATTTGATATTTTCTGGAATTATTGATGGCATTTCTTATTTGATTGGGATTTTCTCCCCTGTTTGACCAAATTGTTGACCCCTTGTGATACATGTTTGTATTTGGTTTGTGAAATTCTAATGCCTAATTGGATGGACTTGAAATTTGACATGTGAAATGTAGACATCTTAAAGTTTGTCATGGTTTTAGTCCCATTCATTTATCATGTGTTGTCACTGTTTTATGATTTATTGAAGTTGGTGCATGTTTTGATGCTTTGTATGAGTTTATTTGATTTTGCTTTGACTTTCTGATTTTCATTGACCTACTTCCTTTGATCCAAATGAGCTGAAATTTGGTATGATTATCATGTTATGGTTGATGTTTGATCATGAATTATTTGAGATTTTTTTGAAATGTTTGTGATTGGATTTGACTTGAATCTTTCTGTTGACTTCTTTGAGGTTCTATATGGCATGCTTTGACCTAATTTGTTTGTGAAATGATAATGATGAATGATATGAACATGAAATAACTTGGGTTTGATTCTTAATTGTTTGAACTTGATTTTGGATAGCTTTCACTTGCTGTTTTGGATTTTTTATCTCCTTTTGACCCTAGGCTTGTCCTAGTGGTCTTGTTGCTCATGTTTGAGTTTGGTTTTTCAGGTTAAGAAGCAAATGCCTTCAAGGAGATTAATGCAAGTTGCTTGAGTTTGATTGATTATCATGAACTAACTTGTTTGTTTTGTAGGATGCTTAGCTCTTATGCTTTGAGCTTTGTGCATTGCACATTTGACTGATTGTGTTGATCCTTGTCTTATATTGGTTTTGAATTTGAGTTGTATACTGATTTTATTTGATTGATTTCAGGTACCTTTAGTTGCTAATAGTTCTTTGAGAACTTGCATTGCTTTGCTTGATAGCATTTGCATTGAGGTAGAATCCTTTTTCTTCATGTAGTCTGGAAGACCTGGCCTGTTACTTGGCCAGGCAACTGTCTGAAGTCCTCCTTAAGAGGCGATGTTTATGCTTGTTTACTTTTGTCCCAAGCAGGAAAAGTCCTTTGAATAAGGCAATTGGTAGATAAAAGAGATACGTAGCCTATCTCCTACTATTCTGTGAGTCACTCACCTTGCTCACACTACTTGTGTTGATGCATAGTGAGTAAAAAACCCAAGATCTATAGAGTCTAATCTGTGGAGAGAGTTCCATCTTTCTGAACTCCCACACCTTCTGATATTCAAATGCTCTCCCTGACCAGGGATAAGAGCAATGAGGCACACCCCTCATATCCTCTCATCTGCTTCACCTTGGCTCTCAATGTCAAGGTTAAGAGCACCATTAACCCTATTCCAGTTGGCTTCAATGCCTAACCCTTTTGTATGAGCCTTATTGCTTGGTTATAGTGGGTGTTGAATGACTTCATTTGATTGATTGCTTATTTCATATGCACATGTTTGCTTGTATGATTTATGCATTTATCATCATTAATTGCTCATTAGTGCATGATCATTTCATTTGTCTTTGTGACATATCTTTGTTGTTTGCCCATTGAGGACAATTGTAAGACCATTTATTGGCCATTGTTCCTATGATATGGAAGTGAGTATAAGACCATTTCATTGGCCACTCATCTTCTCTTTGCTTGATGCATTTGTTTGATTTATGTGAGGATACAATTGTAAGTCCATGTAATTTGGCATTTGTTTCCCATGATCATATGTTGGAGGTTAGAGTAAGCCCAGATAGATTGGCATCTGACATCCAAATGTTTGCTTTGTTTTGTTGGAGATTGGTATAAGCCCAGATAGATTGGCATCCGGTATCCACTTTTCATTTCTTCGTTGAGGAGATTAGTATAAGTCCATAGAGTGGCCTCTGATATCCAGTTCTGTTTAGGAGATTGGTATAAGTCCAGTGATTGGCATCCGGTATCCGCTTTTGTTGACTTTCTTCTTTTGTTTTGCTTGTTTGTTTTTGCTCATTGTCTATTCCAAAGGACACACTTGAATCATCTTCTATATGATTTCAAGAGGTGAACCTTCTAGGAAGTTTTACACTCCATCTTCATCCATTCATCCATTTTGTCCTAAACCTTTTCACACTTTGCTTTCAAAACTTGAGATAAATATTGTGCAAACATCTTCATGCTTTTAAATTAAAAACCTGGACCCCAAGTCCTTGACTTTTTCAAACTCCATTTTCATAGTACTTCTTTTGAATCAATCTTAATCATACTTTGACCCTCCTTTTGTGAATAATCATAATCAATTAACTTCACCCATTCAATTATTTTGTGGCTTTGTCCATTCTTGTTAAGCTTTCATACATTAGCCGTAGGTTTGATTTATCCTAGTTGGTTGATGTTAATCTCACCTATTTGTCCTTAGTTGATTGAATTGTAAGTCTTCCTTGCTTATTATAGGGTTAACCCCTCACTAGCAAGTTGAAGCTTTTCTCACATGGTGGACTCGTTGTTTTATAAGGTTGAGTTTTCTCCCGTGGATAACGTAAGACCTTAGGGCTTGTGTTTAAAATTGAATCCACTAACTTTTGGAAATCTTTTAGCTGAACTACGGCGTCTTGATCCTTACCTTTGATGGGAGGTACGTAGGCAACGGGTTCATCCGTTCGAACACAAAAACAATAAAAATTGTATATTCTTTTCTCATCATCCCAATCATGTTTGCACAATAAATATTTCATAACAAATAACAATTTTATACAACAAGTGTGAAAAGGGCTCCCTAGGAGTACCTAGGACGTAGTGGGTGCCTAACACCTTCCCATTGCGTAATTTACCCCTTACCCAGACTCTCTGATCTTTTCATTAGTTTTCTATGTGTAAAACTTCTTAGGCTTTTGTTCGCTTTTTAGCCAGTCCTTTGGATAAATAAAAGTGCGGTGGCGACTCGATTCATTGTATGCTTTGCTTATGGTTTAATCAATAAATCATATAGCGACGAATACACCGCTACAGAAAAGTGGCGACTCTGCTGGGGAATTCCTTGGTGGTATTGCCTACTTTTCACCCTTGTTGTGTGCTATATTGTTATTTGTTATATGACATATTTTTGTACCATTTGGGATAACTGTATTGATTGTAATGTTTGAATTGCTTGATATACAATTGTTGTTCGCTTTGGTGATCTGTGAGATGAGTTCTGTACCCGAACTCGAGTGCACTCTAGGATAGGAGAATGGCGTAGTCTTGTTAACTGGTGTGGAGTATTCCTTAGCCAGTTGACTTGCGAGGCCATTCACTTGGTGGAGGTCATGTTGGATTAATAATGTCACACAAGTTATTTGTGGTTAGGCATTATTCTTTCAATCATGTGCCGCAGAAGCCAAGGACCATAGTTTACCAAGCCCATCTTGGCCTTTTTCTTAGGACGTAGTGCGGAGGTCGTTCAGATGTAAGTTCTGATGCGATTGTTACGCGATACTACACTCATAAGAGTCTCTCTTGAGAATATTTTTGGAATACGAGTATTCGTTCCTCCGATAATATCCGAGAGATGGGACGATGATCATGGGAACCTCTGGTAGAACATGTCTGGCAGGTTTAAACCCTAGTACACTCCCTTTGGGTGGTCCTTAACCGAGACTCCATGCTCGTGACTCTCAGCAAACCCGTGATTCGTGGTTGAGTCGTTCAAACATCGTTAATATCAATGGAACTTGGGTATTGATAAGGTGTAAAACCTAAATCTACCAAAATGGATGATTGATATTAAGGATGTTAGAGCCGGTTCATGTACCGTTAATATCAATGGAAATTGGGTGTCGATAAGGTGAAAACCTAAATCCACCAAAATGGATGATTGATATTAGGGATACAATGAGCTTTCCCACGACCTTTGTTTGGCATGCCTTGCTTGATCCTTGAGTGTAATTGTTGCATTCATGCATTCATGCATTCATCTGGATTCATGTCATCAGAAAAAAGAAAATTTTCAAGGAACTCAAAGGAGTTTATTTGCAAAAATTTTCAAACATGGAAAAAACCGGGAAAATTTTTTCACCTGATATATTTGATGAGATATTCTCATATATGATCTAAATGCTTAAATATTTCAAAGTTTGCAAATAAAACCCTTGAGTTTCTTTGAAAATAAAAAACAAGCATATGCATAAACACTTCATGCATCATTTGCATAAGCGGGTGTTTTGTTCCGGTCTCCCGTCCTGTGGTCTGACCCTGCGATCTTCATTTATTTTGAAGACGCACTTCGCCGGTACTACACCAGAGCCAACTCTGCCAGATTGATGGACCATTCTGAGCAAGAGAGTTGTGAACTCAAGGAGGAATTTGCCAGACTAAGTGCTTTTGATGGATTTATTCCTGGTTAACCGATCCCAGGCTGGCATTGGTTACTGTTCTGGGGCATTTAATGAGCAAGGTTTGTTCAAGAGTGGAGGGTTCATCCATGATGATCAACCTGAGGAGGAAGCTGCTGCTATCTTGGAAGAGGATGCAGAAGACGTGAACAACTTCGTTATTCCTGGTGGTGTCTGCCACAATTGGGTCGCTGTAGATGTTCCTACAGTCATCCATAGATCAGAGTAATGGTTCACTTTGTTTAAAAACCCTTCTCCCATGCCAAAAGGAGAAGTGATGACATTGTTGGCAGCATTTAATACAATGATGTTTTCATTCAATTAATGCATTGTTAAACATTTGTTTTTCCATTTGTTTTCACTTTTTGCTTTTTGCATGAAATCAGTGATCACAAAAAACCTGAAAAACAATAAAACAACATTTTTCATCTGCATAAATGATTTGCTTGTTTAAATATCAAAAGCTTTTCATTATCCAGAATCATTATGCAGGGATTTCTAAACCCATTGAACATAATGATCCAACGCCATCTCCCAATCTTGAATTCCTTATATTTGAGGCAGAGGAAGATGATGTTGAAGGGGATTCCTGACGAGATTACCCGTCTTCTTGAGCACGAAAAGAAGCTCATTCAGCTGTATCATGAGAATCAGCAAGACAGTTAAACTGGGGCATTACAAATGTAACGTATAAAAAAAAAAAAGGGTAAAAAAAAAAGAAAAGGATGAGAAAAAATCAAAAATCAGAAAAAAAAATTCAAAATTTTTTCAAAAAAGAAAAAAGAAAATTTATACCCTCAAGTCCCTAGTTGACTGATGCTGAATGGATTCAGAGTCGTTACGACCAATTGAATTTGATTGAAGAGAAGCGATTAACTGCCATGTGTCATGGTCAGTTATATCAGCAGAGAATGAAGAAAGCATTCAATAAGAAGGTCAAGCCTCGTGTGTTCCGAGAAGGTGACCTCGTGCTCAAGAAAGTTTTGTCTTTCGCGCCCGATTCCAGGGGCAAGTGGACTCCGAACTACGAGGGTCCATATGTTGTTAAGAGAGCCTTTTCAGGCGGAGCTTTGATGCTTACAACAATGGATGGGGAGGATTTCACTTGTCCTGTGAATTCAGATGCAGTCAAGAGATACTTTGCCTAAAAAAAAAAGTACATGCAAATGAAAAAAACAGAATAGCTCGCTAAGTTGAAAACCCGAAAGGGCGGCTTAGGCAAAAATGAGCGTCTCGGTGGAGAACCCGCAAGGGTAATCCAGGCAAAATTTAGAGACTTGAAAAAGAAGAATATTTGCATCCCGCTAGATTGAGTACCTCACTCTAGGGCAATCTAGGCAAATTAGGGATTTGGCAAGTAACTGCATCCTGACAAGACTTTCTGTTTCACCAGCTGTCATTTCGTCAGAAGATTCTCGATTCGTCGTCAACTGAAGCTTCGAATACATCGAGATTCAAATTGGTAGAGAAAGGATCATTATGTTCAATGTAGCCCTCTTCCAATATATATCACTGATTTCAAATTTGTACAGATCTATGGAGTCTTGCCATTTGCAGGCTACCATTCCATCAAATGAATTTGAGCTTTTATCCAATTATTTGCACTCTTATTTGTTTCAATTCAACAAATGTTTTGCATGTTTTAATTGATAAAATGTCATTGTTTTAAACGAACAAATTTTTCAAAAATTTGTTGTTTTAAACAAAGTGAATATTCATAAGGTTGAAAGGATACTCAAGATATCTCAGTGCTCTCCCAAGGGTGGCATGATCTCCAACAGGTAAGACATTTGGTTCATATTCCTGGTTTGGTTGTATCTTCTTTCTCCAGATCTTGTGATGGGGTTGTTCCCCAGCATAGTTGCAAGTAGAGTGTTGTTGAAGACTCAGTTTTCTCCAGCAGCAGTTTTCCCCAGTAGAGTTGCTTATGCAGTTGGATTCTACTTGGATGATGTTCTTCTCCTTCAGTGGGTTATTCCCCGGAGTTGTTTGGAGTTGCAGAACTCTTTGTTTCTCAGTTGATGCTGAGATCCCCTGCGGATCTTTGAGATTTTCTCTTGTTCCCCAACAGATTCGTCTTGGTGGTTGTTTTGCCCGTTGTGACTTTCTGTACCCTGGTTGGTTTGTTTGCTGATCCATCACTCAGAGATTTGGTGTTTCCTGATATCTCTGATCCTCTGCTTCCCCAGCAGTACCCGCAGATCTATGCTTTATAGCATGTAGATCTCCGCAGATTGGCTTTCCAGTTGGTTCTCCCCTGGAAGTATAATACCGGGCGTTTGACTCCTGGACCTGTTTGAGTTAGATACGTCTGTTTTGTCAGCATTCATCAAACATAAATCACGCATATTCATGCATATTCATAAACATTCAGATATTCATGTTGCATTTCTTGCCATATATCTTTTGTTGATTATTCCTTGCTATGGTGGTGCAGATCCCCAATAGATCTCCCCTAGCAGATGTCGGGTGTTAAATCTCTCCATATAGAGTCAGCCCCGTAAGCAGAAAAGTGTCTGTTGTCTTTCCTTCTGCAGTTCCCCACTGAGATATCTCCTCGTGGATGACGGTTTCTTCCGCTTCCTCCCAACATATATATTGGGATGGATTTTCCTATTTGAGCTACATCCTCATTAGGACGTGTCTTGATTCAGTCTGTCTTTTCGGATTATTCCCGAATTGGCTATTTGTCAACTGTCTTGTGCTTCCCAGTGGGTTGTTCCCCAACGGAGTTTTTTCGGGCCTCTACCCTCATACCGGTAGTTGTAAGTCCTATTTTCCTTGCCCTTTTGATGGAATTGGCGGTTATATACCTTTATTCAGCGGCAAGAGTTTTTGATTTTCTACCTAGCAATCGGTAGTTGTAAATCCTTTTTTTCCTGCTCTCCAGCAGTTTGTGGTTTATTATGAGCCCTATTTTGGTTTCCCGTGCGGATTTGTGATTTGTTCTATCCCCACGCAGAGTTGTTGGTCTTCTACCCAGTATTCGGTAGATGTAAACCCTAATTCATAATTATCCCCACCAGAGTATGGCTATTACCCCGTATTCGGTAGTTGTAAGTCCTATCTCTTTTTCCCTAACAAAAGGTAACCTTTGTGGTTCGTCCTGATTGTAAGTGGATTCCTGTTGTAGTGGTTTTATCCCTAACAGAGTTGGTGTCTCCCTGTGGTGATTTCTATCCCCAGTTGAGTTTGTGGTCTTCTACCCCGTATTCGGTAGTTGTAAATCCCAAGTGGTGATTCTTTCTCCCCAGCGGAGTTTGTGCCTTGTGGTACAGTTGGATAATTGCCGGATGCTTGCAATTTATCCCCAGCGGGTCTTGTAACACCCCGATAAAAATAAGATAATTATTTAATTTAAGTTAATATTATATTTATTAATTTAATTAAATAATTGGAATTATTGGATTATTATTATTATTCTTATTATTGGAATAATAATTATTGGAAAATATATATAAGTTGGAAATAAGAAAAAGAGTCCCATTTGGTAAAGAAAGGGTTTCACGTGAAAAGCAGAGAAGCGGCTGGAAAGAGGAAAAGGGCAAAGAGACAGAGCAAGAGGAAGAAGGTTGGAGAAGAGAAAAGCTTGAAGCTTAAAGATTCGCCGGATTAACTCAGGTAAGGGGGGTTTATCGTCGTTTAATGGGTATTATGGGTTAACATGTAATGGGTAGTGATGAACCATTGATTTGACCCTAATTGGGATGTTGAATGCTGAAAAATTGTGTTGGATAAGTTGTGTTAAAACTGAAATTGAATCTGTAATTGGATGGGTAGTGATTTTCCGAAAACGTAGCTTCTTACGGAATTGGAATCGGAGGTCCGGAAGTCCTCCAACGGCGGAAAATGCGGAGAATTCTGCATTCTGCTTCGTGTTAGCGCAGGAACAGCTTTCTGTCTTGCGTTAACCGGTTAACCCAGGGTGTTAACCGGTTAACACTGTTATGAATTATGAAAAATTGCTGTTTTGTCTGCGTTAACCGGTTAACCCAGGGTGTTAACCGGTTAACACTGTTGTGATTTCTGAGAAATTGCTGTTCTGTCTGCGTTAACCGGTTAACCCAGGGCGTTAACCGGTTAACACTGTTGAGTTTTGCCAGAAAGCGTGTTCTGTGTTGCGTTAACCGGTTAACCCATGGCGTTAACCGGTTAACACTGTTGGAAATTGGAAAAATTAATATTTGAACAATGTGTGCATAATTGGTGTTTGGCCTATATTGGCGTATGATGTAATAGGGATTAATTCCCGCTGTTTTGAGCAGTATAGGTATTAGTGGAGGGTGCTAATACTGTGATTAATTATTTGACATGATATGATGTTTTGATACGTGTGTTGATGAATGTATGATGGTATGCATAATGATGTGAATGTATATGTTATGTATGCAATTGTGAGTGGACTGTTTATGGCTTAGAGTGTGAGCATATGTCCATTGTGGATTATTGTTGATGATTTTGCATTGCTAGGTGATTTAGCATGCATATTGTGGTCTTTATGGTGGTAGCTAATTCCCATAGTGAGGAATTAGTGAGTTAGTCATTATGGACTGTTGTTGATGTTTGCATGCTAGGTGAATTAGCGTGCATAGCATGGTCCTTGGGGTGGTAGCTAATTCCCGTGGTGAGGAATTAGTGAGTGAGTCACTAGGTCTCAAATGAGTGGGACTAGTGGGCTTGGTAGCCGTATCTGGATTTGATCGGTGAGGTGAACTATATGTTCACGAATAGTCGGTACCGCAGGTAAGGGATCCAATATTATACGTGTGTTTGTGTTGGCATTGGGTATGAGTATGAATTGTGTTGGTATTGAGTATGCCATTTGAGTTGATGTGCCGTTACCGAATGTGTGATATGATTAGGGTGATTAATGTGTTATTTACTTAGCATTACATGATATTTTATAATGCTTATTATATCGATTGAGGAACTCACCCTTACACCTATTTTTCAGGTAACGAGCAGTGATTGAGTAGAAGCTAGTGCTTGGAGTCTAGTGTAGTCTCCTTAGTGGGTCATGCTCTGATAGATGTAACATCGGGACGGGATGTTTTACCTTGTTGAATAATTTTACATGTAATGTGTTACATGTTTTGCATGATTGATTTGATTTCTATCCGCTGCGTATTGTGCAAATGCTTTATGTTTTGAATTAATAAAAGAGCATGACAGTTATTATGGTGAATGGTGTGTAATGATTGTGTGACACCCTTAATTGCATATTTACTCTGATTGATATATTGTTATTTTAATTAAATATTTGGGGTATTTTAGAAGGGTGTTACATGTCTCCTTTCATTTACCCTTGTATTGGTAATGTTGTTGTTCCCTTTGATTGGTCATCATTATATACCTAGTTTGGTATCCCGATACCTTTCTTTTCGGTTGGTTTATCCTTTGTTAACCCAGTAATCGGTTGTGGATAATCTTCCATGCGAGTATGTTATTCACGGTCTGTCGGTAATGAATAATATATCTCATGCACTCTTCAGTCGAAGCCTTTTGTGTTTCCCTGGTCGAGTAAGATTCGTTATTTCCCTTTGCGGAATCGAATTTTTGTTGTGTTGGATAATTGTCGGATGCTTGCAGTTTATCCCTTTGAGTTATCTTTCGTTTACCCGGATGCTTGGTATCGATTGTCTCTCTTTTTGGTTAGTCACCTATTATATACTTCGGTATCTCTGGCGTCTTTTCCTTTCGAGTATATTATTCACGGTCTGCCGGTAATGAATAATATGTCTCATGCGCTCTTTAGTTGGAATCCTTTGTTGATTTTCCCCAGCTGAGCAAGATTCGTATTCTTTGTAGAATCGAATATCCATCCTTAAACCAGTTTGTGTTTTGGATGATGAGTGTTTTGGCATATATAGCAATCCACGTTTTCGGTAGATCACCTATTATATACCTTGGTATCTCTGGTGTTTCTTACCATGCGAGTTTATTATCTACGTTCTGACGGTAATAGATAATATATCTCATGCGAGTTTTCTTATCCACGGTCTGCCGGTAATGGATATTATATCTCATGCACTCTTTGGGTTTGTGTCCCCAGTTGAGTAAGGTTCGTCTTCCCGTTGTGGATTCGAATGTCCATCCTGTAAGTCGATTCGCTTTTTCAAGCCCTCCTTTCGGATGATGAGTGTTTTGGCATATATACCAATTCACGCTTTGGTCGGTCACCTATTATATACCTCGGTATCCCTGGTGTTCCTTCCCCTTCTGCTCCCTATTATGACCTCGGTCCCCTGTGGAGTCAGATTTTCCTGAGTTTATGTACCATTTCCAGGTCTTTCTTAGATGTGTGGTTGATTGATATCTCTCACCCTTATACCGGTCTTAGATATTCATTCTTCCTGAGTTTGTTACCCTTATACCGGTAACATCTCATTCTTTGGTACTTCCTAAGTGGAGTTTCCTTTTGCTTCTCCCCAGGAGTCAGCTTGTGTCTCTCCAATGATTGTTTTTCCTTTGGAATTTTCTTTTCCCCAGTGTGAGTCCTTCACTCCCCAGTGAGGTCTCCAGTCTGATTTCTGTTACCCTAATCAGAGTCGTGTCTTGTTCACGCCGTGTCAGTTTTGTTTTTCCCCAACTTGAAGTCGTGTCCTGCTCACGCATTCTTTTTCTTTTACTATCCCCAACAAGAGTCTTGTTAGAGTCTCTGTTCCTGGTGAGTGTATTACTCCGATGGATCGTCTTTTCTTCTGTGTGAATCATATCCCCCACATAATTTGTGTCTTTTGCATACATGCATTTGCATCATGAGGTCTCTTAGGGACCAAAATTCGTCTCATTACTGTTATTTAAGCCCATTCTACCGCGTCGAGATGAAGATTTCTAAACTTCACTTCTCCGGCTAGAATGACCTTAAATAGGGGCATCTGTAAGACCCCAATTTTGTCCCTAAGATCCCTCATGGCATCATATCATACCATGTCATTGCCTCAAGGATCTTTGTACACCTTTGCTTCCCTCCTAGTGGGTGGGTTATCTTGTGAGTGTGGTTCTTGATCACCAAGCATGTTTTGCATTTGTATATCATTGCTTTTCATCTGTTTACTAACCAAAAGTACAAAAATATTGTCATCTAACCATGTTACTTGCAGATGAAGCAAGCTAGGTCAAATCAGTCAGAACAGTCATTAAGCAATAGATGGTGGCCATTCTTGAAGAATTTGGACACCATGATCATTCATCAAGAGTTCATATGAGTTGTGACATCATTTTGAATCAAGATATCAAGTGGTAGGGGCTTGGAATTCATCAGAACATGGTTCAGTCAACCAAAACCCTAGCAAAGTCAACTGTGGTCAACTGTGCATTTAATCAGTGATTCGATGGTGGGAATTGGTCTGAGAGGTCTCATTCATGTCCATATAAGCCTCATATAACATGTCAAACATCCACAGTGAAGAATTTGAAGTCAGACAAGAAATTTCCAAAAATAGAAAGTTGACATGTAACTGGAATTTGCCAAAAATGGAAAGTTCTTCTCCTCTAAATTACATCATCATACAAGCTTCAAATGAATTTTTGTCCAACATGAAAGTTGAAGATCTTGTTCTCCAATTTCCAAAAAGTCCAAGAACACTCATTTCTCATGTGTGGTTGGCAAGTTATGATCAAATCTTTCTCAAAAATTTTTGAACTTCAAAGTGAGATAACTTCCAAACCATTTGGCCAAATTGAGTGAGGTTTTTTGCTACAAGTCATATTTGATGTGCTCTATCCAAATCCTTCATCACATTTTACCAAAAATCTTCCAATCAAAATGGCCTTTTTCAAGTGCATTGAATTAAAAAAGGGAGGTGAAAAAGTGACTTTTCAAATTAACCATTTCCAATACATTCTACCAATTGTAAATGTTCAGAAATCTCATTTGGGATGTGTTGCCTAAGCCCATTTCGCACTGTAGAGCCATGCACATGCAACTTAAGTGAATTTCATTAATTGGCAAAAACACTTCATTTGAACTAAATCCAATTACCATTCCACTAACCAAGCTTAGCATTGTTAATGAGAAGTATATATTGCACATTTCTGATAGAAAACCCTAGCCACTATTCACCAAACCAGATCTAAAAAATTCATTTCCTCTCAAAATTCTCATTCTTCATTTTTGGAACTTTTCTGAAAAATCTCAAAAAGAGCTCGTGCCTTGTTGATTGTTTCATCATCTGCAAACCTTTTTGAAGCTTTTGCAAGGATAGATTCACAACTGTAGAGCTGGAACCGCACTGTTGCATTCACATACCTTCCATGGCAGTCGAATTTTGGAGCTAGAATCAAAGCAACGGAGCTTGCAATACTTGTCCATTCATCATCTGGAACATATTTGTGCATCTGTTTCAGCTAATCACGGCCAAAGGACCACGAATTCCATACTGTTCTTCAAGCAAGGTAAAAATTCGATTCACACTATTGTCCAAATCATGATATGCTTATTAAAGATCTCGCCATGCTGATTATAATGAACTTTAAATCGTGGAAAATGGTCGAGTATTTTGAGAGTTATGTTGTCATGAAGTTTCACATATGAATGTTGTGTTGTTTATTTCTTCCTTGTTAGTTCGAATTAGGGTTAATGATGGTTGTATTGATGATGTACGTGATGAGATGAATACAAAGGTATGTTGATTTTTGATTTTTGTTGCAAAAAGTTCTTGCTGAAAAAATCTGGAAATGATGATGATGAACTGTAGCGAAACCCTAATTTTCCTGGCCAAATCCCGTGTTTGATCGTTGCTGAACCATCCTTGCATGTTTTTTACTGTTTCATTGCCATGTGACCATTGGCTGCGTGACACGTCCTTAAGTGAAACTCAGAGTTTCACTTAAGGGACCGGCTATTTACAGTTTTTCCACTGCCGGTTTTATTTTTATTTAAATCATTTCCATTTTCATTATTTATTTCATTTTGTGTCCCAATCTTCAAAAATTCATAAGTCACTCATTTTTTATCCAAATTTGATGGGATTTTTTGTGAAATGCTCCTCATGATCTCTAGTTTATTATGAAGATTTTTCCAGATTTTTTGCACGTGTGGATTTTAAAATGTGCTAGGGTTTGTTCATGTTGTCCATTTTGTGTATGCCATGCCAATTTACTTATGAAATGATGATACTTAATCCAATGCCTCTGAAATTTTTTGTGCTTAAGCTAGACATGTTCACGGTGATTTTGGTGTAGAGTTTGTGAATTTATCATTGCTGGTTGATGAGATATGATTTTTTGAATAGGGGTGTGACAATTTGTGTCACACCATTCATGTCCAACTTCATGATTTTAATTACCATGCTTATTGAACTCAAAATGATCTTGATTTTTGCATGAACATACTTATGGATGTTGAGAATACATTTGATATTTTCTGGAATTATTGATGGCATTTCTTATTTGATTGGGATTTTCTCCCCTGTTTGACCAAATTGTTGACCCCTTGTGATACATGTTTGTATTTGGTTTGTGAAATTCTAATGCCTAATTGGATGGACTTGAAATTTGACATGTGAAATGTAGACATCTTAAAGTTTGTCATGGTTTTAGTCCCATTCATTTATCATGTGTTGTCACTGTTTTATGATTTATTGAAGTTGGTGCATGTTTTGATGCTTTGTATGAGTTTATTTGATTTTGCTTTGACTTTCTGATTTTCATTGACCTACTTCATTTGATCCAAATGAGCTGAAATTTGGTATGATTATCATGTTATGGATGATGTTTGATCATGAATTATTTGAGATTTTTTTGAAATGTTTGTGATTGGATTTGACTTGAATCTTTCTGTTGACTTCTTTGAGGTTCTATATGGCATGCTTTGACCTAATTTGTTTGTGAAATGATAATGATGAATGATATGAACATGAAATCACTTGGGTTTGATTCTTAATTGTTTGAACTTGATTTTGGATAGATTTCACTTGCTGTTTTGGATTTTTTTATCTCCTTTTGACCCTAGGCTTGTCCTAGTGGTCTTGTTGCTCATGTTTGAGTTTGGTTTTTCAGGTTAAGAAGCAAATGCCTTCAAGGAGATTAATGCAAGTTGCTTGAGTTTGATTGATTATCATGAACTAACTTGTTTGTTTTGTAGGATGCTTAGCTCTTATGCTTTGAGCTTTGTGCATTGCACATTTGACTGATTGTGTTGATCCTTGTCTTATATTGGTTTTGAATTTGAGTTGTATACTGATTTTATTTGATTGATTTCAGGTACCTTTAGTTGCTAATAGTTCTTTGAGAACTTGCATTGCTTTGCTTGATAGCATTTGCATTGAGGTAGAATCCTTTTTCTTCATGTAGTCTGGAAGACCTGGCCTGTTACTTGGCCAGGCAACTGTCTGAAGTCCTCCTTAAGAGGCGATGTTTGTGCTTGTTTACTTTTGTCCCAAACAGGAAAAGTCCTTTGAATAAGGCAATTGGTAGATAAAAGAGATACGTAGCCTATCTCCTACTATTCTGTGAGTCACTCACCTTGCTCACACTACTTATGTTGATGCATAGTGAGTAAAAAACCCAAGATCTATAGAGTCTAATCTGTGGAGAGAGTTCCATCTTTCTGAACTCCCACACCTTCTGATATTCAAATGCTCTCCCTGACCAGGGATAAGAGCAATGAGGCACACCCCTCATATCCTCTCATCTGCTTCACCTTGGCTCTCAATGTCAAGGTTAAGAGCACCATTAACCCTATTCCAGTTGGCTTCAATGCCTAACCCTTTTGTATGAGCCTTATTGCTTGGTTATAGTGGGTGTTGAATGACTTCATTTGATTGATTGCTTATTTCATATGCACATGTTTGCTTGTATGATTTATGCATTTATCATCATTAATTGCTCATTAGTGCATGATCATTTCATTTGTCTTTGTGACATATCTTTATTGTTTGCCCATTGAGGACAATTGTAAGACCATTTATTGGCCATTGTTCCTATGATATGGAAGTGAGTATAAGACCATTTCATTGGCCACTCATCTTCTCTTTGCTTGATGCATTTGTTTGATTTATGTGAGGATACAATTGTAAGTCCATGTGATTTGGCATTTGTTTCCCATGATCATATGTTGGAGGTTAGAGTAAGCCCAGATAGATTGGCATCTGACATCCAAATGTTTGCTTTGTTTTGTTGGAGATTGGTATAAGCCCAGATAGATTGGCATCCGGTATCCACTTTTCATTTCTTCGTTGAGGAGATTAGTATAAGTCCATAGAGTGGCCTCTGATATCCAGTTCTGTTTAGGAGATTGGTATAAGTCCAGTGATTGGCATCCGGTATCCGCTTTTGTTGACTTTCTTCTTTTGCTTTGCTTGTTTGTTTTTGCTCATTGTCTATTCCAAAGGACACACTTGAATCATCTTCTATATGATTTCAAGAGGTGAACCTTCTAGGAAGTTTTACACTCCATCTTCATCCATTCATCCATTTTGTCCTAAACCTTTTCACACTTTGCTTTCAAAACTTGAGATAAATATTGTGCAAACATCTTCATGCTTTTAAATTAAAAACCTGGACCCCAAGTCCTTGACTTTTTCAAACTCCATTTTCATAGTACTTCTTTTGAATCAATCTTAATCATACTTTGACCCTCCTTTTGTGAATAATCATAATCAATTAACTTCACCCATTCAATTGTTTTGTGGCTTTGTCCATTCTTGTTAAGCTTTCATACATTAGCCGTAGGTTTGATTTATCCTAGTTGGTTGATGTTAATCTCACCTATTTGTCCTTAGTTGATTGAATTGTAAGTCTTCCTTGCTTATTATAGGGTTAACCCCTCACTAGCAAGTTGAAGCTTTTCTCACATGGTGGACTCGTTGTTTTATAAGGTTGAGTTTTCTCCCGTGGATAACGTAAGACCTTAGGGCTTGTGTTTAAAATTGAATCCACTAACTTTTGGAAATCTTTTAGCCGAACTACGGTGTCTTGATCCTTACCTTTGATGGGAGGTACGTAGGCAACGGGTTCATCCGTTCGAACACAAAAACAATAAAAATTGTATATTCTTTTCTCATCATCCCAATCATGTTTGCACAATAAATATTTCATAACAAATAACAATTTTATACAACAAGTGTGAAAAGGGCTCCCTAGGAGTACCTAGGACGTAATGGGTGCCTAACACCTTCCCATTGCGTAATTTACCCCTTACCCAGACTCTCTGATCTTTTCATTAGTTTTCTATGTGTAAAACTTCTTAGGGTTTTGTTCGCTTTTTAGCCAGTCCTTTGGATAAATAAAAGTGTGGTGGCGACTCGATTCATTGTATGCTTTGCTTATGGTTTAATCAATAAATCATATAGCGAAGAATACACCGCTACAATGGCTACCACCTCTGGAAACTCATCAGATGAAGAGTTTGATTCTGAAGAGGTATTTTCTAATCTTTCTCGCTCTGACCTTGAATCATGCCTTTCTGAATCTCTAAACTCATATCAGAAACTTAAACAAAAATTTAAAGCACTAAAAAGGGTTCTTGAAGGAACCATTGAAGAATGTGATAAGTTGAGATAACAATTTTTGAGTTAAAGGATTAGATTCTGACTTTGACAAAAGAAAAAAATTCCATAAATAAATAATATCTAAAACTTGAAGAAGCTTTATCTGAAGCCTCACAAACTTCCAACACAATTATATATAAATATGAAAAAGCTTTTCAAAAGTTTCTAAAAAATGGGATAGAGAGAAGTAGAATGGCCTCTATGATTTGTGGAGTCAGTTAGAATAAGAAAATAGGAATAGGATATGATTCTAGTGAAGACAAATCTTCTACATATGTGTCATACCCCAAAATTTTCCCGTTAGTCTTTCAACACATTTTTCAAGACATTGATCTTAAAGGAACAAAGGCCCAACACACAGGTGGCCCAATCCAGAAAAGGACTTAAACTGGCTTGCTCGCTAGGCGAGCAAAATCCTTCGCCTAGCAAACCCTTCGCTACACCACTCCCCTAGCGAAGCTTGCGAATACCAGAAATTTTGGGCTTCATTCTGAGCCCATTAGGTCACAAAAAATCATTATAAATACCACAACTTCAGTCAGAAGAGGGCAACAGACGGACGGACGGAGACAGAGAGAAGGAACAGCAAACCCTGGAGGCTAACCCAGAGAATTCAGAGCAACCCTAAAGGAAACCCTGAAGGAAACTCATCTGCACAAAGGTTACCTCCGCCCAACTCAATCCGGCGCCAACCCTAAGAGTGACTTGCCAATTCAAGGTTGCAATTCAATTGCAAATAGGTTTGCATTACTATTACCGCTTTATGCTCCCAATTTTCATGTGATGTTATAATTAAATTCATAAATATATTTGAGGTTTTGCGTGTGAATTTAAGTATGCATAGAGATCCTGAATGTTTAACCATGTAATCGCTGTAGTGAATGCCATAGGGTTTGGAGCTTGCTGAAATCGTACTGCTCTAAAATTCAAAACCCGCAGCCGTTCGCTAGCACATCGCTAAGCGAACATGTAGCGAGCGTTCGCTAGGCCTTCGCTAGGCGAGGCAGCAGCAAACATGACAGTCGCTGACTTTTCTGTTCTGATCTTTGCTCATCTGACATGTTTTATTATCACCATGCATTGTTTACCTGACATCAGTACTGTTGTGATTCCTTTTGTTTGGTGCAATTCTCGATTGCACCCTGATTTGGTATTCTGACCTGTTTGCTGAATTTTGTAAGGGTTCACATACTCCCGGAAAAGGTAGCTTGCTAAGTATTCCACTTTATTTGTGGGATACCCTTGTGGAGATTCATCCTAATTACTTAATTGATTTTAATGTGGAGATTCATCCTAATTACCTAATTGATTATAAAATATTGCCTTTGAATATGTGATCTTGGACCTCTCTTTGTTGCCTTACGGTATTACGGTATTACGGTCATGTCCCGCGAATGTGGGGATACACTTAGCAAAGACCCTTCGGTTAAATCATCATGTCCCTATAAGATAAATCATAGTCCCTCGGATGTTGCCTGCGAATATATGATTTTTGTCCCTCGATGACCCGTCGTTGTAGCCTACGGTTAAATGATGATCGTCCCTTCGAATGCTAAGGTATCCTTACAAACGTTGCCCTCAATGACCAATCGATGACCCTACGATGTCCCTTTTACATCCAAAGGATAAAACTACTTACTTCTCAATAGTAAGGACAGTTTTACCCTCATAAGGATAGGAAATGCCCATAAAGACCTTGGGTAGGTATAACTCTTAAATGCTGAATCACAACTCAAAATACTTTTCATACCTCACACTTTGCAAAACATCTATTAGAAAATCACCACTTGGTATACATTCGTGCTAGAATCATTGCCAAGTTATATTTTTCTAAACAGTTTTCAAAATTAAACGAGATGAATACTTTGTATACATTCATACAAGAATCATTACAAAGTTAAACTCTCTTTTCAAAACATTTTTCTGAGCAGTTCACAAACACTTTTTCAGACAAGAAAAACATAAGTGATCCAGCAATTAAGAGCCCATGGATAACCATGGATACAAAGGGTGCTAACACCTTCCCTTTGTATAATGTACCTCCCGAACCCAAAATCTAATCAAGGTCTTTCCTGTTCTTTTCCACCTTTCCTTATTGGATAAAAGAAAAGTCGGTGACAGCTGCCCCTATTTAAGCGTCTTCAACTAGAGAATATGAAGCAAAGCGTTCTTCATATGATCATAGTGGGAGATGATTAAATACTAAGAAGACCCGGATTTTGATCCTGAATCCCTATGAAACAATGCTTGTCAGAATCGTCAAAGAAGCAATCTCAAAAGAAGAATCCGTCTGGTACGGTGAAAATCGGCCTGAGTACCGAAACAGAAAGTTGACCTGGATACCAAAAAAAATGGTAACACAGGAATACCCATGGCCTGAATGCCGCACATTAGTCTGAACACTAAGCATCGGAATATGAGAGTATCAATGTTGGTCTGATCACCGGAAATCTGGTCTGAACACCACTTCGACTTGGAAATCGGAAAACTGGCCTGAATGCCACAAGTACTTCGACTTGATCATCGGAAACTTCTTCGATCCAAAAATCGGAAACTGGCCTGAACGCCACTTCGGTCTGGATACCGGAAACTGGCCTGAATGCCACAAGTTGCATCGACCTGAATGTCGGAAACTTCTTCGATCTGAATATCGAAAACTGGCCTGAACACCAAAAGTACTTCAACCTGATCGTCGGAAACTTCTTCGATCTGAATATCGGAAACTGGCCTGAATGCCACTTTGGTCTGGATACCGGAAACTGGCCTGAATGCCACTTCGGTCTGGATACCGGAAAACTGGCCTGAATGCCACAAGTTGCATCGACCTGAATGTCGGAAACTTCTTCGATCTGAATAACGGAAACTGGCCTGAATGCCACTTCGCTATGGTTACCGGAAACTGGCCTGAATGCCACAAGTTGCATCGACCTGAATGTCGGAAACTTCTTCGATCTGAATATCGGAAACTGGCCTGAATGCCACAAGTACCTCGACCTGATCGTCGGAAACTTCTTCGATATGAATAACGGAAACTGGCCTGAATGCCACTTCGGTCTGGATACCGGAAACTGGCCTGAATGCCACAAGTTGCATCGACCTGAATGTCGGAAACTTCTTCGATCTGAATATCGAAAACTGGCCTGAATGCCACAAGTACCTCGACCTGATCGTCGGAAACTTCTTCGATCTGAAAATCGGAAACTGGCCTGAATGCCACTTCGGTCTGGATACCGGAAACTGGCCTGAATGCCACAAGTTGCATCGACCTGAATGTCGGAAACTTCTTCGATCTGAATATCGGAAAAACTGGCCTGAATGCCATAAGTACTTCGACCTGATTGTCAGAAACTTCTTCGATCTGAAAATCGGAAAAACTGGCCTGAATGCCATAAGTACTTCAACCTGATTGTCGGAAACTTCTTCGATCTGAAAATCGGAAAAAACTGGCCTGAATGCCACTTCGGTCTGAATATCGGAAACTTCATGCTTGTCAGCATCGGCAGAAATAGGGAACAATAATAATTAAGGCGGCACGTGGGCCAACGACCCATGCTAGGGATAATAAGTCATGAACAACCTTCAGTCTGAGCACTGCAAACAAACTTCTGGCTTATCACTTGGGATACCGAGAATGTTTTATGCTTACATGCGTATGTTTGAATTTTGCGATGGCGTAATGCTCCACGAAAATGGAAATGCTACGCGATTTGGGAGGATGCAATGCAATATGATTCTACATGCAGGGATGCGAAATGCTGGGGAAAATGTCAAGCTGAAGCAAGGAATCCTGTTGGGGAAATGATCACAATCTTCTAGACCCTGGAACTACTGTTGGAGATGCACATCATAATGAACTATGTGGGGAAATGACCGGCCACGCGGTGTTCCGGCAATGACGAGATACCGAGACTCTGACTGGGGAGAGAACGGTGCTGCAAAACTGTTGTTGGGGGAAGCGATAGTGGTTCTGGAAACCATAATCTACGAGAGATGACTCAGCAGGGGGGAGCAAACACCGATACGGTACCGAGGTTATGCTTCTAGGAAAAAGATCATCGATCTGGGATTGAAATCCTCGATCTGGCATCGAACTCTGAGGAGCAGCTGCTTCTGCTGGGAAGATACAGTCTGGTACTGTCAACTCCGCTGGGGAGTGTATAGTCTGACACGCATGCTTAGGAAATGCCCCGAGGGTATCTGTTCTGAATAGATGATCCAAAGCACTTAAAATTCACATCAACTTTAAATGTTTATTAAGCATATACCTGTAAAGCCCTTATGTGTCATGATGCAATGTTTATCAAAATTCGGACGTCATTTTTGCAAACAAAACAGTAAAATAAAAATGAAAACAGAGATATACTGAATAACATGATTTTATTGATTGAATGGCCTCTGAATAGGCATTTACATCAGGAAGCAATCCCTGGAAAGAGGTAATTGCACAAAAGATAAAATATGAATTAATCTAATGGCAATGTGAAATGGATTTCTATTGGGTTCCAATTCTGCTATGACTTGCCCGTCTTCAAGATCTTCCAGATGATCAGCCTTCTGAAAAGGTGATTAGATTGTTTTCTTCCTTTTGAAAGTTTCCAGTCATCGACATGAGATGAGATTCAGAACTAAATCAGAACGCAGTCATTCGCTTGATCCCTAACTTTTGCCTGGATTGCCCTTTTCGGGTTTTCAATCCACCGGGATACCCATTTTTGCCTAAGTTGCCTTTTCAGGTTTTCAACTTACCGGGTGTACGATCTTTTCATTTTTAATCCTTAACTTTTGCCCGAACCTTTTCATTTTCTTGGTTCGTCAGGATGCCCATTTTTGCCTGGACTGTTCTTTTTACCGTCCAGCGGGTCTATTTTATGCGAAGTATTTTTTAACTGCGTCCGAGTTCACAGGGGAAGTGAAGTCTTCACCATCCATCGTTGCAAGCATTAAGGCCCCACCATCGAAAACCTTGGTGACGATATACGGTCCCTCATAGTTAGGAGTCCACTTGCCCCTGTGATCCGTCTGAGGAGGAAGGATTCTTTTCAACACTAAATCTCCGACTTGGAAACAACGAGGACGCACTTTCTGGTCAAAGGCTCTCTTCATCCGACTCTGATACAACTGCCCATGACAAATGGCTGCCATTCGCTTCTCTTCGATAAGACTCAACTCATTGAACCTTGTCTGAATCCATTCAGCTTCATCTAGCTTGACATCCAACAGGACTCTTAGAGAAGGAATCTCCACTTCAACAGGCAGGACTGCTTCCATACCATACACCAGGGAGTAAGGGGTTGCCCCGGTCGATGTACGTACTGAAGTGCGGTACCCATGCAAGGCGAAGGGTAGCATCTCGTGCCAATCTATGTACGTAACGACCATCTTCTGCACAATCTTCTTTATGTTCTTATTTGCTGCCTCAATAGCACCGTTCATCTTAGGACGATAGGGGGAAGAATTGTGATGCTGAATGTTGAAGTTCTGGCACAACTCCTTCATCATTTTGTTATTGAGATTGGAACCATTATCAGTAATGATTCTTTCGGGAATCCCATAGCGACAAATGATTTCTTTCTTGATGAAACGGGCCACCACATGTCTGGTGACATTCGCGAATGATGCTGCTTCGACCCACTTGGTGAAATAGTCGATGGCGACAAGGATGAAGCGATGCCCATTGGAAGCAGTCGGCTCAATCTTTCCAATCATGTCAATGCCCCACATCGCAAACGGCCACGGCGAAGACATCACATTCAGAGGATTCGGCGGTACATGCACCTTATCAGCATAAATCTGGCATTTATGACACTTCCGAGCATATTTGTAACAATCAGATTCCATGGTCATCCAGTAATAACCCGCTCTTAACAATTTCTTAGCCATCGCATGTCCGCCGGCGTGAGTACCGAAGGAACCTTCATGAACTTCCTGCATTAACATGTCCGCCTCGTGTCTGTCCACGCATCTGAGCAAAACCACGTTGAAGTTCCTCTTATACAGCACATCGTCTTTGTTCAAGAAGAAACTGCCTGCCAATCTTCTCAAAGTCTTTCTATCATTGTTGGATGCCCCTGCAGGGTACTCTTGATCCTTCAGAAAGCATTTGATATCGTGATACCAGGGCTTGTCATCGACTACCAGTTCAGCAGCAAACACATACGCGGCCCTATCAAGGCGCATAACATCGATCCTAGGAGCATGGTTCCACCGAACCACCTTGATCATGGAAGATAGAGTAGCAAGAGCATCTGCCATCTGGTTCTCATCACGAGGTATATGATACAGCTTTACTGTTGTGAAGAAAGTCAACAGCCTTCTCGTGTAATCTTTATAGGGGACCAGAGTGGGCTGGAGAGTATTCCAATCACCATTCACTTGATTGATCACTAGAGCTGAATCTCCGAAGATGTCCAGAGTCTTGATTCTCAAATCAATGGCTTGCTCAATACCCAAGATACAGGCCTCGTACTCAGCTTCATTATTGGTGCACTCGAAAGTCAGGCGAGCGGTGAAAGGCATGTGGGCACCTTTCGGAGTAGTAATAACAGCGCCAATTCCACTTCCTTTGGCGTTGACGGCCCCATCAAACGTTAAAATCCACTTTTCATCTGGATCAGGTCCCTCCCCAACAACTGGCTCTTCACAGTCTTTCATCTTGAGGAACATGATGTCTTCATCTGGAAAATCAAACTTCATCGGCTCATAGTCTTCAATCGGTTGTTGAGCAAGATAATCTGACAGAATACTCCCCTTGATGGCTTTCTGGGATGTATACTGGATATCATACTCTGTCAGTACCATTTGCCAACGAGCAACCCTTCCGGTGAGAGCTGGCTTCTCAAATATGTATTTGACTGGATCCATCTTGGAGATTAGTAAGGTTATGTGAGTCAGCATATATTGTCTCAATCGCTTAGCAGCCCATGCAAGTGCACAACATGTGTTCTCAAGCATTGAGTATCTCGACTCGCAATCTGTGAACTTCTTACTCAAGTAGTAGATGGCATGTTCTTTCCTACCTGTCTCGTCGTGTTGACCGAGAACACAACCCATAGAATTATCGAGTACTGTCAAGTACATAATCAGCGGCCTCCCTGAGACTGGAGGCATAAGGATAGGAGGATTCTGCAAATACTCTTTTATCTTTTCAAAAGCCCTTTGACAATCGTCATTCCACCTGATAGCCTGATCTTTCCTCAAAATTTGAAAATTGGCTCACACGTGGCTGTTAGGTGAGAGATGAACCTTGCAATGTAGTTCAACCTCCCTAAGAAACCACGGACTTGCTTCTCTGTTCTTGGCTCAGGCATTTCCTGTATTGCTTTTACCTTGTCAGGATCCACCTCAATCCCTTTTCCGCTAACAATAAAACCCAGCAATTTTCCAGATCTCACCCCGAAAGTGCACTTGTTCGGATTAAGCCTCAGCTTGAATTTCTTTAAACGCTCAAACAGTTTCTGCAGATTCACCAGATGTTCTTCTTCTGTCTGAGATTTAGCAATCATATCGTCCACATAAACCTCGATTTCATGATGAATCATATCATGGAACAGAGTCACCATAGCTCGTTGATATGTTGCCCCGGCGTTTTTCAGACCAAACGGCATCACCTTGTAGTAGAAGGTGCCCCATGGGGTTATGAAAGTTGTCTTCTCCATGTCTTCTGGTGCCATCTTGATTTGGTTATAGCCAGAAAAGCCATCCATGAAGGAGAATACCGAGAACTGAGCTGTGTTATCCACCAAAACGTCGATGTGAGGTAATGGGAAATCATCTTTAGGGCTAGCTCTGTTCAGATCCCGGTAGTCGACACACATCCGTACCTTTCCATCCTTCTTAGGTACTGGAACGATATTTGCAACCCATGGCGGATAATTTGTGAATGCTAGAAACCCTGCCTCCAACTGTTTTTGCACTTCTTCCTTTATCTTGACAGCCATCTCTGGTCTCGTTCTTCTGAGCTTTTGCTTGACCGGAGGACAACCTTCTTTGAGAGGCAAACGGTGTACCACAATATCTGTGTCAAGCCCTGGCATGTCCTGATAAGACCAAGCGAAGACGTCAACATACTCTTGCAACAGTTCAATCAACCCCTTCTTCACATCATCTTCCAAAGCAGCCCCTATCTTGATTTCTTTCTTGACGTCCTCGGTGCCAAGATTAATCACTTCAGTAGACTCTTGATGCGGTTGAATGACCCTTTCCTCTTGCTTTAACAGCCTGGCAAGTTCTTCAGGGAGTTCACAGTCTTCATCACCCTCTTCTTCAGCTTGGAAGATTGGGTTTTCGAAGTCGAAGCGAGCCATAGCAGAACTGTTATCAATAGGATCCGGTGATGTGCATCTGCATGAGTGATGGTATGTGCTTATGAGTGTGAACAGTGAGTGAAAACTAAACAAAACATTGCCAAATATTTTTATTCTTTTGAAATTTTGAAAACTGTAAAAATAGAAAAACAGTGAACAAGATTTTGAATGCAAAAGACGTCCTTCATTTATGATAAACAATGCAGGTATTCACATAGATGAGCCCTACAATGAGTCATTACACCCTGGGCGGAACGTAAGACTTGGACATGCATGAATAAAACAAAGAAAAATTACTCCTCTAGAAGAGTGACTTGGACAATTTCCTCGGAAGACCAATTGTTGATGACTTCACCAGGGATCCTCGGACGCACCCAGTTGTCGATGTCACAATCACTATCCCCATCCTCTTCATTGATTGCTGATATCTGGCCATACTGAATGATGCCAGCGCTGGAGAAGGTAATCGGCCCCTGACGAGTCTGAGGTGCTGAAGTTATAGAAGTCAGCGCTGGTTGATACCCAATCCCGAACTTGTCGTCCTTCATTGGTAACTCCAACAGACGTCCCCAACCGGGAGCAACACCTGAATCCACCAAGGCTTGCGCCTGCTTGAAAGATGAGATAGGGGCTCCTGCTTTAACCCCTTCCACCGGAGCTGCATCCTTGATCTGAACTGACTCAAAGGCCTGACTGAGAGTCTCATGAATTTCACCTTCTACCTCTACGTACTTGAAGGTAGACAGGTTACTGACCAGTATGTCCTCCTCACCACAGACGGTGATAATTCTTCCATTGACCGAGAACTTGATCTTCTGATGCAGTGTTGAGGAGACTGCCCCAGCATTGTGGATCCAAGGACGACCCAGAAGGCAACTGTACGAGGGACTGATATCCATCACATAGAATACGGTGTTGAAGGTTTGTGATCCAATCTGAATTGGAAATTCTACCTCTCCAAACACCGACCTCTTAGAACCATCGAAGGCTCTCACCATGAGATCGGAAGGTTTCAAGATCAAACCTTCTACTTCTAACCTTGACAGGGCTCTCTTGGGTAGCACATTGAGAGAGGAACCTGTATCCACCAGAACGTGAGATAACACGGTGTCTTTGCATTCCATTGAGATATGCAAAGCTTTGTTATGGTTGCGTCCAGGTGGTGTTAAGTCAGAATCAGTAAAGCCCAGCCCGTTGCTTGCATGAACATTTGCAATGATCCCTTCTAGCTGGTTTACTGAGATCTCCTGAGGCACATATGCAGCATTAAGGATCTTCAGAAGTGCCTCCCTGTGTGCCTCTGAACACAACAGGAGTGAGAGAATGGATATCTTAGACGGCGTCTGAATCAACTGATCGACTACCTTGTAATCTCTTTTCTTTATGATTCTCAGAAGCTCGTCCATATCCTTCGCAAAAGTGGGCTCAGAGCCAGCCTGGGGTGCAGAGGTACCCTCATTTACAACTTGTTTGCCTTTGGCCTTAACCGCGGCATCAGTGCTCTCAGTTTGGGTAACCGGTGGCGAGAATAGTCTGCCACTCCTGGTGAATCGCCCGATTCCACCAACATTATCCACTGCGGGACCTTCAACTTCGAGTTCAGACTTTTGACCCTCTTCTACCTTCAAAGGTCATTCCACCTCATGATCGTGTGTGTATACACTCCCCCCATAATGCCACGGAATGGCCCTTTCACTGGTGAAAGGTAAAGGACCAGGGGTTGTGATTGTCATAGCGACCGGTCGCACTGGTTGCGCTTCTGGCACACTGATCTGATTAGTCGGGTAAAAGATGGTGATAGTAGCGACATCATAGTCATACTCGGGAATTTCATTCATTGAAACAAAAACATCCGGAACACCGGAATCAAGTTCAGTTACATCAAGATCAGACACATTGTTTGGTATATCAGCAACAACATTTGAAAAATTAAATACATCAATGGGAAATACACAATCAGCAGGAACAACATCTGTGAATTCTTCAACAGCATCTTCAAATACCTCTTCAACTACCCCTTCAGCAAACTCTTTGACAGACAAGTCTTCAACTTGGAGGATACCATTGTCAAGCAAGACCTGGATACCCCGTTGCAACTTCAAACAATCCTTACCCTGTGTAGCGTATTCCGAACAACCTTTCCCACAACCGGGGAAGACATCGGCCTTCAACAAGCATTCCTTAATTTCCCACAACGGGGTCTTCAACTTCAACACATCCTTAACAGACTTGGCTTCTCCCTCCAGCATATTAACGTTTGCACCACCATGTTGTGGCATGGGATTGTTGACGACATTAGGAACCGGTGCAAGGCTGATAGCCTTTGAATCTATGAGGTCCTGAACTACGTGCTTAAAAGCTTTGCAGTTTTCAATATTGTGGCCAGGTTCCCCAGAGTGGAAACTACACCTAGCATTGGCATCGTAACCCACCGGAAGTCTACCAACCGGAGGAGCCAGAGTGCGTAGCTGCACAAGTTGTAGTTGTTGAAGACTAGCAAGCAGTTGAGCGCACGACATTGGAAGAGTGTCGAAACGCCGGTCCATCATCCTCTGCCTCTGTTGATAGGTGGGTCTGTTACCTGGTTGTTGTTGTTGATACTGAGCTGGTTGATGTTGTGGTTGTTGTTGTTGTAGTGGTGCTGCAGCCGGAATAGTCACAGCTGCAACAAACGGTCGTTGATGATAGTTTTGAAAGTTATTCCCTTGGTTATTCCTATTTTGATATGAAGACACGGAATTCACGCCCCCTTCCCTCTGCTTCTGTCCTCCCATAAATGGCTTCTTTACTCCTGATGAAGATCCACCTCCATTGTGGCTCTTGTAGGTCTTCAGGTAATTCTCTACCCTCTCTCCGGTAGAGACCACATCAGCAAAGTTGGAGGCATTGCACCCCACCAGACGCTCCAGGTAAGGTCCAGGCAACGTATTCATGAACATGTTGGCCATCTCCTTTTCCAACACGGGAGGTTGAACACAGGAAGTTGTCTCCCTCCAGCGTTGAGCGTATTCCCTGAAGCACTCATTGCTTTTAAGAGACAGGTTCTGGAGTTGAGTTCTGTCTGGGGCCATGTCTGCATTATACTGGTATTGCTTCACAAAAGCTTCCGCCAAATCCCTCCAGCAACGGATATGGGCTCTATCCAACCTCATGTACCATTCCAGGGATGCCCCAGCTAGGCTGTCCTGGAAGAAGTACATGAGTAGCTTCTCGTCATCAGAGTATGCAACCATCTTTCGGAAGTAGGCTTGCACATGGGTCTTCGGGCAAGAGCTACCATTGTACTTGTCAAAGATTGGGACTTTGAACTTCGGTGGGACCCTCACGCCTGGGACCAATCCCAAGTCAGAAACATCTACCCCCAGGGGGTTTTGTCCTTCTACCGCCTTCAGCCTCTCCTCTAATCTCCTGAACATGGGATCCATGCCATGGCCCAAACCAAAGTCTTCTGGCAGCAAGAACTGATCATCTTGATCATCGTGAATGGGTTGTTGATCGTGGTTGTTATGTGGGATCGGGATAGGCCCCAGTCCATTAACCTCTGCAATTGGAGGATCAGTCACGACCTCTGGTTGAGTAGTTGCGGGATTCCTTTGTATCATTTGTCTAATCTCTTGCTGTCCTTGCGCTACTCCCTGAACCACGTCCGTGAACTGGTTCATGCGGACCCTCATCTCAGCAAGTTCTGCTTGTAGACCCTCCATTGCTTTCTGCTGGTTTCTGCGGGTTCCGTACCGGTGGATTCCTGAATCAGCTATCCTGTTAGTGGAACACCAAATAATATGAGAACACCGCGGCGACACCTGTTATGCAAGAATATGCAAATGAATATGTTAATGCAATGACATGTTTATCACTTCCAAAAAGGTATTCTACCCCCTTGATTCCAGTCTCACATCAGGTGAATAGTGCAAGAAGACCGAGTCGTGGATAAACTTCCGAGATCAATATGCAATAAAGGGAAACCACCATACAAACAAGTTCAAGGAAAGGGGTTTTAGCCGAAAATACATCAAAAGAGGATCTCCACAACAAGCCTGTGGATCATCACTACACAACAACACAGCAATAAGTAAAAGGAGGAGCAATAATCAGGACTCAACCTCCTGTGTACAAACCATGAGGACTGCTCCTCACTTCAGCCAGCAATGCTATCGTGTCAGGATGATCTGGGAATTCTATCAAACGCCGGATAAGCAGATTCCTTTGGTGAATAACTCCATCCAACTCGTTGACGTGCTCTCTGTAGTAATTCCCGTCATCTTCTCCGAATACCTCTTCAAGTCTGGATTTCTTCAAACCTGCCAACACCTTAAGTTCTTCAATCTGTCCTCGAGCCTCATTGAGTTGATCGGTGATGTAACCATTGGTAGAACGGGTGCACAGAAGCTCATTGTTCTTCTCCTTTAGCGAAGTCTTCAATTTCTCCATCTGACCAGTCAGTTCGGTCACCATCTCCTCCTCCTTTTCCTTCTGAGAAGTTGAAAATGCATCCCATCGCTCTTGCCACCCTGCCAATTTACCATGAGCATCCATTAATTGTTGCTTGACTCGCTTCAACTCAGAACTGGATGATCCCAAGGCCTTGTCTGTCTTCCTGAAGAAGTCCACCTCCACAGCTAATTTCCCTTCTGCTTCCCCTTGCAATCTGACGGCTTCCCCCTTCTGATATTCTGCCTCATGGAATTGATGCATATAGTCTTGCAACTTCCCACTTAACTCCGAGTTTTCAATTTGAAGCTCCTCCATGGCTTTCTTCAATTTGTCATACTCCTCTCGACTCACCATTGTTGACCACGCAGGAGTCGGTGGATACAAAGGTTCTTCTATAGGAAACGGCAGACCCAACTCTTCGACTCTTCCTTGAAGCCACTCTCCATACTGAGGGTAAGTTCTACAATCTCCTTTTCCAAGCACAGTTCTTCCTCTCTTGATCACCTTGAGCCAGGCCTCAGCTGCCTTACGGGATATAGTCAAATCAGGCGAAGAATGGAAAAATAGAGATTCTTCCACATCCTTTTCCAAAGGCGGAGTTCTTAAAGCATATCCAAACTGTCTGACTGCTAGAGAAGGATTATAGTTGATTCCTCCTCTTCTTCCTACCAACGGTACATTTGGGAAGTTCCCACAACTATGAATAATATCCGCCCGAAGCAAGCTCCGGTCAGACCACCAAGAAATATCTTCAGCTCTCAACCCCATCAATCTCTTTGACCAACTCAACGAGTCCTCGACATCAACGAACGCTCCTGACTTGGGTAGGTGAGAACTGAACCACTTATAAAACAAAGGCGCACAACAATTCAACAATCCTCCTTTTCTATTCTCATTCCTGTGATGCACCGAATGAAAGAAATCTCCCAACAAGGTCGGCACTGGATTACCCAACACAAAAAGGCGTATTGCGTCTACGTCCACAAATTTGGCAATATTAGGGAACAGGACAATCCCATACACACAAAGAGCCAACACAGCATTGAAACCCCTCTCGTCACCATCTTCAAGTTTCTTCTTTGCTTCTCCCAGTAAGAAACTCAAATGAAAACCACTGACTCCTCCCTTCTGACATATATTAGCCTTCAAGACTGATTTCCCCAAATATGTGGCCGAAGCAACCATGCTGAGATCGGGCAGAAGCTCAGAACTGTAGAATAACAACTGTGACTTGATAGGAACTCTGAGAACACTGGAAATCTCCTCCAAGGTAGGGACCAAAATATAATCCGGGAATGTGAAACACCTCAATGGAGGGTCATAGAACTGCAGCAGTGTGAATAGAGCATCATGTTGATCCTTGGAAAGAACCGTGACGAAACTTAGAATCAAACCGTACTCCTTCCGGAATCCTTCTAGAGAATCAGGATCCATTAACTTCATCAACTGTTGAATAGGCTCCAGACAGACCACCGGAAACTTGTAGGCGACATGTCTCTTTCTGCCAATATCCATCTCTAGAGAACCAGGAAAACTCGACCGGAATCAAGAAGAAGGTGTAAACCCCTGGGAATAGATAAACATGTATGAAGTGATATGAATGCAAAATGATGTGATGCAATGCAGTGACATGGAAATCAGGACTGCTGTATCTGATTGAACATATGTCGGGTTGCACTGTTTGAAGAGAAAACCCACTGAAGAATATAATATAAGATCAAAACTCTGCTCCAGAAAACCGGGTTGGTTGGAGGTTAAGGTTCCCTGAATTTAGCCCGCCCCTCACTGGTAGGTTCTAAGAACAGAAGTTTGTCAGCTTCAGCCCTTCAGTCGAAAATAATACGTTTACCACTGAAGGTTTGGCATTATTTCGGGATAAAAGACCTCCACTGACTCCCTTCAACAGAACATCCTAAAGCAAGTTCCCAGTCTCGGGGTCCTCGGATTGAGCAGCGAGAATGCGCCCACCAGAGCTAACATAATCACGTCTCGGAGGAGAGGCCTCGACTGAGTTCTCGGGAAATGGTCACCAGAGTCGACGATTTCTAAAGGAATATCTGTCGTTATGGAACACCCATAGGACAAAATATATCCAACAGAAACCTCGTCTGGAATGTGGGTCTCATGAACAACTTAACGTAGCAACATACCACGCAAGCCTCATGACTATCCACTCTAAAACCTATGTGTACACTCAAGCCTGGGTAGTGGGCTTATCTCTCATAGAACAGTCCCAACCCAACAAACAAACAACCCACAGAACCCACAGATACAGCAAGCATATGTACATGAATGCAATAAGGTAAAGCAGGTAAATGCTGAAAATAAATAATTGTACAAAAGAATAAACACCCAACAAACAGAAACCTACAAAAGCTAGGAGGGACTCGCTTAGGGAAACCGGGTCCCCAGCAGAGTCGCCAGCTGTCGCAGCCTGAAAAATACAGTGGTGCGAAAAAACAACCGGCGAGAAAGAAGTGACAGAAGAGTCGCCACCGTGCGTTATTTATCCCAAAGGAGGGAAAGGAAACGCTCGAAGTAAACCTGAAGAGAAGGAAAGGAAAAGACAAGGTCTCGCAACCAAATCTTGGGTTCGGGAGTCGATTATGCGAAGGGAAGGTATTAGCACCCCTACGCATCCGTAGTACTCTACGGGATCCACTCTTGTTGTTTCTTGTCTAAAGGGTGTGTGTTATATCTAATGTGCTATTTACTAAAAGAAAGGGTCAAAGAAAATGACTCGCACGGATGTCGCATCCACTGCATACGTATCTCATCTGAATATGAGAATCAGAGTCTTCGTAGCTCGGCTACCTAAGGGTTAAGGATAAGTGTGCTCGCTAAGACATCGCGTCTTATGCCTACGTATCTCATCGGGAATGAGAATCAGAGCAAAACGTAGTTCAGCTACATAGGGAACAAGGGTCTCGATTGCAACTAGGACAAGAGAAAGGGAAGGTCTCGATCGCAACGAGGGCGAGAGAAAGGATCGCAACAAGGGCGAAAGCAAACAAGGATTAGTTGTTAGTCGTTAGTCAAACTCGGCAAGACATCGCATCTTGTGCCTACGTATCTCATCTGAACATGAGAATCAGAGTTGCCGTAGTTCGGCTACATAGGGCTTGCCATCTGAATATGGACTTGCAAAGGAGGACACCAGTTGTGTCAAAGGAGAGTGGGCGATGTGTTCACGTCCTAGCAGTAGGTGTCGCAGCTCGCTGAATCGAGTCTTAGGCAGTTACCTCTTTGCAATAGAACGGACTACATGCCACAAGATCGGAGACGCTCAGAAAGGTCTAGAAGTGGGGAAGCTCTGCCCTAGAGTTGTCATGCAATATGTACTTAAGTATTTAGGATTTACAAATGGGAATATCTACCTAACGTTATCATACAAAAGAATATGGGAATCCTACCTATGTTATCATACAAAAGGATATGGGAATCTTACCTATGTTATCATACAAAAGGATATGGGAATCTTACCTATGTTATCATACAAAAGGATATGGGAATCTTACCTATGTTATCATACAAAGTGTTCTATCTAATGGGTGCTACCTAATCGGAACAAGAGTTGACGAGTGGAGCAAGGAGAAGTGTTGGGGATAAGGGTGGATGGCGATGCATGAAGCAATCGACTTACGAGGTTGATGGCGATGCATAAAGCAATCGACTTACAAGGTTGATGGCGATGCATAAAGCAATCGACTTACAAAAGGGTGGATGAATACGTGCTGGTTCTGTTAGGTTTTGAAAAATGATTACTCGACGTTGGATCGAGGTTTTGATCTTGTTTTGAAATGGTTATCGAATGTTCATTTTAATTCTTGTATTAACAGATGAATAAAGAATGAAAGAATAAATATTATACATTTCATGGGAGAGGGATACATTTGTAATGAATGGGGGTTGACAAAAATCATGAAATAATTAAATCGGGCCCAAACAATAAATAATGCAATGTATGAGTGTAAGTGCAAAGGAACCGGCTCATTGTAAGAAAGCCCAAGAGTAAGCTATGTGAGGTTGATGGCGATGCTTAAAAAGCAATCGACTTACAAGGGTGTGAAAATGGGCTCGATATTAAATCGAGAAAAATATGATTTTTATAAGTTTAAAATGGTTTTGAATGGGTTTTTTTATCAATGAGATTGTGATGATTTATCATGATTGTAACGTAACTCACACATAAAGGCAAATAATTTGTACAAATGAATGAACAAACACAAATATAATAATTCACATAAATCCCAAAAAAAATGAATAATCACATAAGTCATATTAAAAATAAAATAATAAAAAAATGAATAAATGATAGAAACATGTTAGTTAAATGATAAGGCTAGATAATTAAATGTGAGAATTAAAGAAAATATGGAAAAAAAAAATCAAAGTGTTAGAAAACCAAGGCAACATACCCGGGTATTGAACCCACCCCACTCAAGACTATGATACTACCCTTCTCCACCAAACCACTTATAATTAGTTATCATTTAAATAACAACCTAAATATATAAACCCTACTAGATTGGAACAAAAAATGAAAAAAAGAAACTAAAATAACAAATAGCAAGGGTCTGTTGGATTACCAAAGAAACCCAGCCGCCTGGCTGTTGGGTTTTTCAATGGGAATAAGAATTGAAAAGGTGTAAATACTTATTAACTACTTAGGAAGTTTAAACAAAATCTTTAATGTTTTTTTTCAAAACTTATTCTGTATAAAACAAATTAAATAAAAATAAATGGGAATAGTAACAGAGGCCTTCCTCCTCGTCCTCTCCATCTCACGAATCTCTCTTTCCCAAACTCACTCCTTCGCTCTCTCTTCTCTCGGTATCGCCCTCACACTCTTTCTTCTCTCCCAACCTTACACTTCTCTCTCAAGCGCGCTCTGTAGCACCTCAAATTTGCACCTATCATTGTACATACATTCTCATATTAGGTCATAGCATTAACATAGTCCACTGCATAACATTGCATTGTCCTTTGCCTCAAGTGCAAGCCATTCAGTCAGATTAGGTCAAACTGGTCAGGAGATCAGTCAGTCAAGCAAGCAAGTACAATTTTCATTGAGCCAAGGCCCTAGGGTTGGTCCAACATGTTCACATGACCTAGGGGTCCTTTTGAAGTGTTTCGGTCAAGGTTTGATTGCTCAGAAGTCATCAGTCATGGCTCAGTTCACCAGAAACCCTAAAAAGTCAACCTTGGTCAACTGGGCTCGATTTTATGAATTTCAAGGTGGGATTTGGTTTGAGAGGGCTCATTCATGTCCATATAGGCCTCATATAACATGTCAAACACCATCATGGAAGAATTTGAAGCTAGACAAGAAATTTCCAAAAATAGAAAGTTGACCTGTAATTGGAATTTGCAAAAAATGGAAAGTCTTGATCCTCAAACTTACATCATGATACAAGCTTCAAATGAATTTTTGCTCAACATGAAAGTTGAAGATCTTGTTCTCCCATTTCCAAAAAGTCCAAGAACACTCAATTCCCATGTATGGTTGGCAAGTTATGATCAAATCATTCTCAAAAATATTTGAACTTCAAAAGGCCATATCTCTCAAACCATTTGGCCAAATTGGGTGGGGTTTTTTGCTACAAGTCACATTTGATGCCCTCTTTCCAAATATGTCATCACAATTTACCAAAAACTCACCAATCAAAATGGCACTTTTTGAAGTGACTTGAATTTTTTCAAGTGAGGTGAAAAAGTGATTTTGCAATTTAAGCCTTTCCAATATATTTTGCCAATTGAAATTGCTAAGAAATCATATTTGGAGTGTGTACAAGGCCCACTTTCGCAGCTGCAACCACAGACCTTGCCATTTGAGTGAAAATTGACAAATTAGCAAAAACATCCAATTAGCAAATTCTGTTTACCACTCACTAACCAAACATTAACCAAACCTTAATCACAGTATATATGTCATTTTTCTGCTGAAACAAACCCTAGCAGCCACAACATCACAAACAGAAAACTCTTTTCTCTCAAACACATCATTTTCTCATTTTGCATTTTCTGCCAAAAACTCAAGAGAATTCGAGCTAGGGTTTAGTGCCTTCATCACTCATCACCATCTTGAGATCATTTCAAGCGATATTCTTCAGCTGTAATGCCATTTGCACAACTATTTCTCCAAGAACACATTAATGGCAGATTTTGATTTGAGCAAAACCAAGCATTCTTGAGCTTAAAATCCTCAACCATTCATCATTTCAAGCAACTAGGAGCAGCTGTTTCGAGCAAGCATAGCCAAACAACAACTATATCACGGCTGCACTTCAATCTTGGTGAGTTTTCGATTTTCACTATTCTTAAAACCATGCCATGCTTATGATAGGTCTCCTTGCCATGATTATAATGAACTTTGAATTAGTGAAAATGGTTGCCTGTGCTGAAAGGAATCTAGTTTTTAAGTTTGATGTTCACTTTTGTTCTTGCATGATTCGTGTTGTGTGGTTCGATTCATTGAAAATAATTGTTGGATTCATGTTGTGTGATGCTTGCTGTTTCGATTGGTGTGATTAATTTCATTTTCTGGGCCAAAATATTTTGCACGAGTTTGGAGATGATGAAGATGTCCTGTTCATAAACCCTAAGTTCATACCATGCCCAGAATTTTGTCTGTTTTGGTCGTTGGTTTTGTCTTGCATGGAATTGTTACTGTACCATTGCCATGTCCAATAGCAGCTTGCCACGCCAATGAACGCTATGCAGCGTTTCATTAAAACGTCCCCTTAATTACCAAACTGCCACGCCGTGTTACATAATTCCATTAATTCATATTTTTCTTCAATAATTATTTCATTTGGCATGGCTTACTTACAAAATTCATAAGTCCATCATTTGTGATCCAAATTTCATGAGATTTTTTGCTAAATGCTCTGTTTGATCTCTACTTATTTATCATATTTTTTCCAGATTTTTTTGGATGATTGGTTTTTAAATGGTGCTAGGGTTTTGTTCATGTGCTCATTTTTTGTACCCTTTGCCAAAACATTTGTGAAATGATGATGCTTTGTCCAATGGCTTTGAATTTTTTGTGCTTAAACTAGAGACATTCATGGTGATTTTGGTTTAGAGTTTATGAATTTATCATTTCTGGTGTGAGAGTTATGATTTTTTGAATTAGGGTGTGACAATTTGTGTCACACCATTGATGTGCAACTTCTTGATTTTCTTTACCATGCTTCTTTACCTCAAATTGATTTGAATTTTTGCATGATTGAACTTATTTATGTCTAGTTTACATGTGATTTTTCTTGGAATTATTTGTGGCATTTCCTAATTGTTTGAGATTTTTCTCCCCTGTTTGGTCTTATGTTGACTTTTTGTGACACATGCTCCCATTTCATTTGTGAAATTCTCATACTTTATTATATGGACATGAAATTTGATATGTGATTAGTAGACATCTTAAGGTTTATCATGGTGTTAATCCCATTCATTTCTCATATGCTACCACTGATTTATGATTTTTTCAAGTTGATGCATGTTTGGTTGATTTCTTTGAGCATGTTTGGAATTGCCTTGCCTTTCTGATTTTCATTTCCCTACTTCCCATGATCCAATTGAGTTGAAATTTGACATGATTACCATGCTATGGATTATGTTTGACCATGATTTATTTGATGATTTTTGGAATTGTTTATGATTGGTTTTGAGTTGAGTCTTGCTGTTGACTTCTATGAGCTTCCATATGCCATGCTTTGACTTCTTTTGCTTATGAAATGATGATGATGATTGATATGATTGTGGAACCAATGGAGTTTGTTTATTGATTGTTTGAAATTGATTTTGGACACTTGCCACTTGCTGTTTTGACTTTCTCATCCCCTTTTGACCCTAGGCTTGCCCTAGTGGTCCTGTTGCTCACATTTGAGTTCATGTTTTCAGGTTAACCAACAAATATCCAATGAGACCAATACAAATTGATTAAGTGTGCTTGTTTATCATTACTAATCTATTTTGTTTTGTAGGTTGCTTGGCTCACATGCCTTGAACCTTATGCATTGCACATTTATCTGCTTGTGTTGACTGTTAACCTTTGTTCCATTCTGATTTAACTTTGACTTGTATACTAACTGTGCTTGACTGATTTCAGGTACTTTAGTTGCTTTTAGTTCCTTGTGAACTTTGCTTTGCTTTGCTTAAGAGCAATTTGCATTGAGGTATAACTTCTTTACTTCATGTAGTCTGGAAGACCTGGCCTGTTACTTGGCCAGGCAACTGTCTGAAGTCCTCCTTAAGAGGCAATGTTTATGACTGTTTACATTTGTCCTTGTATAGAGTCAAAGACCTCCTAAGTGAAGAGGCAATTGGCATAACCCAAGGGATATGCAATCTACCCCCTGCTATTCTGTGTGTCATCTGCTCTGCTCACACCACTGTGTTGATGCATTGCAGATACAAACCCAAGATCTTGTACAATTGTGCAGTTGAGTCAGTTTCAAATGTGTAGAAGGGTTCCCCCTTTCTGAACCCACACATTCTTGTCTTCATCTCTCCCAAGCCAGGGATAAGAGCTGTGAAGTCTTATCTTCACTCACCTTTCATATGCTTCACCTTAGCCCCTCAATGGCAAGGTTAAGAGCTAACACTACCCAGTTCCAGTGGTTTGTTTGTTGAGGTTGATATGACCCCTCGACTAAAACCTAACCTTGATTGAGCCCATTGCTTGCATATAGTGTGTGCTACTTGTGCTTGTGTGTTTGCTTTAGCTTGCTTCCTGTGCAAGTTAGGTTTAGTTTAGCTTGCTTCCTGTGCAAGTTAGGTTTGGTGTGGCTTGCTTCCTGTGCAAGTCATGTTTAGGATAGGCTTGCTTCCTGTGCAAGTTAGCTAGAAACCTTAACTTAGGGATGATTTTGCATGATAACATCTAGGCTCGAGTCGTAGTCTCCCTAGTTGTGTCTCCCTCTGTTATCTGGTTAGGCTAGTCCTGTATCCCTATGAAGGGGAACTACGTCGCCCTGATTCTCATACCAGATGAGGTACGTAGGCAGGAGATCGTGCGAGATCTCTCCGGGCACACTTTTCTTTCTTTTTGTGTGTGTGCTTGACAGTTATAGGCTCGAGTTCCCGACTCCCTATTAACTTGTTTGGTTGTTGTGTGCTTGGAAGCTGATGTAAGTCCATCGAGTGGCATTCGGGTTCCAGTGTGCGTGTGTTTTGGTTCGGATGCCGATGTAAGTCCAGTGATTGGCGTTCGGGCTCCACGTTTGCCTTTTTGTGTGTGTTTTGGTTCGGATGCTGATGTAAGTCCAGTGATTGGCACTCAGGCTCCATGTTTGCCTGCTTGTGTGTTTGTTTGTTTGGCGTGCGTGAGCCGAACTACGGCAACTCTGATTCTCATGTTCAGATGAGATACGTAGGCACAAGATGTGATGTCTTGCCGAGTTTGACTAACGACTAACAACTAATCCTTGTTTGCTTTCGCCCTTGTTGCGATCCTTTCTCTCGCCCTCGTTGCGATCGAGACCTTCCTTTTCTCTTGCCCTAGTTGCAATCGAGACCCTTATTCCCGTAGTTAGCTGAACTACGTTTCGCTCTGATTCTCATTCCAGATGAGATACGTAGGCATAAGACGCGATGTCTTAGCGAGCACACATCTCTTTAACCCTTAGGTACCCAAGCTACGAAGACTCTGATTCTCATATTCAGATGAGATACGTATGCAATGGATGCGATATCTATGCGAGTCATTTTTCTCTTGACCCTTTTAGTAAATAGTACATTAGATAAACACACACCCTTTAGACAAGAAACAACAAGAGTGGATCCCGTAGAGTACTACGGATGCGTAGGGGTGCTAATACCTTCCCTTCGCATAATCGACTCCCGAACCCAAGATTTGGTTGCGAGACCTTGTCTTTTCCTTTCCTTTCTTCAGGTTTACTTCGAGTGTTTCCTTTCCCTCCTCTGGGATAAATAACGCACGGTGGCGACTCTTCTGTCATTTTCTTTCGCCGGTTGTTTTTTTCGCACCTCTGATTTTTTCGGGCTGCGACAGCTGGCGACTCTGCTGGGGAAACGGTTTCCCTAAGCGAGTCCCTCCTAGCTTTTGTAGGTTTCTTGTTTGTTGGGTGTTTATTCTTTTGTACAGTTATTTATTTTCAGCATTTACCTGCTTTACCTTATTGCATTCATGTACATATGTTTGTTGTATCTGTGGGTTCTGTGGGTTGTCTGTTTGTTGGGATGGGATGTTCTATGAGAGATAAGCCCACTACCCAGGCTTGAGTGTACACATAGGTGTTAGAATGGATAGTCATGAGGCTTGCGTGGCATGTTGCTACGTTAAGTCGTTCATGAGACCCACATTCCAGACGAGGTTTCTGTTGGATATATTTTGTCCTATGGGTGTTCCATAACGACAGATATTCCTTTAGAAATCGTCGACTCTGGTGACCGTTTCCCGGGAACTCAGTCGAGGCCTCTCCTCCGAGACGTGATTATGTTAGCTCTGGTGGGCGCATTCTCGCTGCTCAATCCGAGGACCCCGAGACTGGGAACTTGCTTTAGGATATCCTGTTGAGGGGAGTCAGCAGAGGTCTTTTATCCCGTAATAATGCTAAACCTTCAGTGGTAAACGTATTATTCTCGACTGAAGGGCTGAAGCTGACAAACTTCTATTCTTAGAACCTACCAGTGAGGGGAGGGTTTGATCTCTACAGATACGGTTTCTGCCAGTGGTGCTGTGATGGTGACTTTGGTTCAGCCAAATTTATGGACGTTTATTTCTGGGACGCCGGAGTTATGTCCGTGGTTTATCAGCGGGTTCCGTTTATTTCGGATCCCTGGGCTGAATCTGTGGGTGCTCACTCAAATGGTGACTCAGTTCTCCAGACATGGGTTCAGATGCCAGTTGATCAGATTGACTTTGGGTTTCAGATGGTTGTGATCAGAGTTCAAGCCGAAGCTTCGGATCCTGTGTGCCGAGATGCACAGCCTGCTAGTCTTGGCTCCATCATTTGCATCATAGCATGTTTATTTTCCAAAAAAAATAATAATGCATGAAAAAAGTTAACTCGCATGTGCATATCCTTTTCAGGATCATTCATGATAAAATAGCATCCGCATCATATGCATATCATGCACATATCATCCTTGCATTGCAGACATGCTTGGGAGAGACTTCTCACTCTGGGTTTTGACTGAGACTGGATTGTTGATCATCGTCCGCACCGCAACCAGATTGAATCATCAGAGGAGTATGGATCAAGTCCAAGCTGAGTTGGCTGAGATGAGGGCAAACATGGCCCAGTTCATGACCATGATGCAAGGAGTTGTTCATGGGCAAGAGGAGCTGCGTGCCTTAGCCCAGAGACAGGAAGCTGTGATTCTGCCGCCCAGTCGTGCTTCACCAGAGGGGGTCCTTGTCAATGATCAAATTACTGCTGTCACTATTCCCATCAACAACTATGCCGTGGGTGAAGATTTGAGGGGTATTATAATCAGTAGACAGCCCCTTGCTACAGAGACTATTAATGTCAGAGCAACTCTTGCTCCGGTTCGCCATCCTGGCTCTTCAAATCCTTCAAGTTCTAAAAAGCCATCCTCTGGGGCACCCAGAAGGGGAGAGGGTGAAACAAACGTTGTGCACCGTCGGAGGAGTGTGAACAAAGGACAGTATCGGCAAGTTGCTGCTGTGACTATTCCAGCCACTCAAACTCAACAACAACAGAGAAGACCAACTCAGCAATATCAGCATCAACAACATCGTCCTCAGCAGCAGGCTTACCGGCCTGCCAATGGTAATCAAGCCAGTACGAGTAATGAGAGGAAGAAGATCATTTTTGATCCGATCCCTATGTCCTATGCAGAGCTGTATCCCTCTTTGATAGAGCGGAACTTGATTACTCCCAGAGACCCGCCGGCTATACCCGTCAACCCTCGGTGGTGGTATAGGCCTGAACAACATTGTGTGTATCATTCGGGTGCTCCTGGTCATGATGTGGATAGTTGTTTCCAGCTGAAGATGAAGGTTCAAGACCTTGTGAGGTCAGGGATTCTGAGCTTTGAAGACTTAGGTCCCCGTGTTAATCAAGCTTGAAGACGGCAAGTCCCGGGTTGGCGATGGTTGTTCTTCTGCGGTCTTCAACGAAGAGGTTTGTTCAAAAGCAGAAGTTGCTGATGCAAAGGATACTGACAGTTGTTATCCCTTGTGGGATCTATCACAAATGGGTCACTGTGGGTGTTCCTACAGTTGTTCAGAAGTCAGAGTAATAATCACTTTGTTTAAAAACCCTTCTCCTATGCCAAAAGGAGAAGTGATGACATTGTTGGCAACATTTTGTGCAATGATATTTTCATTCAAATAAATGCATGTTAAACATTTATTTTTTCCAATTGTTTTCCTTTTTTGCTTTTTACATGAAATTAGTGATCACAAAAAACCCTAAAAACAGGAATAAAAACAATCTTTTCATCTGCATAACGATTGTATTGTTTGATTTCCAAAAAGCTTTCCATATCAAAATCATTATGCAGGTTGTTTCTTAAACCCATTGAACACAATGATCTGACGTCATCTCCCAATTGTGAATTCCCTGTATTCGAAGCGGAAGAAGATGATGTTGAAGGGATTCCTGACGAGATTTCCCGACTTCCTGAGCAAGAAAAGAAGATCACTCAGCTGTATCTCGAGAATCAGCAGAACAGCCAACTGGGGCATAAAAGAAAAAGAAAAAAGAAAATACAAAGAAAGAAGAGGGTGCAAAATCAAAAGAAATCAGAATCAAAAGAAATAAAGAAAGAAACAAAAGAAAAAATAGCACCCTCAAAGTCCCAAGTTGACTGATGCTGAATTCGATCGAAAAGAAGAGATTAACTGCCATGTGTCATGGTCAGTTATATCAGCGGAGGGTGACGAAAGCACGCTATAAGAAGGTCAAGCCTCGTGTGTTCCGAGGGACCCTGTGCTCAAGAAAGTCTTGTCTTTCATACCCGATTCCAGGGGCAAGTGAACCCTAAGCTATGAACGCCCATAGGTTGTCAAGAGAGTCTTTTCAGGCGGTGCTCTGAGACTTACAGCAATGGATGAAGAAGTTCACTCGTCCTGTGAATTCCCGATGCAGTCAAGAAATACTTCGCAAAAAACAAAAAAAGAACAAAAAGCTCGCTAAGTCGAACACCCCAAGGGGCAACTTAGGCAAAAAGGAGCGTCTCGGTGGATTGAAAACCCGAAAGGGCGATCCAGGCAAAAGTTAGAGACATTAAAAAAAAAAAAAAGAATTCGCAGCCCGCTAGATTGAGCACCTCACACTGGGGCAATCTAGGCAAAAATTAGGGATTTGGCAAGTAACTGCATCTTGACAAGACCGTGTTCTATATCTGTCATCCGTCAGGAATCCTCGATGCGTCGTCGACTGAAGCTCTGAATACATCGAAATTCAGAATGGTAGAGTAAGGGTCATTATGTTCAATGTAGCCCTCTCCAATATATATCACCGATTTCAAACTTGTACAGATCTATGGAGTCTCGCCCTTTGCAGACTACCATTCCATCACATCAATTTGAGCTTTTATCCAATTATTTGCACTCTTATTTGTTTCAACTCAACAAACGTTTTGCATGTTTTAATTGATAAAGTATCATTGTTTTTCAAAATAAATAAATTTTTCAAAATTGTTCTCAAACTAAGTGAATATTCACAATGATGGAAGGATACTTAGGAGACCCACAGTGCTCTCCCAAGGGCGGTATGATTACCAACAGGTAAGACAATTGTTCGTATCTCGAGCATGACTGTATCTTTTCCCTGTAGAACCTCTCATGGTTTCTCCTCAGCGAGATTGCCCAGTGTAGTGTTGGTTGAAGTTGTTCATCTTCATGTCCCCGGCAGTGCAGTTTTTTTTTTCTTCCAAGTCCCTATTAGCACCTATAGTGGGGCATCCCCAGTAGAGTGCTGTTTGAGCCCTATTGTGGGGCATCCCTAGCAAGTTTGCTGTTTGGACGCTTTTGTGGGGCAGTCCTAGGCAGAGCATTTATTGAAGACTTCAACTTTCCTCTCTCCAGCAGAGCAGTCTTCCTCCCTCCCCCAACATGGGTGCTCTTCTTGGAAGATTCAGTATTTGGTGGATTGACATCCAGTACTCCATCATGTCCTCAGATAGATCCCCAGCGGAGTTGTTAGCATGAGGAGCTTTATTAATGCCTATCTATCTTCATCAGAGATCTGGTTGCTTTTGAGTATCTCTGATTTCCAGCACGAGTTGTTGTGGCGCGTCCGCCAGTATGTTGAACTCTTTTCTCCGGTTATGACTGACGATCCCTCCGGAAACCTCTGGTGGCCTTCCTCCCCAGCAGGATGGTGTTGCTCCCTGATATCCCAGTCTCCAGTGGATTTTCTTGGCTCTCTGGTGACTTTGGTTTTCCCTCTGAAAGAGTGGTGCCGGATGGTTGATTCCCGGACCTATGTGTTGAGCATGTCTGTTTGTCAGCATTCATCATACATTTTTTTAGATATAATGCATACATGCATAATCATAGCATTCAGATACTCATGATGCAGCTGTTGCCGTGTATCTGTTGATGGTTGTCTCCTGCTATTTGTTGATACAGATCTCTCCAGTAGATCCTCCTCTAGCAGATGTGGGTGTGACTGATCTCTCCATGTAGATCCAACCCCTTAAGCAGAAAGTGTCTATCCTTTACTGCCATTTCCCCACTGAGATACATCCTCGTGGATGACGGTTGTTTCCGTTCCCTCCCTAATGGGATGGGTTTTCCCTATTGAGTTCTTTCCTCATTAGGATGAGTCCTGATTCAGTCTGCCTTTTTGGATCGATCCTAAACTGGCTTCCTGTTGGCTGTCTCCCGTGCTTCCCTGGGGCATAAATGAATAGTCGCTCACTAACCGGCACTCATTCATCTCATCCTCAGCAGAATTTGTGGCTTCTACCTACAAACCGGTAGTTGTAAGTCCTATCTTTGTGGTTTTCTACCTACTAGCTGGTAGTTGTAAAATCCCATTTTCATCCCATTGGCAGAGTTAACCCTTTGTGCTCATCCTATCGACGACTGGTTACCTTTCTGTGGTTTTCTGCCTACAAACCGGTAGATGTAATCCCCTCTTTGCAGTTATCAGTATCCAGCTTGCGGTATTGATACTCTTTTCCCCTCTGGATACTTGCCTTGATCAAGCAGTATTGTCCCCAGTGGGTCTTCCCCTTTCTTTTGGGTATTTGCTCCAAGTTAGCAACTTTATCCTCTTTTGATTGGTCATCTTTTGCATGCCTAGTCCTGGTACCCTGATACCTTTCTTTTCGGTCGATTATTCATTTAACAACCTGCAACCCGGTTATGGATAATCTTCCATGCGAGTGTATTATCTACGTTTTGACGGCTATAGATAATATATCTCATGCACTCTTTGGTCAATCTTTCGATTGTTATCCCCAGCATAGGTCTTTGGCATGCATGTCGGCTCACGTATCACTGTTTTGTTATCTTCGCTGATGCTGATAGACAAGAAGAATTTTCCGGTATTCAGACCGAAGTGGCATTCAGGCCAATTTTCCGGTATCCAGACCGAAGTGGCATTCAGGCCAATTCCCGGTATCCAGACCGAAATGGCATTCAGGCCAATTTTCCGGTGTTCAGACCGAGACGGTATCCAGACCGAAGTGGCATTCAGGCCAGTTTTCCCGGTATCCAGACCGAAGTGGTGTTCAGGCCAGTTCCCGGTATCCAGACCGAAGTGGCATTCAGGCCAGTTTTCCCGGTATCCAGACCGAAGTGGCGTTCAGGCCAGTTCCCGGTATCCAGACCGAAGTGGCATTCAGGCCAGAGTTCCCGGTATCCAGACCGAAGTGGCATTCAAGCCAGTCTTTCCCGATTTTCAGATCAAAGAGTTCCCGATATCCAGACCGAAGTGGCATTCAGGCCAGTTTTCCCGGTATCCAGACCGAAGTGGCATTCAGGCCAGTTCCCGGTATCCAGACCGAAGTGGCATTCAGGCCAGTTTTCCCGGTATCCAGACCGAAGTGGCATTCAGGCCAGTTTTCCCGGTATCCAGACCGAAGTGGCGTTCAGGCCAGTTCCCGGTATCCAGACCGAAGTGGCATTCAGGCCAGTTTTCCCGGTATCCAGACCGAAGTGGCATTCAGGCCAGTTCCCGGTATCCAGACCGAAGTGGCATTCAGGCCAGTTCCCGGTATTCAGACCGAAGTGGCGTTCAGGCCAATTTCCGATTTCCAGATCGAAGAAGTTTCCGACGATCAGGTCGATGTACTTATGGCATTCAGGCCAATTTTCCAGTATCCAGACCGAAGTGGCATTCAAGTCAGTCTCCGATTTTCAGATCGAAGAAGTTTCCGACATTCAGGTCGATGCAACTTGTGGCATTCAGGCCAATTTTCCGGTATTCAGACCGAAGTGGCATTCAGGCCAATTTCCGATTTTCAGATCGAAGAAGTTTCCGACGATCAGGTCGATGTACTTATGGCATTCAGGCCAATTTTCCGGTGTTCAGACCGAGGCGGTATTCAGACCGAAGTGGCATTCAGGCCAATTTCCGATTTTCAGATCGAAGAAGTTTCCGACGATCAGGTCGATGTACTTATGGCGTTCAGGCCAATTTCCGATTTTCAGATCGAAGAAGTTTCCGACGATCAGGTCGATGTACTTTTGGCATTCAGGCCAATTTTCCGGTATTCAGACCGAAGTGGCGTTCAGGCCAATTTCCGATTTTTAGACCGACATCAAATCTCTCATATTCCGAGGCTCAGTATTCAGACTGACGAGCGGCGCTCAGGCCATGGTTATCCCTGTGTTACCATTTATTTTGGTATCCAGGTCGACGTTTCTGTTTCGGTATTCAGGCCGATTTCTTTTTTCGTTCCAGACGGATTTTTTCTTTCAAGACTGTTTCTTTGCCGATCCTGACAGGCATTGTTGATTATTTCCCCAGTAGGGTGCAAATTTCTACGGTTCTTAGTATTCAATCCCTGTTTACCCTGAAAGTCTGACAGCCGTTGCTCTCATCCATTCGGGTTCCCAGCTGATTGAATAGGGGCAGCTGTAACACCTCAAATTTGCACCTATCATTGTACATACATTCTCATATTAGGTCATAGCATTAACATAGTCCACTGCATAACATTGCATTGTCCTTTGCCTCAAGTGCAAGCCATTCAGTCAGATTAGGTCAAACTGGTCAGGAGATCAGTCAGTCAAGCAAGCAAGTACAATTTTCATTGAGCCAAGGCCCTAGGGTTGGTCCAACATGTTCACATGACCTAGGGGTCCTTTTGAAGTGTTTTGGTCAAGGTTTGATTGCTCAGAAGTCATCAGTCATGGCTCAGTTCACCAGAAACCCTAAAAAGTCAACCTTGGTCAACTGGGCTTGATTTTATGAATTTCAAGGTGGGATTTGGTTTGAGAGGGCTCATTCATGTCCATATAGGCCTCATATAACATGTCAAACACCATCATGGAAGAATTTGAAGCTAGACAAGAAATTTCCAAAAATAGAAAGTTGACCTGTAATTGGAATTTGCAAAAAATGGAAAGTCTTGATCCTCAAACTTACATCATGATACAAGCTTCAAATGAATTTTTGCCCAACATGAAAGTTGAAGATCTTGTTCTCCCATTTCCAAAAAGTCCAAGAACACTCAATTCCCATGTATGGTTGGCAAGTTATGATCAAATCATTCTCAAAAATATTTGAACTTCAAAAGGCCATATCTCTCAAACCATTTGGCCAAATTGGGTGGGGTTTTTTGCTACAAGTCACATTTGATGCCCTCTTTCCAAATATGTCATCACAATTTACCAAAAACTCACCAATCAAAATGGCACTTTTTGAAGTGACTTGAATTTTTTCAAGTGAGGTGAAAAAGTGATTTTGCAATTTAAGCCTTTCCAATATATTTTGCCAATTGAAATTGCTAAGAAATCATATTTGGAGTGTGTACAAGGCCCACTTTCGCAGCTGCAACCACAGACCTTGCCATTTGAGTGAAAATTGACAAATTAGCAAAAACATCCAATTAGCAAATTCTGTTTACCACTCACTAACCAAACATTAACCAAACCTTAATCACAGTATATATGTCATTTTTCTGCTGAAACAAACCCTAGCAGCCACAACATCACAAACAGAAAACTCTTTTCTCTCAAACACATCATTTTCTCATTTTGCATTTTCTGCCAAAAACTCAAGAGAATTCGAGCTAGGGTTTAGTGCCTTCATCACTCATCACCATCTTGAGATCATTTCAAGCGATATTCTTCAGCTGTAATGCCATTTGCACAACTATTTCTCCAAGAACACATTAATGGCAGATTTTGATTTGAGCAAAACCAAGCATTCTTGAGCTCAAAATCCTCAACCATTCATCATTTCAAGCAACTAGGAGCAGCTGTTTCGAGCAAGCATAGCCAAACAACAAATATATCACGGCTGCACTTCAATCTTGGTGAGTTTTCGATTTTCACTATTCTTAAAACCATGCCATGCTTATGATAGGTCTCCTTGCCATGATTATAATGAACTTTGAATTAGTGAAAATGGTTGCCTGTGCTGAAAGGAATCTAGTTTTTAAGTTTGATGTTCACTTTTGTTCTTGCATGATTCGTGTTGTGTGGTTCGATTCATTGAAAATAATTGTTGGATTCATGTTGTGTGATGCTTGCTGTTTCGATTGGTGTGATTAATTTCATTTTCTGGGCCAAAATATTTTGCACGAGTTTGGAGATGATGAAGATGTCCTGTTCATAAACCCTAAGTTCATACCATGCCCAGAATTTTGTCTGTTTTGGTCGTTGGTTTTGTCTTGCATGGAATTGTTACTGTACCATTGCCATGTCCAATAGCAGCTTGCCACGCCCATGAACGCTACGCAGCGTTTCATTAAAACGTCCCCTTAATTACCAAACTGCCACGCCATGTTACATAATTCCATTAATTCATATTTTTCTTCAATAATTATTTCATTTGGCATGGCTTACTTACAAAATTCATAAGTCCATCATTTGTGATCCAAATTTCATGAGATTTTTTGCTAAATGCTCTGTTTGATCTCTACTTATTTATCATATTTTTTCCAGATTTTTTTGGATGATTCGTTTTTAAATGGTGCTAGGGTTTTGTTCATGTGCTCATTTTTTGTACCCTTTGCCAAAACATTTGTGAAATGATGATGCTTTGTCCAATGGCTTTGAATTTTTTGTGCTTAAACTAGAGACATTCATGGTGATTTTGGTTTAGAGTTTATGAATTTATCATTTCTGGTGTGAGAGTTATGATTTTTTGAATTAGGGTGTGACAATTTGTGTCACACCATTGATGTGCAACTTCTTGATTTTCTTTACCATGCTTCTTGACCTCAAATTGATTTGAATTTTTGCATGATTGAACTTATGTATGTCTAGTTTACATGTGATTTTTCTTGGAATTATTTGTGCCATTTCCTAATTGTTTGAGATTTTTCTCCCCTGTTTGGTCTTATGTTGACTTTTTGTGACACATGCTCCCATTTCATTTGTGAAATTCTCATACTTTATTAGATGGACATGAAATTTGATATGTGATTAGTAGACATCTTAAGGTTTATCATGGTGTTAATCCCATTCATTTCTCATATGCTACCACTGATTTATGATTTTTCAAAGTTGATGCATGTTTGGTTGATTTCTTTGAGCATGTTTGGAATTGCCTTGCCTTTCTGATTTTCATTTCCCTACTTCCCATGATCCAATTGAGTTGAAATTTGACATGATTACCATGCTATGGATTATGTTTGACCATGATTTATTTGATGATATTTGGAATTGTTTATGATTGGTTTTGAGTTGAGTCTTGCTGTTGACTTCTATGAGCTTCCATATGCCATGCTTTGACTTCTTTTGCTTATGAAATGATGATGATGATTGATATGATTGTGGAACCAATGGAGTTTGTTTATTGATTGTTTGAAATTGATTTTGGACACTTGCCACTTGCTGTTTTGACTTTCTCATCCCCTTTTGACCCTAGGCTTGCCCTAGTGGTCCTGTTGCTCACATTTGAGTTCATGTTTTCAGGTTAACCAACAAATATCCAATGAGACCAATACAAATTGATTGAGTGTGCTTGTTTATCATTACTAATCTATTTTGTTTTGTAGGTTGCTTGGCTCACATGCCTTGAACCTTATGCATTGCACATTTATCTGCTTGTGTTGACTGTTAACCTTTGTTCCATTCTGATTTAACTTTGACTTGTATACTAACTGTGCTTGACTGATTTCAGGTACTTTAGTTGCTTTTAGTTCCTTGTGAACTTTGCTTTGCTTTGCTTAAGAGCAATTTGCATTGAGGTATAACTTCTTTACTTCATGTAGTCTGGAAGACCTGGCCTGTTACTTGGCCAGGCAACTGTCTGAAGTCCTCCTTAAGAGGCAATGTTTGTGACTATTTACATTTGTCCTTGTATAGAGTCAAAGACCTCCTAAGTGAAGAGGCAATTGGCAGAACCCAAGGGATATGCAATCTACCCCCTGCTATTCTGTGTGTCATCTGCTCTGCTCACACCACTGTGTTGATGCATTGCAGATACAAACCCAAGATCTTGTACAATTGTGCAGTTGAGTCAGTTTCAAATGTGTAGAAGGGTTCCCCATTTCTGAACCCACACATTCTTGTCTTCAGCTCTCCCAGGCCAGGGATAAGAGCTGTGAAGTCTTATCTTCACTCACCTTTCATCTGCTTCACCTTAGCCCCTCAATGGCAAGGTTAAGAGCTAACACTACCCAGTTCCAGTGGTTTGTTTGTTGAGGTTGATATGACCCCTCGACTAAAACCTAACCTTGATTGAGCCCATTGCTTGCATATAGTGTGTGCTACTTGTGCTTGTGTGTTTGCTTTAGCTTGCTTCCTGTGCAAGTTAGGTTTAGTTTAGCTTGCTTCCTGTGCAAGTTAGGTTTGGTGTGGCTTGCTTCCTGTGCAAGTCATGTTTAGGATAGGCTTGCTTCCTGTGCAAGTTAGCTAGAAACCTTAACTTAGGGATGATTTTGCATGATAACATCTAGGCTCGAGTCGTAGTCTCCCTAGTTGTGTCTCCCTCTGTTATCTGGTTAGGCTAGTCCTGTATCCCTATGAAGGGGAACTACGTCGCCCTGATTCTCATACCAGATGAGGTACGTAGGCAGGAGATCGTGCGAGATCTCTCCGGGCACACTTTTCTTTCTTTTTGTGTGTGTGCTTGACAGTTATAGGCTCGAGTTCCCGACTCCCTATTAACTTGTTTGGTTGTTGTGTGCTTGGAAGCTGATGTAAGTCCATCGAGTGGCATTCGGGTTCCAGTGTGCGTGTGTTTTGGTTCGGATGCCGATGTAAGTCCAGTGATTGGCGTTCGGGCTCCACGTTTGCCTTTTTGTGTGTGTTTTGGTTCGGATGCTGATGTAAGTCCAGTGATTGGCACTCAGGCTCCATGTTTGCCTGCTTGTGTGTTTGTTTGTTTGGCGTGCGTGAGCTGAACTACGGCAACTCTGATTCTCATGTTCAGATGAGATACGTAGGCACAAGATGCGATGTCTTGCCGAGTTTGACTAACGACTAACAACTAATCCTTGTTTGCTTTCGCCCTTGTTGCAATCCTTTCTCTCGCCCTCGTTGCGATCGAGACCTTCCTTTTCTCTTGCCCTAGTTGCAATCGAGACCCTTATTCCCGTAGTTAGCTGAACTACGTTTCGCTCTGATTCTCATTCCAGATGAGATACGTAGGCATAAGACGCGATGTCTTAGCGAGCACACATCTCTTTAACCCTTAGGTACCCAAGCTACGAAGACTCTGATTCTCATATTCAGATGAGATACGTATGCAATGGATGCGATATCTATGCGAGTCATTTTTCTCTTGACCCTTTTAGTAAATAGTACATTAGATAAACACACACCCTTTAGACAAGAAACAACAAGAGTGGATCCCGTAGAGTACTACAGATGCGTAGGGGTGCTAATACCTTCCCTTCGCATAATCGACTCCCGAACCCAAGATTTGGTTGCGAGACCTTGTCTTTTCCTTTCCTTTCTTCAGGTTTACTTCGAGCGTTTCCTTTCCCTCCTCTGGGATAAATAACGCACGGTGGCGACTCTTCTGTCATTTTCTTTCGCCGATTGTTTTTTTCGCACCTCTGATTTTTTCGGGCTGCGACACGCTCCTAACTCTCAATCTCACTCAAACGCTCTCTCAGCTCACAATCTCAAAGAAACACTCTCTCTCAACTCTCACGATATCTCCATCAACAAGCATATGAAAAGGATAAAAGGAAAAAAGGAGAAGTTCTTACAAAGTGTCACGGCGGTGGTGAAAGGCGTGAAGAAGCTGGCCTCCCAATCCAGGTAATCGATTTTGGGATTTTAGGGTTTTGTTTGAGATTTTCCACCTCCGATTTTCTGTTGTTGATTCCTCCCCTTACTGATTCACCTTTTTCCTATTTATGCTCTCAGCTTAGGGTTTTGAATTGGTGCCCTTGTGTTCAAAAGAGGCGTTCCTGCAAAACACTTTTTTGATGCTCAGAAATTGGTCCATCTCGTTTGATACTTGGATCTGGAACAGGTAACCTGAGCATGTGCCTTCTTCTTTGTTTTTGTCTCTATTCTGTTTTGGGATTTTTTCTGGAAATTAACTGCCTTGCTGTTTTTACTTTATCCTTTTTACTGCAGTGAAATTGATGAGCTTGGTTTGATTTCAATATCTGAAAGCTGATTCCGAATACATGTCATTTCATTTGTCCTTTGTGCACAACATTCATGTGTAATTTGGGGACTTGGTATGTCATGTGCATTCAATTTTCTCTTGTGTGTTCTATTGGTGTAATGATTTAAGGGGTTTGAATGAATTGTGTTGTTTTGGTTGAATTTCAACAGCTGCTGCAGCTGCTTCTGAAAGCTTCTCAAGATAAAGAGTTTGTGTGTGAAGAAGCTGAGAGAGCACTTAGATCAATGGTGGGTTCCATGACACCTCTTCCATTGCTTCAGAAACTAAGGGTTTCTGTGAGTCACAAAAACCTTAGGATCAGAGCTAAAGCTGCTGTTTCTCTATCCAAATGTGTCTCCAAGATGGTAAAGTTTGCTACTATCATTGATGTAGTGTTATTTACTCCTTATGCAATGTTTGTGAAGGGTGTTATTATGGTAGCAGGTTAATGAGGAAATGGAGGAGTTTTGTATGGAAAAGTTGATTGAAGTGGTGCTTCTGTTATTGGCCTGGCGTGCTTCAAGTTTGCAGATAGGTCCATATGCATGATGGTTCCAGCTGTCATGTTGAACTGTTTGGTCCAGTTTCATTGTTCAATAGCAAATTGGATGGTTTGTGGCAAGGTTGGCTGGCAGGTTCATATGGCATTGGTTCAGTTTTGTGGACATGTCTTAATTTTGAGGTGCATTATGTAGCCATACTAACTTTGAACTTATGCATTGTTTTGGCATGGTTTCACAGGTTCATCACTGGTTTAGGTTTGCACTGCAGCTTAGTTCATTACTCAATTACTTGGTGGCAGCTTGGTGAATTTGGTCATGGCTTTTATAACAACAAGGTTGGATTTTAAAGCAACATGTACCATTGGTTATTCAAGGATCAAAATGGAACATGGAAGGTTAGGGTTAGAATATGGATTGTGCTGGCATTTGCTGTTGTTTATCTTGCAGGTCATGTGAGCTTGGACTCTGTACCGCAAATGTGGTACCATTCCAGCAGAAGGAATTGTTTTCAAAATGTTTCTACAGGCTGTGAATAAGCATGTTTAGGTTGACCTTTAATAGCTTATGCATGATGGCTTGATGCTTTGTATTTCCATGATGTAGGGTTTGTTGCTATCCTGACTGCTGCATCAAACATGACTGGTTCAATGTCAATTGCAGCCTTGCAACATGCTAATGCACATGGACAATTATGGTATGATACTTGACATTTGCTTGGTGCAGTATTAGGCTACTTGGACTTGGCATGATATTGTTTGAGTCTTCTTGCCTTGCTGTTAAACTGTCTAATCTTCCTAACTTCACTTCCCAATCAGGTCCTCCTGTCAGTGCTACAGCATCTCTAGAAGCCATGATTATGATATCAGCACAAGAAACAACTCCAGGACAATCTTTCTCAAGAGCCTCTTTAACCCTGTCAACAACCTCAAATGATCTAAGAGAATTTATATTAGAAAGGGCCAATTTCTCTCCAAGCATCGTTGGTGTATCATCAAGCAACATAGAAGCATCACACCCATTAGTTCATCTTCCTGAGGAACCATTTCTGCAGTTTGCATCTGCATTGAGAATTGAAATTAACCGAGGATTTTCTGCCTTAAGGTTCAATTGGAAAAAACAACATTGGCGAGAAGTAAGAACAACATCAACCAACACAAGAATTCAATGTTGGATCTCCTTGTGGAATTCTGCTGGAAAGATTACTAAAAAAAAATGCTTCAGATGTTTCAGACGCACAATTAAGCACAGCATCATCCTGTTTCATAGCAGCCTCAACATTAATTTCAATTGACACAACCACCAGTGATATTGACTGTTCACCATTTTGAGGTAACTCATTCAATTTACTGTCAGAGCCTTCTGCAATTATCTGATTTGGCTTGGGATTTTCTCACTTGTCTGTTATAATCATCTTCTATTTTCTGCAGCAGTGAACTCAGTTCCTCTAACTGTCCATGGTTTTTTTGTCTGTTGTAGGTTCAGGTCGTATGGTTCATGGTAATCTGCTCATGTTGCAAGTGGGTTAGATGCAGGACCTGATTTTGATGTATGATTTGTGGTCATGTTTCATGAGCTACCACAAGGCTGGTAATATACAAGACTTCTGAGAGAAGAATAAAGCATGCAATGCTGCCTACCAATATAAATTTGTTAATCATGTAACAGGACCCGCAGAAAACAATGGATATCTGTCTCCATATCCCAAAGCCCACATGAATGATCAGCTTCATCTGTACAGAGCGGACAAAAGGGGCTACAGATTCTAGTCATGACAGAACTGAGCATACTCACAGCTGCTCTATCCATCAGGAGACATCATTCCACATTTGAGTTAGGTGGACGGATAAGCAAACTGCTCTGCTCTGGTTGTAAATTTTGAACTTGTTGCTTTTATGTTGGATGTATTACAGGTTTTGTCTCGTGGTTGTTGAGGTTCAGTATTAATGGCCAACAACTAATTTTATTGTATCATTTGCAATGCTTGTAATTTTCCTCAATTAACATACTAGTTTCTCCTTTGTATGCCACTTCAATTAAGATCTAACGAAGATTTATTATTTTCTCTTGCATGGTCTTAGTCTACTTTGAATGTCGCTCGGTTAACAAAAACATGATGCACATTTGTTCCCTTAGGATCCAAGCATAAAGTTTGCACATGACTATCAGTAGCTTCGGCCAAATGCCCCCTTTAGATTTAAAAACCAAATTATAGAACATGATCGAGACTCCTTTTGTGTTTCCCTTGAATTATCTACTAAAATCCATGCAAATAAAGGATGACCTTCGGCCACTAGCTTGATTCCGACGATAACCAGGCTCGGTCCCTCTAAAAAAAAACTCACATGATAATGACTCTCCCTTAAAACATGGTAAACCACTGGAATCTCCTTGAATCAAACAATGTTCATCAAAGCTTTTCATGACTAATATTTTGACCACACGCTCTAATCCAAACACAATAATCCTCGAATTCCTTGATTACCACCGACGCGGAATGCGCCTATGCATCTGAATATGTTGACGGTAGAACCTCGCCTTGAATGCGCACAACACAACAAGGTGCACCCATAACTGAAAAGGAGACCACTTGATGCTCATGAAAAAAAGAGTACCATAGTAGAGGAACAAAATCATGAGGAGCAAATAACGAATGAAATAATGATGTGAACATCAGGGTCAAAAATCGGGGCGTGACAGATACCCTTGTGGAGATTCATCCTAATTACTTAATTGATTTTAATGTGGAGATTCATCCTAATTACCTAATTGATTATAAAATATTTCCTTTGAATATGTGATCTTGGACCTCTCTTTGTTGCCTTACGGTATTACGGTATTACGGTCATGTCCCGCGAATGTGGGGATACACTTAGCAAAGACCCTTCGGTTAAATCATCATGTCCCTATAAGATAAATCATAGTCCCTCGGATGTTGCCTGCGAATATATGATTTTTGTCCCTCGATGACCCGTCGTTGTAGCCTACGGTTAAATGATGATCGTCCCTTCGAATGCTAAGGTATCCTTACAAATGTTGCCCTCAATGACCAATCGATGACCCTACGATGTCCCTTTTACATCCAAAGGATAAAACTACTTACTTCTCAATAGTAAGGACAGTTTTACCCTCATAAGGATAGGAAATGCCCATAAAGACCTTGGGTAGGTATAACTCTTAAATGCTGAATCACAACTCAAAATACTTTTCATACCTCACACTTTGCAAAACATCTATTAGAAAATCACCACTTGGTATACATTCGTGCTAGAATCATTGCCAAGTTATATTTTTCTAAACAGTTTTCAAAATTAAACGAGATGAATACTTTGTATACATTCATACAAGAATCATTACAAAGTTAAACTCTCTTTTCAAAACATTTTTCTGAGCAGTTCACAAACACTTTTTCAGACAAGAAAAACATAAGTGATCCAGCAATTAAGAGCCCATGGATAACCATGGATACAAAGGGTGTTAACATCTTCCCTTTGTATAATGTACCTCCCGAACCCAAAATCTAATCAAGGTATTTCCTGTTCTTTTCCACCTTTCCTTATTGGATAAAAGAAAAGTCGGTGGCGACTCTTGCTATCCGCGACATTTGCTTTCCGAAGCAAAAACACACCAAAGTCAGTTCACCGTATGACAATATGACAAACCTAAATCCCCATTTTCTTATCATTACACACATGCACAAACACAATGTTTTACTAATGCTAGAAAACCCAAAGTCTTAAGAAACTCTTGGAGAACTAATCACAAAGGACCCAAAAGATTCTGGGTACCAAAGGATAAGATAGTTTATGTTGCAGATATCCTATGCAGCAGAGTTAAGACACCAATCATGGTCCCTGGACTCTGGATGCTCACGACACATGACGGGAAGAAAGCATATGTTCCAAAGCATGGAACATAAGGATGCTAGTTTTGTAGGTTTCGGAGGAAATCAGAAAGGAAGAATCATAGGCTCCGGAACTATTGGTAATGGATCTCTTCCCTCTATATCTGATGTGTTATATGTAGAAGGATTAATGCATAACCTGTTATCAATAAGCCAATTAAGTGATAACGGTTATGATATATTTTTTAATAAAAAAACATGTAAAGCAATTAATCAAAACAATGGAACAATTCTATTCACTGGAAAGAGGAGAAATAACATTTACAAAATAAATCTTTCAGATCTAAAAGATCAAAATGTAAAATGTTTAATGTCTGTAAACGAAGAGCAATGGGTATGTCATAGACGCTTGGGCCACATTAGCATGAGAAGACTCTCTCAGCTAAATAAACTCGAGTTAGTCAGAGGTCTACCTAAGCTGAAGTTCTCTTCAGATGCTCTATGTGAGGCATGTCAGAAAGGAAAATTTTCAAAAACATCTTTTAAAAAGAAAAATGTTGTTTTCACCTCTTGGACATGTTAAGACAGCGTCAGTCAATGGAAAGAAGTATGGACTGGTCATTATTGATGATTTTAGTCGCTGAACATGGGTAAAATTTATAAAGCACAAGAGTGAGTCTCACTCTGTATTCACTAGCTTCTGTTCTAAAGTGAAAAACGAATTTGACTCTAAAATCATCAGAGTCAGAAGTGATCATGGTGGGGAATTCGAAAATAAGTTCTTTAAAGAACTTTTGATTAAAATGGAATATCCCATGATTTCTCCTGCCCTAGAACTCCACAACAAAATGGAGTTATAGAGAGGAAGAATAGGACACTCCAAGAAATTTCCAGAACCACGATCAATGAAACAAATGTGGCTAAGCACTTTTGGGCTGAAGTAGTAAATACAGCGTGTTATATTCAAAATAGAATCTCTGTAAGACCTATTTTGGAGAAGACTCCCTATGAACTGTGCAAGGGAAGAAAACCCAACATTTCTTACTTCCATCCTTTTGGATGCTCATGTTTTATTCTTAATACTAAAGAACATATGAATAAGTTTGATTCAAAAGCACAAAAAGGTATTATGTTAGGATACTTAGAACGCTCTAAAGGCTACAGAGTATACAATACAGAAACCAAAATTGTGGAAGAATCAATACATGTTAGATTTGACGATAAGCTTGACCCTGAAAAGTCAAAGCTAGTTGAGAAACTTGTAGATCTGGAGATAACTCTTGCAGGTTCTGACGAAAAGACTAAAACATCAGAAGAAGCTGAGAAGTAAAGTCCAGAAGCAACTGAAATCTCAACTATCTAGAAAAGATCAAGAAATCGCCCAAACATCTCTGAAGAATTGGTTCTGGGAAACAAGGATGAACCTGTCAGAACAAGGTCGACATTCAAAGTATCTGAAGAAACTCCTCTGGGATTAGTATCTCTGATTGAGCCTACTTCCTGTGATGAGGCACTTCAAGACAATGACTGGGTTTTGGCACTGAAAGAAGAACTTGATCAATTTTCAAAGAATGACGTCTGGGATCTTGTCCCAAAGCCTAAAGGAATTCATATTGTTGGAACAAGATGGGTATTCAGAAACAAATTGAACGAGAAAGGAGAAGTAGTCAGAAACAAAGCATGACTGGTGGCATAAGGTTATAATCAACAAGAAGGCATTGACTACAACGAAACCTTTGCTCCAATCGCGAGGTTAGAATCCATTCGTTTACTTGTATCATTCACTGTAAATCACTCCATCAAATTATATCAGATGAATGTCAAGAGCACATTTCTTAACGGGTATATATAAGAAGAAGTGTATGTGCATCAACCCCCAGGTTTTGAAAACTCTAAATGTCCAGAACATATCTTTAAACTGAAAAAATCATTGTATGGTCTAAAACAAGCTCCTAGAGCTTGGTACGAAAGATTAAGCAACTTTCTTCTGTAACATGATTTCATTAGAGGAAAGGCTGACTCTACACTCTTCTGTAAAAACATTAGAAATGATCTCGTGATATGTCAGAAATACGTTGATGATATAATTTTTGGCTCAGCTAACCCATCTGTGTGTCAAGAATTTTCTGAGCTAATGCAGGAAGAATTTGAAATGAGTTTGATGCAAGAACTGAAATTCTTTATGGGAATTCAAATCAATCAAGCTTCAGAAGCTACATATGTATACCAAAGTAAATACATAAAAGATATTCTGAATAAATTTCAAATTTCAAAATGCAAGCCAGCAAAGACACTCATGCATCCAACCTGTATTCTAGAGAAAGAAGAAGTTAGTCAAAAGGTTTGTCAGAAGCTCTATCATGGTATGATAGGCTCTCTCTTATATTTGGCGGCTACGCATCCTGACATTCTTTTTAGTGTATGTCTTTGTGCCATATTCCAATCAGATCCAAGGGAATCCCATTTAACAGCAGTTAAAAGAATCCTAAGGTATCTGAAAGGAACCCCTAACCTTGGTCTAATGTATAAGAAAACATCACAGTATAGGCTTTCTGGATATTGTGATGCAAATTATGTAGGGGATAGAATGGAACGTAAAAACACATATGGGAACTGTCAATTCTTGGGAAACAATCTCATATCTTGGGCTAGCAAAAGACAGTCAACCATCGCTCTTCCTACTGCAGATGCAGAATATATATCAGCTTCACTATGCACTACTCAAATGCTATGGATGAAAAACCAACTAGAAAACCGCTAGATTTTTTAGAGTAACGTTCCTATCTTCTGTGATAATACTGTTGCCATATGTTTAAGTAAGAACCCTATCTTGCACTCCAGAGCTAAGCACATAGAAATAAAACATCATTTTATCAAAGACTATGTTCAGAAAGGGGTAATATCTTTGAAATTTATAGATACAGACCATCAATGGGCTGATATCTTCACAAAACCCCTGGATGAAGATAGATTCTCATTTATTCTGAAACACCTGAAAATTGAAAAATTGTCCAGAATAAATCTAATGTGCTTCTCTGAAAAATAGCAAAATAAGGCTCTGAAATAACATCTGGTATATGGATCTGACTCTGATACTTCTACAAGTTAGGATTCATCTGAATCAGAAATCCTCAGGATCCAATCCCTTGGTATTTCTGAAGATCAGATAGATCAACACGTGGGGTATCTTGCGTCTGACCTTGGATATTCTAGACAGATGTCTACCAGAAATCAAGAGACATACCCTTGAGATCTCCTCGAGCAGTGTGTTGATTTGGGGAATAGACTTCTATCATCAGTTGTAATCATTTCTCTCCTAGCATGTCAACTTGTTTTATGTGCCATCATTAATTTTCTAACTTCTCAACTGCTCCTAACACTGTCGTTTTGCATGCCCTCTATGTGTATTTATATGTTTCACAATTCACAATTTCACACTTTACACTCAAAGCCTACACAAACCTCCTTCCTTCTCAAGTTCATCAAGTTCATCAAGTTCATCATCTTCATCAAGTTCATCAATCTTCATCTACTTCATCAACTCTCTCAACAAATGGACTCAATGGAACAAACTCTCATTTCTTCTCAGCAAACAACTGCTACAATCGGGGTTGTCTCTACCCTCATTTACAAAGAACCACACACTTTGGATCGTGAACCACATATCCATCTTTCCACTCCATTTGAAAATCTTGAGGTCTTGTGTGAATCATTGGTAGATTTTGAGAACATAAAGCACAATGGAATAGACCTTACTGAGGAACTCAGAATGCAAGGGTGGGAAACCTATTTCCAAAGGCTCTATGACCCCTGTTTATACCTATCTGGTAAAAGATTTCTAGCGCTTTGCAGACTCAGATGACCATTACATTGTATCACATGTTCTGGAGGTAAAGATTGTCATCACGGAGGAGTCCATCGCCTCCCTTCTGAACATGGAGAAGACAGGGGGACGAAGGATCTACAATATCAACCCTAGGGCAAAGTACATGTCCCAGGAAATTGCCCCAACCATTTTCCAATAGAACACTGAAGGCAACTCCTCCAAAAATAAGGAACTTCACCAGAACCTCCGAGTCTGGCTGAAGATAATTCTGGGAACCATTCATCACCGCCCACCCTCCAACTCTTCTGACTACATCAACACGGATCAGAAGTGCATACTCTACTGCCTTCACAAAGGCATCAAGCTGAATCTGCCAGCACTGCTCTTCAAATACCTCATAGACTCTGTCAAAGACACCAGAAACAACATGAATCCCAGAACCTACATCCCTCTGGGAAGGATTATCTCCGATGTTCTGATCGAGAGCGGGTTGGTGGATCACCTGATCCATCACAATTTGATGGAAGATGTCACTGTTGACATTGGAAGGCCTCTGAATGCTCACAATCTGAAGAGCATGGGGGTGATTGAGCAAGTCAGGATGAAACCTTCTTTAGATACCTTCTGGGAAGCACTCAAGGATCAGAGGAAGATTCCAAATGGCCTCTACCTCTTCTCCAAGATTGATCCTCCAGAGGTTGTGGCATATTATCTGAAGGATCTAGCAAGCCAAGGAGTTGACATCTCAGAGTTCTCTGTGGATTGGCTGCCTGAGCATCCACCAAACTTCATGAAGAGAATGCGAAAGCCTTCTGATAAGTCAAATAAGGCCAAGAAAGCAAAGCAAGGGGAAACTTATGTGTCAAGACCTCCGGTCCCTCTGATCAAATCACCAAGTAAGTCATTGTCTCCTCACTCTCGCTCTGTCAATTTAAAGCAAATTTCTTTTTCTCTTTCCCAAACCACCCATATCTACACTCAATCTGAACCTCAACCCTCTACCACTAAACCCTCTGATACTCCAAACCCTAACCCATCATCACCTCCGTTTCAAAAATTCAATCTTTCCACCACAACCCTACTAGTTTCTAAAGCTGAGATGCTTAACGAACCTATCTCACCAATCTCCTCCACACCTTCATCTCCACCCTACTACATCTTATCATCTGACTCAGAACCCTCTGACCCTCAATCCCCCACACTGGCCCAGCTTCAAGCTCGTGCTCTTGCCATACAACAACAACCTGAACCAGAAGCTAACAATCCACCACCTGAACAACCAATTCCACCACCATTTGAGCAACCCCAAACACCACCTTTGAACAACCCCAAACACCACCATCTGAACAACCACCAAATCCACCTCTTGCACAACCCACAACACCACCCTCTGATACTCCCATCATACCACCATCTGAACAACCACCTCTTGCACAACCCATAACAGCACCCTCTGATACTCCCATCATACCACCCTCTGAAAACATTATCATTCCTACCTCTCAGACTCCCGCTAACACCAACCAAACACCACCAACATCCCCACCCCTGACACTGAACAAGAAATGACCTTCCCCACCTTATAAGAAGTAACCTCTTTATTTGTTGAGTCTTCAGTGGAGAAGATTAGATCTCTATCTATAAACTCTAGTATCAATGACGATCCCTTTGCAGTGAGGACTCACTGGAACAGAGTGATCAGATGGATGACATCTGAGGCTTTCAAACTGAAAGGCCTCTTTGAACAAGTCCAAAACGACTTTATCAGAGACGCTGGATAAAGGCTTCAAGCACGATTGGTCAGAGAGGCAGAGGAAAAGTCCATAAGAGAAGCAGAAGAGAAAGCTCGCCTGGAAGAAGAGAAACGGGTTAGAGAAGATGTAGAGAAGGTTGTCGTTGAAGCTACTGCTGCGGCTGCTACTGAAGTTGAGTCAAAAGCAAAAGACGACGCTGAAGAAGCAACACACATAGCTGCGGAAGAAGCTACAAAGGCTAGCACTGATGCTCTGACTTAGGGGGAGCAATCAAACTCTGGTTTCGCTCATCTGGTCCTGAAGACTCTAGAAGAGCTACAGAAGGAGCAACAGATAGTGCGATCACGATTGGATCACCAGGACTTTGTCAAAAACAATATTCAGAACCTGCTGACCCAGCTGCTCCAAAGGATGCCTCCGCCTCCAAACCCTTAGGCACTTAGGCTTCTCTTGTTGTTTTCCTTATTTTTTCTGCTATGTATTTTGTGCTCTCTTTCTGAATTGCTGATTACCTGTACCTATCTTTATCATATATGAACTTTCTTTTGCCTATTTTTTGCTGTCTTTTTGAGTCTGACAAAAAGGGGGAGAATAAAAACAGCTCTGATGAAAATATATCTAAGCCTCTTACTGCACTGCGCACATTAACATCTTAATATCTTATGAAAACTAAAGTTATGCAGGATAACAACTAAGGTACAAACTAGTTGTCGTACAAGGAAAGTCTAGTAAGAACTTCTGAGAAATCCTATGATTCATCTCAAGGGGAGTCACCTCTCATCTGACTCTGAGATATTATCTTTTTGTTGATTATATCACTATTTCATCATCACTCTGGTTTTTTTTTGTCATCATCAAAAAGGGGGAGATTGTAAGAATAAATCTAGTATCTGCAATTTATCTTTAAGATTTTGATGATAACAAAGGATGAAACAAAAATGGTATCCTAACAAATTTTTTCTAAGTGTGCAGGACTCTAATCAAAGTGGTCAGATAAACATTCATCAGATACAGATACTAGTCAGAATAATCACTTAGAAGATACTCAGCCGAAGCTCTGAGTCTGATCAAGGAAGCGTACAAAATAAATAGAGATCCGACACTCTGAAGCGGAAGAACGCACTCTAGGATCTGAAGCTTTTACACTCTGATTGGAAGAACCTCTGAAGATAGTCAGCCACAAAAAACTATCTGAAGGATACACTTGCTGAACAGAGAATCTGATATTTGAACCTTCTGATTCAGAATCATATTTCCAAAGACTTAGCTATGAAGACTTCCAAGTATGGAAAGAATCTAATTCAGGAAGAAAAGTTATAGTGCCTCAAAACTGCTTTGGAAAGAACACAGAGATTAATGACTTTAAGCATCCATCATTGCCAAAGATCCTGTCACTCAACGGTCTTCTCATCACTCCTATATAAAGGATGGAACACTTCACTAAGAAGACAACGGAAAACACACGAGAATACAACACTACTTTCATATCCATTATTCATTCTCTTTCTTACACGAGCTGCTGCTCTAAAAGTGTGAACATTTCTTTCTGCTCTTACCTTGTGTAAATTATTCTTACCTAGAAGCACTAAGCATTACTGTAATTCTATTTATTTGTTGATTGCTCCTCAAGTGACTTGACTCGTCTCCATCCTATCTGCTATTGTGCTAATGTTGAAAATATGATTATAATTGGATAAAAATCAAGAATAATAGGATGCTTAACCCAATAATATAGATAAAGCATACCCCTACTACTCATAAAAAAAGTATTTCACTTCCTTCCTCAGCGTTCAGTGGACGTGAGGCACTATTCCCACAGCAGTTGGTTGGATTCTCCAACTTTGGAAAATGAACCCCGTTCAAGTTCCATCCCAACTGTCTCATCTTGAGAAAGGGAAATATGGCAATCTTTATTAGGTCAATTAGGATTCACACCTTCCTTTCCCCGTGGTTTAATCGGAGTAACCGCTTAATACATATTATTTGGAAAAGTAAGCTCGCTGCCTTAATTTAGGAGTGAAAGAGCCCGAACAACTTTTATTGCACCAAGAGCGGGAACTCAGATAGTGTATGAGTAGCTCGGATCTATCTAGACTGCTCACTAGGCCCTCTGCCCATCTCTAAGCATAAAAATAAGAGATCTTTGGGTCTCGGCTATCACTTTACATTCCTAAATTTTAAAGGATTGAAGAAGCTGCCTCTCATAGTGGTCCGTGATTCAATCACACGGGAAAGGATAATTCTCAGAGCGTCAAGGCTTAGAGCTTCTTCTCAAGCTGCCTATTTTGTGTGTGGTTAACTATTGATTCAATTGCGTAAAGAAGCCTAGTTGTCCTAAGAGTTGATTCCGGAACTGCTTCAATTCGAAGAGGAGTGCTTACTCTTGCAGTTTTTTCTTTCACAACTCTTTCTATCATAACTTATTTTTCCTCATACGGATCTAAGCTCTCGCAAGTGCCTTCCCTTCCTTCTTTCCTATTCGATAGTAGCTTGCATTCTCTGGGGGGATTTTTTTTATGTAAAAAAATAGTTGGCATCAGTGTTATCAGTGCATATATGAATCCAACCTTCCCTCACAGTGGGATGGGATAGACACATATTCATCCTTGCAATGGTTGTTTCCGATTCTGTAAGAGCGGTACAAAAAGGCTATAAAGATTGTATGCTTTCCTTTACACCTTCAAGCTTGAAGGTTCACGAAAACAGTTCGGTGATTGCAAAGTACTCAATCGGGCCCTATCTCCTACACTACCATCTGTCTTCGATTATAAACTTTATAGTTAGAGGGAATTAAAGATAAAATCCTAAAAGAAAAGCACGCATGATAAAGTATACAATAGCACCATGTCTTCCCACTACGCGCTAAGAAGGAAAAGAAAGGACAAACAACAAGCAGGGAAGGGGATTCTTTGAAAGCCTACTACTCTTTGGCCATCTTGCTTGCATAGATTGAATAGGCTTGCTGACTGGCTTACCTACTAGAACTATCAAGCATAAAGCATAGATGTCATACTCTTATTTCGTGCACTATGCATAAGACATAGAATTATAAGAAAGACATTTGCAATTAGCTAGGGCAGTTCTCTACACGGGAGAATTCTGACACTCACAGTACTCCCCATAACTTTCGCCTACTGAGTTTGGGCTGGTAAGCTCCGAGGCCTCTTTCCTTCCCCTGTATTCCTTCCCCCGCTTCATATACTTTCCTTTGGCTTGGAAGGCAGCCACTTATTATGGAATGACATATATGATGATGATGGTAGTTATCTGCCTAGCCTCTGGTACACATTTTATTAATATTATTTTCCATTCTTAACAAATGACATACATTGTAGAGAAAGGTTTATCTAACTAGTTAGGGAGTTTAGCTGACCACCCTGCTTGCTTTCTGACGCTTTCTCGACGGTAGGTACCCAACATCGGCAAAGAAATTAGCCTATCCTTTTTCCTCAATAGATTTATTAAAATATCCATGGTGCTGGTATGCATATAATGTCGGATCTTGAATGGCCTTTCATTTCATTTTTTAAGTAGCAATTCACCAACTTTGGGCATGGTGCAAGAAGGTGCAACATAATGATTCTTTTAATTTTCCTCATAATCCTAGTGATCTCATCATTGCTAAAGCCAAGGAAATCCATAAGTGTTCGGTGAAAACTCTTGATCTTAATCATCGAGAGGTAGATTTTCTCAAATGGGAAGCTCCCTCCAATCCTTTTTTAAAGTAAATTTTCATGGTTGCGCCAAGAATAATCTAGGACCTACAATGGGGGACTCATTAGAAGTTAGAACGGATAATGGATAATTGGATTCATGGAGAACCTAGGACATGCTACGAACTGTGCCACCAGAATTTTTTGCCATTTATCCTGGTCTTTCTCTTGCCTGGAACTCAGGCTTCAGAAGCATCTTTAAGCGGATTCGGAGGTTTGTCTCATTAGTCTTATCCAACCTATGTTGTGGTTGATGGACCCACTCGAGCTCTAATTCCATACTATATTATCGATTTTCAGGTTAAAAGTCTGAGTGGCCCCGTGAGGATGCGGAAAGCCAATCTAATGATAAGAGTTGTTAATTGGGCTCTCTTCGAAGGATTTCAACCTTGATGCCCTATCCGTGGAGGCACCTAAGCCGGATTTTATTTTGTAGGGACGAATTAAAATACCCCATCATAGCACTCTAAGGTTCAATGGGGAACTATTGAAGCTTCCATCTTTCCACCTATATGGTTTTAGCGTAAATATACATGATCTTCATTCGATACGTGTCTAGTCTCTCTAATCCCTGAAACCGTAACTATGGCTATCTTCTCAGATCCGTCTTTTCTGTTGTTCAAAGATCTCTCCAATTCCCTTTCTTTCTAAGTGGGTCTTTAAGCAGATTCGAAGGTCTGTCTCATTAGTCTTATCCAAACTATGTTGTGGTTGATGGCCCAACTCGAGCTCTAATTCCATACTATATTATCGATTTTCAGGTTAAAAGTCTGAGTGGCCCTGTGAGGATGCGGAAAGCCAATCTAATGATAAGAGTGGTTAATTGGGCTCTCTTCGAAGGATTTCAACCTTGATGCCCTATCCATGGAGGCACCTAAGCCGGATTTTAATTTGTAGGGACGAATTAAAATACCCCATCATAGCACTCCATGGTTCAACGGGGAATTATTGAAGCTTCCAGCTTTCCACCTATATGGTTTTAGCATAAATAGACATGATCTTCATTTGATACGTGTCTAGTCTCTCTAAGCTCTGAAACCGTAACTATGGCTATCTTCTCAGATCCATCTTTTCTGTTGTTCAAAGATCTCTCCAATTCCCTTTCTTTCTAAGTGGCATTACACAAAGTCGAATCCAAGGCTTGACACGGTCTTCTTATCCCAAGCTAACTAGAATAATTAGTAGCTTATAGGATCCCAAAGCAATAACCATAGATGGAGGAACATTCGTCTTTTTAACCTATTTTCCCCAACCAAGATATCATGCCTATCCCGAAAAAGGGACTCCCTCCTTCCTTATTCTTATTCAACTAAAAGTAAAGTAAGGAAGATGAAAGATAAAGAAGAATCTTAACCATAAGATAATCAGATCTTCCTCAGTGTAACAGAATGCAAGTCTTTACCTTTGGCTAGATATAAAGTTGAGTGAGGAAAAATGAATTGCATATATAAATATAGCAAGTAGTTTTTATTTCGTGAAGGTGATTTGTGTGGGGTCAATGTATTTGCTGAAACTCGCTTGGCATAATAATCTTAGCCAAAGCGAAGAACCGGATTGACATGCCGTGAATCCTCTGGAAAGAGAGGGGTGGGGTTTCTATCACTTTCTCTTTTCCTGCCATATTTCTATCCTTATAAGCTTTATACACAAGGCTCGCCTTCGGGTATTCTTTTCTTCGGATGATAACAGTATGACCAAAAGGGCGAGACTCAGGAGTATTGATGTCTAGGACCGGGTGGAAGGAGCCATATCCATACTCTCTAGTGGCACGAACTGACCTCAAATTCTATAGAAGGCATGAAGCTCACGTTCTCGCAATCTGCGCTCAATGCCGGTTGAACTTCGGCAGAGACCTTAACAATATAACCTCATAATGGAAACTTTAAACATTGATGGTATGTGGAGGATTTGGCCTCACGCAACCAAGGCTTTCCAAGTAGTAAGTTGAATGAAGTGAGGATATCTATGACATGGAAGGTGGACCAAAAGGTTTGGCGTTTTTTAGGCCTATTTGGACATCGACAATCAACCTGCCTTTTGCTGGCCTTATCGAATTATCACAAGCGGTGATGTACATGGGAGAAGGAGCCAGTGAGTCCTCATAAATGTCAAGGGTGCATAGCGTGGATAGGGAGAGGGACCCATATGTTTTTGTGAAAAAAGCACGGCTCCTGATTTCTCAACTTCTCAAATTTAGCTTGGTAATCAACAATTGAACCCTCTTATTTCAACTTATAAAATTATGCTTAACTATTAGCATATGTAGAAGGGTTAAATCGTAATTCTAAATATTTTTAAATGAAAAATCAATCTAACAATTAATTATTCATGTGCGTCCATTTAAACCAGCATAAAGTATCACCCTTCATGTAAAATGTAACTAATGATAGATAATCTTTAGGTGGAAATTGATAAAAAATGAAAACTTTTCAACTTAAACTAACCATTTTAAAATATCAAAACCATCAAACACAACAAGTTCTAATTTAGGTGCATGAAATAGGATTGGTTAGGTTATTTGAGGAAGTTGTTGTGGGGTATTGATGGAAAGTGAGAATAGTATAAAAAGGAGGATTTGAAAAGACAATTGGGGGACTGATATAAGTGAGTCCCATAAAAGGTGGGGGTGGGGGGATTAGGGGCGGTTGTTATTTCTCGTAGTAGTAGTAATTAGCTTAAGTGTAGTTATTGAAAATGCATCACTATAGGCATGGATGAGACTAGTGTGGGTAAAAATAGGGGAAATAATAGGTCCATAACCATGGAAAATTGAGGGTTAATAGCTATACTTGAAGAAGTTGTTGTTTTGTGAATAGTGGTGGTTTGTTGCAGCCCACTTTAATCTATTAAATTTGTGTGAATTAGGGGTGTTCAAAACTGAATCGACCCAATAGAAAACCGATAATGAACCAAACCAAACCAAAATCGCAAAATATCGTATTTAGTTAAGATGTGTTTGGGCCATTTTTTAACAAAATTGTGCGGTTGAGTTCGATTTGTGGTTCATATTTTACAAACTGAACCAAAAACTTCACTTAAACCAAATCCAACCCAAACCTAAACCTATTATGCCTTAACCTTATGATTACGTATGATTTTCTCTTCCTCACACTTAAGGTTTCAATTTGAGTCTTCTCAAATCTCTTATAGCAGTATTATCTTCTTTTCCATGTACATCTCACCTCTTCTTCTCCAGTCTCTCATATCTTATATTATTTCTTTTTCATCTTCTTATTTTTTTATTCTATTGTTCTCTCTTCCAATTACGTTTTTAATGCATTTCTTCTTCTCTAATATCTCCTCTTTCTTTTTCATCTTCTTTAATCTTCTATCTCCTATATTTTTTTTTTCTGTTTCATTATAATGTTTTTGATATTGTTTTATGCTACGATTTTATGTTTTTTATTCTATTTTTCTCTAATATTATTTTTGTATATTAAATGAAAAGTAAATGTTCAAATATGATGAATTTTGTTGTTATTTGATAACACATAAATGACTAAATACAAAGCTATGTTGTCATTTATATGTGTATGTATGACTCAATAAATTTTTTGTAAAAAAACCGAATCAATCGAACCAATCTAAACTGCATTTGTTTGATTTAGTTTGATTATATTTTATTTCTAAAAGTCAATCGAATCAAACCAAATAACATATTTTTTCTCTTGCGGTTCGGATAACTTTTTACGTCAAAATCGTTTAAACCGCACCGCGAACACCCGTATTATAAATGATCATGATATATTCATGTATAGAATCTAAAACTCATTGTTGATTATCTATTCGACTATGGATCTTATCCAATTGTTGTTCTAAATATCGACTTGCTTCAAACTCTTTCATTCATTTGATGATGGATATAATGGATTATATGTTCAATATCTTTATAAGTAGCTTGAATAATATCATCCAAATCTTTAAAAGAAGAATTATTAGGTTTATGAAGCATTAAATCAAATAATAAAAGCACCAATAATAAACTATTATTAAGGATAGAATGTAGATTTAAGTTGCAAAGAAAAAAATGCATAAAAAGAAACTTCAAAATGTCATTGATTAAAACAACTTAAAATTTACACTATAAATAACTAGGATTTTAGAAATATAAATGGGTCATGGGTCTCTTTTGAAAACAGTATAAAATTGTTAATGTAGAGAACAATCTTAATTGCACCCCTTTAATAAGAATAAAAATCTTTCAACAAGATTGATCATTTTCTTTCTCTAATAAATTTATTGGACTTCATATATATATATATATATATATATATATATATATATATATATATATATATATATATATATATATATATATATATATATATATATATATATATATATATATATATATATAGTCAAGAACCAAAAGTTATCTTGCATTTCTTGAGCAACTTTGATATTCTTTTTCTTTTTTATGTAACGGGTCTTTAATTATTCAAGGAAGCAATTCATTTTTTGTTTTGCAATGAAAAATAAAGTGAGTTACACAATGCTATGCTATGTGACTAGATTGGGGTTAGACATCATAACTCTGATTTGAAAAAAGAATAGAAAATAAGATAAACGACCACTCATTTCTTAACTTATAATTAATAGAAGGAAAGTTTTCTTTCTTTCTTTCTTTCTCTTTTACGATAGTTGCCAAAGTAGGTGAGATGGAATTGAAATAGACCACCACTATCTTGCCACATGGAACAATAGCTATATTGATAGATACACCTACATTCCCACTCAAAAACGTCACAACCCCTTCAATAATTCATCTTTACCTCTAAACCTTTTCTCATTACAGAAAATATTGCTAGGTTTCTTAATTTCTATTCCAAGTGGAACAATATCTCTATAGAGAACCTTTTCTTTTCTTCTTTTTTTTGTTTAAGAGAACATTTTCTAGTATATACATCTAATAACCTGGAATAAGCTAGGTGGAGCTATGACTTTTTTCTTTAGGTGAGGGGGTCTCTAAAAGCAATTGAGCAAAAACTTAGAGAAATTTAGTAAAAAATAACCACACAAAAATATATATTTTTGATGTAAATTAAAAATAAAATAAAATATTCAATAAAAACATAAAATAAAATATTTTTATTTTAGAGTTAACAAACTAAAAAGACAAACCTTCACTTATTTTAATAAAATAACTAATTATAAGAATAAATAACTAATTATAAAATAACAAATTAATTGTGATATAAAAAGAGTCAATTACATAAAGTCATTTAAATTATTGATTTGTATTAATTAAGTTAATTTCACTAATAACGTAAAGTCATTAAATTGATATATATTAGTTTTAAATTATAAGTGATTTGAAAAAAACCCAATTATGAATTATTTTATACTTTCAATCATATCTTTGTATTTATTTTTTTATCACATTATTTATTCTTTATTACTCTATTTTCCCATCTCTTTTTTTCCGCATACAAAATTAGTTATATCATTTAATTTTTATAAAATCAAAATATTGTATAATTTAAAACAAAGGGAATATTATACATACATACAAAATAAACAAAAATGATTTTCTTATACAATTACAAGTGAGAGACATAAATAAAAATAAATTCATAAAAAAGAAAAATGATGAAAGAGCATGAAAAAATGAAAAAAAGATGGTATTAGCCCTAATAAAAAATAAAGAAACAACTTAATTTATTAACCTTGCGGTTCAATTATATTATTGGCATATGTTATTACAAGTACAACATGTAACTCTTCTATACCTTCTCATCTCTCATATTTTTTTTTTGTAAAAGTTCAAATACACAATTATACATATAGAACTATAGAATATACTATTATACAGATACGTATAAAATACAATACAAGAAAATATAAAGAGAGAAATTAAATCAGACAGTAATAGTTTACTTTCAAAGGCTAACAGAGCAACGTTGATCCATCTGATACTTAACGACGTTTGCTCCAATATAAACGCCGTTAGCTCCCATGTTAACGCCGTTACCGTCGTTACGAACTGAGATATAAGCAGGACACCGAACATAGAGATGATAATGACCAGAAATAAACGTACCAACCTTCCAACGAACTCTTCCGTCAACTCTAACGGTAGCAAAGAAATTACCGTTAGATTGATCCTGCGAGAGAGTCTGAAAGTTAAACGGAGCAACGGGAACTTCGGTGCCGTAAACCGCCGGCGACCAAACGTCGACTTCTTTGTGACCTTGGTAGGAAGGTGGTATGGAGGTTCTGTAAGTGATCTGCTGGCTACGGTAGGTGACGTAGGTGTCGAGACGGTCGTAGTAGACGCCGATGTGGTCGTTGGGATTTCTTGACATTAGTGTTATTTGGAAATTGGTCGTTAGGAGATTCGGTTGCGTTGTGTTGAAGGCGGAGACGGTTATGTCGGAGAGGATGAAGGTTGGTTTTGTGGGTCTTAGGATTGCCCATATGAGGAGAATTGTAAGTAAAACTAAGAAAAGGAACACTATGATTCCCCAAAATATTCTTTGGAAGAGTATTCTTTTTCTTCCTTTGTGGTGATCGCACTCCTTAACCGACATGATGTTGAGAGTGTGAAGTGTAGTAGTGTGATAGATGAAAAATATGAATAAAGAAGAAGAATTATGATAATGTTTTGGAGAAAGGTGAGAGTGGAAGTGTTGTTGTGAGGTGAGGTGAGAGAAGGAAATATAGAATGGTTTTAGGGAGGGGAAGGAATTATGAGGAGGTTTCGTGTGGTTGACGTTTTTTGCGTTTGTTTGTTTGTGTTTGGTGTTGATTAGATTATTGGTAAGTTTGAGTGGGTTTTTCAGAGGTTAGATGTATGATATGGTATGATAAGATTAGGAAATATATGGTGATGGGTAGTGTTTGGAAATTTGGATGTATGCAATGTGAATTTCAATGGTGGAGGCTGCTTTGTTTGATTGATAGACATGTGTGAAGTATGCTTTTTGGAAACTTATGACTTTTGGTGGTTGAGGTTAATATATTGAGTAGGCTATTTACATTCTTATTAGAGAAAATTGCATTCGGATTTAAACTATTACATTGATACTACATCGATTGTAGATGGATGATATATATATATATATATATATATATATATATATATATATATATATATATATATATATATATATATATATATATATATATATATATATATATATATATATATATATATATATATATATATATATATATATATATATATATATATATATATATATATATATATATATATATATATATATATATATATATATATATATATATATATATATATATCCTTTTAATCATTTTGTTAAAGTATTTTACCGTCACTAATTTTTTTTGTCATATATTAAAATTAGTTTAATTGTAATTTTAATCCTTCTATTTTATTTTAAAATTAAGATTTTTGTCTCTTTATGTAATTTTTTATTTTATTTTAATCTTTCTTTCAATATAAAATCAATTTTCAATGACACGATAATCAATTTGATAATATGTATAAGTGCCATATTTGTAACAATTAATTTTTTATATTTAGATTTTAATTATATAAAATTTGATGAATAAATTATTTACAATTTAAAAAAAAATAAACTAAATGAAAGGATCAAAATTAAGAAAATGAAAGTAATTAATTGTTGTAAAGATTGGAGTGATTCATCTTCAAATTGACCTTCATGTTATTAAAGTTTGTTTTTATATTAAAAGGGAGACTAAAATCCCCAAAAAGAAATGAAGGGATAAAAACTCCAAATTTTAAAATAGGGGAATTAAAATTTAAAAAAATAAAAAAAATTTAATAGAGATGCATTAATAGTGTAAAATAATTGTATACTTTTGTCTAATAAAAATTATCATATATGTAATTTTAATTTTTTTAATCTGGTTTGATGAAATACACAATTATTATTGGTTGATAATATAAAATTAATTTATATTAAAAATCAAAATTCCAATTAAATATATAAATTTAAGAGATTAGAATATATATCTTAAAATTCGATAGGGGAAGATAATGTAATTTGTTTTTATTATTGTCATTGTATTGTTACAAATGAGTTAAAGTTGCATGTGGAATTTGTTAGTTTGATCAGTGCGTCTTTCCTACAAATTTATAGTAGTACCAAATAATTACTACTACTTTGAAAGCGTCTACCGAGAGAATTCTATGGGTGATATTTTGTCCTTGTTACCTACCTCATCAAATTTTTAGTGTAAATAAAATTACATCTTGCTTTTTTATAAGCAATTATTTGAATCGAGTTAAGAGAAAAGACCAAAGGTCTCTAAACAAAACATTACAAGAATTTACAAGCTAGAACTCAAGTTGGATGACACATCCAATTCTCTCAATAATGAGAGTCACCCCTACAAGAAAAAGAATTAAACCATTCTCACGAAAAAAAACTTTGATCCTTTCAACAAACTCCATGTTAGCACGCTCTTCTTCCTTGAGAATAATAGCATTTCAATTTAATCAAAGGATCTACCAAATTTATATCCAAAATAAACAAAGTAAATTGTCAAAAAAATCTCCTCTTCAACTTTGAGCAAATTAATAACAGGTATTTTGCTAGGGAGCTATTTCGTTCCTCCACCACAATTTAGTCAAGAAAAGACTTCATTCCAGAAAGCTTTATTAATCATGCAGTTTTTAAAGAGATGCAACTCATCTTCCTCCATTACTTGATAAAAAGGACAAGTTTCACTATCATTGTCAGAGAGAATATTTCTTTTGATCAATTGAGCTTTGGTTGGAAGCCATTTCATCAACATTTTTCAACAGAAAATCTGAACCTTACTAGAAAATTTTGACTTTCAGATCAAGTCTAAACCATCAAGACATGCTGAATAAAAGGCGGAATCGATGTCCACTTGCTGCTGATTCACCACACAACTTTTGACCAAAAACCTGACGTTGTCCCACTGTCATACCCCAAAATTTTCTTTACCTCCTCTTCAATTCTCATGGCTTATGATTTTGTTCATTTGCATATATTTATCTATTTGATTATGCATTTAGATCATTCATCGACATTTGGATATTGTAATAAATTTAGGTCAAAGGTTCGACAATAATGGATGTAAGTGGATTTTTAAGGGGTGTATTATTTGATAATTATTCGGGTTTATTTCTCATATTTTTATTGTGCGTATCATCTCTTTTCTTGGTTAGCTGGGAGATTGGAATGATTGTCACTTAATTCAGAGGTTTGCTTGAATTCAAAGAGAATGACAAAGTTGGAATAAAAGGAGGATTTCATTCATTTATTGGAAATTCATGGTACAATGCATATTTCTTGAGATATAAATCAAAATAATGGATTACAAAGAAGGAGTGTAAAAAAATACATCTTTTGGTACAATTGACTTTTTGGTCAAATAGTTTACTTTTAGGTTAAATAGTTTACTTTTTGGTCAGCTGTTGACTTTCGGTCAACTGTTGACCATTGACTCGATTTTGTCTTCTGGAATTTTCTAGACCTATTCTACAAGCATTTGATCAAATGATTCATCATCATTCATCACCAATGACTTGTGTCATGATTATGTCAAGTGCTAATTTCCAACAAATTCTATCTTCCATCAAGCTTCACTTCCATACTTGTTTTTCAACACTTTCCAACATTGATCCATGCCCCAAAAAAAATTCAGAAGTGCTTATTTTTAACACAAATCACTTCCCAAAAGCACTTAAAATCACGGGATGATTCACTAAAAATTCAAGTGAAAAATGGTAGAATAATCTAGGCAAAAGCATTCAAATTCAAGTTAATTACTAGTGACATTTGCTTTACATTTCAACTTGATACTTTTACTAAACTCCAACACCATTGATCTCTAACTACCTCATTCCTCATAATCATTCAATTACTCAATTAACCATTAACTATCATAACTTTCAAACTAACACAATGTTTCCAAACAAACACAAATTCCAACTTCCATTTTCAATCTAATTTTCCTTTAATCCTAACCATTCTTCACAATTAATCCAAGGGTTGGAATTAGTGATCACAACTAAGGATTAAATTATATTCTAACCATTGATAAAAATTTTACTTGGATCACAACCTAAGGGTGATTATCCATTTACAAAACCTATTTAAACATGTCATTATTCACATTTTAAGGCTTAACTAACCTAACTTAGAAAATTCACAATTAATCACTATTTTTCACCATTTTTTCTTCTCAAATTCTCTCTCAACTCATCTTCTCCCTCACCATCACCAAAGTTCATATTTATCACCATTTAGAACTTCACATTGAAGTTCTAAAATGGTGGAACAATCTAACTTCAACAAATCATCCATCAATATTTTCTACATAATCATCAACAATCATCCATCAACAATTTCTACATTATCATCAACAATCATCATCTAAAGTTTCTCAAATCTCATCAATAATCATCATCTAAAGTTTATCAAGTTTCATCAACAATCATCATCCAAATTTCACCAATTCAGGTCTATTCATCAATATTCTACATTCATTCATCATAAAGAATAATCATCAAGCTTGGAAGTTAATTGGATTAAAGGAACTTATTCTTGAAGTTTTCTGTAATTCTCTTCGACACTTCGATTTTCAACACTAACTGGAGGAAACATCTGCTCCGCCAGGAATCCTTTATCTATTCCACACCCTTGCCATGAATTATTGGATGAGGAGGTAGGGAAATTTTTTAGGTATGAAAATGGGGGAACGTCAGGTTTTTGGGATACACTGGGACTACTGTTTTGAATTGCTTATTAGATAATCACTTATTTTTGCATGGAACACATAAACTTGAAAATAGTAATTTCTTTAATTCTTAACTATTAATAACATGTAAATATATCATTAGAAACTATTTTTCGTCACGATTCTGAATATGTGATTACTTTTTCACAAAACATTATAAACTTGAAAAATTAATTAACAAATGTAGAAATATCAAGAATGCGCAGTTTTGCGCCATGTGTCATGGCCAATTTTTCTTGATATTTCTACATTTGTTCATTAATTTTTCAACATGGCCAATTTTTCTTCTCTCTCTCTCTCTCTCTGCCATATGGCGCATTCCTGCTGGTCCAGCATAGGCGAACAAGTCAAAAACCACATAAGGACAAAATGAATGGATCACATGCAACATGGGTGCAACACCCTCGTTAGCATGGCTGTCAAATTTAGCTCATATGACATCATACGGTCTGCATCAACCCTCTTCCTCCGTGTTGACTTTGGCTATATGAACCATTGATTCCATGTTTTTTTGTTTGACCAGGCCTTTGGGCCTTTCCTTTTTGTAGAGCCCCTGTTGGGCCTTTTGTTCCCAATACCCATTGTATTCGGCCATACCCCCAAGTCAGATTTCAAACTCAAACAAAAAACAAAAACAAAAAACACCCTGGGCCTCTATTATACTTGGTTATGCGCCCATATTCAAAAACACATCCTTTTTTTATTTTAAACCCCCTTGACCTGGATTTTTTTCTTATTTACAATTTTTCTAACTCTTTTTTTTTAACATTTAAAGAGACATGTTTAATAGATAAAATTCATTTTAATTGGATTTGGTTTTGGGAGAATTTAATTAATTAGGATTAGCTTTTAATTAAATTTAATTGCTATTTTCTTTTTAATTTCATTACATGTTTACTTAGAAATTAGAATTGACATGATTAAATTTCAATTCCATGTCTTGTTTTTTTTCTCCATAATTCCATGTGCTTATATTTGAATTAGACCTTTTATGTGACTTTGCATGAACTATTGTATGTTCCCTTAGGTTTTCATTCATATTTAAGTGATCACAAGTCCCTTGATCACTTAAATTAGATTATATCTTTGACTTGATTCTATACTTGACCTTTTAGATCAATCATCCATCCCTTCCCATTCAAAACCCTAAGAAATTAGGTAATCAACCAATTGCATGATAACATGGTGTTTCATGTCATTCACACATCCATTTCTTTCCCTTGTTCATCAAGACTGAAATATTTTCGCAAATAAATTCAAAAACACTTAAAAATACGATTTGAATTGTGTGCCACGAGCCTTAAGAAGTTGAGAAGGAATATAAGGGAGTATTCCTACCCTTATTCGGAATATTTTTGGATACGGGACGCCTGAGCCAGTTGTTCAAAGTATTCACCTCCATTCATAGACTTTAGGGCAATTCAAATCAAGACAATTTTTCCTCAAACTTAAAATCAAACAAACTCAATTTTTGCCTTAGGGCATCCAAAACCTTTCACAAAGGATATGTTATATTCGTTCTACCGCAATAAAAACAACGCTTAAGCCTCCCATGTGCGAGCATACAAGCTACGTTTAACTGCTAGAATATGATCCAAGCGCATCTATTCTACCGCAAATAAACAAACACTTAAGCCTCTCATGCGCGAGTTTACAAGCAATGTTTAACTTCTAGAACACGAACGTTAACAATGTTCAATAAAAAAACCAATAAATCAGTATTTTCTACCACGAACTATCGAGTTCTGATTTTCTCATTGCACTATAGGAATATGTAGGCACAAGATTTCAAAATCTTGGCAAGCACATTAATTAATAAACTTTTTTCCTTTATCATTTACAATTAACCTTTAGATAATAACACTCATTCGCATAAAGAACAATCAAAATGGTTCCTGTTGAGTACAACGGATGTGAGGGATGCTAACACCCTTGTATAACTGACTTCCTTACCCTTTTTCTCTCCCTATTAGGTTTTATCGATATTTTCCGTTTCCTTTCGGAATAAATAAAGTTTGGTGGCGACTATGTTATATCTTCGAGCGTGCGATGCACTCAGGTGTTTTTCGCGGCACGACAGCTGATGACTATGTTGGGGAGTCCATAAGCAAGTCAAGCCTAGTTTTGTTTGTTTCCTTGCTTGTTTGGGTGTTTATATTTATTGTTTACTTGCTTTATCATTATTTTATTTATCACATTCTTTACTGCTCTATATATTCATATTCTAGATGTCTACTATATTCTACATTGCGGGTTGAACTTTGTGATTTGAGAGAAGCTCTATACCCAAGCTTGGGCATACACATAGGAAAGAATCATGGATAGTCGTGTTGACCTGTGTTTCGCATGTTGGGTTGACACGAGACCCATACCCAGACCAGATTCACTTGGAAGTGAAGGAGAAGGGCGAACCAAAACGCAGCGAAAATTAAAATTTTCTCCTTTTGTGATCCTTACGAATGGGCATGATCAATGATAGAATAGTTACCTCTTGTGACGATTGAAACCTTTGATGCAGATCTACGGAGCGATCACGAACGTTGAACGACGACAACGCCTCTACTCAGTCCACACGGACAGATTCCTTCAATCTCAGTGCTAGCTGCTACGAATGAAGGCTTTGAGTGAGAGTGAGTGAGTGTGTGTGTGTGTGTGTGTGTGAGAGAGAGAGAGAGAGAGAGAGAGAGAGAGAGAGAGAGAGAGAGAGAGAGAGAGAAAATGAAAATGCAACCGCACTAAATGCTTTTGTACAAGGGTTCTATTTATAGAACCACTTGTGTGGGCTTCAAGCTAAAATGCCCACTTGAGTGTATGTGGCCCATATCTTATAATATGCCAAATTCACTTAAGCGCATGGTACCTTACCATATTTCATATTCTACTTAAGTACATCGTACCTTACGATGTTCTACAATTCACTTAAGTGCACCGTACCTTACGGTGTTCCTTAGTTACTCTATCTCTCATCAATCCGTCCTTTATGTGTGACCCTGTAGGTTTTCGCGACATTGACAATTATATTAAATCACGTATTTAACATAATAAACAGTGAGCGGTATCTAGCAACACATCACTGCTACCCAAGACACGAAAATGTCATGTGATCTGACAAATCCTTCTGTGATAATACTTATATGTATAATTACCCTTTTGCCCTTATGTCTATATTGAACACAAGGCATAGACCGTGTCATCCTTGTCTAGTTCAATATTGGGCCCATAGACATTTATCCTGTTACGCAGGATGGGCAAATTCCATCTAGGTCACTCATGTCCCTCAGCATGCTTTGTGGAGTACCCATCAACTGTCTTTATGGTTATCCAGTTACGGACAATGTTTGATCAGCAATAAAGCACTCGACTCTACATCTAGGGTCCATAGTGGTTTCGGGTCGAATGGTGGTATACACCATTATCACCATGAGAATAACTTATGACACTTTTCATAACTTTCTACATAGTATTCTCATAGCGGGTCAATCCAGTATAAATATTACTCTTAACATTCATACCTATGTTTAAGACTTGATAACTCCTTATCCATGATCCATGAGATGTGATCATCAGTCTATATACATAATTGTCTTAATGCTTTAATGTTATCCCACTTCACAATAAAGCTCGACTACGAATACTTTAAGAATAATGTCCTTATGTTTAATGTGATCTCATGATCAAGTCACACTTGATACATTAAACGGACTAGCTATTCTAGTGACTTTATTAAACAAACATAATAAAAAAAAGCCTTTTATTATTAATAAATAATTCGATACAAGTACCAAAAGTATTGGCCTCTAGGGCTTACACCAACAATCTCCCACTAGCACTAGAGCCAATCAGGCATACCCCTAATGCCCATAGATCTAGTATGCCCATCATGCTTCTGCTGCGCAAGAGGCTTTGTCAGTGGGTCAACAATATTGTCAAGTGTAGGTACTCTGCATATTTTCACATCTCCTCTATCTATTATCTCTCGAATGAGGTGATAACGTCTAAGTATGTGTTTGGATCGTTTATGAGATCTAGGCTCCTTAGCTTGTGCGATGGCACCAATGTTATCACAATAGAGACCAATGGAATCCACAATGCTAGGAACCATGCCAAGTTCACTAATGAACTTTTTGATCCAAACATCTTCCTTTGCTGCACTTGAGGCAACAATATACTCGGCCTCGGTTGTAGAATCAACAACTGTGTCTTGCTTTGAACTTTTCCAGCTCACAGCGCCACCGTTTAAGCAAAACACATAACCAGATTGCGATCTAAAGTCATCCTTATCTGTCTGGAAGCTAGCATCATTGTATCCAATTACAGCCATCTCTTCCTGACCTCCATATATCAAGAATGAGTCCTTATTCCTTCTCAAATACTTAAGGATATTCTTGACAGCTACCCAATGAGCATCACCAGGATCAGATTGGTACCTACTCTTTGCACTCAAAGCATACGAGACATCTGGTCGAGTACATAACATGGCATACATGATGGATCCTATTGCAGATGCATATGGAATCTTATTCATGCGATCCCTTTCTTCCTTAGTTGAAGGGGGTTGTGTTTTTGATAGACACAGGCCATGTTGCATAGGTATGAATCCTTTATTGGAATCATGCATATTAAAGCATCTCAGCACTTTGTCTATGTATATACTCTGACTTAGGCCAAGCAATTTTTGTGATCTATCTCTATAGATTCTGATTCCTAATATATAGGCTGCTTCACCTAGGTCCTTCATAGAAAAGCATTTCCCCAACCAAGACTTTACTTGTTGCAGGGTAGGGACATCGTTTCCAATGAGTAATATGTCATCCACATATAATACCAAGAAAACGATCATGCTCCCACTAACCTTCTTGTAGACACAAGGCTCATCTTCGTTCTTGATGAATCCATATTGTTTTACTGTTTCATCAAAACGAAGATTCCAGCTTCTGGAAGCTTGCTTCAATCCATAGATTGATCTTTGTAACTTACATATCTTTTGGGCATGATCAATGATAGAATAGTTACCTCTTGTGACGATTGAAACCTTTGATGCAGATCTATGGAGCGATCACAAACGTTGAACGACGACAACGCCTCTACTCAGTCCACACGGACAAATTCCTTCAATCTTAGTGCTAGCTGCTACGAATGAAGGCTTTGAGTGAGAGAGAGAGAGAGAGAGAGAGAGAGAGAGAGAAAACGAAAATTCAACCGCACTAAATGCTTCTGCACAAGGGTTCTATTTATAGAACCACTTGTGTGGGCTTCAAGCTAAAAGGCCCATTTGAGTGTATGTGGCCCATATCTTATAATATGCCAAATTCACTTAAGCGCGTGGTACCTTACCATATTTCGTATTCTACTTAAGTACACCGTACCTTACGATATTCTACAACTCACTTAAGTGCACCGTACCTTACGGTGTTCCTTAGTTACTCTATCTCTCATCAATCCGTCCTTTGTGTGTGACCCTGTAGGTTTTCGCGGCATTGGAAATTATATTAAATCACGTATTTAACATAATAAACAGTGAGCGGTATCTAGCAACACATCACTGTTACCCAAGACACGAAAATGTCATGTGAGCTGACAAATACTTCTGTGATAATCCTTATATGTATAATTACCCTTTTGCCCTTATGTCTATATTGAACACAACGCGTAGACCGTGTCATACTTGTCCAGTTCAATATTGGGCCCATAGACATTTATCCTGTTACGCAGGATGGGCAAATTTCATCTAGGTCACTCATGTCCCTCAACATGCTTCGTGGAGTACCCATCAACTGTCTTTATGGTTATCCAGTTACGGACAACGTTTGATCAACAATAAAGCACTCGACTCTACATCTAGGATCCATAGTGGTTTCAGGTCGAAGGGTGGTATACACCATTATCACCATGAGAATAACTTATGACACTTTTCATAACTTTCTACATAGTATTCTCATAGCGGGTCAATCCAGTATAAATATTACTCTTAACATTCATACTTATGTTTAAGACTTGATAACTCCTTATCCATGATCCATGAGATGTGATCATCAGTCTATATACATAATAGTCTTAATGCTTTAATGTTATCCCACTTCACAATAAAGCTCGACTACGGATACTTTAAGAATAATGTCCTTATGTTTAATGTGATCTCATGATCAAGTCACACTTGATACACTAAATGGACTAGCTATTCTAGGGACTTTATTAAAGAAACATAATAAAGAAAAAGCCTTTTATTATTAATAAATAATTCGATACAAGTACCAAAAGTATTGGCCTCTTGGGCTTACACCAACAGGAAGTACCATTGCCTTACAAGAATTTTCTACGGCAAGATATTTTCATTTGGATCCATGACTCAGAGAGGCCTTTTAGGGATCATCTTAGAAGACTAAAACCTACCTGTGAGGGGATATGTGTTTTTTGCTAGAAACCATAGACTCTACATTCCTTGAAAATCATAAATGCGTCGAACCTTTGAACCAACACTGAGAATCGTATACAGATTATCCAGAACATGTCGAACCTTTAACCTATATTATCACATACCATTATTGCATCATTGTGTATGTACTGAAGTTTTGAACCTAAATTATTGCATCATCAAACCTTTGACTCAATGGATGTCGTATATTTATTTGTATTCCATCTACATAAACAACATACAGATACATACATTTGCATTTCATGCATACAAACCAAAAAAATCTAACAGTTTCCCTTCCTCATCCAGAAGACGACGCTTCCCCGACGATGATATTTAACTAAAATCCAGTCGCCAAATAATTATGGAAAAGGTTGAGCATGAGAATGCAATTTGCAAGGAAAGCTTGGATCACACCCAAGAAAAGATCAACATGATCTTAGAACTATTCATGGACAGTATGACAACAAACTTCTCAGATCGAGTTGCAATTGGTGAACGAGCTGAGAACGGACTGAAGGCGGGTAAAATCCAGAATGCAACTACAAGAAGTCTTTCAATTTATCCCCAAGAGCAATATCTTCTACCAAATCAGAAGCCCACTAAAGGAAACCAGAAATAGAAGCAGAAGCAAAACAACCAAGGGAACAACGATCAATAGAGGAGACATCCCCGTTATGATATGATTCAAATGTATTATAAGCATCTACTTCCTATCCTGATTCATGTTGGGGCAATTGTTCCCAAGGAGATCAAGCCTGCCAAGTTTCCCTACCATCATAAGCATAATCCTAATGCCACATGTGGATATCATGCAGGATACGTAGGGCATTCCATATAAGCTTGTTTCATCTTCAAGAATAAAGTTCAAAAGCTCATCGATCAAAAGTTTCTATGATTTACAGAGAAGCCCTGACAGATCATCCTCAAGAATGATCACCCGTAGGCCATCTTTAGCTTTTTAATTTTCATTTTCTTTATGTAAAAGTATTGTTTGCTTTTAATATTGTTACTCACAATGGTGATATGAATAAAACGAGCATGCTTTTTTTGAGTCAATCCACTCGTATTCACTCTATGCTTAGTTCGTTATTTTTATTTTATATATATATAAAAAATGGAAAAACGATATCAATACTCTTACACTTTAATTAAACAAGGATGAAATGGATAATGATGAAGAACAAATACCCAAAATTGCTGACAGTATACTTTCGAAGAAAACTTAATGATGATGTAAGGCATTGTTTTACCTCTTAAACACCGGAGATATAAGGAAGATAATCCCTCGTCACCCCCTTGAGCCTAGAAGTTAGTGTTTCTTTCTATACTAAAAAACCCTTTAATTTTAGCCAAGTGAAGGATAATTGTTAGTTAATTGTATTGTGCATTCGAATTCCAAAAAGAACATCACACAAAGGGATCAAACATATCTTATGCATCATCCAATGTCGAAGAGGTCGAAAACCCAAAAGTTCACAATAGTTGTCGCCTAATAACTAATATCATTGTAGTCATGATCTTCCATAAAAATAAAAGAAGATAGCTCACTAATGAAAGGGGTGACTTCCACTCAAACGAACAACAGAAAAACCTCATTGATTCCAAAAATCACCAAAATTTCTTTTGGGAAATTGACTGCATCTGCCGGGGTGGGCTAAAATCAAATTTTGAGCCTTATATCCTTTGTTTCTCTGTCATACCCCAAAAAATTTCTTACTTCTTTCCCATTTTCATCTGCCTTTGACCCTTAATTCATCTACATATTCATGCCATATTCATTCATGTACAATTGCATTTCTTATATAAACATCGCTAATTCAGAGGTTGATGTTCATGGCACAAGTGTTGGATAAGTTTCTCTTCATGATATTCTTAAGAATCAAGCCTATGGCATCATAGCATTGGATCTGATTATGAGTTGCAAGTGTGATTGGCTAATCTTTTATGGACTTGGTCATTTGGTAAGGATTCAAAGTCCATATATAAATTCAAGAGCAAGTTTTATTCAGATTTCCAAAGATTCATTTCAAGATATGGCAAGGAAAAATCAAATGCAAGATTCAGACATTCATTAAAATTCAAGTCTTGGAGGGAAACTCATTTTTCACAAAAAATCAAATCATATACACATCATTTAAATCTAAGTCATTACAAAACCTTTAAATCTCCTTTATAAAGCCAGGAATCAAATTTCATACAAAACTGCATGTTTTACCTAGAGTTAACTTTTGGTCAACAGTTGACTTTTTGGTTAACAAGTTGACCAAAGTCAACTACCTATTTCTAAGCCCTAATCTCGATGGTTTCTTATTTAATAAGCTATTTCATCTTGGTCTTCAAGCTTTCTTAACCCTTAGTGTGTTTCAAAAACATGTTGATATGCCATAACTTGTTTCTTGGTTCATGCCTTGATTTCATGTTTTGATCAAAACCCCATTGCAAGCCTTTCATAATAGCTCTGCAAAACATACCAAATTATATACACAATGAGTCACCAAGTTCAATGCGCAACTTACATTTGCAAGCCACTGCATCCAAAATAGCAAAAAATAAGTTTTTGAGTGTTTAATCGGTTACGCAAAACCAGGTAACCGGTTACACCTACATGTGCAACACTTTGAGTAACCACTTTTCACTCACTTTCGAGTGTGTAACTGGTTACACAAAACCAGGTAATCTGTTACACATGCTCTGAACAACCAAAAAACATCCCACAAACACCTATTTTCGTGTGTGTAACCAGTTACACCATATCTGTTAATCGGTTACACCTGGACTAGAAGCAGAAAAATAGGTAATTTTCAACATTGCAGTGCCATTCAATAATTCCGAACTAGTTCCAATTCATGCATCAATTCACATTCAAGGTAATGAAATTATGCAGCAACAAATAAACCACTTCATGCATTGAACCAAGCATTCCTACATCACTAAGACTCATCAAAACATTGAGCTACACTATCACATTCTAATCCTAACATCACCTAACTATCATAACAGTCTCATTTAACACTCCAATGACAGTTCCAACTAACAACTTAACAACTCATTAACGCCATTAACTTCATAACCAACTTGTTCATGAAATGATCTAACACTAATTGCTGCCCTAACTTCTAACCATCGCTGCCCAGAAAATCTGACCAAAACAGTTGGGAAATGCATCTATATAAACTCACCACTCTCTTCAATCTCAAGTTTTCAATCATCAATCAAAGTTTCAATAATCAAAAATCACTCATTTCAAATTCAGTTTTCATTCTCTCAGTTCATCTCCTCCAATTCCTCTCCCTACACTAAAGCTCTATCACCTTTGAAGTAAGCATCACCTTGAAGTTTGTCACCAATTAAGCTAAACCTCATACATTCTAAACTACTTTCACACTCACATAATCAATATCTACAACAACAATTCAGTTCAAATTTTTTTAGAGCTAATTCTTGAAGAAAAGAAGTGCATAACATAAGTAGAAGATTAAAGGTTCAAAGTAGCATACCTCTATTTTCTTCATCTTCATCACCTTCAAATTTCAGCAAATTTCAAGACAATCCTCCATCTTGCAGGTCGGCGAATTTTTATCACTTCTTGTTTGTTGAATTTGTGATACCACGATGTAGCTTATGCATCAGAGAATCAAAGCCCCGAGGTTTGGTGGCTTTGTTCTTCTCCACCTTCGTTTAATATCAATTTTCATGACTAGGGTTCATAGCTTTATTGCTTTAATTTACAAAATTGATTAATCTTTTGAAAGAATTGATGAGAGATTAGGATAGAGGAGGTTGAGAGGAGTAGATTAATGGTGCTATTTCTTAATTCCGACAAACTCCGTCGCCTCCGACACGGTGGAGCAAGAGCTTCGATGGTGGCTGTTTTTTGACATAAACATGAACATAATGTGTAGAGGAGAAAAAGTATGGTTGCTAATTTTTTTTCTTCTCTCCCTTGCAATTTTGTTGGGCCTAGCCTTTGAGCCCACTATTTTTCTCCTCACACCCCTGCTTTGCTTAGGCTACCCTTTATTGAATCCAATAACAACACCTTGTGTTTGGGCCTTATCTGTTAGGCCCAAAGCCTTTGTTTCTAGACTGCACACCCCCTGGTTCATACACGCATGCAGATTTAATTGTGTTTCTTTTATTTCTTGTTTTTATCATTCTTTTGTAAAAAAATTATATGCATTTAATTCATGAACATGCACATTTTAATTCATGTAAGTTTATAGTAAATTCATGTATCATGGTTAATTAGAATATTTTCTCTTGTAAAATTTAATTGAATGGTAGGAGTTTCTTTAATTCTTCATTAATTTCATGTCAATGCCATGTTAATTCCTTAAAAAATGCACATTAAAAATATTTAGTTTAATTAAGATAGATTTCTACTTTAGATTTTAATTGAATTTAGTTTATAGTTTTCCTCTTTAATTCTTCAATTAGAACTCATTAGATTTTAAATCATTTACTCTTGATTGTATGCTTGAATGGTTTATTTTGTTGTCTTGAATGATTCATATGTGTATGGTTTAATTTTGTATAGTGTATGATTATCCCCCATTTGGGAAAAATGTACCCCACTCCCATGAACATGGAACCCTTTTAACGCTTTCCATTTTATCGCTTTCCTCACTAGCCTATTAACTTGGAAAGTAATCAAAAGTGGATTCTAAAAGATACTTTTTCATCTTTCCATCCACTTTTTCATCAAAATCTTTCCTTACTACCCCAAAATTTTCCCTCCACTTTTTCATCTTTCCGTCCAACCACTTGACTTGGCGATCAGTTGCATACATTTACAACTCATTCATACGCATCATTCATTCCATTAGTGGATCACCATAGATTCAAAACTCTTGGCTTGTGGAGCTAGGGTTTGCATGTGTAATAACTTCAAAAGTGTGACTTGGACTTTCATTAAAGCATAAGGGATGTGAAACCCTAATCATTTCATGATGGAGCTATGAATTCAACAAGGTGTTGTCTAAGCAATCTTCAGGGGTCTTCAAAACCCTAATGTTGGATGGTATGATGATGGATCCCTTAGAGCTTCTCTAGGCCTTGTCTTGGCCATCAAAACCCTAGTGAGGGTGCATACATTGGAAGATTTATTGTTGAAGTATCTGTTATAATTCAAAAGGTTTGTTGGGGAAGTAGGCTTCATGGAAACCCTAATCAAGTAGGCATTGGTGTTGATGGACTTTGTGGTTTGACTTTCCATCTAGTGACATCCAAAACCCTAATTTCATCCACTTTTCACCCATTGATTGGTTGGTACCACCTTGATCCTTGTCCTCTACAACTTTTGGTATTGGCCCAAGCCAATGGTTCCATAACTTCCATGCTTGGCCCCACCCTTGTCTTTTCACCTGATCATTTCAAGTACATGGCCCAATCATGGTTTATTTTCATCTGATCATTGGTCTTGAATCCAATCCTTCCTAGTCTCAATGTCTTATTGTTTTATTCATAAATTGTTTGTGTGTTCATGGCCTTGTCTATCTAAACAACTAAAACCTATTGTATCACAATCCAAGTGGTGGTGATGTCTATTGATTCATTGGTTGGTGTTTCATTCAAAGCCTTAGCCCTATGTCGTCAAGTCTTAGCTTTGTTCATAAACCATGTGTCGCTACTGGGATTTCACGATAACGAAACCGGGACTAAAAAGATGCCAAAGAGAGACAAAATCAGAAGAGTCGCCACCGAATTTTATTTAGTTTACCTCTATCGGAGAGGAAAGGGGAAATAGTCTATAAAACCCTCGGAAAAAATATGTGCACGGGAAGCGCTAAAAGAGAATAAGGAATCGATTTCGCAACCGAGATTTGGATTCGGAAGTCGGTTACGCAAGAGAAAGGTATTAACACCCTCACGTCCATGGTACTCCATGGGAACCATTTAGGTTGTTTTACATACATGGGGATTTATCTATCATTATTTTATTTTCAAAAGAATATGTGTGAAAAAGGGGGTGTTTTTGTTATTATAGAGCTCGTCAAGGATTGAGACCCTTGTGCTTACGTATCACTCGTTCGGGGATGAGGAATCAGAGCTTCGTAGTTCGGAGTAGAAAATATTTGTGTGTTGATTGATTTTACCTTTGAGAAAAGGGTTTTCGGAATGATTCCATAAGGCACAAAAATGAGTTTGATGAGTTGTATTATTTTTACCTTGAATAAGGGTTTTATGAAATGGATGTTTGTAATTATATTGCACTAAAGTCTATGGGCGGATGTGATTCCTCTAAACAACAAGTCAAGCGTCTTGCGTCTAAAATAATCAGAGTAAGGGTAGGAATGCTCCATTCTTACTCATTCTCCAACACTTAAGGCTTGTGGCGCACAATAATAATCGTAATTTTATTGTATTTTGAATTTGATTATGAAAATGCCACTTGACGTTGAATCAAGGGTTTGGTTTATTTGATTATGAAATTTGGCCTATGCAACATGAATGCAAAGTAACCAACAAGAAAATAAAGGAGTCTCATTGTAAGGTAGCCCAAGAGAAAGCCTTGTGTGTGCCAAAAGTGACCTATGCTAAACAAAGGATAATGCTCTTACAAATATGCCCCCCTAAGGTGGTGCCATGATACCATTCTTATAAAATGCTTGTAAGTTATGAATAAAATCCAACATTTACAAAGTATCATAAAGATTGAAAAGGCCTCCAAGCAAGGGTCCTAAAATGAGATTCTCTAAGTTCAAGTTGATTAAGAGTGGAATGCATATTTTTGGTCTTATCATTTTGTCATGTTTTTGTTATTTTTAATGTATGATGACAATAAAATAAATAACAAGTAAATAAACATGCATGATAAATTTGTACAATGATGATGGTAATGAGTACTTGAATGTAAATTACAAGGTAATGACATAAAAGTAAATTACAAGATAAAGAATGACAATATCACAATAATGGTTAGTGAATGTAAATGACACAAAATAAACCACAAGTTAATGGAAACAAAATCACAATAATAATGGTTAACAATAAATAAAGTTAGTGGAGTATAATTAGTGGTTAGCAATATGTGTAAAATAAACATTTTTTAGGACTATTTTTCATAGGTCAAAAAGACTCAAAATATGACACATTGAGGGATAGCTTATCATTGATACAAAGTATTAAAGATGATTAAAAAATCAACTAACAATAGATTTGTAACAAAGAAAGTTACGTAACCCTAAGTCCATCTATCAATATTTAAAAAAATTATGATTTGTTCTTTTCCTTTTATTTGTACTCCTCTTTTATTTAGCAAGATAGTAAATAAATTAGCATAATGTAAATTATATAGTTAGATAACAATAAATATAAACATAAAGTACTTGAAATAAAGTGAACAATAAAATAAATTGTAAGGAAGTAAAGTGCAATAATGTAAATGTTAGGAGTTAGTAGATAATGAACATAAACATAAAGTAAATGAAATAAAATGAACAATAAATAAATTGTAAGGAATTAAAGTGCAATAATATAAATGTTAGTAGTTAGTAGTTAGTAGAATAATAAAAAGCAAAAGGATTAGCAAGTTAATGTAGAGAATATGGTTTCATCTATGCATCAAATGACTCAAATATGGTTGAAATAGAGACAATATATCAATGCCTCAAAGTATCATGAATGATCTATTGATCAAACATTAATAGGTTTGAAACATTGAAAATTTAATCAACTCTAAACAATCATGGCCATGATCTAATAGACCTCATCAACCAAACAAATGCAACAACAAGTCCACAATAAAAGAAAATGGTAACAAACACAGAGCAAGACTAAAGAAGGTGAACAAAAAGGTAATAAGAGCAAGAAATCTCAAAAAATGTGTGTAAACCAAAGTTAACAATTTTTTGCGAGCTTTAATCTAAACCCTCTCGAAAGATCAACCAAGAATAAACAACCATTTTGCAACACGAAACAAAACCAAAAATTTAACAAAGTTAAAGCTAAAATCATGACCCAAAAATGTGAAAAAAAGCTAGGTTAAAATGGTGTTGAGCTTGAATGTGAAGCAAGGGGTTTGGAATGAAAGTATTTATGGAGGAACTTTAGTGAATGGGCTGAGTTGTGAGTGTTAGAGAGTGGGAATTTTTTTTTTGGAAAAAATGTGAAGTGGAAAAAAAGTTGGTGGGGGGTGACTTTTGGGAGAGATTTTCTTTTTTGGACTTAGGTTTAGAGAGGAGAGTGAATGATGTTTGGACAAAACTTTTCGGGGATAGAAAGCATGAAAAATAAGGGGAAATAGTACCCTTATTTATAGGGAAGGAAAGTGGGTAAGGGGGTGAATTGAAAGTCATTATGTGTAAAAAACTATATCAAATGGATGTCAAGAGTGCATTTCTTAATGGTTATATATCAGAAGAAGTTTATGTCAATCAACCTTCAGGTTTTGAAAATTCTGAATGTCCAAAACACGTTTTTAAACTTAAGAAATCACTGTACGGTTTAAAACAATCTCCTAGAGCATGGTATGAAAGACTAAGCAATTTTCTTCTAGAACATGACTTTATTAGAGGAAAGGTTGACCCTACACTCTTCTGCAAAAACATTAGAAATGATCTCATGATATGCTAGATATATGTTGATGACATTATTTTTGGTTCAGCTAACCCTTTTGTATGTTAAGAATTCTCTGAGCTAATGTGTAAGACCCTAATTTTGACCCTAAGATCCCTCATGGCATCATATCGTTGCTCAATGCATTGCCTCAAGGATCATAGCTTGTTTGGCTCCTTAACCCTAGGGTTGGGACTTGTGTGAGTTGGTTTGAGACCACCAAGCATGCTTGTATTGTATATTATTGCTTTTCTTATTTTTGATTACTAACCAAAAGCACAAAAATATGTCACTAACTCTTTTTGTTTTGAAGCTCAAGTGATCATGTGCTCCAATGCTCCTAGGAGGCTCCTAAGCTCAATGAAGTGGCTAGAGGAAGATGAGAAAAAGCATGACAATGGTCCACAAAGTTCCTAATCATCATATATGTATCCCAAGTATCTCAATTTTCCAATTTGATCAAGATAACCCAAAGGGCTTGAGGATTGATTCCCAAGGAAACCCTAATTCAACTATGCCTTGATTGTGCCTTGCTCATGAAGAAACCTCAACATATGATCAAATTTAATCAAGATAAGTTCTTTCATTCATTATTTTATGCATATATGAGCCTGTGTGAGGCCTATCAATCATTCATTCATCAAGATTTGAAGTTTGGCCTTGAGAAGTTGACCAGTCAAGTCATCTGACTAAACTGAGGATCACTGAGATACAACTTTTGATGTGTTTGTAAAATGAAGATGATCCCAAGATCAAAAATGTTTTTAAGAACCATATGAACAAATTTCATTTTCATCAAAAATCCATTTGAAACTCGGAAGAGAATCATTCATTTCAAAACATTATAGGTCATTTTGACTGAAACCCTAATTTTGGGTCAACTTCCCAAGGACCTAACTTCCTTAATTTTTATGATTTTTAGGTGATAGAAAATTCATTGGAAAGCTTAAGATGTATAATTCAAATGCTATTTTGGACAAAGTTTCCTAATCCTAAAATAAACACATGTGATAATACAAAACATTATAGGTCACTTTGGACCTAAGTCATTGAATTTGAAAAAATGCCCAACTTCAAGTGCCCATAACTTTCTCATAAAAAATCCAAATGATGCAAAATTTAAGTCTTAATTTATCAACTTGAAAATATATACAAATTTGATGTTGGAGGTCTTTCCATTTAATGCTTGCATCATTGAAACAAAAGGGCTTGAAGATGTTTGCTTTTGGTAAAAAATTTCAAAGGGAACCTAGACATGTTTTGTACCCAAACCTTCACAGCCAGTTTTCTTAAATTTCTAGTTACCAATGAATTTTTTCCCAACATGACTTTTGTTCCTTATTTCAAGGGATTTCCAACCATTACTCACATTAATTTTTTGGACTTTCCATGTGGGAGTTTCGAAGAGCTTTATTTTTATGTTCATTTTTGCAATTCACATTCAAACTTGATGTGCAAGCTTGTGCAGTCCCTTGTGCACGTCCAATTCACTTCTATTTGATCTCAACATGGATTTCCATTCATTCTTGGGTCTCACATGCGCCTATACAGGCCCATGCAAAGAGGATTCAAACTTCATGCACACGAGGGAAGCATTGCCTTGCATCACATTTCAGCTATAAATAGAGGTGCCTTGAGCTTCATTCTTCAACCAAGTGGAGATTTGAATTGCTGCTGAATTGAAAACCAAACCCTCACTAAAGGAATTTCCAATTTTCTCTTTCAATTTCAAGCTTGAATTTCAACATCATTAGTTGATTTTCAAAGCTCAATTCCTTAACCTTACATCATCATCACATTTCCAGAGCAAAAGTAGATCAAGAGCTTAGAGAATTCGTGTTGTTTAAACCTTCATTTCAGAGGTAGAACATCAAACTTTCTTGATCTAGATCTTGTAATACAATGTGAATTCCTTTGGTTTCTGTTGTTTTCTGAAGTCCTCATGCTTGAGGAAGGCCAGTGGTTGTCTTAATTTTGAAAATCGTGCCATTTCAGTTCATGCACCATGATCTTCAAGCTCATGTTTCTCTCTAAATAGGAACTGTGAGGAGGATCCATGGTTACAGGGGTGATGTACATCACCTCAGCTTCATTTTGATATCCTCAGTTTTCATTTTCATTAAACTTTAATTTTCTGCGCGTGGTGGCCGGATATGGTTAGATCACCGGAGAAGATGGTGATTTCCACCACCATCCCCACGTGGGAGCTTCAGGGCCCTTGGATCACACTGAAACATTTTAATTGTGGCCTCTCTTTATGTTGACTCAGGTCCATCATGTGACCGCGCCTTGGATCACCATGTGACCGCTTCTTAGAACCATATGATCATTGCCACATCAATTAATTCCTTTTATTTTCAAAAATTCATAAATATTTTTTTTGAAGTCACAAAAATATGAGACCAATGCCAAAAATTTTCTTGAAAAATCTAGTTTCATATTTTGATTTTTAATTATTTCTGTGACTTCATTTAATATTTTTTTGTGAATTATTTGGTTTTTAATAGTTTTAATTCATTTTAAAATACTTTTTGATATTTGAAAAATCCAAAAATATTTTCCTAGAACCTATGGATCATGATAAGTCAATGAAAAATAATCTCATCAATTTCTTATTTGATTTGAGATTTATTTGAGATTTTAGTTCATATTGTGTTATTTTTATTGTTTTTAATTGTTTTTAAATAGTTTCTGATTTCAAAAATTGTTGAAAATTTTTGTCAAAGTTTGTTTGACCATGTTACACCTATGAGAATTTAATTGGACATGTTGAAGTTGATTTAAATTAAATTTGAGGTTTGACCATATTTTGTTCATTTTATTTTGCATTTTTTTTATTCAAAAAAATACCAAAAAAATATGTTTGACTTGTTGACTTGTAATCTTCATTTCTCTTCTGTTTGGCTTTGATTGATGATGACTTGGTTCACATTTGATCAATTGAGTTTGATACTTTATTTCTCCTTCCATTCATTTCATCTTCATCCCATTTCTTTTTATTTTGGCCAATGAGTTAATGTCTTATGGTTGGTCTTGACAATTGAGAGGTTTTACCTACTTTGATCCAAACCAAACTCAAATTGATCCAAGATCAAGTGAATTGTTTTGTGTCCAAGATAGGTTGCTTCTTGGTCAAGCAAAAAACCTAAAGTCCATACAAGGCCTTTCCCCTTTTATTTTGGCATGACAAGTTTTAGGAGTTTGGCTTACTAGTCATGATCTCTAACTTGTATTTATTTGCCTATAGTTTTATTGACCGACCTCAGATAGGTGTGACTACTACATTAGTCCACTTACGATTGCTTAACATAGCGCTACATTGTCTTATGACAAACTAACATAACTTCACTAATTACTAACTTTAATTTGAGCATTTAATTTCTTGCAGTTTACATTAATGTCATTTATTTCTTGCTCATTTATTCATATTGCTTTTCAGTTTGCTCACTTGAGCACATATTTTATGTTTATGCCATTTTCCTTTTGCTCATTTGAGCTCATTATTGTATATAAATATATTGTTTTCTTGTGTTGATTTTGCTTTTGTTTTGTGTGAACTTAATGCAAAAAGGAGAAAGGACTTAGAATTAGGACTTACCCATGCTTAAAGGAGTTTAAGAGCAACTAGGCATTATGCCTTTAGAATGCAAATTGGTTAAAGAGCAACTAGGCCTCATGCTTTTAGAATGCTAAATCTAAGAGTTGACTTCAAAGGACTTCCTTTCCAAAACTTATTCTTTGTCCATTCCTCTTATTGTGTTGTGAACTTTTTGATGTTTGCTCTTGTGTGATAGGGATTCAATCTTAAGATAGTAAGGAGGACCATTGTCATGAGTAGCCAAGTTAAGAGAGACAAGCCAAATGGAGATCCTAGGAGCTTGAATCTAATTTGTTGATTCCTTGATTGTTTGCTAAGTCCAAAGGAAAGGAGCATCTTGAATCATCTCTATGATTTCAAAAAAAGGAACTCCAAGGGTTTTATCTCTTCTCTTATCTTTGTATGCTTTAGGACTAGCCATTCTCTTCTTCTCTCTCTACTCTAACCCAAGCCAAAAATATTTTCTTCAAACTTTGACATTGCTTTCAAACTAGAAACCTAGGCCTTATGCCTTTGAATTTTCAAAATCTTTTCATAAATACTCATTGTGGATAAATCTTAAATCCTACTTTGACTTCATTTTGTAAATACACTTAACTTGTAAATACAACTCACTTCAAGTTATTTTTGTGGTTCTAATGGCCATCTTATTAAAAACTTTTTCATAAACATTAGTCATAGGTTTGAGTTATCATAGTGGTTGATGTAAATCTCACATCCTCCTTAGTGATTGGACTATAAGTCTTCCATACTTATTATAGGGTTAACCCCTCACTAGTATGTTGAAGCTCTCCCCACGTGGTGGATTGTTGGTTTAGGTTGAGTTTTCTCCCTTTGATAACAAAAGACCTTAAGGCTTTTTGGTCAAACCAATTCACCAATCTTTGAAATTTTTACCCCGAACTACGAGGTTTTAATCCTACCTTTGTGATGGTACATAGGCAATGGGTTCACCCATTCAAACAACAAATTTGTAAATATAATCCATTCTCTTCTCATCCCTCCAATCTTTTGCACAAATTTTCACAAATACCAACCTACAACACACATTTGCAAAAAGAGGTTCCCTTAGAGTACTAAGGATGTTTTGGGTGCGTAAAACATTCCCATTTCATGACCAACCCCCTTACTTAGATCTCTGACATTTTTATTAGTTTTTGATTTGATAAAACTTATTACTTGGATTTTGTTCGCTTTTTAGCCTTTCCTTTGGACAAATAAAAGTGCGGTGGTGACTCGAATTGTATGTTTAATTTTGGTTTAGTCAATAAACCTAAAGGTAACGAAATCCCCGCTACATAAAAGTGGCGACTCTGCTGGGGACATAACTTCCTAGTGGGTTTAGCCTACTTTTTACTTGTATGTGTTATATGTTTATATTTATTTGTGACATATTTTTGTGCAAATTTGGGATGACTGTATTACTTGTAATGTATGGATTTCTTGATATATCAATTGCTTGTATGCTTGGTGGTTTCTTGTGAGATGAGTTCTATACCCGAACTCGAGTGCACTTATGATAGGAGAATGACATAGTCTTGTTGACTTGTGCGGAGTTATTCCTTAGCAAGTTGACTTGCAAGTCCATTCACTTAGTGGAGGTCTTATTGGGATCAATAATGTCACACGAGTAGTCATGGTTAGGCATTACTCTTTCCAATATAAACCTTAGAAGCCAAGGACCTTAGATACCTAGCCCATCTTGGCCTATTTTAGGATGTAGTGCGAAGGTGGGTCAAGTGTAAGATTTGATATGATTGTTACGCGATACTACACTCATAAGAGTCTCTCTTGAGAATATATTTGGAGGACGAGTAGTCGTTTTATCCGATAATATCCGAAAGATGAGATGATGACTATGGGGACCTTTTTAGAACATGATCGACAGGTTTAACCATAGTACACTCCCATTGGATGGTTCTTAACCGAGACTCCATGCTCGTGACTTACAACAAACCCGTGATTCGCGATTGATCCGTTCTCGTATATCCTCAATATCAATGGAACTTGGGTGTTGATAAGGTGTAAACAATAATCCACCAAAATGGATGATTGATATTGACGATGACTTGAGCCATCCCGTGACCTTTGTGTGGTGTGACTTGCTTGATCCTTGAGTGTGATTTTTGCATCCATGCATTCATGCATTCATTTGCATTCATATCATCGACAATGAAAATTTTCAAGGAACTTAAGAGGTCTATGTGCAAATTTTTCAGACATGGATAAGCAAAGAAGGAATACGAAGAAGTATAGTTTCAGACAACCTGACTTGAAAGAGTTAAGGAGTTTGACATCTTATGTATTAGAGCCCTTGGAGTTCAAAGCTCGCCATAGGAAGTTTTTGTCTATTCTTTCTACCAAGGTGGATGAGGGCCTGATGAGTGTGTTGGTGCAGTCCTACGATCCTCTGTATCATTGCTTCACTTTTCTGGATTTCCAGCTCTTGCCTACACTTGAGGAATATGTCTATCATGTGGGTATACCTATTCTGGATCAGTTGTCGTTCAATGGTTTGGAGAAGGTTCAGTTTTCTCAAGAGATTGCTGACATGCTTCACATAGATGTATATGACATTGTTGCTCATATGACTACCAAAGGTGAAATTCAAGGTCTCCCATCTGAGTTTCTCATTGCCCAAGCTGCTTTGTTTGGGAAGGCCATGAGTGAGGACGCTTTTGAAGCCATATTTGTACTACTCATCTATGGGCTAGTGTTATTTCCCAACATCGACAATTTTGTTGATGTGAGCGCTATTAGGATTTTCTCTTCTCTTAATCCTGTTCCGACTCTGTTGGGTGACACTTATTTCTCTTTGCATATGAGGAATGCAAAAGGTGGTGGATCCATTGTGTGCTGTCTGCCTCTGTTGTACAAGTGGTTTATTTCGCACTTGCCACAGACGCTTGCCTTCAAGGAGAACAAGGGATGTCTACGATGGTCTGCGAGACTCATGTCTCCCACTAATGATGATATCTCTTGGTATAACCGTGTTTATGGTGGCATTCAGATTATTGATTCTTATGGTGAATTCTCCAATGTGCATCTTCTTGGTACATGTGGTGGAATTAACTACAATCCTGCTTTGGCTCGCCGTCAGCTTGGGTTCCCCTTAAAGGATAAGCCCAACAACATTTTGTTGGAAGGTATATTCTTTCAAGAGGGTAAATATCCCCATAACTTGAAGGAGAGGATGGTCCGCGCCTGGCGCAAAGTTCATAGGAAGAGGAGGAGTGAGCTTGGTCCGAAGAATTGTATTGCTTTGGAACCCTACACCGCTTGGGTGAGGAAGAAAGCTCTTGAGTACCGCATGCCCTACGATTATACGAGACCTACCCCTATGGTTATGGTTGGGCCTTCAACCCTTCCTAACCAAGGAGTAGAGGAGTTGAGAGATGAAGACCGATCGCGTGCTTGGGTTCGTGAGCATGAGGAACTACTTCAGCAACTCAAAGATAAGGATGCAGTGATAGAGTTTCTAGAGCATCAGGTTATTGATGAGCTTGATGATGTGGTTACTTCTCTTCTTCCTCACTCATCTAGGTTTTGGAAGAGGAAGTATGATCGGCTCGCCAAGGAGAAGGCCGATATGGAAGCAGCTTATGAGAGAGAGGTGAAGAGGCTTCGTGCAGCTTATCTTCCGATCTCGAGGGCTTTGGACGATTGTTTCTAGGGCTCCATAGGATGTTCATTATCCTTTGCTCTTATATTGTATTTGGTTACCAAAACTGTACTACTTCCTTGGTGTAAAAAAATTTCCAAATGTTATTGCTATGAGTATTCCATATATGTCTTAAAAGCTAAACATTTTCAAATATTTGAAAATAGATCTCTGTAAAGTTCCTCTAATAAAAGCAAACCATATGCACAAACATTGCATGCATCATATGCATAAGCAGGTTTTGTTCTAAGCTCTTGATCAGTGGTCTAACTCTTTGCTCTTCATTTATTTTGAAGACAAGCTGACGAACCGGTATAATACCAGGGGCAATCCTCCGAAGATAATGGAGCATTTAGAGCAAGAGAACAGGGACTTGAAGGAAGAGATCGCTAGGATGACTGCCATGATGGAGTAAGTTCTGCCCCCCAGAGCCAAGCTTCGCCAACTCCTGCAACTCCTCCCGCGAGGACTGTCATATTTGAGATAGCAACTTCTATTGTGCCTGCCGCAACATCCCACTTTGCTCCGTTTATGCCAACCGGGTTCTCTTGGGGAATGCCTGCTAATTTCATACCAGAGGGTTTCGCTCCTACTCTCGCTTCTTTGTCGGCATCTAGCCCGGTCCTATATGTGCCACCTCCCGTTGTGCACACCCTTCCCCGTGTTGAAGACACCATCTATCATTCCGAACCATCTGAGGGCCCGGACGTGTATGAGAAGATGGACGAGATGAAAGACCAATTCCTTGAGCTACGCAAGGAACTGAAGACTTTGAGGGGGAAGGACCTCTTTGGTAAAAGTGCTGATGAGTTGTGCCTAGTGCCCAACGTGAAAATCCCTGCTAAATTCAAAGTGCCTGACTTTGAGAAATATAAGGGAAATACATGCCCGCTCATCCATCTTGTGATGTATGCTCGCAAGATGTCAACACAGACTGACAATGACCAACTCTTGATTCACTACTTTCAGGATAGCCTGACATGTGCTGCGCTCCGGTGGTATATGGGGCTGGAGAGTGCAAGCATCCGCTCTTTCAATGATCTAGGCGAGGCCTTCGTCAAGCAATACAAATATAATATGGATATGGCTTCGGACAGAGACCAATTGAGGGGATGTCGCAGAAGGACAAGGAGACCAAATTGTGTTAACCGGTTACATTAATTGTAACGTTAAGAAAAATTCAAATTTTAAACTGTGTAACCGGTTACCATGAAAGTGTTAACCGGTTACATGCTAACAAAATCTGCCCAGAAATTGAATTTTGTTTCGGGTTAACCGGTTACCCCAAAAGTGTTAACCGGTTACCACTATTGAAAAAAGGAAAAATTGAGAACTTTTAAAAGCTGTAACCATTTTGAAATAAATTCTAAGTGTCCATATCATATTATGCATGCAACAATCAATTGAACACTTTATATATAAACATTAACTAAGATTAAATTCCAATACCTTTGTGATCAATTTCTCGAGCGACTTTGAGCTATGTATGATTGAAACTTTGTGTGAATTTGCTCTATTGAAGTCTTGATCCATTCTTTGATGATTGACCTTGTTCGTGCATAGTTGTCTTCATCAAAATACTTGAGAAGCCATGTCTTCACATTCTCCCCCTTTTGATGATGACAACCCGATTCAAAAGGCGATTCTTGAAAGAGTCATCGAACTTGATGTTCTAACACGTTTTCTCCCCCTATGATAATGCTCCCCCTAAATTCTTGATTTATTTGGAGACTTTGAAATTTTGAGTTCCTGCAAGTTTGTTAGATACATACAATATATGCTAGAGAATCTCTTCTCCCCCTTTGTCATTATCGAAAAGGATGGGACAAGACATATTAACAGTTTGGAGATCATGCATATAAAAAGCATACATAACATCATATAATTAAGAGCCATAATATTGTCAAAACACAACCAAAACACAATAAAACGATTGTTCTTAAACTTTAAACGAACAAGAAATTAAACGATCAAAGTAATAAAAATCGGACAAGAAACAACAAGCAAATATTTAAACATAGGATTTTTTTAAGGACTCTCAAACATTGCATCGATCTCGGCATCATCATCATCTTCATCATTGTCGGGTACAGTTGGTGGTTTAGGAGAATGAGAGAGTTTGGTCATCATTTTCCTAAGGGCTACCATGCCTAACTGATGCTCCTTATGGTGGCGGTCAAGTTTTTCATTTATGGAACACAGTTTGTTGTAGAGGACCTCATTGGTATAGCCACCTTTAGGAATTGGAGGAGTAGAAGATGAGTGCCCAGCCGATTCTCGATAACGATACATGTCAGATGGTAAGTCATAGCCTATGCCAGTGTTTTTGGTAGCGGAGTCAACATTGATCTCATTAGTTTTGACAGTCATCATAATTTGAGGTTCATGTTTCACGGCAATTCCACTCTTTTCAATGATGATAGAAATAAAACGACCATACGGAATACCTCCGGATAGCGATTGAAAGTGCGTCAGATGGTGCATGAAAACATAAGCCTAATTGATTTGTATCCCAGATTTGATAGCGTAAAGCAACATAATCTCCATATCACTCAATTGAGAATGATTGGAATCCTTGGGTACCAAAACATACGCAAGCACAAAGTGAAGCATTCGATCACTTACGATATGTTTTTAGCCAGCCTGTGGAATCTTGGAGTGAAGGGATTTGATCGTCCCAGGATTTCCTCTTGAGAGTATCTTGTAATGCTGAAATAATAGTCCATACACTTGAAGTATTTCCAGATTTCAGAATCTCGTTTCATGACATGAGAAATTTCTTCTCCTTCAGATGGAATACCTAGAAAAGATCCCAGTTCTTCCATGCTGAGTTCTATCTCATTCCCTTTCACACTTGCAGTCATAAACATATTGTCATCCTCATCATAAACAATATTGAAAGTGTGAAAGAACTCTTGTACCAGATCAGGGTAAACAACACTGGCATTGGAAGCCAAATCGTAAACTTGCTGCTTGATTAACAGAACTGGAAACACAAAACTCCGACTTGGGAAAGAGGTGAACTTCACATATTTGACCGGCAAGAGAGGGTGGCTGCGGATTCCAAAAGTTAAACGGCGAGCCTTAATGGTATTTTCCATTGGAGGATCATAAATTTCTTCTCCCATGTTGTTCTTACCCTTATTTTGCCTAGAGGAAGTCATTGTTGAGGAGGAGAGTTAGGGTTTTGAAGGGGATTTTTGGATTATGAGAGAAATGATTTTGTGAGTGAGAGATGAGGGGGTAGGGAGTTTATATAGAGTTTAAAGTGAGTGGGTATTGATTTGGAAGGAGTAGTTGGAAGGTTTTGTGAGATTTTATGGTTTTTCAATGGAGGAATTTATGTGGGGTTTTATGAGGGTTTAAGAGTGAGTTGAAGAGTGATGAAGATGAAGAGAATCAAAAACACATGCAATGAATATGAACCACATATATTTAAAAGATATGAATTAAAAAAATGAAATTTATTTTTCAAAAAAAAAAACAAAACAAAACAGCAGCGAGGTAACCGGTTACAGGAAATGTGGTAACCGTTTACATTAAACAAAAAGTAACACAGAAGTCAGAAACGCTACTGGTTAACCGGTTAACAGAAATGTGGTAACCGGTTACCTGATAGAAAAAATGCCCCAGAATTCAAATTTGCTACTGGTTAATCGGTTAACAAGGATGTGGTAACCGATTACTTATTGAAAATTTTGTAAAAAAGTAGCAATTAAGAGTTCAAAACACCATTTTTTCTATTCTTTGGTAAGATAATAATGTTTTGGTGTACCTTTGCCCTAGTTCATCATAAGACAGGTTATGACGAGTTTATATGTCACCTTCATCCAATATTCCAAGCTCTCTTCGAATTTTGTAAAACGGTTCCTTTGCGAGAGGCTTGGTGAAAATGTCGGCCAGTTGGTTATGAGTATCCATAAATGTAACTTCAACATCCACTTTGAGCACGTGGTCACGAAGGAAGTGATGACGGATGTCGATATGCTTCGTTCTTGAGTGCATGACTGGATTTTTTGTAATGTTGATGGCACTTGTGTTGTCATATCTTAGCGGAATACATTCGAGATCTATTCCAAAATCTCGAAGTTGTTGCTTTAGCCAGAGTATCTGAGCCCAAGAGCTGCCTGCTGCTATATATTCTTCTTCGGCTGTACTCAGAGCAACACACGCTTGTTTCTTGCGTGCCCATGAAACTAGTGCATTTCCGAGAATGTGACATGTTCCACTCGTGCTTTTCCTATTTGTTTTACATCCTGCATAATCCGCGTCAGAGTAACCAATTAAATTGCACATACTACCTTTAGGATACCATAGGCCAACATTTGTCGTTCCCTTGAGATACTTCATGATTCGTTTGGCGGCGGTGAGATGTGATTCCTTTGGATTAGCTTGAAAACGAGCACAGAGACATACACTAACCATTATGTCAGGACGGCTTGCCGTCAAATACAACAAGGAACCAATCATACCTTGATATTTGGTGATATCAATTGAAGTACCGGATTCGTCTTGATCAACATAAGTTCCGGATCCCATTGGGGTAAACATTTGCTTGCAACTATCCATGTCGAATCTTTTCAAGAGTTCTTTGCAATACTTGGATTGATTTATGAAGATACCATCGTCTAGTTGCTTGATTTGTAAGCCGAGAAAATAATTCATTTTACCCATCATGGACATCTCGAATTCTCCTTGCATCATTGAGGAGAATTCTTCACACATATCTTTGTTTGTTGATCCGAATATGATATCATCAACGTATACTTATACCAACAATGTGTTGTTCTTGATTCTTTTGATGAAGATAGTTTTGTCAACCTTGCCTTTTTCAAAATCTTTTTCACAAAGAAAGTTGCTAAGTCGATCATACCAAGCCCTAGGCGCTTGTTTTAATCCATAAAGAGCCTTTCTTAGCTTGAAAACATGTGAGGGATTCTTGAAATATTCAAAGCCCGGGGGTTGCTTTACGTAAACTTCTTCGTTGATGTAGCCATTAAGGAATGCGCTTTTAACATCCATTTGAAAAAGCTAAAAGTTTAGTGAGAAAGCATAAGCAAGTAAAAGGCGTATAACTTCTAACCTTGCTACCGGAGCGAATGTTTCTTCGAAATCAATTCCTTCTTCTTGGTTGTAGCCTTGTGCGACCAGCCTTGCTTTGTTACGAACAATGATGCCATTTTCGTCAAGTTTGTTTTTGAAGACCCATCGAGTTCCAATGATGTGTTTATTGCTAGGTCTCGGAACAAGTTCCCAAACTTGATTTCTTTCAAATTGATTGAGTTCTTCTTGCATAGCAATGATCCATTGGTCGTCTCCTAAGGCTTCATCAACTTTGGAAGGTTCAATTTGAGAGACAAAAGCCATGTTTAAGCAAGCATCCTTTAAATTCAATCTTGTTGAGACTCCTTGACTAATGTCACCAATAATCTTGTCGATTGGATGGTCTCTATGAGTTCTCCATTCTTTAGGTAGATCATTGATGTTTTCTTCTTGTGGATCTTGTTCTTCATGGTGTTCCGGTTGATTTTCATTACCGGATATGAAATCTATCTCTTGAGGAATATCTACTAAATCATCATCATTATCAACAATAATATCCTCCTTGGAGGGGTTAGTTTCATCAAATGATACATGCATAGATTCCTCAATAGTTAAAGTTCTTTTGTTATAAATCCTATAAGCTTTGCTAGAGAGAGAATAACCAAGAAATATACCTTCGGCGGATTTTTCATCGAACTTACTGAGATTATCTTTGTCATTATTAAGGACAAAGCATTTGCATCCAAAGATATGAAAGTAGGCTATGTTCGGTTTTCTTCCCTTGAAAAGTTCATAAGGAGTTTTCTTCAAGATAGGTCTAATATTGACTCAATTACTTACAAAGCATGCCGTGCTTACCGCATTCGCCCAAAAGTATTTTGGAAGATTGGAGTCGCTAAGCATTGTTCTTGCAAGCTCAATGAGAGACCTATTCTTTCTCTCCACCACTCCATTTTGTTGAGGAGTCCTTGGTGCCGAGAAGTTATGAGAGATTCCATTTTCATCTCAAAATTCTTCAAAGGAAGCATTTTGGAATTCTCCACCATGGTCGCTTCTTATGGAGGCAATGATTAGTGACTTCTCATTTTGGATTTGCTTTGCATACTTCTTAAATGCTTTGAATGCGTCATTTTTCTGCACTAAAAAGAGAGTCCAAGTGTATCTAGAGAAATCATCAACAATGACTAAGGCATAAATATTACCTCCGAAGCTCCTTGTTCTTGATGGACCGAATAAGTCCATGTGCAGCAGTTGTAATGGCCTTGAAGTGGTCACTACATTTTTGGATTTGAAAGTTGATTTATGTTGTTTCCCCTTTTGGCACGCATCACAAAGTCTATCTTTGATAAACTTCATCTTGGGCAAACCAATGACGAGGTCATGCTTGATCAACTTATTCAAATGTTCCATATGAATATGTGCGAATCTTTTGTGCCAAAGCCATGAATCGTTGTTGTTTGCCATGAGACACTTTACCTTCAAAGACAAGTCATTAAGGGAAATCATAAAAATATTGTTAAGGTGTTTACCTTTTAGTTTAACCTCATGTGTGACTTCGTCTTCTATCAAGCACTCATCTTTAGTGAACTTGATCTTGAAGCCCTTGTCACATAGTTGGCTAATACTAAGAAGATTGTGCTTTAGTCCTTCGATATAAAGAACATCTTCAATGGATGTGAAAGGTGGTGCACCAACAATGCCTTTGCCAAGAATATTTCCTTTGTTGTTATCTCCATATGTAACAAAACCCTTGGCTTTAAGCTTTAGATTTGAAAATTTGTTGATGTCTCCCGTCATATGCTTGGAACACCCACTATCGAGATACCATAAGTTTGATGTGGATTCCAAGCAAGCCTACAAAACAGATTAAGTTTTGTTAGGTACCCAAGTTGCTTTGGGTCCTTCATAATTAATGCCTTTCTTTACCCATACGTAATGCCCATTAGCAACACTAAAGTTTCTAATATAGCAAGCATTAGGTGTATGGCCTTTAATACCACAATAAAAGTATGTTGGTTCAAAATTACTTCTATACCTAGAAGGATAAGACTTCTTCTTAACAAGGTTTTTCTTTTTAGGATAATGATGAACTATTTTAGGTTTGTTCACTTTCTCTTGGATTGGTTGGTCACTTTCCTTAACAAAGATTGTCTTGTTTGAGCTTGGTTTTGAAAACTTTGAGTAACCAAGCCCACTTTTATCATTTGAATATCTTTGTTGGCTAAGTACACCCTCCAATCCAATTTGTCCTTTTTCGTATCTTTCAAGAACTCTTTTTAATTGGACAATTTGAAAAGAAAGTGACTCACATTTATTGCATACAAAATTTTGTTTTTGATCACTAATCATCTTTTCTTTTTCAACTTCTAAACCTTTTTCCATTTTCTTAATTTTCTCTTCCAAAACTGAGATTTGTTTCTTTTGAGATGATATATTTTTATACAAAATTTTACATTCATTTAATAATTCATCTATGGCACCTTGCACATCATTATCAAAAAGCGAAAAATCATTACTAACCTCATTTACTTCATCATCGGAATGGTGTGAGGCCATTAATGCTAGGTTTGCACTTTCATCACTATCTGAGTCGGATGACGAGCTTATTTCGTTATCTTTCCATGCGACATAAGCCTTTTTGTACTTGTTCTCCTTCTTGCTTTTGAATCCACTTTTCTTAGGTAGTTGAGGACAATATGGTTTTATGTGGCCTTGCTTACCACATTCATAACATGTTACCTCTTGCATTGAAGTGAAAGCTTCTCTTTTCTTGAAGTGTTTCTTTCTTTTCGCATAGAAGGAAGGTTTGTCATTCTTACCGAAAAATTTGCCTAGCCTTTTAACAAGTAACAAGAAGTTTTCATCCACCCCCGGATTGTCTTCTTTCTCAACATATTTGGAGTCAACTTTCAGAGAGATGCTTTTGGACTTATTATCTTGATTCTCATGTTTTTCAAGTCTTCCAAGTTCCGTCTCATATTCTTGAAGTTTTACAAACAATCTAGCGGAAGTCATTGTGGATAGACTTTTCTTTTTTGATATTGTTGTCACTTTTGGTTGCCATTCCCTGGTTAAAGATCTAAGCACTTTAAGATTCAATTCATCATTACTTAAAGTCTTACCTAGAGCTTTTAGATGATTTGTCAAGTGCACAAATCTTTTCTGCAAGTCAAGGATGGATTCTCCGGGCTGCATTCTGAACAACTCGTATTCTTGACTCAAGGTATTTAATCTTGATCTTTTAACTTCGGCAGTTCCTTCATGAGTTTCTACCAAGGTATCCCATATTTGTTTTGCCGTTGTGCATGCCGAAATGCGAAAGAATTCATCCATGCTGAGTGCACTTTGAAGAAGATTTATTGCCTTTTTATCATAGAGGACCTTATTCTTATCATCATCATCCCATGAAGTTTTAGGCTTTGATGTTTCAACGCCGTTAACAACCGTTGTAGGAACAAAAGAACCATTTTGGACAGCATCCCATATTTCTTCTCCTTGTGCTTCTAAATGAGCCTTCATCCGAATTTTCTAGAAGTCAAAGTATTCACCACAGAATAGTGGAAGCTTGTTATTGCTACCACCATCTCTGAAGACTAGATTATTATTTGCGGACGCCATTTTGGATCGTCTAGGAACAGGTTACCTATAACCTGCTCTGATACCAATTGTAAGTCTGAAATCAGTCTAAGATGGGGGGTGAATTAGAAACCTTGAAATTTTCTTGTTGTAAGGATTATTTTTCTGGTTTATAATGGTGTTTAGGAAAGTGGTAAAGTGCAGAAAAATAATGACACTTTATCCTGGTTCCCTTCACAATCCGAAGGTACATCCAGTCCCCTTTCCAACAAGAAAGAGATTTCTACTATTTGTTTGGACTTGTACAATGACCAACAAAGACCACCAAGAACAAACTCTTGGATTTCCAACAAAGTCCACTTATGAGAACAATCCTCTCAAAGTGACTCTCTTGTTTCTCAACAACAAGGAAACCTTCTTAGTGATAAGAGAACAATCCTCTCCTATGCACATCTTAATATCAAACAAGTAAGGATAAAACACTCACTATCTTAATTCCACTAATGCTGGAAAAATTAAGATGTGAAGAACAATAAGTGTATAATTTAAATGGAAGTTTGAATAATCTGGAAATATCTACACATCAATCAAAGGATTGATCTTCACCTTTTGGAATAATCAATCTCACAATGTTTATAGATGTGTTCAAATGATGCATATGAATTTTGGACACTTATCTTTGAAAAGAGTAAACAAAGAAAGATTGTGAAAATTAATTTTTAAGGAGGTGATTTGCAATCTAAAAAATTTTAGTTTAAATATCCTTCTATGAACCTCTTTAAACAGGTGCAAACAACCAATGGATGCCATGGTTCATAGAGAAGAAGCATGAATTAAAAATATGAAAAGTTGCAATTTTTCTACAAAAATTCCCAGTAGTAACCGGTTACCCAAATTGTGTTAACCGGTTACATTAATTGTAACGTTAAGAAAAATTCAAATTTTAAACTGTGTAACCGGTTACCATGAAAGTGTTAACCGGTTACATGCTAACAAAATCTGCCCAGAAATTGAATTTTGTTTCGGGTTAACCGGTTACCCCAAAAGTGTTAACCGGTTACCACTATTGAAAAAAGGAAAAATTGAGAACTTTTAAAAGCTGTAACCATTTTGAAATAAATTCTAAGTGTCCATATCATATTATGCATGCAACAATCAATTGAACACTTTATATATAAACATTAACTAAGATTAAATTTCAATACCTTAGTGATCAATTTCTCGAGCGACTTTGAGCTATGTATGATTGAAACTTTGTGTGAATTTGCTCTATTGAAGTATTGATCCATTCTTTGATGATTGACCTTGTACGTGCATCGTTGTCTTCATCAAAATACTCGAGAAGCCATGTCTTCACATCAACAACAACAACATCGTCAACAACAACAGGCCTACCAGCCTCGCAATAATAACAACACCAGCACCAACAACTACGAGAGGAAGAGGGTGACTTTTGACCCAATTCCGATGACATATGCTGAGCTTTATCCTTCCTTAATTGATAGGAAGCTGATAACTCCACGAGATCCTCCTGTTGTGCCATCCAACCCTCAGTGGTGGTATAAACCCGAGCTTCATTGTGTGTATGATTCCGGTGCTCCCGGACATGACGTGGAGAACTGTTACCCCTTGAAGACCAAGGTGAAAGACCTTGTGAGAAGTGGGATATTGTTTTTCGAGGACGTAGGTCCTAATATGAAGAAGAACCCATTCCCCGAGCATGGGAAAGCAACTGTTAATATTGTCCAGGGATGCCCTGGAAAATATAAAGTCCTTTATGTGAATGACATAAGGCAGTCTTTGGTTGAGATGCATAGGTTGTTGTGTGAACACAGTCACTATGAGCATGACCATGATAGGTGCCAGGTATGCACTATCAATGAGAGAGGATGCCGACAAGTGAGAAAGGACATCCAAGAGATGATTGATCAGGGGATGATTGAAATACTTTAGAATCGTAATGAGGACGAAGTTGATGTTATCACTTTAGTATTCAAAATTCCTGAGCCTGTTGTCATCAAGTATGATGGTAGCGAGAAGAAGGTATCACCAGCTCTTGTGATTAAGCCAGCGAGCCCTGTCCCGTATGTGTCGGACAAAGCTGTTCCCTATCGATATAACGCAGTCATGCTGGAAGATGGGAAGGAGGTGTCGTTGCCCTCAACTTCTATAGTAAGCATTTTAGATGTGAGTGGTGTGACCCGCAGTGGTCGTGTTTTCTCGGCACAGCCGAAACCCCATGAAGACATTGTGAAGAGAACTGTTGTTAATCCTGGCGGTCCCGTGGGGACCTCTTCTTCAAATAATCATATTCCTGTTGTGAGGGGTGTTGACCCTGTTGTTGTTAAGAATAATAATACTCCTATCCTAGTTGGCCAGTCTGGCATTTTGAAAGAGGATGGTGATGAGATGCTGAGGCTCATCAAAAGGAGTGAATATAATCTTATTGATCAGCTGCTACAAACTCCATCAAAGATATCTGTCTTATCTTTGTTGATGAATTTCGAGCCACGTCGTGAAGCTTTGCAGAGGGTGTTGGACGTGGCATACATGGATCATGATGTCACATTAGAGCAGTTTGATAGCATTGTTGCGAACATATCCGCTTGCAACAATTTGAGCTTCTGTGATGCTGATCTACTGAAGGAGGGAAAGGATCGTAATTTGGCTTTACACATTTCAATGAACTGTAAGGATGATTCCTTGTCCAATGTGTTGGTGGACACAGGATCATCGCTTAATATGTTGCAAAAATCCACTCTTGCTAAACTTTCATATCAGGGGCCTCCCATGAGGCAAAGTGGATTGGTTGTGAAGGCGTTTAATGGATCGTACAAAACTGTGATCGGCGAATCAGAACTTCCGATCAAGATTTTACCTAGTGATTTCCAGATCACTTTCCAGGTCATGGATATTCATCCGTCTTACAGTTGTTTGCTTGGCAGACCATGGATTCACGAGGCAGGCGTCGTGACATCCATCCTACACCAGAAGTTAAAGTTCGTGAAGAACAAAAAGTTGGTGGTGGCAGGGGGAGAGAAGGCTCTCTTGGTAAGTCATTTATCTTCCTTCTCCTATATTAATGCTGAGGATGAGGTTGGGACTTCGTTCCAAGCCTTGTTTATTGCTGAGCCTTCGAGGAAAGGACTTTCTTCATTTGTCTCCTACAACGATGCTATGTTGGACATTGAGCATGATGCAACTACTGGTTTGGGGAGAATGATCAAGGTGGAAGATAACAAATCTCAGGCTGGCATAGGGTATTCTTCTGGTGTTTACAATGAGTGTGGGTTGTTCCATAGTGGAGGTTTCATTCGTACTGTGGAAGACCAAGAAGTTGCTGCCATTGTTAAAGATGATGAAGAGGAAGACCTTGGCAACTTTGTCATACCTGGCAGAATCTGCAATAATTGGGTCGTTGTTGATGTTCCAACAGTTTTCCAAAAGTCAATGTAATATGTTCATTTTGATTAAAAACCCTTCTCCCATGCCAAAAGGAGAAGTGAAGACATTGTTGGCATAATTTGATTAATACAGTGATATTCATTCAATGATCACATGTTAAATGTTTGTTTTTTCAAATTATTTTTCCTTTTTGCTTTTTGCATGAAATTGATGATCACCATAAAACCCTAAAAAAGAGAATAAAATCAATCTTTTCATCTGCATAATGATTTGCCTTGTTTGAATTTTGAAATCTCTTTTATACTCAAAATTATTATGCAGGTTAATCAAACCCATTGAACATAATGATCCAACGCCATCTCCCAACTTTGAGTTCCCTGTATTTGAGGCAAAAGGAGATGATGTTGAAGAGATTCCTGATGAGATTACCCGTCTGCTCGAGCACGAGAAGAAGATCATTCAGCCACATCTTGAGAATCTGGAAACAGTCAACTTGGGGTCTGAAGACTGCATTCGTGAAGTAAAGATTGGGGCACTCCTTGAAGAGTATGTGAAGAAGGGGTTGATTGAGTTGCTACGAGAATATGTCGACGTCTTTGCTTGGTCGTATGAAGACATGCCTGGTCTAGATACTGATATTGTGCAACATTTCTTGCCGTTGAAGCCTGAGTGCGTGCCTGTGAAGCAAAAACTCAGAAGAACTCATCCTGATATGACAGTGAAGATTAAAGAAGAAGTTCAGAAGCAAATTGATGTGGGGTTTTTGGTGACTTCCACATATCCTCAATGGGTGGCCAATATTATGCATGTGCCTAAGAAAGATGGAAAAGTTTGAATGTGTGTAGACTACCGTGACTTGAATAAAGCTAGTCCGAAAGATGATTTTCCTCTACCACATATTAATATGTTGGTAGACAATATATCTAAATTCAATGTCTTCTTATTTATGGACGAATTTTCCGGTTATAACCAGATTAAAATGTCACTTGAGGATATGGAGAAGACAACATTCATCACACCTTGGGGAACATTCTGTTATCGAGTGATGCCCTTCGGTTTGAAGAACGCCGAAGCCATGTATCAATGTGCTATGACTACCTTGTTCCATGATATGATGCACAAGGAGATTGAGGTGTATCTTGATGATATGATTACAAAGTCGAAAATGGAAGTTGAGCATGTAGAGCACTTGTTGAAGCTTTTCCAGCGCTTGAGGAAGTACAAACTCCGCCTGAATCCGAACAAGTGTACATTTGAAGTCCGTTCCGGCAAGTTATTGGGCTTTATTGTCAACGAGAGAGGTATTGAAGTTGATCCTGCCAAGGTCAAAGCAATACAGGAGATGCCTGCGCCCAAAACTGAGAAGCAAGTCCGAGGTTTTCTTGGCCGCTTGAATTACATTTCGAGATTTATATCCCACATGACTGCCACATGTGCGCCTATATTCAAGCTCATGCGGAAAGATCAGCGCCATGATTGGACCGAGGCTTGCCAGAAGGCCTTTGATAGTATCAAAGAGTATTTGTCTGAGCCTCCGATTCTGTCACCGCCTGTTGAAGGGAGACCATTCATTATGTACTTAACTATGCTTGATGATTCCGTGGGTTGTGTACTGGGTCAGCAAGATGAATCTGGGAAGAAAGAGTATGCAATATACTACTTGAGTAAGAAGTTTACTGATTGTGAGTCTCGGTACTCAATGCTTGAGAAGACATGATGTGCTTTGGCTTGGGCTGCTAAGCGTTTACGCCAGTATATGTTGAATCATACGACTTGGTTGATATCCAAAATGGATCCAATCAAGTATATCTTTGAGAAGCCTGCTTTAACTGGGAGGATTTTCCGTTGGCAGATGTTGTTATCTGAGTATGATATTGAGTATTGAGCTCAAAAAGCTATTAAAGGTAGTATCTTGGCTGACCATTTGACACATCAACCAATTGAAGATTATCAGTCTATGCATTATGACTTCCATGATGAGGAGATTCTGTATTTGAAGATGAAAGATTGCGAGGAGCCTACGCTCGATGAATGGCTATAACCTGATTCCTGATGGGGTATGGTATTCGATGGCGCTGTTAATCAGTATGGAAATGGTATTGGGGCAGTGATTATTACTCCTCAAGGCACATATTTTCCTTTTACAGCAAGGCTAACTTTCAAATGCACGAATAATATGGCGGAGTATGAGGCTTGTATTATGGGTTTGGAAGAGTGTATTGATCTTAGGATCAAACATCTTGATGTTTATGGTGATTCGGCCCTTATTGTTAATCAGATTATGGGTGAATGGGAGACGAATCAGCCTGGCCTCATCCCATACAGAGATTATGCGAGGAGGATTTCAACTTTATTTACTAAGGTTGACTTCCATCATATTCCCCGAGAGGAGAATCGGATGGCGGATGCTCTTGCTACGCTTGCTTCAATGATTGTAGTGAAGTATTAGAATGAAGTCCCCAATATTACCGTGATGCGATTGGATAGACCAGCTCATGTGTTTGCAGTTGAGGAAGTAAAAGATGATAAGCCATGGTATTATGATATCAAGTGTTTTCTCCAAAGTCAAACTTACCCGCCTGGGGCATCTGTTAAAGATAAGAAGACTTTGAGGAGATTATCTAGTAGTTTCTACCTTAATGGTGATGTGCTTTATAAGAGGAATTTCGATATGGTTCTGCTCAGATGCGTGGATAGACACGAAGCAGACCTGTTGACGACTGAAGTCCATGAGGGTTCATTTGGTAATCATTCCAATGGACATGCTATGGCAAAAAAGATGCTGAGAGCAGGCTACTATTGGCTGACAACGGAGTCTGACTGCTGCAAGTACGTGAAGAAATGCCACAAGTGTCAGATTTATGCGGATAAGATTCATATTCCTCCGACACTTCTGAATGTTATTTCCTTACCATGGCCTTTCTCCAGGTGGGGAATTGACATGATTGGCATGATTGAACCAAAGGCGTAAAACGGTCACCGTTTTATTCTCGTAGCTATTTGTAGTACCTCAAATTTGCCCTCCTCATTCATGCATTCATTTTTTAGGTCATTTAACATTTCATATTGCATTTCATCATGTCAATCAGAATTAGCTCCAAGAGGATGTCATCTAAGTCACTTTGTGGGTTCTATCTGAAGGATCAAGCTTAATGGGCTCAGTACAGTTCAAAATTCAACTATGAAGCCAAAAGTCAACTGTTAGTCAACTTAAGGTGAAATGGCCAGGGAATGACTTGAGTTACTTCTAACATGTTCAAATAGGGTCTATTCATCATTCAAAACATTAATATTAAAGGAGCAAAAGTTTGTTCATGAGCTGTCATGCTCGCTAGGCGAGCAGAATGGGTCACCTAGCGAGTCCCAAGAAAAGCCACCAGAATCACCTGTGCTCAGAGGAATTTCCTGAAGTGTCATGCTCGCTAGGCGAAGCCCACGCATTTTGAAAAAGAATATATATATATATATATATATATATATATATATATATATATATATATATATATATATATATATATATATATATATATATATATATATATATATATATATATATATATATGAATAAATAAACAAGAAAAAAAATGAAACGAAAAAAAAAATATAACAGAAAAATCTTGGACTTGGACCTCTCTCATTTGAGCCCACAAAGCCACGAAAATCAGGTTATAAATTCTAAAAAAAAAATTCAGTGAAAAAACCCTAGAAGAGAGAGATTCTAACTAATTCAGAGCAACCTCTAGAGACTGAAGGGAACTCATCTGCAAAGAACCAATTCCCTCTCATATAAACCCTAAGATTATTCTGCAAAGTCAACGGTGCAATTCAATTTCAATCGATCCTCCCCAATCAGGTATGCCCTATTTCCACTACTTTATACTTTCAACCTGAAATTTCTGAATGTATGAGGTATTATGGGTGAATTTGGAATAGTGGGTATCATTAGGTTTTGCACGTGGGCACATGTTTTAGTATGTATGTCATGTCTTGATGTATGGATCCTTGCCCCCTGACTTTGAGTTTTGATACCCTTTTAATGCATTTGTTTGACAAGAGGTTTAGGCCTCCTACCCTTGGTTGCTTTTTGTGAGCTTTTTGTGAACTTCAATGGCATGATTCATGTGATTCTCTGTTTGGTGCAACTCTTGATTGCACTCCATCTTGTTTCTCTAACCTGTTTGTTGAGTTTTTTTGTGAGGGCTCACATGACTCTTGAAGAGATAGCTTGCTTGGTATTCCACTTTATTTGTGGGATACCGTTTGGAGATTTATTCTGATTGCTTTGTTGACTTGCTTTCTTTGATGGTGCTAGCTTGAGAGATCTCTGGGTTTCTTATTTCTTGAGTTATTGTTACTTCGGATCTTTATCCGTGTGGTAGATCTCTCGATCTCTTTTACATCTTTCCCGTATTTTACCGCTTTCTTAGCTGGAAGACTTCAATAGGAGGCAATGTTTTTGTGTGTTTACTTTTGTGCCTAAAGACCTCCAAGAAGAGGCACCAGTGCTAAAGACCTCCATGAAGAGGCAATTGACGGATAAAAGGGATTAGTAGTCAATCCCCGGTTATTCAGTGTGTCGTTCTTTATGCTTGCACTACGTGTCGATGCTTCAGAACAAAAGCCCAAGATCTTTTGTCCGGTCAGTCAGTGGAGAGGGTTCCACCTTTCTGAATCTCCACTTTTTGTCATGAGCTCACCCTGTCCAGGGTTAAGAGCTATGAGGTCTTATCCTCATTACCCGTTTGATCTGCTCACCCTAACGTTCAATGTCAGTGGTTAAGAGCCCATTTGATTACCTTTCCATGGCTTGTTTGTCGAGGTTGATATGACCCCTCTTGACTAAAGCCCTACCCACGTATGTTTGAGCCCCCTTGTTGGCGTGTTTACTTTATGCATGTTTGTTTTGTATGGTGTGATCGTCTCCCCATAGGATTTCTAGGCTTCGTATAGTCTCTCGTTTGCATGTCAATTAAGGTAGCACGGTTCCTTCGTCTAGGACTTCCTTTTTGCATGAGCATTCCTAAAACAAATAAACTCATTGATTTTTCTTCTCCTAAGAACACGTTAACTCCTTCTACTACAGGTGAGTAAGTCTCCAAAGGTCGAGCATCCGGTAGATTGTGTAGTAACGTCATTCATCACAAAAAACAAACACATAGGTTAGCCGAGCTACGGTGCTCTGATTCTCAATCCTTCTTGAGATACGTATGCAGCAGGGTAGGGCCTGTGCGAGAAATAACTCTTTCTTTTCCCTACTTTGATTTTCTCTCTTTCGCATCGCATATAGGACTTTTTATACACACACTTTAGACATAAATAGCAACCGTGGATCCTGTAGAGTACCACAGACGTGAAGGGGTGCGATAACCTTCCCTTCACATAACCGACCCCCTTACTCAATTTTCTTTGGTTCGAGACTTTGTTTTATCCGTTCCCTCTTGGTTATGCAGTACTACCTTTCCCTCCTCTTGGGATAAAAGTACATAGTTGGCGACTCTACTCCTTTTCCTCGCCACCTCTTTTCGCGTTTGTACTTGGATTCGGGAAATCCGGGGAGCGACAGCTGGCGACTCTGCTGGGGACTTATTTTCCCTAATGGGCCTTTCCTAGCGTTTGTTTGTTTATTGTCTATTGTGTGTTATTTATTTATTGTTTTGCATACTTATCTGCTTGCATTGCATCCTATGTGCGCTTTACTATTTCATGCATACTATGTTGGCTGTGTATCTATTTCGTTGTTGGGTGGGAGTCACAAGAGGTAAAACGCCCAATACACAGGCTATGAGTGAACTTTAGGACACCTAGGAATAGAGTGATTCATGGGAAGCGGGTGGTATGTCACCACTTAGCGGAACATGGTATCACGAGCAGTTCATATTCTGATGGGGTATTATCGTTGCATACACCTGGTGTGCATATGATGATATTCTTGAACAGATTGTTTATCCTGCGTTTCTCTTGACCTTACCCTGGCCTAGATTACACCCGTGAGTGGGGCGGAAATGAATCATTTACAGGTATTGATGGTGACTTGTTCTGATGGTGACTTGTTCTGTTGGTGACCGTGTCCTGTTATTGACTTTTGTTTGGTTCTTGTTGGTGACCGTTGGTTCTGAAGTCTGGGTTCTAAGTTGATGACCATGTTTTATGGTTCCCGGTTCCGAATTCATGCTGAAATTCTGATCCTGTGCCTTGAGATACACAGCCAACCATCCATTGTTTCATCATTTTGCATCATAGCATGTTTACTTTCAAAAAAATAATGCATAAAAAAGAAAAAAAAGTTAACCCGCATATGCATATCATTTTTTAGGTTTATTCAGGAGTCTGTTCACACCGAGAGATGGCTGCCATTCCAGAGTTAAAGAGGAAGACTTGCACCTACAACTTCTACCGTGAGCCGTTGACATCTTTGGAAGAATTGGGTAATCTCGTGATCGACCGTAATCAGAAAGTTTTTGATGATCAGTATGGGGATATCTTGGCATTGTTGAAGATGGTGGTTGATCCGGTACCTCTGCAGACTCTCTTACAGTTCTATGATCCGGAGCTTCGTTGCTTTACTTTTCAGGACTACCAGTTAGCACCCACTCTTGAAGAGTATTCCATCCTTATGAATGTCCGAATCAAAAACCGAGTACCTTTCCTAGATGTGCCAAAGGAGGTGGATTTCAAAGTTGTCGCTAAGGCTCTTTATTTGAGCATCAAGGAAGTGAGCGATAATTGGAAACCAAGCGGTGATGTTGTGGGCTTATCCTTGAAGTTCTTGGTAAGAATGGCTAAGGAAGAAGCGAAGAAAGGAAATTGGGTAGCTTTCAACGCTCAGTTGGCTGTCATGATTTATGGAGTTATTCTGTTCCCTAGTATGCCTAGTTTCGTGGACCTGGCAACAATCACTATTTTCATTGGAGGAAACCCGATGCCTACCTTGTTAGCTGACACCTATTATGCGATACACAACAGGCATGGTAAGTGTGGATCTATCAGGTGTTGTATCCCGTTGCTACTCAAGTGGTTCTTGTCCTTCCTACCAACCAGTGGACCGTTTGTGGATACTCAGAATACTCGCAAATGGACTCAGAGGATCATGCCACTTACATCTTATGATATCAAGTGGCAAGCTTATAGGATTAATATGCACAACATCATTATGAGTTGTGGAGAGTTTCGCAATGTTCCACTCATAGGGACTAGAGGTTGCATCAACTACAACCCGGTTCTTTCTCTCCGTCAGTTGGGTTTTGTCATGAATGAAAGGCCGCAAGATGTCGAGATAGCTGAAAGTGTGTACTTTGAGAAACGGAGCGATCCAGCAAGATTGGAGCAAGTGGGAAGAGCTTGGGAGAATATTGGTATAAAAGATGGATCTGTTTTAGGGAGGAAGTTTGCAATTGCTATGCCTGCTTACACTGAGTGGGTCAAGGAAAGAGTTGGGACTTTGTTGCTACCATATGACCGGATGGAACCATTACAGGAGCAACCGCCTTTGATCCTTTCTGAGAATGTGCCTGCTGAGTATTACAAACAAGCCTTAATGGAGAATCGCCAGTTGAAAGAAAATGAACAAGAGATCCAAATGGAGCTTTACAAAGCAAAAGCTGATAGACTGAATTTGGCTCATAAACTCAAAGGAGTGCAAGGTGAAAGTGCTAGTAGATCGAGAAGCAAAAAGAGGTCCTATGATGAGATAGAAACAATGTTGGATGAAGAACACCATGAACGTTTAAGATTACAAAAAGCGGAAGCCAATTACAAAAAGAAGATACGAGACTTAGAAAGACAGCTTAAGGACAAAGATACTCAGTTGAAGAAAGAGGTAGATCTGAGGCATGCAGCAGAGATCCAGCTCAGAGGAAGTCACATCCGTGCATCTCATTTCCGAGAGGAAGTTGTTGAACTTAGGATGCAACTGAAAGAGAAGCTCACCCCTCTACCTGAGTGTTCAGAGTGTGACCGATTGATGGATCAGTGCCAGTATTTGAAGACTCTCCTTCCTGAAGGACGACTTTCCTAGTTTGTCTTGTTGTTATTTTGAAGATCACCTCCAGGATTGTTGGATGGGATTCCTTGTTCTACACTGATGAACTGAATCTTTGCTTGAACTACATTTGTATGAATCTTATTTCTTATGCCTATGGATGAGATTATTGATGTCTCACTTTTGCTTGCCGTCTAGTGTATGTTGCTTCTTTGTTGTTTATGTTCCGCTTACGAGTACAAGTTGCCATTTTTCAAAGGTGGACGAGACTCTTGAATACCTGAGAAATGATAAAACATAGCATACGCATCATACGCATCATACACATATCATTCTTGCATCATTACAGGTGTTCTGGAAGAGGATTTCTCATTCTGGTTCCCGTTTCAGGCAGGATTGCTGAGCATCGTTCGCACCGTTACGCAATAAGGCAGAATCAACAAAAGACCATGGATCATTTTCAAGCAGATCTAGCAGAGATGAGGACCAACATGGCCTAATTCGTGAGTATGATGCAAGGGGTAGTGCAAGGGCAAGAGGAACTCCGAGCCTTGGTTCAGAGACAAGAAACTAGGATTCCCCCTGTCGGTCAGAATCCGCCAGATGGAACCCATGTCGATGACGCTACTGTTACCAACCCTGTCAACAACCATGCTACTGGTGACGAACTGCGTGGTATTAGAATCAATGAACAACCCATCATTACAGAGGCTTCTAATGCTCGAGCGGCACATGCTCCAGTTCACCATCCTTCTCATTTGGTTGACAAGCAAGAAGATATATTCATTATTCCTAGTGATGATGATGAATTTGGAAAGGCGGAAGAGATAGATAGAAAGGTTGACGCCCTTGATGAAAAGATTCGCGCCATGGATTGCCAGAATTCTTTGGGTTTTGATGTTACTAATATGGGTTTAGTTGATGGGTTGAGGATCCCGTACAAGTTCAAAGCGCCATCTTTCGACAAGTACAATGGCACTTCTTATCCCCGAACTCATGTGCAAGCTTACTACCAGAAGATATCTGCTTATACTGATGATGAAAAAATGTGGATGTACTTTTTCCAAGACAGCTTGTCTGGAGCCTCTTTGGATTGGTACATGGACTTGAGAAAAGAATCTGTCAGAAGCTGGAGAGAGTTAGGTGAAGCTTTTCTGAGACAATACAAGCATAACATGGACATGGCTCAGAGCAGAACCCAGTTGCAGAGTTTGTTTCAAAAGACTGGTGAGAGTTTCAAGGAATACACCCAGAGGTGGCGCGAGCTAGCTGCAAGAGTACAACCTCCGATGTTGGAGAGAGAATTGACATATATGTTCATTGGAACCCTGCAATGTGTATTCATGGATCGTATGGGAAGTTGCCCGTTTGGTAGTTTTTCGGATGTTATGATTTGCGGAGAAAGAACTGAAAGTCTTATCAAAGCGGGAAAAATCCAAGACCCTGGTTCTTCAAGTTCTTCAAGTGCTAAGAAACCATTTTCAGGGGCACCCAGAAGGAGAGAGGGTGAGACAAATGCTATATATAATCAGAGAAATGGAAATAGAGGACAACAATACCGTCAAGTTGCCGCTGTGACTATTCCAACAACCCAACCTCAACAACAACAAAGAGGACAACCACAACAACAACAACAACGCCAATTCCAACCAAGACAAAGAATGCCAGATCGTCATTTTGATCCGTTGCCAATGACTTATGCTGAATTACTCCCTGAACTGCTCAGGTTAAAGTTTGTTGAACTCCGCACTATGGCTCCATTAACAAGGATTCCCGCTGGTTATGATGCTAATGTCCGTTGTGATTTTCATTCTGGTGCTCCAGGGCACCACATCGAGAATTGTCGGGCTTTTCACCATAAAGTTCAAGACTTGATCGATGCCAAGACGATTAACTTCGCTCCTACTTCGAATGTGATGAATAATCCTATGCCTCAGCATGGAGGGCCCAGAGTAAACAGTGTGGAAGATGGGGAAAATTTTAACTTGGTAGTCGATGTTAATGATGTTCAGACTTCGTTGATTGTAGTGAAGGAACGTCTGCTTAGAGGGGGAGTATTCCCGGGATGTGACGAGAATTGTTCAGACTGTGGTAATCATGAAAACGGCTGTGTGAAATTGAAAGAAGGTATCCAAGAATTGATGAATGAAGGTTGTTTACAGTTTGATCGAGTGGTGAAAGAACGTGGAGAGGTATCGACTGTTACCATTTACTTTACACCGTCAGAAGGTCCTGTACGTGCTCCAAGAACTATTAGTGCGCCTGTGACTATTGGTACTCCTGTGACCGTAGCTGTGCCCGTGACCATATCTGCTCCGGTAACTGTTGGTGTTCCCGTGATTAATGCTCCAGTAACTATCAGTACTCCTACCACCATTGCTACTTCTAGTGGAAGACTTTTTGAGAATAGTAGAGAAATTCCGTGGCAATATGACAATGTTGTTTGCAGAAATAGAAGACCAGAGAATCAGACAAGATCAGTAAACCATACTCCAGTAATAGTTGGTTCGGCTGTGGGTAATGTGGGAGGACCCAGAGGATTTACGAGAAGTGGTCGTTTGTTTGCACCACAGGTTCCGAAGGATAACAATGCTGAGGCTCTTGCTAGAACAAAAGGAAAACAAGTTGTAGTTGAAGAAGAACCAGTGCAAAAGGAAGTGCCTGAGGGTTCTTTTGAGAAGGACGTGGAGGAATTTATGAGAATTATCAAGAAAAGTGATTACAAGATCGTGTATCAGTTGAACTAGACACCGTCAAAAATCTCTATTCTCTCTCTGTTAATGTGTTCCGAAGCACATCGTAACGCCCTGTTGAAAATGCTGAATATGGCTTATGTGCCTCAAGAAATTTCTGTTAACCAACTTGAAGGTGTTATTGCAAATTTTAACACGAGACATGGTTTGGGATTCAGGGATCTAGACTTGACACCTGAGGGTCACAATCACAATAGAGCTCTGCATATCACGATGGAATGTAAAGGCGCGATTTTGTCGCATGTTTTGGTTGATACCGATTCTTCTTTGAATGTGTTGTCCAAAAAGGCTCTGAGTAAGCTTGATGTCGAAGGGGTTGTTCTCACACCAAGTGACCTTGTTGTCCGTGCTTTTGATGGATCCAAGCGATCAGTTTGTGGTGAAGTCACGTTGCCTGTGAAGATCGGCCCAGAATTGTTTAATATTGTCTTCTATGTGATGGATATTCAACCAGCATATAGTTGTCTGTTGGGGCGTCCCTGGATACATGGAGCCGGAGCAGTTTCTTCGACTCTCCACCAAAAGCTAAAATATGTGTGGGATGGTCAAGTTGTGACCGTGTGTGGCGAAGAGGACATCTTCGTGAGCCATTTATCCTCCTTCAAATATGTGGAGATGGATGGGGAAATTCATGAAACTCTATGTCAAGCTTTTGAGATTGTCAGTATTGAGAAGGTGGCTTTTGTTGAACAGAAGAAACCAGGTACCTCGATTGCGTCCTATAAACAAGCTCTGGAGGTCATTCATTCAGGTAACGCGGAAGGCTGGGGCAAGGTGATTGATGTACCCGTAAAAGAAGACCTGTTTGGCATTGGTTATCAGCCTTTTCAATCATCAGAGCAGGGTGTCCAGAATCAGAAAGGGCCGTGTACTTTCACTAGTGCTGGATTGATGAATCACGGGGATGTCTTTACAACAGACAATGAAGATGGTGACAGTGATTGTGATATGGATAATTGGGTGTGCCCGTGCGCTCCAGGGGAGAAGATCAACACTTGGACTGCTGAAGAAATGGTCCAAGTTACTCTTCAGACAGAGTAATTTTCTTTTGTTTTTCATTTTGCATGAAAGCCCTACGCTCTGCCCAGGGCGTAGTGGTTCATTGTAGGGCCTCATCATGTCTTGAATTTTTAATGGTTATCATCAATAAAGGACGTTTTGCAATCAAACTTGCGTTCACTGTCTTTCTATTTTTATTACTTTCATTTTCAAAACAATAAAAATGGCAATGTTTTTTTGTTTTTTGTGACTTTCTTGAACTCTTTTCTAAAATAAAGCATGAAACATCGTTCGTGCAGAATTGATCTTGCGGATTCCATTAAAAACAATTCTGTTATGGCTCAGTATGACTTTGATAATCCCATTTACCAAGCCGAAGAGGAGAGTGAAGAAGATTGTGAACTCCCCAAAGAATTGGCCAGACTATTGAAACAGGAGGAAAGGGCCATTCAACCGCATCAGGAAGAGTTGGAAGTCATTAACCTTGGTACTGAGGATGCAAAGAAAGAGATCAAGATAGGGGCTGCTTTAGAGGAAAAGGTCAAGAGAGGGCTGATTGAAATGCTGCAAGAATATGTGGATGTATTCGCATGGTCGTATCAAGATATGCCTGGTTTGGATACAGATATTGTGGTGCACAGGCTACCTCTCAGAGAAGATTGTCACGCGGTAAAGCACAAGCTTCGCAGAACTAGTCCTGATATGGCTGTCAAGATCAAAGAGGAGGTTCAGAAACAGTTGGATGCAGGTTTTCTAGCAGTTACAAATTATCCCCCTTGGGTGGCCAACATCGTACCCGTGCTGAAGAAGGATGGTAAAGTCAGGATGTGTGTCGATTACCGAGATTTAAATAGAGCCAGTCCGAAAGATGACTTCCCATTACCTCACATTGATGTATTGGTCGATAACACTGCTCAGTCCTCGGTTTTCTCTTTCATGAATGGATTTTCTGGCTATAATCAGATCAAGATGGCGCCAGAAGACATGGAGAAGACGACATTCATTACACCTTGGGGCACGTTCTGTTATAAGGTAATTCCATTTGGGTTGAAGAACGTCGGTGCTACCTACCAAAGAGCTATGACGACTCTCTTTCATGACATGATGCACAAAGAAATTGAAGTGTACGTGGATGATATGATTGCGAAGTCTCAGACAGAAGAGGAGCACTTGGTAAACTTGCAAAAGTTGTTCGAAAGATTGAGAAAGTTCAAACTGAGGCTGAATCCAAACAAGTGTACATTTGGAGTGAGATTTGGAAAACTGTTAGGTTTCATTGTCAGTGAGAAAGGGATTGAGGTTGATCCAGCGAAAGTAAAAGCTATTCAAGAAATTCCTGAACCAAGAACGGAAAAGCAGGTTCTTGGGTTTTTAGGGAGGCTGAACTACATTGCACGGTTCATATCTCACCTAACAGCTACGTGTGAACCGATATTTAAATTGCTAAGAAAAGATCAAGCAATCAGGTGGAACAATGATTGTCAAAAAGCTTTTGATAAGATAAAAGAATATTTGCAGAAACCTCCAATTCTTATACCTCCAGTTCTTGGGAGGCCCCTGATAATGTACCTTTCAGTAACAGATAATTCGATGGGGTGTGTATTGGGACAGCATGACGAGTCTGGTCGAAAAGAGCATGCAATATACTACCTTAGCAAAAAGTTTCAGACTGTGAAACAAGATATTCGCTGCTCGAGAAAACTTGTTGCGCTTTGGCATGGGCTGCTCGCCGACTAAGACAGTATATGTTGAACCATACTACCTTGTTGATTTCTAAGATGGACCCAGTAAAGTATATCTTTGAAAAGCCGGCTCTTATCGGACGAGTGGCTCGTTGGCAGATGATTTTGACAGAGTATGATATCCAGTACACGTCGCAAAAGGCCATCAAGGGTAGTATTCTGTCTGATTACCTTGCCGAGCAACCAATTGATGACTATCAGCCGATGATGTTTGAATTCCCCGATGAAGATATCATGTACTTAAAGATGAAAGATTGTGAAGAGCCTCTTGTCGAGGAAGGACCGGATCCCGATGACAAGTGGACGCTGATGTTTGATGGGGAGGTAAATGTGAATGGAAATGGTGTTGGGGCAGTACTCATTAATCCTAAAGGTGCACACATACCTTTTTCCGCCAGATTGACTTTTGAAGTAACCAACAACGAAGCTGAGTACGAGGCCTGCATCATGGGGATTGAGGAAGCCATCGATCTAAGGATCAAAACTATGGATATTTATGGAGATTCTGCTCTAGTGATTAACCAAGTCAATGGAGACTGGAATACTCATCAGCCGCATTTGATTCCTTATAGAGATTACACCAGAAGGATCCTGACTTTCTTCAAGACAGTAAAGTTGTAAAATGTACCCCGAGATGAAAATCAAATGGCTGATGCCTTAGCCACATTGTCTTCCATGATTAAAGTCCATTGGCAGAATCATGTGCCACACGTTGCTGTGAATCGACTCGAGAGGCCTGCGTATGTGTTTGCAGCCGAGTCTGTTATTGATGAGACTTAAGTGCACCGTATATTACGGTATTCCTTAGTTACTCTATCTTTCATCAATCCGTCCTTTTGTGTGTGACCCTGTAGGTTTTCGCGACATTGGCAATTATATTAAATCACGCATTTAACATAATAAACAGTGAGCGGTATCTAGCAACACATCATTGCTACCCAAGACACAAAAATATCATGTGATCTGACAAATCCTTTTGTGATAATACTTATGTGTATAATTATCCTTTTGCCCTTATGTCTATATTGAACACAAGGCATAGACCGTGTCATCCTTGTCCAGTTCAATATTGGGCCCATAGACATTTATCCTATTACGCAGGATGGGAAAATTCCATCTAGGTCACTCATGTCCCTTAGCATGCTTCATGGAGTACCCATCAACTGTCTTTATGGTCATCCAGTTATGGAAAATGTTTGATCAGTAATAAGGCACTCGACTCTACATCTAGGATCCATGGTGGTTTCAGGTTGAAGGGTGGTATACATCATTATCACCATGAGAATAACTTATGACACTTTGCATAAAATTCTATATAGTATTCTCATAGCGGGTCAATCTAGTATAAATATTACTCTTAATATTCATACCTATGTTTAAGACTTGAATACTCCTTATCCATGATCCATGAGATGTGATCATCTGTCTATATACATAATAGTCTTAATGCTTTAATGTTATCCCACTTCACAATAAAGCTCGACTATGGATACTTTAAGAATAGTGTCCTTATGTTTAATTTTATCTCATGATTAAGTCACACTTGATACATTAAACAGACTATCTATTCTAGGGACTTTATTAGACAAACATAATAAAGAAAAAGCCTTTTATTATTAATAAATAATTTGATACAAGTACCAAAAGTATTGGCCTCTAGGGCTTACACCAACAATCTCCCACTAGCACTAGAGCCAATCAGGCATACCCCTAATGCCCATAGATCTAGTATGGCCATCATGCTTCTGCTGCGCAAGAGGCTTTATCAGTGGGTCAGCAATATTATCAAGTGTAGGTACTTTGCATATTTTGACATCTCCTCTATCTATTATCTCTCGAATGAGGTGATAACGCCTAAGTATGTGTTTGGATCGTTGGTGAGATCTAGGTTCCTTAGCTTGTGCGATAGCACCATTGTTATCACAATAGAGACCAATGGGATCTACAATGCTAGGAACTATGCCATGTTCACTAATGAAATTTTTTATCCAAACAACTTCCTTTGCTGCACTTGAGGCAGCAATATACTCGGCCTCGGTTGTAGAATCAACAACTATATCTTGCTTTGAACTTTTCCAGCTCACAACGCCACCGTTTAAGCAAAACACATAACCAAATTGCGATTTAAAGTCATCCTTATATGTCTAGAAGCTAGCATCGATGTATCCAATTACAGCCAGCTCTTCTTGACCTCCATATATCAAGAATGAGTCCTTAGTCCTTCTCAAATACTTAAGGATATTCTTGACAGCTACCCAATGAGCATCACCAGGATCAGATTGGTACCTATTCGTTGCACTTAAAGCATACGAGACATCTGGTTGAGTATATAACATGGCATACATGATAGATCCTATTGCAGATGCATATGGAATCTTATTCATGCGATCCCTTTCTTCCTTAGTTGAAGGGGATTGTGTTTTTGATAGACACATGCCATGTTACATATGTATGAATCCTTTCTTGGAATCATGCATATTAAAGCGTCTCAGCACTTTGTCTATGTACGTACTCTGACTTAGGCCAAGCAATTTTTGTGATCTATCTCTATAGATTCTGGTTCCTAATATATAGGCTGCTTCACCTAGGTCCTTCATAGAAAAGCATTTCCCCAACCAAGACTTTACTTGTTGTAGGGTAGGGACATCGTTTCCAATGAGTAATATGTCATCTACATATAATACTAGGAAAACCATCATTCTCCCACTAACCTTCTTGTAGACACATGGCTCATCTTTGTTCTTGATGAATCCATATTGTTTTACTGTTTCATCAAAACGAAGATTCCAGCTTCTGGAAGCTTGCTTCAATCCATAGATTGATCTTTGTAACTTACATATCTTTTGGGCTTCTTCTGGTATGTCAAATCCTTCAGGCTGTGTCATGTACACATCCTCAATAAGATTCCCATTAAGGAAAGCAATTTTGACATCCATCTGCCATATTTCATAATCATGATATGCAGCGATAGCAAGTAAAATCCGAACAAATTTAAGCATTGCAACTGGTGAAAAGGTTTCATCATAGTCAACCCCATGAATTTGTTTATATCCATTTGCAACCAGTCTTGCCTTATAGGTATGTACCTTACCATCCATGTCAGTCTCTTTTTGAAGACCCACTTGCATCCTATAGGGTTAACTCCTACAGGAGGCTCTAACAAGGTCCAAACTTGGTTTGTGTACATGGAATCCATTTCAGATTTCATGGCTTCTAGCCACTTTTCAGGCTCGGGACCATTTATGGCCTCTTGGTAGGTCACATGCTCATCTTGATCCATGATTAATACATCACCTTGGTCAGTTATGAGATATTCATATCTCTCAGGTAGGTGACGTATCCTGCTTGACCTACCATGGTCTTGTTCTACTTGAGCAGGTTGCTCTTCCACAACTACTTGTGTTTCCTGCTCTAATTCCTCCATAGGTGTATAAATGCTTTGTGATTCTTGAATTTCTTCAAGCTCTACTTTCCTCTCACTGATTCCTTTGGAAATAAAATCCTTTTCTAGGAAAACTCCAATTCAAGCGAAACACTTTGCCCTCAGAAGGATTGTAGAAGTAATACCCTCTTGTTTCTTTAGGATACCCCACAAATAAGCATTTGTCAGATTTGGGCTCAAGCTTAGTTGAAATTTGTCGTTTCACATAAACTTCGCAACCCAAAATCTTCATGTAAGACATATGTGGTTTCTTACCACTCCATATCTCATATGGTGTCTTCTCAACCTTTTTGGATGGAACACGGTTAAGTGTGTAAGCTGTTGTCAATAGTGCATGTCCCCAAAAGGAGTTTGGAAGATCGGCGTGACTCATCATGGATCGGACCATGTCTAACAGGGTTTGATTTCTTCTCTCAGATACACCATTCCATTGGGGTGTTCCAGGAGGAGTAAGTTAGGATAGGATCCCACACTCTTTCAGATGGTCATCAAACTCTAGGCTTAAATACTCACCACCTCTATCTGATCGAAGAGTTTTAATATTCTTACCTAGTTGGTTTTGTACTTCATTCTTGAATTCCTTGAACTTTTCAAAGGACTCTGATGTGTGTTTCATTAAATACACATAACCATATCTACTGAAATCATCAGTAAATATGATGAAGTACTGAAAACCTCCTCTGGCTGGTATGTTCAATGGTCCACATACATCAGTATGTATGAGGGCCAAAATATCATTATCTCTTTCACCTTTTCCTGTGAAAGGTGACTTTGTCATCTTTCCAATTAAACAAGACCTGCATGTCTCATATGATTCATAATCAAAAGAGTCTAAGAGTTCATCTTTATGGAGTTTGGATATGCGTTTCTCATTTATGTGGCCTAATCGGCAATGCCAAAGGTAAGTTGGATTTAACTCATTAGGTTTCATCCTTTTAATATTAATGTTATAAATAGGCATTTCAAGATCAAGGACATATAGTCCATTGTTCATTTGTGCAGTAGCATAGAATATATCATTCAAATAAATTAAGCAACAATTGTTCTTTATTATAAGTGAAAAATCAAACTTTTCCAAACAAGAAACGAAAATAATATTCCTACTAATTGCAGGTACATAATAACAGTTCTCTAACTGGATTATTAAACCACTAGGTAAAGTCAATACATAAGTTCCTACGGCTAAAGTAGCAACCTTTGCTCCATTTCCAACTCGTAGGTCAACTTCACCTTTTGCCAAATCTCTACTCCTTTTTAGCCCATGCACATTGGTACAAATGTGAGAACCGCATCCAGTATCTAATACCCATGATGCAGAAGTAGATAAATTAATTTCAATAACAAAAATACCTGAAGTTGAAGTCTCTACTCTATTCTTCTTATCTTTCAGGTACTTTGGGCAGTTTCTCTTCCAGTGTCCAGTCTTACCGCAATGGAAGCAGGTGTCTTCCTTTGCTATGCCTCCAATAGGCTTCAAAGCAGCAACAATGGGTTTGGGTTTGGCAACTTCCTTGCCTTTCCCTTTACCACCCTGCTTGGTGGGTCTTTGTTCTATCTCTTTCCATTTTCGATCATCAGAATGGACTTCCCTTTTGACTTCAGATTCTGCTCAGCAATTCTTAACATGGCTAGCAGTTCAGGAAGAGATTTGTCCATATCATTCATATTGAAATTTAGGACAAATTGACTTAATCTATCTGGCAACGATTGCAAGATCAAATCAGTCGCAAGTTCCTTTCCGAGGGGAAAACCCAACCTCTCAAGTTTTTCCACATACCCAATCATCTTGAGCACATGGGGACCTACAGGGGCTCCCTTAGCTAACTTGCCTTGAAAAAGGGCTTTTGAAACTTTAAACCTTTCATTCCTTGCTTGCTCTTGATAGAGCATCTTCAGGTGTTCGATCATGATAGAAAGCTGTATGTCTTGGAGAAACTTGTTCCTGAAGAGGAACCTCCTAGTTCTGCACCTAAGGCAGAAAGAGATGCTTATAAGAAACATGTCGATGATGCCAAATAAACTATAAGTATCAATAACATATTTAATTAGGCCTTTAATTAAATATGCTACCACTATTTTACTCAAAACAAATGACCCTCACCATTTGATTCGGAAAACCCCTTGGAAGATTTTCTAGTGGGTCGAGATCCACATTTCACTTTGTTCAAAGTCTGCGTAGGCGGATTACACAAAACTAGGTTATTTAGGTAGGAACTCCTTCCAATTGTATCTAATACAACTCTCGAATATTTTAGTTGGGTGAATAACTCCTTATTCCAATCCATCACATGGATCATTTCAAACTCTTGCTTCTAAACATATATAATCTTATTATAATTTGTTTAGTTAAGTTTGACCCATTGTTTTAGCAATTGGATATTACAATTATCCCATCGCATCTTGCTAATATAGAACATGCATCTCTCGTAGGCGAAACCTACATTATCCGATACTAGTCTTGATGAGTACTACTAAAACTTGGAAAGCATAAACTTAATATTTAATTTGAGGGAATTTGCAATTATTCTGATATCACCGACTTATTTATCATATAAGTCGTCTCTCACATGCATCAACATACATTCACATGCATCAACATACATAATGAAACAGTTATGGCCCCTAGCGCAATTGTTCTCCCAGGCCAATGAGGGAACCTAAGCTAACCTAATAACGATCTAAGCTTCTCCAAGCAAGATCTTCAAGGTTGTCCTCCTTTGATATTGAATTCTTCTCTTTCTTCATAACATTACATTACATAAAAGAAACTTGTTTTACATACGAGGGAGTGAGATGAGAAAAGAAGTTACATTAAGAGATTAAAAGAGAGGCACGAACACAAGTCGTATTTTAAAAACCCAAAACAAAATAAAAGAAAACTAAGGTCATAACCGATCACCACAAGATAATAATAATAAACACATTATTATTATTAATTTTAATTAATTAAAACCAAATTAAATTTTTGCGACCGATCACACTACACAGAGTTAGCCGGAGGTCCGCTGACCGATCAGCGGACGGGGGTCAAGGGGGCAGCGCCCTTGGCCAAAAATTTTAATGAACAATTCATTTGAAATCGACGTCGTTTTTCGCATCAACACTTGATACTTTAAAGCGCAACTCTTGCGCAGTCACAACCCTAATCGCATAACTCTTTGACAACACAACCCCTGTGCCTTCATTAACCCTAATGCACCAATTTCAGACCGTCAAACACACCTCGATTGTTAATTCAGTATGATTGATCAATGATCAGTGCATTTTGATGCACGTTCTTCCATGTTTGTACTTAAGCATTTCTTCGGTTTTCTTTGATTATTTTTATGTTTTAATGTGTTTTCATAATTTATTTTATTTTTGCACTTATTTAATTTTCGTATTTAATTTTCAGCATTAGCAGCTTTCGCGAGAAAAATCATATCTTGAGCTAGGAGTATCGGATTGAGACATGCTACCAGTCGATGGTAAGCTAAGAAAAAGATATACAACTTTTGTTCAGAAGTCGAGAGCTGAATCAGATTGTAGCAGGGCAAAAAATTTCGTTGAAGCTGCTACATTATTTTTATATTTTGTTTGGGTTAGTTGTATTGGGCCAGTTTTTGTAATTTTTGGGTTGGATCCTATAAGGGCCCGAATTTACCTTTTATTATATTAGGTCTTTTACTACTATAGAAAGGCTAATTCTGAATTTTGGATGAGACATTATTGCTTAGAAGATTTCATGGAGAGCTAATTCCCAAAGAGCTGATCTGTTGTATTCGAATTCCACTTTGAGGTTTTTAATAATTTCACTTTAATTTCGATTTCTTTTCAATTCTTCCTATAAACTCGTTTGCTTAATTCGATTACGTTCGTTTGCTTAATTCGATTGTTTCTTATAGGATAGAGTTAATTAAATTTGATTGTTTGTATGATCCTTAACTATAATCACGTTAGCGTAGCTTTTTCGTTATCGTGTTTGATTAAGTCGCGTTTGCTTAATTCACGTCTGCTTAAATCCGTTTGCTTAATTCGGAAATTAGGAACATACATCATATAATACCAATTTGCGTTTGTCAGTGGGTATTGTAATCGAATGGGATTGAATCCGCTAGGGAATTGAAATTATAAGAATCGATGATAAGTCAGAAAATGATACAATAGATTAGCTTATTTATCAATTTTGATTTTACCTTTAATAATCATCGATTTAAGTTTTGAACCTTAAAACCCCCCTTATTTTCATTCGTTTGGTTATAACATTTAAGAGTCCTTGTGATACGATATTCGAGTGTCGCTTCCGTTTTACTACACTTTTAAACTCGTTTTTGACCCATGTGCGACAACGGATCAATCAACACGTCATTGCTTCACCATACTAATGTCGAATCAAGAAGCAAACAACCATTGATCGCTAAAAGGAAAACAACCATTAAGTGTTTGAATGAACGAAACAGAAACAGTATATCATATATACCATATTTTGCATCATGATTACTTATATCATATATATAACTTGATCGATCTCAATTGCATAACCTATAGACAATCGATGTATCGTTGCTTCACCATACTAATGTCGGATTCCGAAGCATAGTCAACATAAATCATCCAAATCATACACACATGATGCCAAATTTAATTACTCGTTTATTCTTTGATTCATTCTGTCTTTTAATCGTATTAATACAGAAAATACAGAAAATAAACAGCTATCAGATTGATGGTTTCGTAAGTGGCTCTGATACCACTGAAGGAGAAGAGCAATCCAAAACGCAGCGGAATTTAAAATTTCTCCTTTAATGATCCTTATGAATGGGCATGATCAGTGATAGAATCGTTACCTCTTGTGGCGATTGTAACCTTTGATGCATATCTACGGAGCGATCACGAACGTTGAACGATGACAACGCCTATACTTAGTCCACACGAACAGATTCCTTTAATCTCAGTTCTAGCTGCTACGAATGAAGGCTTTGAGTGAGAGAAAGAGAGAAACAAAATTGCAACTCCACAAATGCTTCTACACAAGGGTTCTATTTATAGAATCACTTGTATGGGCTGCAAGCTAAAAAACTCACTCAAGTGTATGTGGCCCATATCTTATAATATGCCAAAATCACTTAAGCGCATGGTACCCTACCATATTTCGTATTCTACTTAAATACATCGTACCTTACGAGGTTCTACAATTCACTTAAGTGCACCGTACATTACGGTATTCCTTAGTTACTCTATCTCTCATCAATCCGTCCTTTTGTGTGTGACCTTGTAGGTTTTCGCGGCATTGGCAATTATATTAAATCACACATTTAACATAATAAACAGTGAGCGGTATCTAGCAACACATCACTGCTACCCAAGACACAAAAATGTCATGTGATCTGACAAATCCTTTTGTGATAATACTTATGTGTATAATTATCCTTTTGCCCTTATATCTATATTGAACACTAGGCATAGACCATGTCATCCTTGTCCAGTTCAATATTGGGCCCATAGACATTTATCTTGTTATGCAGGATGGGAAAATTCCATCTAGGTCACTCATGTCCCTTAGCATGCTTTGTGGAGTACCCATCAGTTGTCTTTATGGTCATCCAATTACGGACAATGTTTGATCAGCAATAAGGCACTCGACTCTACATCTAGGATCCATAGTGGTTTCAGGTCGAAGGGTGGTATACACCATTATCACCATGAGAATAACTTATGACACTTTCCATAACATTCTATATAGTATTCTCATAGCGGGTCAATCCAATATAAATATTACTCTTAATATTCATACCTATGTTTAAGACTTGATAACTTCTTATCCATGATCCATGAGATGTGATCATCAGTCTATATACATAATAGTCTTAATGCTTTAATGTTATCCCACTTCACAATAAATCTCGACTATGGATACTTTAAGAATAGTGTCCTTATGTTTAATTTTATCTCATGATTAAGTCACACTTGATACATTTAAACGGACTATCTATTCTAGGGACTTTATTAGACAAATATAATAAAGAAAAAGCCTTTTATTATTAATAAATAATTCGATACAAGTACCAAAAGTATTGGCCTCTAGGGCTTACACCAACAGTACCCTAGCATCTAATTCCCTCCACCATTGGGCATACTCTTTGAAGGACTCTTCAGACCTTTGAGTCAGATTTTGCAACTGCGTGCGATTAGGTGCCATATCAGTGTTTTACTGATAGCGCTTGAGGAATGCCTCAGCCATTTCTCTCCATGTGTGAATATGGGTTCCCTCGAGTTTCATATACCAATCCAAAGATGCCCCACTGAGGGAATCTTGGAAAAAAGCATTAATAGTTGATCATCACTGGAATAAGCAGGCATCTTTCGGCAATATGCCCTAATGTGAGTCATAGGGTTGCTATTTCCCTTATATTTTTCAAAGTCTGGAACTTTGAACTTGGTTGGAATGATGACCCCAAGCACTAGGCACATTTCTGCCGCGTCAAGGCCCAAAACATCGGTGTTCCCCATTGCCTTGAGCTTTTCCTCTATAGCCTTTACCATCCTCTCCACCTCGTTGGTTGCTGAACCGAAAGCGTCATACTGAGAAGTAACCCTTCGGCTGAAGAATGCATCATGTTGGTCGTCTATTTCAAAAACATGAGGACGAGGATTTTCGTTCGGAACACCGTCGGGTGCACTAATGTTAATTGGAGTATCAAATTGAGGAACTGGAGTCGGAGTCTCGACCACTGGAAGGGTAGGAGGATTGGTAGTACTAGCATGTTGGTTCATTTCTTCTTGCATTTTTGCCCTAATTTCTTGGCCTCTTGTGACTGCTTGATTAGTCTCCATCAACTGCCACATTTGGGACCGCACCTGGGATACTTCCTCCTGAAGGGCAACTTGGTTTTCTTGAAGTTGCTCCATGACATCTAGTCGATGTCCTCATGTATCGTACCGAAAAGTCGACTTTGGAGAATGGTTATGGTCAGGAAAAAACGGGTGGATGGATGAGTTTTTATGTTTTTATGTTTTGAAAGATGCAAATGATGCATGCATGTTTTTTTATGTTAAAGAAGAGCTCTTTTAGTTATTCGTGTTTATTCATTGCAAAAACTACTTGACGATTTATGTTCATAATAATAAATAAAGGAAAACACAATAGAGAAATCACAAAGCTTTCATTCATCCTTTGAAGGGAAAATAAATTGTAATACATAGAAGTTGCAAAATACAAGTAATGGAAACAAATAAACCAACTAGATATCCACCCTAAAAGTGACCCTTGAGACTTGCAGGGAGCCTTAATGCCGGTAATGAGTTCGGCCATTGTCTTCTTGCAGAATTTGACGAAGTGATAGACCTCTCCGGAAGTATTATCTGGGCACATGATCAGATCCTCCTCCTTCAACTTGTCGGGAAAGTCTTGAAGGGCATAGTTAGTTAATACTGCCATGTTGGCATATTTGTCCCTCCATTCTTTGTAAAGAACTTGGAGATTATGGATGATTTCATCCCTTTGAGCAATGGCAGCTTCGGATCCCTAGCAACGCTCTTCCTAATGTCTATAATTGTTTTGCAACTCTATATAGGCTTGGTCATAGATCCCCCTCTTCAAGTTCTTGATTTGCTCGTAAGCTTGTCCAAGGTTGAACTGCTCATGCAAGAAGCTTAGGTGAATCTTTTCTCTCTCTAGTTGTTCCTTGGCTAGAAGGTTCTTATACTCCTTTAGAGTGGTCCTTAGTTCGAGAATCTGAGCCTCATAATCTTCCCTCCCTTCTTTCTTCATGGCATTATACCTCTCGACAATATTCTCAAGGTCCTTGATGATTCGAGACGCTCGATCCAACTCGTTGTTGCGGAAGTCTAGCTCAGAATTAGCTCCTTGTAGAGCTCCACCAACTCAAACTCTTTGTCCCTCGGCTAATCGGAGCCTCTTCTTGCTATCTTCAATTTTTTCACAAACTTGCTTACCCTTGTCCTCCAAGACGTGGTTACGTTCCTTGGCACGATTGAGTTGGACTCGTAATTGAGTGTTTTCCAACTCAAGCTCTTTGATTTGGCTGGTAAGCTTATCCATTTACTCTTGTAGGATAGGTTCGGGTTCGGGCATCAACGGGAATGAAGAAGGGTCAAACAGAAACGACATCTTAATAACCTTAGCCCTCTCTTTTACCCACACATAGTAAGGTTTCTTGGCTAGGTTGTTTTTCTTACCCCATTCTTGGTCAATACAGATTATGCTTGTCCAAGATTTTCGCACTCTTTTCACATTTGAATCAAGCGGATCCACGATATTGATGACGAATGGAATGAAATCTCTTTCCTCGGGAGGACTCGTCATGGCGTACCCTAGTTGTCTCTTGAGTATAGCCCGGTTGTAGTTGATGCAACCTTGCGTTCCTATTAAGGGTACGTTAGAGAACTCTCCACATCTTGCGATAACATTTTTTTGTATCCCATTCCCTCTTGTACCATAGAATTGAGTTGGCGGAGAGATATGCGAACCTTTGCGGCCATGTTTGTTTTTTTCCAGAAATAGGTCCACTTTGAGGCATGCGAGCACTCATCCATAGATGTAACATAGGAGTGCAATAGAGGAAAGTACCTCCCTTCTTCTCATGCCTTGTATGAAAGGTATGGTAGAAGTCGGCAAGTGAAAAAGGCACCGGATTCTTTGTTAGAAAGACTTTAACTGCTAAATGATCCACGAACTTGTCCACATTTGGGAAGAGGACAATTCCATGAATCAAAAGTTCCAAGGTTGCACTACAGAAGTCGGGTCTTCCTTTTTTAATCATTTCCGAAGCATGGGCTTCGAGGAACTTTTGGGTTAAACCTTTGATGGATCCTTTAACGCCCCAATTGTCCACTAGCTTGTTGGTGTTGATACCCAAGGCGAGTGAGAGCTCGGTCAAACATAAGCCTTCTTCCAACTTTGGGAAGGGGTTGTATTCTTTGATTGATCGATTGAGGAGTCTCTCGAGGTCTTCCAAGGTTGGAGATATTTGGAAGTCGGGGAAAGTTAAGCATCTTAAAGGGATGTCATGATATTGGGACATTGTATTGATAACACCATAGTCAACCCTCTCGGTTAGAAGATCTACGATGTTCCCAAATTGGCTCTAAACTTGTTTTCTTTGAGAGCTACGACCTTTGAGCAGAGGACCTTTGATGAACTGATGTCGGGACTTATGAAGCGGAAAGTAAAGGTGCTTTTCCTTGTTGAAGTATCCATGATTGTGTCGGAAAATAGTCTTGTAATTCTGCGTTCGAACAAACGAAAATTTTAAGAGCTTTGCTTATTATTTTGATGATGAATGAATGTATGAATGAATGATTGGTTTATTATTTCCACAGGATTTTAGGCACGGGTTCATGGTTTTGGACCATCGTGACGAAGCATGAAGTTAATAATGACTGCTTAGTAAACCAAGGTTCTCGCTTTGTGTGATCTAAGGCTTTTGAAAAATTGGGTGTAAGACACAACCCTTAGAGTCATGGACTTCCTTGACTATCAACCGCTTATGTCAATTTAATTGCCAAGCGACTGCTCCATCAAAGTCATCTACTCTAAGTGAGATCTTCGTATCGATCCTTACGAGGAAGGAACCTCGGTGGCCTATACTAAGCGACCTTCGGTCCAGGCTAGCCATAGTTTAAATGTTATAAAAGGGGTCTTAGGGTCATTGACTCTAGTAAAAGAAAAGATGTTTACACTGAAAGCACGACGATCATCAATCCCCTTAAGAGAATCTACCACTAAGTGAGGTTCTCGTACGACCCTAACGAGGAAGGCACCTCACGGACCAATACTACTCAACCTCTCTTATCTCAAGCAAAACTCTCAGACTCAGGTAGGAAGTCTTCACACAAGGTTTTTTCTTTGCAATCATTATTGCTTCCAAAAATTCTTCGACACATAGCCAAAGTTTTGGACCAACAGGCAAACAAAGAAAATACGTACAGGTTAGCAACAAAAGAAATATATACAGAAAAAATTGATAATAGATAAATATCCATGTACGTAAAATATAAACAACCCAAACTAGGCTAGACTTTCTTAGGGAATTTCGGTGCTCCCCAGCAGAGTCACCAGCTGTCGCTACTGGGATTTAACGATAACGAAACCGGGACTAAAGAGATGCCAAAGAGAGGCATTATCAAAAGAGTCGTCATCGAATTTTATTTAGTTTACCTCTATCGGAGAGGAAAGGGGAAATAGTCGATAAAACCGGAAAAAAGATGCGCACAGGAAGCGCTAAAAGAGAATAAGGAATCGGTCTCGCAACCGAGATTTGGGTTCGGAAGTCGGTTACGCAAGAGGAAGGTATTAACATCGCTCACGTCCATGGCACTCCATGGGAACCATTTAGGTTATTTTACATACATGGGGATTTATCTATCATTGTTTTATTTTCAAAAGAATATGTGTGAAAAAGGGGGTGTTTTTTTTATTATAGTGTTCACCAAGGATTAGGGCCCTTGTGCCTATGTATCACTCATTCGGGGATGAGGAATCAGAGCTCCGTAGTTCAGAGTAGAAAATATTTGTATGTTGGATGATTTTACCTATGAGAAAAGAGTTTTCGGGATGATGCCCTAAGGCACAAAAATGAGTTTGATGAGTTTTATTATTTTTACCTTGAATAACAGTTTTATGAAATGAATGTTTGTGATTATATTGCACTAAAGTCTATGGGCGGAGACGATTACTCTAAACAACAAGCCAAGCGTCTTGCATCTAAAATAATCAGAGTCAGGGTAGGAATGCTCCATTCTTACTCATTCTCCACCACTTAAGGCTTGTGGCGCACAATAATAATCGTAATTTTATTGTATTTTGAATTTGATTATGAAAATGCCATTTGACGTTGAATCAAGGGTTTGGTTTATTTGATTATGAAATTTGGCTTATGCAACATGAATGCAAATTAACCAACAAGAAAATAAAGGAGTCTCATTGTAAGGTAGCCTTGAGAAATCCTTGTGTGTGCCAAAAGTGACCTATGCTAAACAAAGGATGATGGTCTTACAAACATGTCCCCCTAAGGTGGTGCCATGATGTTATTCTTACAACATGCTTGTAAGTTACGAATAAAATTCAACATTTACAAAGTATCATAAAGATAAGGAAAATGCCTCCAAGCAAGGGTTCTAAAATGAGATCCTCTAAGTCCAAGTTGATTAAGAGTGGAATGAATATTTTTGGTTTTATCATTTTATCATGTTTTTGTTATTTTTAATGTATGATGACAATAAAATAAATAACAAGTAAATAAACATGCATGATGAATTTGTACAATGATGATGGTAATGAGTACATGAATGTAAATTACAAGGTAATGACATAAAAATAAATTACAAGATAAAGAATGACAATATCACAATAATGGTTAGTGAGTGTAAATGACACAAAATAAACCACAACTTAATGGTAACAAAATCACAATAATAATGGTTAATAATAAATAAAGTTAGTGGAGTATAATTAATGGTTAGCAATATGTACAAAATGAACATTTTTTAGGACTATATTTCATAGGTAAAAAAGACTCAAAATATGACACATTAAGGGATAGCTTATCATTGATACAAAGTATTAAAGATGATTAAAAAATCAATTAACAATAGATTTGTAACAAAAAAAATTATGCAACCCTAAGTCCATTTATCAATATTTAAAAAAATTATGATTTATTCTCTTCCTTTTATTTTTACTCCTCTTTTATTTGGAAAGATAGTAAATAAATTATCATAATGTAAATGATATAGTTAGATAGCAATAAACATAAACATAAAGTACTTGAAATAAAATGAACAATAAAATAAATTACAAGGAAGTAAAGTGCAATAATGTAAATGTTGGGAGTTAGTAGATAATGAACATAAACATACAGTAAATAAAATAAAATGAACAATAAATAAATTGCAAGGAATTAAAGTGCAATAATATAAATGTTAGGAGTTAGTAGTTAGTAGAATAACAATAAGCAAATGGAATAGCAAGTTAATGTAGAGAATATGGTTTCATATATGCATCAAATGACTCAAATATGGTTGAAATAGAGGCAATCTATTAATGCCTCAAAGTATCATGAATGATCTATTGATCAACCATTAATATGCTTGAAACATTGAAGATTTAATCAACTCTAAACAACCATGGCCATGATCTAATACACCTCGTCAAACAAACAAATGCAACAACAAGTCCACAATAAAAGAAAATGATAACAAACACAAAGCAAGACTAAAGAAGGTGAACAAAAAGGTAGTAAGAGCAAGAAATCTAAAAAAAAAGTGTGTAAACCAAAGTTTACCATTTTTTGAAAGCTTTAATCTAAACCCTCTCAAAAGATCAACCCAGAACAAACAACCATTTTTCAACACAAAACAGAACCAAAAAGTTAACAAAGTTTAAGCTAAAATCATTACCCAAAAATGTGAAAACAAAAGCTAGGTTGAAATGGTGTTGAGCTTGAATGTGAAGCAAGGGGTTTGGGATAAAATTATTTATGGAGGAAGTTTAGTGAAGGAGATGAGTTGTGAGTGTTAGAGAGTGGGAAGTTCTTTTTTGGAAAAAATGTGAAGTGGAAAAAAAGTTGGTGGGGGTGACTTTTGGGAGAGAAAGAGTTTTTTATTTTGACCTAGCTTTAGATATGAGAGTGAATGATGTTTGAACATCACTTTTTAGGGCTAGAAAGCATGAAAAATGATGGGAAATAGTACCCCTATTTATAGGGAAGGAAAGTGGGTAAGGGGGTGAAATAAAAGTTGCTCTGTGTAAAAAACAGAGTTACTGCTGCTGTCTTCGCAGGTGTAATCGATTGTCATGATTGGGGTAATCGATTATACACACCAAAATGGGAGCCTGATTTTTTGCCAGGTAATCGATTACCATGATAAGGATAATCGATTACACAGTCCAAAAATTGAATTTTTCCTGTTTTGTTGGTGTTTTCTCGGGTATGAACACCATGTCTTGAGCCCGTGGAACATGCCTTTGGTTATAGATGTTAATGCAATTATGGTGATGGAACGATGAATGTATGTAGGGGTAATAGGGACATGGATCATATGAAAGTTATAGGGGGTAAGGTGATGGATCAAATGAAATTTGTATGGGGGGAGGGTGAATTTTGGGATATGACACCATGTAATGTGATCATTCCATTTTACAAGACAAATCATGTTCGTTTCATTCCAAATTCGAGCATACATGTACAAAGAAAACCAATTTAAAAACCATTTCCAATCCAATTTCAATCGATTTTAAACCACTATAATCCATTACATTAGTCATTACATGAAAAAATACAAATTTTAACAACTTTGACCAAGTGTTGACTTTGGTCAATAGTTGACTTTTTGGTCAACTTTGACCAAAGTCAACTCATGATTTTTTGACCACCTAAGACCTAATCTAAACCACTTTGCCTTGATTCATCATCCAAAAGTCATGTTTGATGTGCTTTTGCCTTGTTTCTTCATTTCCAAGTAACTTGGCCCATTTTTAAAGTCATGTACACCATGCCATGACTTGGACTTTGTTGAACTTCCAACCATAACTTCACATTGCTAAAGTGGTCATGCATTCACCACAATCAAGTATCATAAGCACATGGTCAAGAATTTCACACATGAGAATAATTTTACAAAATAATGCACATGGATTTGGTCTTGAACTCACCATGACAAACTTTGCCCTAACATCCTATCATCATGATCCTGCAATAGCCAGAACCAAGCCTACAAAACCAATTGGCACACTGTCAAACAGAAATAGGACAATGATGCATCACATAATACTCCATCATCTAACGAGCATGAGCTATTAGTTAATTGGAGAAGGTATAGTTGATATCTGCCCAAGTCAGAATGAAATTCTCTTGCAATACACCACGAACTTGCCATAAAACATGCCAACAAACATCATGAACCTGAAGCAAACAAAGTTGTGAAAAACTACCTACATCAGGTCTCACCAGCCATGAAAAATAATGCATACTTGCAGGTAAACTTGTTGAATCCAGACCTAACCAAATGGGAACTTTCATCCAACATTGCCAAGCCACAACACCATCCAGCGTCAATACAACATGTTAATCAAAGCAGGTGGCAAATAGTTCATGACACACTGTAAGCATCATAGTGCAAAATATCTAGCATCCTGCATAGACAAATTCAAAACTATCAAGGCAATACCAAATCTGCAATGCATCATAATGCACACCATGCAATTGCAGTACAACATGACCAAAAAACCTGCACCAAAAACCTACAAATCTTGCTTAAGGCCAGATCAGGAAATAACTTGCAACATAAGCATACCACTGCAGACCATAATCAACACAAAAACACTACTGTAAAACCCTGCAATAAGTCAGCAACCACATCAATAAACCTGCAGCAACTGCAGCAATAACAATGCCTTAACCAAGCCTGAAAAGTCAAACATGTCAAAGCATCATACACTAGTTTTCATTCATAATTCACAAGCCCCTACAATCCAATACAGTCCAAAAGAAATCAAAATAAGTAAGTGCAAATACACGTCAGTCTGCCCAGTAATAAACCAGGACCATTGCATGGATCAGTGCAAAACAGAACCATTCTGCAAAAATGTGAAACTTCCATCAAGCCATGGCAGCACTAGGTTTCATAAACCATCACAGTGGACTTGCCATGTTTGTGACTTACATGAATTTTCTTGCATTGCATTAAATAAAAATATTACATCATAAGGTGGCCAATGAACCAACAGTTCATTATCTAACTAGCCTGGTTGATGTGAACAGCATAACAATATAACATTGCCTAAATCCAATTCACTAAACAAATTGACATCAAAAGGAGTGGACATGTTCAGCAGGCCACCACTCAGATTCAATACCAATTCCATTTAAAAAAACAACTTGCCACAACCAGTCACTAATAGAATCAACCTAAGCCTAACCAACAAACCAATTTGAATGCAATTAACTAACTGCTAACTCAGTGAGTTAACAGTTTGAACTCAATGAGTTCATCCTAACTAATTCCCAAGCTACTTCCAAGCCTAATTGCAACTAACTCCAAACCTATGCCAATCCAAACTTATTGCCTACTTAATCTTCATTTCTTTCATCATTTCAATATTCTGAGCATCATCACTCTCAATTCCAAAGTTGTTGAGGCTCATCATTAGAGCTTCAACATTGCTTGTGCTAAGATCCTCTCACTCGATACCAAAGTATCCGATTCACTCATTTTGGAATCCAAAAGAGAAGAAAAATCAAAGGGAAGGAGAAGAAGTGGCAACAAACCAAAAAGAAAGGATTAGAAGTCATTACCAGATTTTGTCGTCCCCTCAATTGAAATCGCCGGCCACGGTGAGTTCTTTTCCTCATTGTTTTTCTTCAATTTTAGTGCTTAGATTGTAGAGTTTGAGGAGAAGACCCAAAGCCCCAATCCCAGGGGCTTTGAACTGGTATATCTAGGATTTAATTTAGGTTTGATTTGTTAGGGTTCTTGGATAGAATGAAGTCGGTTAGGGATTTAGGGATCCAATTATGTGAAATCGACCACGGATTCGGATAGAGCACGAATGGGGGAGTATTTTGATAGCTCCAATTTAGGTTTTGGTGGCCATCGCCACCAGGAGTGACGACCGGCATAGTGGCCCACGGCGAGACTCCATTTCAGTTGAACTGAGATTGGCCAAGTAGAGAACCCGCGTTTGGTGCATTTCAAAAATGCTGACTTTGGCCAGGTCAACATTTTTCTTTGGGTTTGGCTTATGAATGGGCTTAATCCACTCAAGCCCATTGGAGATTCGGGTCTCACACTCTGTTTCCATTTCTCACCCCCTTGTACAGGGGTTTGAATTGCGGACCTTAGTCCTTTGGCCCATCACTTTTTTGTTCATATGCAAAAAAAGATTATGATGGGCTTAAGGCAATACTACTATAGACGCCTCCAATTCAGGGTCATACCCCCTTGGCCCATTTCCTTTTTATTGCATTTTTTAATTTTATTTCTTTCAATATTTTGTTTTTGCCATTTTTTTTTGTTTTTATAGATTAAATTTAGGTTTAATTAGATTTAGATTGTAATTAGAATTTTAGAGATTAAATAGTTGTCAGTATAATTTTTAATTAGAATTTTAATATAGTTTAATTAGATTAGAAATTAGAAGATGATTAGATTTTTAGTTAATTTTAGAATTTAGTTAATAGTTTAACATTAGGTTTATTTTAGAATTTAGGACTTAATCAACTTGTAGTTCCTAATTAGACTTTAATGGAAATTAAATTTGTGTTCACAATTGAATATTTTTGTGAATTGACCATGTTACCCCTTAGGGGTTATTTTGTCATCTTGCCCATATAATTGCATGTTCCCTTAGAATTTTTAACATAGAATTTTTAATCAAAACATGACTAACTATAACATGATCCCTTAGTTGAGTTTGATCAATTCTAACCATTAGACTAGGTTCTAACCTAGTTTTCAAATTAAATCTTAACCCACGATTCAAATTGATCAAAAGTAATTTTGATCAGTTAAATCCTTTGACCTTGTATAATCCCACGGTCTAATTGGAGTGACCAAAAGACCCTTGGTCACTTCACAAGACTATTCATGTAAGTTGTGGAGCTCGAAGCCTCAAGTCAGATTTTCAATCAAGGCAATCTCAGTCACACCAAGCAGCGGATCATACAAGATAAATCAAAGGTCAACACTTGGTAAATATGATTCAAATTGTACAATACAAGCCTTAAGTAATAAGGAATGATGAGACGAAGTTTCTCCTATCCTTGTCTAGAGTGACCCTGTGTACGGGGCGTAGGCCCTAGCTATCCAGAGCATTTGCCCTTATTCATATACTTTAGTGCAATATGAATCGAATAAACTACAAAGTCTTCTTCACACAAAATAACATCACCTCAAGGAGTAACAAAGAAGACTCTTCTCCAACAACTTATCAATTAGGAGAAGCATCATGCTCCATGAACCTTAAGCAGTAAGAAATGATGAGACATAGTTTCTCCTATCATTGTCTAGAGTGACTTTGCATACGGGGCCTAGGCCCTAGCTATTCAAAGCATTCTCCCTTATTCTTAGACTTTAGTGTGATTCTCGTCAATCAACTGTCAAGTTTGTCTCTCTCTCTCTCTCTTCATCATTACAACAAACAACAACAAAGACTCTTCTCCGATAACTTGAAAGTTAATATGAGAATTGCATGCCACGAGCCTTAAGTAGTAAAGAAGGAATGAGACTGGAGCTTTCTTACACTCATTCTGGATATCTTTGGGTGTGAGATATTTGGCCCGTTGCTTATCGTATTAAATTTTACTCATAGACTTTAGTGTGGTTCTTATCCAATAACTATCAAGTCTATTCCACTCTTTCCATCAATCTATCATATCCTTTTGCCTCCTTAATCATCTCACTTTCAGCCCTAGTGGGTCGAACTATGAAAGCTCTGACTTTCTCATTACACAATGAGAATATGTAGGCAGGAGAACCCAAATTCTTTGCAAGCTACCCTATTTATCAATTCATCATCCTTCATTCATTCAATAAATACCATCTTTTTGAGATCAAATACTTTTTTTCCTTGGTTTCCATGTTCATCGTTTTAGGACGCCTAATGAATAGTTTACCTTGTGAAACAAGAGTTGTTTGGGTTGTACCCAGATGTTTAATTCCTTTATTTTTTGTTATTCCAATACAGTGATATCATGCCTCGGGCCCCTGATTTGTTGGTCTACCTTTACTCTTCAGTTCAGAGTTTATTCCTTTATGGATCCAAGATACATTATTCTGCTTTGATTTCAAATAGTTTGTTCCCTAGCAAGTGATATATTTTTCCTTGTGCCAATCAATACTTCCTTTTGGGTTCCATATTCACCCTTTTAGGACAACCTAATCAATGTCCACCTTTGTATCAAGAGTTGTTTGGCTTATTTCCATACATTTAATTCTCTTTGTTTCCAGTCATTCCACGTCAGTGATACCATGCCTCGGGCCCCTCACTTGTTGGTCTGTCTGTTTACTCTTTGATTCAAAGCCAATTTGCCTTTCTGGACTTCCCATGTTACCATTATGTTGGTACAAGTTATATTATCATCACTCCAATCATACCCTTTAGTTGTTTTTCTTATCAGTCATTGTTGCTTAGACAAACACCTTTTTTGTTCTCTTTCCTTTGTTCTCATAGTTCCACTGACTACGATTGCTCTGACTTTCTCATTTCACAATGAGAATACGTAGGCACGAGGATACGAATCCTTGGAGAGCATACTTCTAATTATTCCTCCTCCCGCCTTAGGGCACCATCCATACCTTTCATGATCTAGTTTCTACCTTCGATCATAAACCATTCACCCCAGCGACATATTATCTTTGAAATCAGATACACTTTCTTTGGATACCCATACATACCCTTTTAGGACGCCTAGTGAAAAGTCCGCATTTGTGCCTAGAATTGTTTGGCTTGTACCCAAACATTTAATTCCTTATTTTTTGGCCCAACCATACAGCGATACCATGTCTTAGACCCCTCGCTTGTGGTTCATGCCACCTTTCCCTCTTGGTACAAATTTCATTTGTCCTATGGATTCCAATATACATTTACCTTTAGCTTCAAATTATACCTTTTCAGTCACTTGTTACCTAATATTCGATTATGTGACTTCGATCACTTCATTTCGTTCATCTCCATGATTCATTCATATTCTACCTTCATTCACTCCATGTGATATACCCTTATTTTTGAGCCAAATATAATATACATTTGTGCTCCATCTTGTACCTCTTTGTGAACCAAGAGTATATTTGTTTGTCTTGTCAGACCTTGTAGCTTAGACAAACATCTCCTTACTTACCTTGCAGTTGTATTCAGGCAACCCTTCTTTTCGGTTATTCTAATACAGTGATACCATACCTCGGGCCCCTCACTTGTTGGTTCATACCAGTTTTACTCTTGTGTTCACACTTTCACCCCTAGTTGGAGTTCAAAACACAATCCTTTGGTTCAGACCATACTTTGATCATAATTACTTTCATCTCCCACCACTAGTTCCTCGAACTACGGAGCTTTGAATTCCTTATTGCACTATGAGGATACGTAGGCATGAGGGCCTCAATCCTCAACAAGCACTTTATCTATTTCCTTCCTTTTTCTTTCGTCCTTTTGCGAGTAATCTTTAGATATAACACCTATTCAAGCGAGAACAATCAAAATGGTTCCCATGGAGTACCATGGATATTAGAGGTAATAATACCTTCCCCTTGCATAACCGACTTCCTTACCCATCATATCTCTTTCCCCAGGGTTTAATCGATGTTTTCCCTTTCCTTCGAGAATAAATAAAGTTCGATGGCGACTTTGTTGTATGTTCAAGCATTCGATGCGTTCGGGCATATTTCCGCTAGCTTCAATGATGTGTAGAGGAGAAGAAGTATGTTTGCTGATTTTTTTTCTTCTCTCCCTTGCAAATTTTGTTGGGCCTTGCCTTTGAGCCCATTGTTTTTGTCCTCACACCCTTGTTTTTCTTAGGTTACCCTTTGCTGAGCCCAATAACAATACCTTGTGTTTGGGCCTTATCTGTTAGGCCCAAAGCCTTTGTTTCTAGACTGCACACCCCCTGGTTCATACACCCCTGCAGATTTAATTGATTTTATTTTATTTCTTGTTTTTATCATTCTTTTGTAAAATTTTGATATGCATTTAATTCATGAACATGCACATTTTAATTCATGTAAGTTTATAGTAAATTCATGTATCATGGTTAATTAGAATATTTTCTCTTGTAAAATTTAATTGATATAATTGTAGGAGTTTCTTTATTTCTTCATTAATTTCATGTCAATGCCATGTTAATTCCTTAAAAAAATGCACATTAAAAATAGTTAGTTTAATTAAGATAGATTTTTACTTTAGATTTTAATTGAATTTAGTTTAGAGTTTTCCTCTTTAATTCTTCAATTAGAACTCATTAGATTTTAAATCATTTACTCTTTATTGCATGTTTGAATGATTTACTTTGTTGTCTTGAATGATTCATATATGTATGGTTTAATTTTGTATAGTGTATGATTATCATAAATTTGGCAAAAATGTACCCCACTCCCATGAACATGGAATACTTTTATCGTTTTTCATTTTATCGCTTTCCTCACTAGCCTATTAACTTAGAAAATAATCAAAAGCAGATTAAAAAGAACCTTTTTTTCAAAAAGAACAAAAATTAAACTTGATCCAACATCAAGTATTTTTCCAAATCAAACTTAGTTGAATGCAACATGAGTGCTTGATCTAATGTCAAGTATCTCTTCCATTTAATTCACACATTTTATTTTATTCAATTACAAACACTTGATTCAATGTCAAGTCATTTTTAAAACATTTTTGCAATAAACCGGATGAAAAATGATGGGGAGTATGTACTTGTACACACTATTTCTCAAGTACTTGGGTTGTCGGTCGTGCTTAGCTTGTGGTCTGACACTTGTCTTCCATTCAAAAACATTTAATAATAAATAAGCTTAATTCGGTCCTCTTAAGGCGAAAAAGAATTGGTCAGTATAGAATTTTCCTTTCTCAAGTACTTGGGTTGTCGGCCGTGCTTAGCTTGTGGCCTATGGCTTTTGAAGTCGAGGGTGACCTCAATTAGAGTAGATCCTCTTGAGGGTGTCATTGGCCCGTAAGTTATTTTGAAACGATAACGATATTCTCATCTAAGGATCTATGACTCTAAGAACCTTCATAAAGCTTTAGAACCCACCTGTGAGGGAATATGGGTTTTGTTGCATAAAACTTAAAACTCAACCTACCTTGAGAATCATATGCAGATTGTCCAGAATATGCTGAATCTCTGAACCTAAAATATGAATAACATTACATTGCATGTATTTGCATTTGGGCCTTATTCTCAATGCAACAAGCATTTTAAAGGTGGGTTCAAATATAAGAAAGACACTTCTTCTCAAGTTCAAGCTACCCAAGATAGATAGACTAATAGCCTTGAGTGGAAAAATAACGCCATGCAAGAAGAACAACTTCACAGGAAGATACAAGCATATACTGAAGTTGTTGACCATAAGTGTAAATGCGGGAGCCTTAGTTATTTTAGCTCAATATTATGACCCTCTTCTCTGTTGCTTTACTTTCCGAGACTTCCAGCTAGCTCCGACCAGAGTTTGAGAGAATTTTGGGTTAGTATCTGAAGGATCATGCTCTGCTCACAGGCTTAGGCAAAGAATTGATACCATAAATGGCAGCAAAAGCATTGCACCTTACTGTCAAAGAAGTAGCACCTGGTTAGGGACCCAGAGGATTTTCAAGGAAGTTCCTAGAGGAAAAGGCTTGGGCATTAGAGAAAGAAGGAAAATTGGAGCCTTTCAGCATTGTTGTAGCTCTTCTTATATATGGAGTTGTCATGTTCTCTAATGACGATGTTCCCTACTATCAGTGTGTTCATGGCTATTAATCTGTTTCCTGCTCTATTAGCGGATATGTACTACTGCCTTCATACCAGACATGAGAAGAAAAAAGGGGTAGTTCTATGTTATACTCCATTGTTGTATTCTTGTCTTTTGTCCCACATACCTCAGAAAGGTCCTTGGGTAGAGTTTCTGAAGAGCTTGAAGTGGTCTCAAAACTTGACTTCTCTTATCGCTGATGCTTTAGTTTGGAATCTTCCTACTTGGAATGTAGAAAAGGTCATTACCAGTTGTCGGGAAATCCCAAATGTCCCTCTTATAGTACCTCGAGGTTGTATCAACTACAATCCAACCTAGGCCTTAAGATAACTCGGGTATCCTTTGGAAAATGAACCCAAGGTAAAATCGTTGAAAGACTTTATCGTACCTGGCATGGGAACAGAGAATCCTGACTTGTTAAAAAAGATCAAAAAAACTTAAAGCCAGACTCATAGAAAAGGAAATGAGCTAGGTAAAAGAGACTGCATAGCAAAATAGCCTTATCGTCAATGGCTGTTAAAAAGGATGGAAGAGGTCAAGCTACCATTCAACATTGAGGTTCCAATCCCGCCTCTAGAGCCTGAGCCTACTCATGTTTCCAAAGCAGAAGATGATGAATTGAGGGTTATGATTGCAAGATTGTCTAAAGAGAATGAGGAATTGCAATCCAAACTCAATGAAATAACGGGGTAAAATATGAGACTTAAAAGGAAGAGCGAATCCGATGAAGAGCTTATGGTCGAAAGCATAAAAAAGCCAAAATAGAGGAAGACCTTAAAGAAAAATACCAAGATGGCTTATCAGGGGTTGATATTATGCTGAGTTTACTTTGTAAAACGGTTGGGTTGAGAGAAAAGGAGACTGGTGTTGGTGGTGCTGATGGACTGGTCCTCCAAGCTGGATTGGTGTATCCATCCTAGGATACTGGTAGCGTTAGTAGAATTGTGCAGGAGGATCTCCTAAAAACCAGTCTCTGAAGCATTGAGCAGCTCCCAACATGTCCACATGATGGGTGAGATATCGACTGGGCAGTCCAATATGTCCAGATAAATCATGTATAAAACAAAACATGGACATAAGATCTCTGTGTCCCTAAGAGTCCTCATCAGCAAGAGGAACTCCCTCAGACACATACTGGGACTAGGGTCTGCTGGGTCCAGTAGGCTCTTATATACACTCCTCTGTCTTTCGTGACTCCGGAGCTGAGGTTGTCCTCCTGGGATGCTCTGCAATCCACCCATTATCCAATGGTCGTTCCAGGTTCACAATGCGGCCATCTATAAATTCTGGTGCCCCTGCTTTCCTACACAAAAGAAGGATGATAGTAGCATGTCTCAGAGACCTCTTAGTCTGACTCTGGGCCATATCATCCATGTCATAAGAGATAATATGGCCGACATTCACAACATGTCAGTTCAGCAGATAATATAAAGTCAGAGCTCGCATAGTGATGAGTTATGACCCACTCTGGTTAGTGTTTAGAGTGTGATGACAAAAGTAAGTCCGCGCCTTCGAGACAACATCCAGGTCCACCACAGCCAACTTCCTAGGAATAAGAGTACAAAAGGTATGCCAATCTCTTCCCCCAAGTTCCAAGCAATCCAACATCACTTGGTAAGGCCAACCAGTTCTAGAGGACGTCTTCATCAGTTGATACATGCAATTCGGTTCCCTAAAATTCATGTTCAGCAACTTGTTCACAATTTTCCAATTATACCAGATTTATTTTCCTCTGACCCAAGAAATAAATTCAGGATCTACGGGAGCATCCTCTGACCCAGATTTATTTTCCAACTTGCATAGAACTCTAACACTAGCTCCTTAGCCAATGGTTGGATATGATTATTCAGATAAGTCAATTTATGCTTCTTGAGGATATCATGTATGTCATGGTGTTGGTCAAGGTGAAGATTGAAGGCTCTCTCCTCAATAATTTTCCTATATAGGAAGGACATGATTCTTTCTGCGTGCTCAGCTGAGAAAACCCTGTCAGAGTCATGAGATGAAGAAGAAGAAGTAGCCATTTGTTGCTTGCTTTGTGAGATCTGACCTGTAATAGATGAAATATATGGAAAATAAGAAAAATCTCAGAGAATTTTATCAGAGAAGATAGTGCAGCATATAGCTCAGGGTGGAAAATGTTAGAAAAAATATATATAATGCCTAGTATGCGTCATACGCGCGCTTCCAGGGCCATACGTGTATGACAATTCTCATACGCATATGGGCCGAGGCAAAAAACAGTTGAAATTTTGACCGCGTATCATACGTGTATGTTGCCAGGTGACCGTTGCATACGTGTATGCCCAAAATTTTGAAAATTTGACCTGACCTTTTGCATGCCCCACACGTGTATAGGGGCTTTCATATGCGTATGTGCAGAGGCCTAGAAGTTTAGAAAAATTGTGTAGTTCCATAGACGTATGGACCAGGCCATATGCGTATGGACAAAGAGCATGCAGATTGGGGAAAACAAGGCTGAACTTTTTCTTAAAAAAATCTTTTTCATGCCTTGGCTCTTCCGTTTTTCTACTATCTGCTTGTCTCTACAACACATGACTCAAAAATATTAACATAAATACACTAGAATGAAAAACACACTACTGAAATTTAAATACTGATACCTCCCTTGGGTTGCCTCCCAAGAAGCGCTTTCTAACATCCATAGCTCGACGTATGACCAGTCTATGGTATTCTGAGTTGGGCCTCTTCCACCAGCCCAATCTTATGTCATTGGTGGTAAGGCTTCAACCTTTGGCCATTGACCTTGAAGGTGTCCTCACTGGTGTTGTTCTTCAACTCAACAGCCCCGTGTAGAAACAGTTTCTGCACAGTGAATGGACCAAACCATCTCGACTTCAGCTTTCTAGGGAACAGTTTCAACCTAGAATTAAACAAGAGAACCAAATGCCCTACCCAAAATTCTCTTTTTTGAATCTTTCGATCATGCCATTTTTTTTGTTTATTCTTTATACATTTTGGCATTCTCGTAAGCTTGGCTCCTAAACTTTTCCAACTCATGGAGCTGAAGAATTATGGAATCCCCCGCTTTGGAGATATCATAATTTAGGAATTTTGTGGCCCATAACGCCTTGTGTTCCAGTTCTAATGGTAAATGGCAAGCCTTTCCATAAACTAACTGATAAGGAGACATAATTATAGGTCTTTTGAACGCAGTTTTGTACGCCCACAATGCATCATCCAACTTTGTTGGATAATCCTTCCAGGAGGAACTCACAGTCTTTTCTAGGATTTTCTTGATTTGTCTATTTGAAACTTATACCTTCCTACTTGTTTGAGGATGGTATGTGGTGGCAATTTTTTGCTTCACGTTATACTTTCTCAGCAAGTTTTCCATAAGGCAATTCAGGAAATGTGTACCTTCATCACTTATTAGTGCTCTTGGAACTCCAAGCCTTCAAAGATATTTATTCTCTAGAACTTCATAACCACTTAGGCATCATTTGTGGGTAATGCTACCATTCTACCCACTTAGACACAGAATCGACCGCCACCAAAATGAAATTCTTACCAAAGGATGGTGGAAACGGTCCCATAAAATCTATTCCCCATACATCAAACAATTCCACCTCTAATATAGCATTTTGGGGCATTTGATTCCTCTTCGAGATGTTACGTATTCTCTAACACCTATCACATTCTTGTACAGTGAAATGAGAATCTTTGAACAAAGTAGGCCAATACAACCCAGATTGGAGAACTTTGACTACTGTCATATCTCCACTAAAATGTCCTCCATATTCTGAATTATGACAGGCTTTGAGAATTACACTCTTCTCTCCTTCTGGAGCACATCTTTGGATCAAACCATCTACTCCCATTTTATAAAGGAATGGATCATCCCAAAGATACAACCTGCAATCATATAAAAACTTTTTCTTTTTATTATAGTCAAAATCATCAAGTATAACTTAACCTACCAAATAGTTTGCATAATATGCAAACCATGGAACACAAGTAATGGCCAAGAGGCCCTTATCGGAAAAGGCTTCTTGAATATGGTGTATATCTTCTGTTTCCTCAATCATAGACATGCGGGACAAGTGATCAACAACGGTGTTCTCACACCCCTTTTTACCCCGGATTTCAAGATCAAATTCTTGAAGAAGTAGTATCCATCTTAAGAGTCTTGGCTTTGATTCCTGCTTAGCAAACAAATACTTCAAAGCAGCCTGGTCAATATACACAATCACTTTTGACCCTAGTAAATAAGACATGAATTTGTCAAAAGCATAAAAAACCGCTAACAACTCATTTTAGGTAATTGCATAATTCATCTGAGCAGGATTCAGAACATGACTAGCATAATATATCACATGTAAAAGTTTTTCTCTTATTTGTCCTAACACACCCCCTACTGCAATATCGCTTGCATCACACATGATCTTGAAAGGGAGAGACCAATATGGGTCTATCACTATCGGTGCATAAACTATCTTACTCTTTAAAGTCTCAAATTCTACCTTACACTCTTTGTCAAAATTGAAAGACTTATCTTTTACAAGAAAATTAGTCAGTGGTTTGGCAATCGTTGAAAAATATCTGATAGATCTATGATAAAAACCTGCATATCCTAAGAAACTCCTTATCCCCTTCTCATTCACAGGGGGGAGATTATCAATGACCTCTACTTTTTCCTTGTCAAATTCTATTCCCTTTTGGGAAATTTTATGACCTAGAACTATACTTTCTTGTACCATAAAATAATTTTTTCCCAATTCAGAATTAGGTTAGTTTGCTGGCACCTTTATAAATTAAGAGACAAGTTAGTTAAATAGTTATCAAAAGAAGAACCAAAAACAGAAAAATCATCCATAAACAATTTCATGTGTTTTTCAAGCATGTCAGCGAATATGGATGTCATATACCTCTGGAAAAAAACAGGGGCATTTCACAATCCAAATGGAATCCTTCTATAGGAAAAAAAAATACCATAAGGACAAGTGAATGTTGTATGCTCTTGATCCTCAGGGGCAACAACAATCTGATTGTACCCCGAGTATACATTCAGGAAGCAATATTACTCATGACCGGCTAGCCTTTCTAACATCTTATCAATAAAAGGGAGAGGAAAATGATTTTTCCTTGTTGTGGCGTTGAGCCTCCTGTAATTAATACACACTCTCCATCCAGTTACTGTGCGAGTTAGAATTAATTCATTTTTCTCATTTAGTATCACCGTTGTTCCTCTCTTCTTCGGAACCACATGTACGGGGCTCACCCATGAACTATGAAATAATGGGTAAATCAAACTTGCACCCAACAACTTCACCACTTCCTTTCTCACCACCTCTTTCATTGTTGGGTTTAGTCTTCTTTGGGGTTGTACCACTGGTTTGTGATCGTCCTCCATCATTATCTTGCGCATGTATATTGTGGGGCTGATCCATTTCAAGTCTCTGATGGTCCATCCCATAACCCTTTTGTATTTCTTCAGTACCTGTACCAATTTCTCCTCCTCTTTTTCTTGTAACCCAAAACTTATTATTTCCGGACAATTTTTCTCAGAGTCTAGAAAAACATACTTCAGATTCTCAAGTAACTTCTTTAATTTTGTACCTGTTTCAGACTCCTTTTTGCTCCCAGCTTCTAAAGGAACTCTTAAATCCTCCCGCCAGTGTGGTTTGGATAGTATCCATTATTTATGCTTCCAACATGGTTAACATTTCTTTCTCTTTTTCATCCTCATTTTCCTCTATTTCCTAGTCTGACAAGCTGAGAACTCTTTCCAAAGGTAATTTGGGGATTTGGCTCTTAATATACTGAGTTGCCATTGTGTCTAACATTTCAACTGAATTACTTATCCCCTCATCATCTTTGTACTTCATATAATTCCCAACATCAATCTTTAGCTCTTCATCATAAACCTTGAGGGTCATGGTTCCCTCTTCAATGCCTATCATGCATCTCCCTGTTTTTAGGAATGGTCTTCCCGAAATCAGGGGGGTCTCTTCATCTCCAGGCATATCAAGAATAACAAAGTCTACAGGAAACACAAACTTATCTATTTTTACCAGAACATCTTCTACTATTTTGTAAGGTCTTTTTACCGAGTGATCAGCAAACTGAAGTGTCATTCGGGTATCCTGAACTGTACCTATTCCCAACTGTCGCACCTCGAAAAAATGGGGATACGACTTCAAAGCGAAGCGCGCTCGCACGCTCGCAATGATGGACTGAACAGAGTCGCCACCGAACTTTATTTATTCCCAAAAATGGGAAAGGGAAAATATCGATAAAACCCAAGACAAAACGACAATGATTATTGGTCGTCGCAACCAAATCAGGGTTCGGGAGTCGATTACGCAAGGGGAAGGTATTAGCACCCCTCACGTCCGTTGTACTCAACGGGAACCATTAGGTCAGTTGTGTGCGTTAATGTTAGTTGAAATATTAGGCTTTTCAATTTATTGGATGGGAAAGAAAGAATAAAAGAAAGGAGAATATGTTTTTGGATTTTTTTAACGAAGGACTAAACCTAAGTTTTTTATTAGTGGGCCTGACAAGATTTAAAAATCCTGGGTAGAAAAATGTTTGTTTGTTGGTCGATTTTAACGAAAGTTATACTGTATTAATCGACGAAAACATTGTCTTACCCAAAACAGATGAGGAGTGGACGCATACCACACATCGAACGGATTTATAAATCTACATTCGGAAAAGCGTCATTTATCTCTACTCAACAATCGTGGCCGAAACATTGTTTTGTATCACTTAAGACAATATATCTTTTGTTTATGAAAAAGATTTTTGATTAGTCGCACGGCAGCGAGAAAAGAGTTTGATTGGTTGGGTGTATTTTGAGTGATGGCGAGAACTTGGATGAGCGAGATATACATCTCGAATCCTAGCCTCAGGAGTGCATGGTATACACCATGTTCCATTTCCATCTTTATTGAAAGAGTTTAAGATAGGAATTAGGTATTTTGGAATTTGATTGAGAAAGGGTTGAAGAAACCGCATTGACAATTTTAGGCGATGGCGAGAGTTAAGATTGGCGAGGCATACGTCTCGAATCTTAACCTCAGGAGTGCATGATATACATCATGTTCCATTTCCACCTTTATTGAGAAAAGTGTTTAAATAAGAATTAGGTGTTTTGAGTTTTGTTGTGAAAATGACTTGACCTAGATCAAGTATTGATGGACGTTTAAGAGAAATTTGAATGAGTGTTTGAGAGAACAAAGTAGATAAATTTGGATGATGGCGAGAGCTAGGATTGGCGAGATATACATCTCGAATCCTAGTCTCAGGAGTGCGTGGTATACACCACGTTCCACTTCCATCTTTATTGAAAAGGTCTTAATTATGAATTAATATTTTTTGAGTTTTTATTATAAAAAATGGCTTGACGTTGGATCAAGCATTTGATGAAGTTTTTTGAAATGGGATGGAATAGAAAGGAGAAATGAATTGGTTTGTTTATTGAGAAAATACTCGACATTGGATCGAGTCATTTATTTTTGTATTTTTTGAAATTGTCGATTTTATTCTTGTGTTAGTAGCTAACTACACAGTCAAGCAATAAAGAAATAAAACAGTACAAGATTATTACACATCGGGGGAGTGGGGTACATTTTGTCAAATGGGGATTAAAAAAATCATGAAATAATTAAATCGGACCCAAACAACAAATAATGCAAAGTATGAGTGTAAGTGCAAGAGAACCGGCTCATTGTAAGAAAGCCCAAGAGTAAGCTATGTGAGGTTGACGGCGATGCTTAAAAAGCAATCGACTTACAAGGGTGTGAAAAATGGGCTCGATATTAAATCGAGAAAATATGATTTTTATAAGTTAAAAAAATGGTTTCGAATGCATGATGCAATTAAAAAACAAATCATATTATTAAACAACAATAAATAAAAAAGAAATATGAATAATAAAGCATAAATATAAAAGAAAGAAAAACTACACCTAGAAGTATCGAACCCACTACACTAAAGATCTAGAAGCCACTCCCCTCCACCAAACCACTTACTAACTAACTGATATTTTAATGCTAACTTAAATGTATAAACTAAGATACACTAAAAGAGAAATAAAATGAAAAAACTAAATAATAAAAAACTGTAGAGTTCCCTAATTAATCCCAACCCCTGGCCGTTGGTTTCTTCAAAAAGAGAATAAAATGGGGAATGGAAAATATTTATTGACTGAACCTAGGAAACCTAATCATAAATTTAATAGTTTTAAAAATAACTTATTCTGTATGGAATAAATTAAAAAACATTAAGAAAAAGTAACAGACTCGTTCTAACAAAAACACAACCTCAAATGTTCTCTCTATCTCTTATCCGCCGCTCTCTCTCTCAATCTCACAATGCCTAATCGTTCTCCTCTCCGTCTCACTTTCACCGCCGCTCTCCAACTCTCGCGTACCACACCATCCCTCTCACTCTAAAATGCAAGGGTTCAAGATTTTTAAGGAGAAACGAGGAGAACGAAGCTCACCTTTGGCGAAAGCAAAAAGGAGACGATGAAGCCTAAAGAACTCAGTCCTCCGCCTCTTCAAAACCAGGTCTGATTATGGGGTTTAGGTTTTTTGTGTGTTCGGTAGCTCTTTCCGTCTTCAATTAGGGTTTTTTCAATTCCTTTCCGCCTCCACTTCCTTTTCGAATCCTCTCTTACTGATTTTTGCTGCCTATTTATCTTCCGCAGATAGGGTTTCAAATTTGGTCTCTAGAGCTCAAAGAAGAAAATTTCCAGAAGCCTTTTTGATGCTCAGAAGTGTGTTGTCCTGTTTATTGTTAAGTTCGAAAAAAGGTGAACAGACGTATACTTTCTCTTTGCAATTTGTCTCTATTCCAATTTTGGGATTTTTTGGAATTTACTGCTTGAAATAATTAACTGTGCTTTACTGCAGTGAATTTCTTGGACCTGATCAGTGTTCCCCCATTCTAGTTTCTCTGCTACCAATCCATGAGAGGTAGGACTTAACAGAAACTTCAAGCTTACTTTCTTTAGCATCAGTTTTCTTTCCACGTTTCTTGACTCCACTCTTACCGGTTTCAAGCTTACTAGGCTTCTCAGATTATGAGCAATTGCTTCACGCTTCACCTTGACCAAGTTGCTCGGATTTGAGGTTAGCAAATGCCCCAGGGGTGTCGAGGAAAGTAACTATCGGGAACCCGTGATGATCTTCATATTCCATCAAGCGCAGAGCTTTCCTATAACCGTGTGAAATTGGCATCGTATGGTTCAACTTGTTGCAATGCTTAATGACACGATGAACTGTTTCAGGAACATACTCAAGTACCAAATTACGGTATAGTTCATTCTTCTAACCTCCTTTAGACGCTCAACATTTTGTTCAAGTGCATTGTTTACTTCACTCATCTCTGTAATTTACACTGATTTTTTTGCTGCAGTTCCAACAACAAGTTCTACTAACTCAGTTTCTATCAATCTTCCAGAAAAATTTGGCTCGAGGCTCGGTGTCTTCTACTTGATACTGTTTGATATTTGTGATGGTGAGTTGAATATGAATCCCTGAAAGATATCATCACAAAGCACAACGGATACCTTTTCAACAGTTTGTACCTTGGAGCACGAGAATCTCCGTGGTCCACATCAGTCCCTCTTGAAGCACCAGCCCTTCTCCTCGCGGTTATCCCCCAAGGTTGGTGTTTCAAATTTTTTGCATTTTGATTCAAAGAAGCAGTTTCTTGTGGTTAACAGGTGCATTGGCCTTTTTACAGGTTTCTTCTGGTTATCTTTCAAAGAGTTGGACCGACCAATGGGTTCCCTCGTTGTTCCGCTATGAATCCGACAATACGACTTCACTGCTGGGATGTGCTTCAGACAGGACCATTTCATCATTGCCATGTGTTTCCGATATCACTACCTCAGTCATGTGTCGTGCTTCAGTAACAAATAATCTCATCAATGTGCTGCGTTTCAGATACAGTTCTGTTCTGATTGTTCGTGCTGCTAGCGGAATTCTTCATTGGCTGAGAAATGTTGAGGGATTTATATGGTATTAACATGAGGTAGGTTACAGTGGTATGTTGTAGGCTGATTGGTTTCTTGGTGTGCCGGCTAATGAACGGACTCTTTTGCAGGGTTAGTATTGATCTGAGCTTTGACTTGCTTCAATGGCGTGAGTATGCACATGGTTGGACCAAAACCTTCATGGCTTATATCGTATATTGCAAGCTTGATTTTATGAGTTTAAAACTTGAGTCCCTTCACCTATTTCAGGTAGCATTGTAGCAGAAATACTCCAGCCTGAACTTCGGGCTGCGGCGGCTAGAAGAAATGCAGAATTGTCATGGCTTTGAGATGTAGGGAACAACATTTGGAGGAGGTTCCACGTTGTGATTAGCAAATAGTTTGCCGGCTTTTTTTTTATCATCATGTAAAATAACAGCTTTATACAATTCTGTCATAATTATACACAAGTCATTTCATTTTTTGATTGGCTTATGGTTAGAATCCTTCGACCAATTCAGAAACATCCAGGTTTTCATTGTGATTTGGTTTTGATTGACTTGTTTGCTTTAACCACTTGAAAGTCATAACCTTTGAACCATTCTGCAATTTTCTTTTTCTGCAACCAAAACGTAAGGACCGACCAACAAGCGTGAACCATAGCATTAGTTGTTATATTATTCATGTGCAGTATCAGCACCTTGTTTGGGATATTTCTAGGCAATGGAATTTCAGCAGAACTAAGCATTTTCAAAAGTAACGTTCGTTACCCTGCCAAAAGTACTGGTGCTTCCCAGCATAGACAGAACTGCATACTCATATCCTGAAGCAAATCCATAAAATATTAAGCGATAAAGCAAATAGGTTGCAAGGGAGGCAACATCATGTCGAGGTTTTGATAGTATCAATTCCAACAAACGGCAATAACTTTCACTAAAACCAAGGGGATGCTTCTCAATAGATTTTGACCATTTTAAACTAGACCCTCCAACGCCTAAAACTTTGGATTTCCAAAGAGAAAAAACCCATGGGTCGACCTGGTGTATACAGTGTCCCTCTTTCTCAACAGAAACAATTTCTTGCCGACTGCAGATAAGGAACCACTATTGAAACTTGAAGCGGAATTATGAATGAAGCTTCTTAAATATGTTGTTCTTTTCCTATAGAAACTTTTGATAATGCCACGAGTTCCTATCATTTCTAGAAGAACTTTGCTACTAAGTGTCCACACCAATGAGGCTCTTGAAGATTTACTTGACAACCCAACAACTTTACGTGACCGCCTCTTGGTAAACCTCCGGTTTACTCTACTAGCTCCTTGAACGTCAGAATTTCCAATGTTATTGGGCATTGCAATTGTGGTTTTCAAACGTATTCCTAACCAATTGATTTTTTCTTTTGAAATAACTATCAGAGAAGGCTGTTTGGCATTTGTCATCAGTAGAGACAATCACATCACCAGAACTCGAAGTAGCAACCACTTGATTTGTTTTAGGCTTTACATAAACTATTCTTTTTGAGTTCAAAGAAGAAATATTTCCATCATTTGCTTTAGCTTGACACCCCTCATTGCTAAATGGATCAGTTTGGTTATAAAAATGGATGTGGATTTTTAGGAATAATCCAATATTAGTTTGAATATCAATTTAATTACTAATAACAAATCAGCAAAAACCAAATTAAAAACAAATTAATCTACAATTCATTTAAAATTACTTGGATATCAACTATAACATTCATTTGGAAATTAAAATCGATTAGAGTTTTAATCATTAGTAAAATAAACAATTAAGATTAAATTGAAACTCGGCAATTAAACTTAATTTGAAATTAGAATCAAAAATTGAAAAATTCAAAAGTCAAATGATTAAAATCCATTTTATAGTCAAAAGCACCATGATCAAAAAGGCATAGACAATGATCAATGTGTAACAAAAATATGGAGTTGGGAATGAATGTATGCAAAATGAATTTTTAGGCCAGGTGCCAAACAAAATAAAAAATTCAGGGTCAAAATCGGGGTATGACACCAACTTCCTATAGATGGACAAAGGCAAAAGACTTACACTTGCTCCCAAATCAAAAAGTTTCTTCTTGAAATTTTTATCTCCAATTATGCATGGAGTGGTGACAGAACCCCTATCTTTCTTTTTTACTGGAATCTTCATACCCTGCAAAACAGCAGTGCAAGTTTCAGTCAGAAGTATAGGTTCAGTGACGATGGTGCGTTTCTTGGAGATGATATCTTTCATGATTTTTTCATAAATAGGAATTTGATCAAGTGCCTCAGAGAATGGAATATTGATTTCAAGCTTCTTAAACATCTCCAAGAACTTCTCAAAAAAATTCTCATGTTGATCATTCTTCTTGTTTCTTGAATGATGTGGGAGTTTGATGGTTGGCTTTGACTCTTTTGGTTTTTATTTCTCCACCACCTTTTGTGTGACTTCTTCTTCATGTTTTTTTTATTCTCTTTATTTTCTAAGTCCACTTCCAGCAAATGGTCTTCTTCACCTGATTTTTCTTCAGGTCTCTCAGTTGACTTACCACTTCTAAGCACCACAACACTCACATTATTATGTTCTCTTGGATTAGTCACTATTTCCCTAGGAAGAGATCCTTGTGCTTGAGTACCTGAAATTTATTGTGCTATCTGTCCCATCTAAACTTATAAATTTTTAAAAGAATTTGTAGTGTTACTTTGATTGTTTCTTGTCTCTTCTTGAAATTGGGAATTTTGATCTTCCATCTTTTCAATGACTATTTCCAAATCCTCCTTCTTATGAGTTTGGTGCTGATATTGTTGTTGGAACTGTTTCTGATAGTTTTGTGGAGGTCGAAACTGTTGTTGGTTCTGATACTGAATAGGACCCTATTTCTGAACATTCCCTTGCCGATCTTTCCAGAAAATGTTTGGATGATTCTTCCATCCAGGATTGTAAGTATTAGAATATGGGTTATTCTGCTTCAGAAAATTAACTTCTTTAATTTGTTGCACATTTACAACACAATGCATGGCATAATGAGATCCACCACAAATTTCATAACTCACGGCTTGAACTGGTTGAACTTGAGCTACTTGTTGAGTACCTAGATTCATTGCCTTGAGTGTTTTTTTAACTTCAGCAGCAACTTGGTCTTCCATCTTTATAAGGAATGTGGGCATATGAAACAGAATTTAATGGGCTTGGAAGAAGTCAGGCCCACTAAGCATGAACCCAATGGTGATGTTGACTTGTCCAAGTCAAACGGAGTTTGAAAACACTCAACACGCGCGCTAATCTTCCTCCCCCTCACACCTCAATTCATCGGCCGACCGCCGTAGACCACCGTGTCGGCGGCTGCCGCCGACGACGATGGTTCCCTAAACTAAGTTTGAGGTCACCATCAGACGCACAAGGCTGCGCTGGTGATGGATTTTGGGTTGGTTTAATGAAATTGTTTCTGGATAACCTTAATTGAAGGGTTCCCATTGAAGAACCCTAAACCAATCCAAGCAAATTAAATGGAAACTACAACAGATTGGCGCCTACAACCTTAGGGCTTGGATCCATCTCCCTAAACTCTACACTCATGTGACCTAAAAATGCGAAACAACAAAGATTAGAGATTGACTCACCGGAGAAGGAGGCCGGAAAATTGTCAGGTGAGTTTCTGATTCTTCTTCATAATTCGTCCTCTTCTCTTCCTTCTTTCTTCTTTTGATTATTATTCTTCTTCCCTCTGGAGATTTTGGAGTGATGAATAGTGGTCTAGCTCAAGCGATTTTGAAGCTTCAATGTGAAGCTTCAATGGCTTAGGAGAAAAGAGCTTTTAGTGAGTGGTGAGGGAGAGATTTTTGCAGAGTGACAGTGAGTTTGAAAGTGATGACAAAAGTGTTGAAATGATGGTGATGATCCTGTTTAAATAGGGATGAGGTTTGGATTAAGCTAGGTTTGGAATGAGGTTTGGGATTTGTTAGATGAGGTTTGGAGTTGGTTAGCATTGGCTTACTGAGTTAGTAGTTAACTCAGTTAGATATGTTTGACTCAGTTAGTTAGGAGTGGTTAATGAACTTAGTTAGTTAGTTATTTTAGTTAAGGTTAGGTTATTGATGACTAGCTAACATAGGTTAGCACTTAAATGGAATTGAACTCAATCATGAATGATGACCTGTTGAAACTGTTGCAGGTCATGATAATTTGTAGGTTTAGACTGATGGTTCTGATGAATGGAGGTTAGGCCAGGATCTTTTCTTGCACATGAAATCATGTTGAAACCCTTTATTGTCGTTGAACTCAAGGTTGTCATTGTGTTAGAAGTGAGGCTGGAATTGGATTTGCATTGGCTTGATGGTTTTGTATGCTGACTTGTAGGGCCTTGCAGACTTTTTTCATAATTTTCCTTAAACTGTAATGGACTGTGTCTTATTCAAAATGCAAATTTTTAAGGTTGAGTTGAAGACCTCACATGGACTTCTCTTGGCTTCACATATTTATCCACTGATATTGGCTTATTATTATGTTGCAATCAGGACTATTAGCTTTGTTGGTGTTGATGCAATTAGATATTAGCTCAAAAGCTATTATGTGCATGGCTTGATGATTCAGTGGTTATGGCTTCTGCTAGAAGGTGTTGTGGTTGCGCTGAGGACCTAACATAAACTTCTCATAGCTTCACCTGATTTGTTCGATGACAGTGTTGGTGGCACATTGCTAGTGACTCCTCCTGCTGAACTTTGCTTTAACATGATTGTAGGTATGCTTGGGCTACTACTGAGTTGAAATGTCAAGATGTTGCATCCCCAAGGTAAGGATTATTGCTCTTTGGTATGCGATGCAGAACTTGTTTCTTGGTTGTGACTTAGGGTGCAACAGGGTACTGAATGACCTTTCCTACAGTATTTGCACAGGTTGGGTTTAGTGTTTTTATGTTGATCCCAATAGTGGTTTATTGCTAGGCCTTGTGATTGAGAAAATCTATGAGAGGAACTCCCACCTATTGTAGAGCAGCATGATAACTTTCATCCTGATGAAGATGTTGAATGGGTCAGTCCAAGTACCAACCTCAACTGGAGTTGCCAAATGACGTCTGTCTGGCCTTTAAGCATGTTGCACCCAGTTCCTGCTTGCTTATGAGCCTTTCTTGTTATGTTAGCTTACTGCAAGAAGGTTTCAGCCTGACTAGGATAGGTAGCATTTAATTTTCTCCAATAGCTCATGGCCTGCTCTTGCTTGAGATTCAAAATATAATGCCCATTGGTTTTTGCAGGTCCTGTTCATGTTGCACTGAAGGTTGCTTATTTCCATGTTATACTGATGCAAGCTTGGTTCAGATTCACTACTAGCTTGGTGGTGTTTGTTGCAGCTCTGTGTTAGCATGGCTTTGGTTTGCTGCAACGGGTCATGTTGTACATGGTTTTGCATCAGGTATGAGATATCATGGTTTGGTTTGTTTTGCATTAGTTCCTATGGTTATGTATTGCTCTTGACTTGGACATTGATTGCAAATTTGTAGTTTTCGACTTGTGGTTATAATATGCACCAATGGTCTGGTTTTGATGTGAGCAATATGCAAGGTTTCAAGCAATGTTTTTGTGCTGCATTAGGCTAGCATTTGAAATGATCATGAACATGGTCTGCAATGATTGTGAATTGAAATGAAAGGATGGTTATAGGCCTGGTATGAGCAAGATATAGGGTTCCAAACCATGGTGTTGTATGCTGCAGACCTCATGTTGCAGGTGTTTGATGCAGAATTTATAGTAGGTGTAGCTCTGCTGCATGTTCATGACATGTTCTGATGCAAGGTTTGTCTAGTATGCACACTAGTTTATCATTTCCTCTTGGCATGTTATTTATTTACTAAAGTTATTCACTTTGGTTATGACTTGCATGCTGCATATATGGCTTGCATTCCTCCATGTTTAGATGAACATTTGGTCATGGTTCTACTGCAGGATGACTGGAAGATTTGCATTACTCACTTTGCTGTAGGTGAATCCATTGCAACCTTGGTCTTGGTTTGTCATTTATGTGTGTGTATGACCATTTGATGTTTTGGACTTGGATTATGGTCTTTTTTGGCAACTTGGTTATGACATTCAACTGGTTGGGCAGCAGGTATACTACATGAAGCTGATTGCATCGGTTTAAGGCATGCTCCAAGTGTATGGTTCATGGTATGTTGCAAAAGGAGTTTCAGGACCAAATCCATGTGCATTGTTTTGGCCAATCATTCTTATGTGTGCAATGCTTGAACAAGTGATTGGGATACTTGGTTGTGGTGAATGCAAGACCATGTATAGCAAGGTAGAGTTATGGTTGGCAAGGCAAAAAGGCATCAAACTTGGCATTTGGATTATCATGTGCAAAAGGAAAATTCCATAACCAAAGATTCAAGATTAGGGATGTAGTTATGATATGGGTTTAGATTTTTAGGCTTTTTTTTGGAAGAAAAAGCTTGAGTTGACTTTGGTCAAAGTTGACCAAAAAGTCAATTGTTGACCAAAGTCAACAATGGGTCAAAGTTCACTTTTCTGTATTCTTTCTCATGGAACGGACATTGTGATGAATTGTAAATGATTTTGAATGAATGTGAATGATTTTGACTTGATCTTGATACTTGAAATTGTCTCTTGAATAGGAACGAATACTTGTAATGATCATGAATCAAGACTTGACTTTAAATTGGATTAATTAAAACATAACATGGAATGCCTTACATGATATGGCCAATGAACTCTCCACAGATGAATCACATAACCTCATGGAATCAAAACTTGAGTGAATGACAAGACTTGAGTGTGCATATGCCATGACTTAAACCAATGGGAGTGTATAGATGACACAAGACTTAAATGAATTCTTAAACCTTAGCTAGTGCCAAGGTGGACAATTACTATGACCTAAGCAAAGATCCATGAACAAGTAACACCAAGGAATTGAAATCAAGCCATGCATGACCAAGTTATGGGCTAAACATGGAGGAATATCCAGATGAAATGCCATGAGAATGGGAGCAAATGAGTGTAATACACCCAAGACTTGGGTTGGGGTCAAAGGACCCAGGTTCTAGTGAATGAGACCAAATCAAATGATTACCCTGAATGGACCAAAACAAGAGGGTGAAGAAGTGGATGAAATTAGGGTTTTGGATGTCATCAAATGGAAAGTCAAGCCACACAGTCCATCAAGACCATTCCTTCCTTGATTAGGGTTTCCATGAGGCCTACCCCTCAAGCAAGTCCTTTGAACCAAACTATATGCTTCAATAATAAGTCTTCCAAGGTATGAATCCTCACCAAGGCTCAAAGAAGTTCCAAGAGACCCTCTCCTCATATCATCCAAGATTAGGGTTTTGGAGACCTCTGAAGGTGATGGAGTAGCACCTTGTTGGATTTATACCTCCATCATCAAGAAATTAGGGTTTTACATCCCCTACCTTGAGGAAAGTCCAGATCATACCTTGAAAACCCTAGCTCCTTAAGGCAAGGAAATGGAATGAATGATGCATATGCATGAGTTATTAATGTATGCAACTGATCCACAAGTCAAGTGGCTGGATAAAAACTATGAAAAAAGGAGGGAAACTTTTGGGGTACAACAATAGTCTATACCTTTTTAATGACTATAACCTTGTGCTTCTAGTCGAGCCTTATTTCTGATAACCTCGCCTTTCTCATTCAGCTTATTTCTGAAGACCTATATGGTTCCAATGACATGGAAACCCTTTGGTTTCTGAACAAGATCCCAAACATCGTTTCTGGTGAATTGATTTAGTTCTTCTTGCATAGCCATGGTCCTTTCATTATCCAGAAGAGCTTCATCAATAGATGTGGGTTCTATCAGAGATACCAAACCTAGAAGAGTATCTTCATAAGGTTTGAATGAAGATCTTGTTCTGACTGAAGCATTATTATCTCCCATAATCAGTTCTTCAGAATGAGAAGTTCTTAATCTACTCTTCTTTTGATGAGTTGGATCAACGATAGCTTCTGGTTCAGTCGTTTCTTCAGATACTTTGGCTTTTCCTTCTGAGTTTTTTTCTCTAAAATCAGTATCCTTGGATTCTGAAAGATTGATCTTCAGATCTGCATATTTCTCAACTAGCTTTGACTTTGTAGGGTCAAGCTTATCATTGAATCTAACATGAGTTGATTCCTCAACAATTTTTGTTTCTGTGTTAAATATTTTGTAGCCTTTAGAGCATTCAGAATATCCTTACAATAAACACTTTTGTGCTTCAGAATCAAACTTGCCAAGATTCTCATTAGTGTTCAACATAAAACATTCACATTCAAACGGGTGAAAATAAGAAATGTTGGATTTTTTATTCTTCCGCAATTCATAAAGAGTCTTACCCATAATGGGTTGGATAGAAATCGTGTTATGAATAACAAGTTGTGTTAACTGCTTCTGCCCAAAAATGCTTAGCCATATTAGTTTCTTGGATCATGGTGCGAGCCATTTCTTGCAAAGTCCTATTCTTACTTTCTACAACTCCATTTTGCCATGGAGTTCTAGGAAAAGAGAAATCATGGGAAATACCATTTGACTCAAATAGATTTTCAAAATGTTTATTTTTAAATTTGCCACCATGATCACTTCTGACTTTGAATATTTTGCAATTCATTTTTGTTTGCACTAGTGAGTAGAAGGTAGAAAACACAAAATGTGACTCATCCTTGTGTTTCAAGAACTTTACCAATGTGTAACGACTGTAGTCATCAACTATGACTAATCCATAATTCTTTCCATTGATAGAAGTAGTTTTCACTGGTCCAAACAAATCAATGTGAAAAAGTTCTAACAGTCTAGAGGTAGAAACAACAATTTTTGCTTTGAGAGATGTTTTAGAAAACTCGCCTTTCTAACATGCTTTAGAAAGAGCATATGAAGCGAACTTCAGGTTGGGTAGACCTCTGACTAATCTAAGCTTATTTAGATGAGAAATCCTTCTCATGCTAACATGCCCCAAACGTCTATGCCATACCTATTACTCCTCATTAACAGACATTAGACATTTTACATTTTGATCTTCAAGATCAAAAAGTCTAATTTTATAAATGTTGTTCTTTCTCTTTCCATTAAAAAGGATTGTACCATCTTTCTGACTTACAACCTTACACGACTTTTGATTAAAGATGATATAATAACCATTGTCACTAAGTTAACTAATAGACAATAAGTTATGCATCAGACCATCAACTAAAATAACATTAGTAATATAAGGAAGTTTGTCGTTATCAATGGTTCCAAAGCCAATGATCTTTGCTTTCTGGTTTCCTCCGAAACCAACGAATCCTCTAGGCTTAAGTTCCAAATCTTGGAACATAGACCTTCTGTCCACATGTGTCATGAGCATCCACTGCCCAGATACCATGATTGGTGTTTCAGCTAGGCTGTTAAGGATGTCTGCAACATAAATTATTTTATCCTTAGGTACCCACTTTCTGGGTCCTCTCTTGTTAGTTTTCCCAGAGTTTTTTACAACTTTGGGTTTTTTAGCAGAAGGATAATCATGAGGAATTTGTGCATGATACTTAGGTTTCAGAATAGAGTTCTTATCCTTTGTATGTTTCTGTGTCTGTGCAGAAGTGTCAAGCTCATTGCCAGCAGGCACGAAATACACATAGAGAGGTTTTGGTTTTACCTTTTGACTTTCGTCAGGTTATAGTTTTTGTACAACCGAAACCTTTCTTTCCATTTCTGCTAACTCCATATATCAAGGAATCCATATTTCTTCTATCTATGCTTTTAGCTAGAAAGTACTAGAATGCTCTGTTATATCTAATGACACAATCAGTACCAGAAGCTTCTGAGATTATTTCCTTCTCTAGTTTTAAAATTTTGCTTTTCAAAGCAGAGTTGTTACTTTCTAAAGAAAATAATTTTTCATTTAGAGAGGAAATCTCTTTCTCAATCTCTCTCTGAGTTTCAGAAGCAACTACTTGGACTTGTTTAAGGTCCTTGTATTTACTCTAAAGACTCCAGTACTTTTCCAGCATTTCAGAGAGACATGATTCAATATTAGAACGAGAAAGGCTAGAAAATACCTCTTTAGAATCAGAGTCAAACTCTGATTCTGATAATACCTTGTCTTCTGGTTCTTCAGAACTTGTGGGATTCTCTGTAGTTGCCATCAGTGCAACGTTGGCTTTTTTCTTCGTTAGAATCTTCTTTTTCAGATTCTGAGTCATCCCATGTAGCCATCAGCGCCTTCTTGACTTTAGAGAAATTCTTCTTGGGTCTTCTGTCCTTTTTCAGCTTAGGACAATCATTTTTGTAGTGGCCTGGCTCCTTGCACTCGAAGAAGATAACTTCTTTTCCAAAACCTTACTTCTTCTGTCCAGACGAAGAATCAAAACGATCAGTAGTCCTTCTGGCTCCTCTGAACTTTCCTTGACCATTTTTCCTGTGCTTCCAGAGTCGGTTGGCTCTCTTTGAGATTAGAGACAACTCATCATCATCTTATGAGTCTTCATCAGATTCTTCTGATTCTTCCTCAGCTTTATAAGATCTTGTCTTCTCAGGCTTGGATTTTAGGGCAACAAATTTACCTTGCTTATGAGGTTCATCTTCTTCAAGCTCAATCTCGTGGCTTCTTATAGAACTAACAAGTTCTTCAAGACTAATACTATTGAGATCCTTTACCAGCTTCAAGGAAGTTATCATAGGTCTCCAATTTTTGGGAAGACTTCTAATAATTTTCTTGACATGATCAGCTATAAAGTATTATTTGTCCAGAACTTTAAGTCCTGCAACAAGCATCTGAATCCTTGAGAACATAGTCTCAAGTGTTTCATCATGTTCCATTTTGAATGCCTCATATTTATGGATTAAGGCCAAGGTCTTTGTCTCCTTTACTTGAGCATTTCCCTCATGAGTCATCCTCAGAGAATCAAAAATGGATTTGGCAGAAGCTCTGTTTGTTATCTTCTTAAACTCCATATAAGACATAGTATTAAGCAATATGGTTCTGGCCTTATGATGATTTTTGAAATATTTCTTCTGTTGATCAGTCATAACACTTCTTGCTATAGTATTTCCTTCAGCATTTACTGGGTGAACATAGCCATCAACTACAAGATCCCAGAGATCAACATCGTAACCAAGAAAGAAACTTTTTATTCTATCTTTCCAATAGTCAAATTTCTCGCCATCAAATATTGGTGGTTTTACACTACAATGATCTCTTTCATTATTATTAACAACGTTAGCAGTGTTAGTAATGACCACTGTTTCTCACACAAACTGGATCAGTACTGAACATAGTGAGGTGTTGGTAAAACATTTATCACAATCAGAACCGAAGCTCTGATACCAAAATCTTTTTCCAAAACAAGAACACCACTAACAAGTTGATAACAAAGAGATAAAAACACAAGTATTTTTATCCTGGTTTGCTTGAAACACAAAGCTAATCCAGTCCACCCGCCAAGATAATTTTGCCTTATACATAAGGACTTAATCCACTATAATCAACAGATTACAATAATCACAAAGAATAACCTGCTTTGTCTTCTCAAGGTTCCAACTATACCCTAGTTTCCTTAAGGACTCACAAAGAACAAACTTCTTTGTCTTCTCAAGGATAACCTCCTTAAGGAATCAAATAAACAGTTTGAATAATATTTTTTATGTTATATGATGCTTCTATACAAGCAGATTTTACACAAAAGAATAACAAACACTTAAAGAAAAAAAATCATGTACAAAATAATGATAGCTTTTCACAAAGAAATAAAGTTGTCAAAATATTGTGTCACCGACGTTTTTCTTCAAGTCTCCAAGTCATACTTATATAGCATAAGAAGAAGATCGTTGGAGGGTAAAATGGAGAAAACTCATAGAGTGGTTGTCCACAGTTGGATGGGAAATGAGTGATACTATGTATAGTGCTTTGCCAACAAAATCAGTGACATATGTGATGTATAATATTGTCCTTGCCCATAAAATCAGGTAGTGGAAAGGATGTTCGGTTTGTACTATGTACTATTTGATCACGTTCCTCTTTAATCTTATCTTCAAGTTCATTGGCTTCTGATGAAAGTTGATCAAGCATGAAATGAAGAAACATAAAGATGGATTCAGAATCTTTGGTCAGAACCTTGACAACGTCAGTAGTCTGGCTTGAGATCTTAAGAGTCTTCAAAATCTTTAGAGTCTTCAGAATCTTCAGTCAGAACCTCGATAACTTCAATCGTCTGACTTGAGATCTTCAGAATCTTCAGCTACATAACACAACTTCAGAAGCTTGCCATTCTTCAGAAGTTTGGTGATCAGAGTCACGTCCAGAAGCATGAACTGACATAACATTACAACAACAACATATTGTCTCCTCAAAAGCTTCTCAGGAGTGAATCAGCATATAAGCAAAAAGATTATTGCAACAGCAATATTGAACATCTTGCAGAACTTCTAATAGTCGACGCAGAAGCGGATTTGGAACACATAGTTCAGAAACTGATGATGTTGCTCATCATATATTCAGAATCAGAACTGGATGTTAAAGCTGCACAATAACAAACCATTAGGGTACCAAAATTGTTCTCACTCAAATACAATATTGTTATCATCGAAACTCAAGGTATAGATGCAGAATCAAATCTTGTTCTAACAAAATTGACATGCTAACTTAAACAACAAGCTAACATATTTCGATAACTACACTAGCTCTTCGACTTCTATAGAGTCTGCTACAATACTATATTATAACCCATAAGCTAAAAATCTTCACCTTGGAACAAACTCTGAACCATGAAACTAACTAGATGTCATCATGCAGTCCTATTAATTACATACATTGGAAAACCTTGCAACTTGGCAATGTCTTGATGATCATATCAGCAACATTATCATCAGCTGAAACCTTCAACACTTGGACTTCTCCATGCTCGATTATCTCTATGACAAAATGCAACCTCGCATCAATGTGCTTGGTTCGCTCATGATAGGATGAATTATTCGACAGGTGTATTGGACTTTGACTATCACATTTAATAGTGGTGGCTCGACCTTGAAGTTCCAGCTCCTTAGCAAAACTTTCAAGCCACAATGCTTCTTTCACAACTTCAGTGAGGGCAATATATTCCGCTTTAGTGGTTGATAAGGCAACAAACTTCTGAAGTGTTGCTTTCCAACTAATTATTGTGCCAAACATAGTGAATACATATCCATAAATAGATTTTCTGGAATCCATGCAACCTACATAATTAGAGTCGAGAAGTCCTTTAATTTATACTTTGCTTTCATCACCACAGACTCCACTATAAATCAGGACTCTGCTCATAGACCCATTTATGTACATTATAATTCACTTCAATGTTTTCCAATATGCATTTCTAAGATTGGCCATGTACCTTCTCACAAGGCTCACTGCATATGTTATGTATGGCCTCGTACATACCATATCTATATCAAAGAACCTATTATGCTATCATATTGAATGTTATTCAAATAGGCTCTGTCGACTTCAGTACTAGGATTTTGAGTCGTACTTCGTTTGAACTGATGAATAATTAATGTTACATCAGGCTTTGAATTTAACATACCAAACTTGTCAAGAATCTTTAGTAGGTATGTCTCTAGAGATAAGCATAATCTTGACTGCTTTCTATCTCTCTGGATGTCAATCCCAATAATTCTAGAGGCAACTCCCAGATCCTTCATCTTGAACTCCTTATTGAGTTTAGCCTTCACCTTCATTACATCCTCAACATTGTTGCTTGCTATGAGGATGTCATCCACATAAGAAACAAAATAAAAAGTGAACTTTTAGGTCGAAATCCGAGGTAAACACAGTGATCGAACTGACTTCCAGTGAAACCGATGTGCGCCATGAACTTGTCGAATCTCCTATTTCATTTTCGAGGAGATTTCTTCAGGCCATATAACGACTTATTCAGCTTGCATACATAATCTTCCTTTCCTTTTTCCACATACCCTTCAAGTTGCCTCATTAGGATTGTTTCATCTAGATCACCATACAAGAAAGTGGTTTTCACATCCATATGTTCAAGTTATAGGTCAAACTTTACCACTAGGGCCAACAACATTCTAATGATTTGTGTTTTACAACAGGTGAGAACACATCATTGAAATTGACACCTTTTTTATGAGGGAATACCCTAGCAACTAACTTTGCTTTAAATCGCTTCGACATCACTCCTTTGATTCCTTCCTTAACCTTGAAGATCCACTTACAGCTGACTAACGTGACCCATGCAGGTTTCTAGATCATCTCCCAAGTGTTATTATCATGAAGAGATTGCATCTCATCATCCATGATTTTCATCCATTCAGTCTTATTTCGGCTCCTCACAGCTTCCTTGTAATCTCTAGGTTCTTCATCGTAGACCTCACTTGTAGAAATTAAGGAAAATGCTATGAGATCTGCATAACCAAGTGTCTAAGGTGGCTTAATGACTCTTCTCGACCTGTCTCATGCCATCAAGTAGTCATTATCAGTCTCCTCGACTTTGTCAGCAACCTATGCTTATTCTTCGACTTCATCTGAGTTATGCAATTCAGCATATATGCTCTACCTCAACAGGAATCTCTTCCTATTCCAAATCCTCTCCATAGATCTTTTTACTTCGACCAACGTCATTAGTTTTCTTGAAAGCCATCTCAGCTTCATCGAAAACTACACCTCGACTTGTGATACACCTTATGTGACCTAGATCTAGGCACTGCAACCTGTAAGCTTTGACTCCTTCATGGTATCCAAGGAACATATATCTCAAAGCTCTAGGTTCGACTTTGTCTTGCCTAATATGAGCATATTCTACACAACCAAATACTCTAAGTCTGTTGATATTAGGTGGATGTCTCGACCGGACTCTTTTAGGTGTTTTCATCCAAAAGGCAGATGAGGGACACCTATTTATCAGGTACGCTCTAGTCACTGCAACCTCATCCCAAAACACCTTCTTCAATCCTACACTAACTAACATGCATCTAACCCTTTCTAGGATAGTTTGATTGAATCTTTTAGCCAGACCATTTTGCTTGGGAGTATTAGCAGTAGTTTTGTGCCTTGCAATACCATACCCAATATAATAGTTATCGAAAGCTTCATTGCAAAATTCAAGACGATTATCGGTCCTCAACCTCTTAACGTTCCTGCCAGTTTGGTTTTTGACCAGAGTCTTCCAGCTTTTGAAAATTTCAAAAGTTTCATCTTTAGATTTCTAAATGAATACCATCTTAATTACATAATTCCTCAAACATGTCCTTGTTTGGAGTCATATGCCAAGTACAACTTGAATCCATTATACACTCCTTGTTAGAGTCGCTGCTTGAAACCACCAGGAAATTAGATGATTCATAATCATCTTGCACAGTTGATGCATTTCAATCATCCATTCTACCATGATTATTCAGATGTTCATGTACACCTTTCTTGTATGACAATTATTCTTACAATGATAACACATAATTGCAGGAGCATTACCATCATAAGAATTATGTAGAACTTTATCATTCTTCCTCTTATACCTACCATCTTTCTTTGAGGATTTCCCGTTAACGGGCAAACCTTCACCAATAGATGATGGTTTATGCTCCTCTCATTCGTTAAAATCCTTAGAGTACAAGGTTGATTGAAGTTCTTCAAATGCCAATGAATATCTTCCATACAAGAGAGTTTCTTTGAAATAAGCATGCGACTTAGGTAAAACACACAACAACAACAACACTTGATCTTCATCATCAATCTTGACCTCAATATTTTCAAGATCAATAATCAACTTGTTGAACATATCCAACTACTCAACCAAGACTTTATCTTCACTCATATTGAAGGAATACAAAGCTTGCTTCAGGTAGAGATGATTGACCAAGGATTTGGTCATATACAATCCCCCGAGTTTGCTTCACACACTTGTTGGCGTCTTCTCCTTCGAGACCTGTCTGAGAACCTTATCACCAATATATAATAATGTTGAGGACTTTATCGATCATTATCGTCTTCTCCTTCTCGGTTAGGACAACATCCATCTTCTCTGATCCTTTCAACGCTTCTAACAAACCTTGTTGAACCAGTAGGAATTGCATCTTCAAGCGCCACAAACCGAAATCATTTACAACAGTGAATTTCTCAATCTCATACTTTGTTGACGGTATCTTCTCCTCCACGCTCATTACACCAATTTGTTGTGAAAGCGATGTCCAAAAAGCAGAGTATGATTAGTTTCTTGATTAACAAGAAAATCACAAAGTAAAGGAAAAGAGATAAGAGAAGAGAAAGACAATTCAAAGTGGTTTAAAATTGGAATCTTGATTCAATTACACATTAAGGAACAATGTTTACAATTGAATCTCAATCACACCGCTTTCTCCCTCTGATTAGGATTATCACAAATTGATGGAGAAGTAATGACTAATATGCTATTTATAAGAAAACTAAACACTACCTTTCAACTAACACTAAACAATTGGCCCAGCTAACTGATCTAATTCGACATGCTAACTTAAACAATAAACTAACATATTTCGGCAGCTACATTAGCTCTTCGATTTCAACAGAGCTCTTCGACTTCGACAAAGATTGCTACAATACTAACTTATAATCCATAAACTACAATTATCATCTAACTACTTGAAGAAATACAACATTTGTCCATCTAAATTTTGTAGTTTCTTGAATTCTAAAGCTTTCTTATAAAAATTCAAATTAGTCATGTCAATCACATATCGATGAACGCAATCCTATTGAGAATAACATTCTCCCCTTTTGTATATTCTTTGTAGATATCCGATATATAATGGTGAGCAAATATGTCAAATGAGATGCTAACTAAACATAATCAACGTTTTTCTTTGATAAAATTTATTAAAAAATACTATGTTGATTAGAAAAAAAAATGGCATTAATTTTTTTTTTTTAATAATTTGATAAATACAGAAGATCAAAAATGTCATTGAGTATTTCTTTTTACAAGTAAACAAGAAGAAAGTATCATTTCATTAGTTAAAAAAAGAAGTATCATTTCATAAATTGGATCATTATTTCATTATCAATGAAGATTATATCTAATTTCTATGTATGAAAACTTTTTTTTCAAAATTTAACACTCACTAATGTTAGCAGTAAGAGAAAACATTTAAAATGTGATAAATAATTCTGACAAGTGACAATAGTTACAGAGCACGTTTCTTGCCTTGCATTCTAACGCTATCACGTTTAATCACTAAATCATAATTTATATCCTTTCACGCTTTCTGTAAAAAAATATATAAAGAATCTACCTAAACGTATAGTATATTTTTATTTTATTATTTGAAAAGTAACATTCAATTTACAATAAAAATTAAATTATATTTTTCAGTTCTAGCAAATAGACATCTACCGACACACAAATAACCATTGATACTCGTTGTAAATAGTATACAGCATACACGTACGTGAAGGTGTTTATATTCTTTACTTTTCTACGGGGTGCTAAACGGGTCATGCCCGCCCCATTTAGGTTCGCCCCACAAAAGTCCGCAAAAAAATGGGGTGGGGCGAGACGGTAATAATTAAGGATGTGAGCCTAAAACTTAGACTCGTTCCGCAAAAAAGTGAGAGCGGGGCGGGGAAAGCCCGCGCGCACCGCACAATTTAAGCTTAAAAACGGAAATATTTATGTAAATACACGTGCCCGCAAAAATCCGTGAAAAAAACGGGGCGAGGTGGGACGGACACATTTGATGGTGAGGGCCTAAATCCTTGGTCCGCCCCGCACAAAAGTGCGGGCAAAACGGGCATGACCAGCGGACTGAACCCGTTTTACCACCCCTAAAACAATTCATCCCACTTGTCACTGGTCCATTTCAATGATGACACTGTTTTCATTAATGTTGATGCTGGCCATGTCAAGAAAAGGGTGCTTTTAAAAAAAGACAAAAAATATAAAGGAGAAAATGTGACCTTTTGAAAAGGATGAATCAACTATCATGAATTGGCCTTCACCAAAAAAAATATACCATGAATTGAAACAATTAAAGATATATACTTATCGTATAAATTTGTATACTTAGGGTACCGAGCATGAGATGACTTGTAAAGGCACGTGATATGTCTTTCATGATTCAAAAATAATTGGACATCCAATGGACTTCAGTTCAGATGCTATTGAAATGAGTTTTTAATATTAACTTCGATCTTACTTATAATTAATGTTTTTTAATAATTAATGTATTTAGATTAAATAAGGAATTAGATATATTAATTATTTAATTAATAAAATTTTTTTTTTATAAATAAAATCAGAAAAAAAATACTATAGAGCAGTGGTGGATCTATAAAATTATTATTTTAATTCTCGAATTAATGAAAAAATAAAATAGTAAGAAAATAATATGAGTGTTAATGAAAAAACATTTAAAATGAAGCATGTTGAACTTAGATAATTTGATCAGTTGAAGTTGTTCTCGAATGATCAAGCGTCTCGTGTGTCCGATTATATTCGACTTAACAAGAATCATATGCATATTTCTTGATGTGAGCAATTTGAATTCTCAATAGTCTGACACTCAAATCTTTGAGTGTCATCATGATTGAATTTTACAGTTATTTGACATTTGATTGGTCTAAAACATGATAATTACTCAATATATAAATATATTTTTTTAAAATATAAAATAAATCAAATTATTAAAGATATAAGAATATAATCTTTATATTTTTAATACGTGATTAAAATAAAATAATATAAGTTTGTATGAATATGTTTAGGAAAAAAAGAATGCTTTAAGTTGCGAAAGATAAAAAATGACATGTTGTGTTATATTAAAATTAAATATATAAGTCACACTCATCATTAAAAATACAAGTTTTGTTTGTTTTTCCCTATTCCTCGTTAACTATATATAACTATTCAAATAGATTTTTGAGATAATAATAAAATAAAAAAATTATTCTTGAAAAACAAATTAAACGATCCAATTGTGTTTCAAATTGCATGCATCTTGTCATTCATGAATTCCTCATTAACTCATATAATTAGATTCAATTCCAAAATCTTCAAAGTAAGGACGATGAATGAATGTCTTCTAAATCTTTCACACAAAATTTGATTTCCTCTTTTTTTCTAGTATATTTTGCAAACATCAAATTTTATGTGAAAGACTCAAACTGACATCCATTTATCATCATTGTTTTGAAGAATTTGTGGCATTGAATCAAATTCTATGGACTAAAGAGAAAATCATGAATTACAAGATACATGTAATTCGAAAAACATTGGATCGTCTAAGTTGTTTTTCAAGATGATTTAATGTTTCTGATTATTATCTTAAAAATCAATTTAAATGAATGCAAGTTCAACGAGGGGTTAGTGAAACAAGCAATCACATATGATATAACAAACTCACTAACAACATTTATCAACAAAAAATTCAATCAATTAATATAGTTTGGGAGAACTTGATAACTAACCGTTCTTGGAAATTTAAGACAAATTTGTAAAATGAAAGGAGGATGAAACTGCAAATTTGTGTTAAATTTGAATGGATGTCATTCTAGGTCTATCACGTAAGCTTGCATCTTTCACTCCAGCTTCATCCTCTCTTATATTTTTTCTTTATAGCAACATATTAATTGTAATCCTACAAACACCATGTAAAAAAACAACATGTTAACATAAACTAGCAGTACATTGTAATCCAACAAAAATTTGTCAAGAACAACAACCAACAACAAATCATGTGAAACATAACAAGGTCTTCAAACTTCATGCCTAGTTAAATTCGTGCAGTTCTCAAGGTCTTCATAGTTCTCAAGATCTTCATCTAATTCAGAATCAGTTGCATCCAGATTCATTAGGTCATTCACAATAACTTCTACCTTCCTTATCTGTTTAGGGTTAAGATTCTTGAAAAAAATCTTCTTATTTTCTGTTCCACCAGACAGTTTAAAAACACTAATATGATCCCTAACAACTTCAGCTTCCTTGGTTTTTTCAACCATAACTCCAACATATCAATAACCTCATTTGTAACCTCAATCTCGTGGACAAGTTTGCTCCCATTATTCATGTTGAGAGAAGGATCTGAAATCTGAGAGAAGGATCTGAAATATGAACAAGAAGAGAAACCCTTTTTCAAAATAACATACAACAACATACAACAATAAAAAACCCATAAACTCCCGAACAAGAAGAAAATCATGTGCAAAACATGTAAAATATAACAACAACATACACGAAAATAAGAGAATAAGGAAGAATAAGAATACCTTTATGTATAAAAAATAAGATTGAGACTATACTATAGAATAGGAAAGCTAATAACAAAGAACAAGTGAGAAAATGTGTTCTAGGATTTTGTTGTGAGAGATACTGTGATACTGTCAAGAAGCAAAAGCTAATTCGCTTATATATGGGTAAACAATTTCACCACGGTCGTATTCAAAAATCGTGATGAAATGTAATGACTTTTAGAATGGTTAACATTAACAATCGTGGTGATAGGTATTTTAATTTTAAGTTATATATCATATTATAAGAACAACACTCATTGTAACAAAAAGGTAGAAAATTGTTGGAGCTGGGATTTGAACCTTGTTACTCCGTGAAAGTATAATCGCGGTTATTTAGTTTGACCGTAATGCTATATTTTTTTGTAAATAAAAACAACAAAGTGCGTCCAAAAATGAGGTATTACCACGGTTAATAGTCAGACTGTTGAAATTTAGTGTTACGAAAGGTTTATTTTGTAGTAGTGAATAAAGAAAACAAAGAGAGCGTCATAGTCATATTTCAACTCACAACAACACTTACTCCTCTTGAGTATCTGTACAAAAATATACAGAACAACACAAACCAAACAACAAAGGACTGAGAATACACTCAAATATATTAACAAGGTAAAAGAATGCAATGGTAGATTAAATCACTCATTCAACAACACACATTTAATTTACACAACAACTCAACAATTCAATTCACATAGCCTTCATGTATGTAATGTGACTCACAACTCGACTTTATACATATGGTACCAATTTGGACATTAGAGGTTTGTTATTGATCTCTTCCATCCAATAATGATTCCTCATTCAAACTGGATCCCCACTTATGAACCCCAGGTCCCCACTTATGAACCAGTGTCTCGTCTCTTTCAATACACTAACACAAAATGATGCATGACATGCGGAATAATGCAATATAACAACAACACTGCTTATGGCTCCACTTCTAACCATAAACATAATGCAATACAACATTCACAGTAGTCCCCACTTCTAAACTACTCACATCAACATAAATAATAATAATTATATTAACAACACATAAGTATATTCACAACATCACAACTCCTAAACAAAATCATAATTCACCACTTATAATCATGTAAATTAATTCAATCAATATTTCATCATAATTATTTAACTTAATCAATTAAATTAATTAAATACACCAAATCAACAGTCAACCATTGACCACATAATAAAACAACATCGAAATTCATACCTATCACTGAAAATTGGTCCCTGGTGGTCATGACAACCAACCCATCATCTAGGTGACGACATCACTAGCCGATCATCGTCTCTCATCACAACCTGTCACCTCTATGACGACTGATAGGAAAAATCCCACCTGAAGACTATGACGGTCTCCCTGTCACCATGCTGATGACAGTCAGTTGGCCCATAAGCATGACGAACAGTCTGTCACGCTGATTCAGAAAACAGAAACTTCATTTTCACCATAGAAGCGCATTCGAAGCTCCGATTTTGACCTCTAGTATCCCAAATCATACAGAAAATAATAGATACATATTACGGAACAATTAAACATTACATATGCATCGATTATCATCCAAATTCATCAATTAACCACGAATTCAAGGTTATGTTCATAAAACCAAATACACAACATTGATAGTGATAACATTCAGATTCATGCTTATTCAATATACATAAAACTCAACAATACTCATAGTACAAATTAACACATCAAACATGGAAATTCTCATGGACTACACGTAATCACATTTAATAATTAATAAAATTTTCATCACAATTATAGCAAACACCTTGTGCACACCGCTCTTGTAATTGAGTTTGAGATATGTGTATAATGGGAAGTTTGAATGTGGGTTGAGGTTTAGGATTTGTAGTATGTTGTGGAAAAGTTAGGTTTTTGGGGTTTTGCAATATACGGGCTTTAAAAGGTAGGGTTCATGCTGGTGAAAGGGGTAGAGAAGGGTTTTTGAAATTCGAGCTCGACATCTCTTAGTTTGGATTCAATGAGTTTTGTGAGGCCATTTACTTGAGAAATTGACAATGGTCTATGAATGGCCATTTAATTTCTTAATTAAGGTGTTAAATCAGAAGAAGAAGAAGAAGAAGAAGAAAAGTCAAAAATAACTTCTTGAAGCAATCCCACAACTTGATTTCCCAACTTCTCAAATTTAGCTTGATAATCAACAACAATACAATCTTGTTTCAGCTTAATTATTTCATCCTGATGATTAGCATAAGTCCATGGGCTAAATCGTAATTCTAAATCGTTTGTAAAGGAAAACCAATCTAAAAATAAATGATTATGGTGCATCAATTTAAACTGGTATAAGGCCTTTCTCGTCATATAAAAGACGGTCAATGATATTCAATTTTCATGGGGCAATTGATAAAAATATATAAAAAAAATCTACTTGAAACAACCATTCTAAAGGGTGTAAACCATCAAACACAACAAGTTCCAATTTTAGAGTCTTAAATGGGGGTTTATAGGTATGTTGAGAAATTTGTGGCAAGAGATATGATTAGTAGGGAGAATATTATAAATTAGTGTGTTTGAAAAGGAACTTTGAGGATTGATGTAGGTTTCTCTTACTCCTCAATCAGGAGTAGGAGAAACCTACTAGAAGAAAACTCGTGTCCTGAAACAATTTTTTTATCACAATTATAACAAAGACCATGTGCACGCCGCTCTTATAATTGAGTTTGAGATATGCATCTAATGGGATGTTCGGGTGGTTTGGATGCAGGTTAAGGTTTAAGATTTGGAGTATGTTGTGGAAAAGTTAGGTTTTGGGGTTTTGTAATATGAGGGCTTTAGAAGGCATGGTTCGTGCGGGGGAAAGGGACAGGGAATGGTTTTTGAAATTTGGGTTTTACATCTTTTAGTTTGGATTGAATGAGTTGCGTAGGGCTAATTACTTGAGAAATTGAGACTGGTGAATGAATTGCCATTTCATTTCTAATTTCAGGTGCTAAACCACAAATAAAAAAAAGCTAAGAATAGCTTCTTGAAGCAATCCCACAACTTGATTTTCTAATTTCTCAAATTCAACTCGTAATCAACAACAAAACCATCTTGTTTTAACTAAAATATTTCATCCTGATTATTAACAAAAATTGAGGGTCAAATCGTAATTCTAAAGCTTTTGTAAAGGAAAACCAATCTAGCAACAAATGATTATGGTGCACCCATTTAGTCTGACATAAAACATCACCCTTCATATAAAATGCAGTCAATGATATACAATTTTCAAGGGGAAATTGATAAAAATTTAAAAACTTTTCTTTTTGAAATAACCATTCTAAAGTGCCCGAACCATCAAATACAACAAGTTTCAATTTTGGAGTCCTAATTGTGGGTTGATGGGTATTTTAAGGAATTTGTGGTGAGGGATATTGATGTGGAGTGAGAATATTATAAATTGGTGTATTTGAAAAAAAAATTGGAGGATTGATGTTGGTGTGTTTTCCAATATAGCAGTAAAATCAGGATAAATAAGGTTATTTGATTGTGTGACTATGTGAATATAATGAGACTAGCATGAGTAAATGTACGAGTAAAGGGTGAAACAATATGTGTAATAACATGTATATAACCAAATGAAGATGGATAAATGAGAAATATACTTGAAGAAGATGTTGTTGTATGAGTAGTGGTGGATTGTTGCACCCCACTTTGAGCCATCAATTTTGTGAAGAAATTTATAATAGATTCATGTCTTGAATCTAGAATTTTCTACTGATTATCCATTGTAGTGTGTAAATTCCCTGATTGTTGTTTTAAATTATGATCATCCGTTTTAAATCTCTCATCAATTTAATGATGAATGTAGTTGATTACATAGTCAATATCCATATGAACATCTTGAGTGATATCATCCAAGTTTTTAAAGGATGAATTTGTAGATTTGAGAGACTTTGAATCGAAAAATGAGAGAACCGATCATAGATTAATATTATAGCTAAAAAGTAGATTTATGTTAGAAAGGAAGAAAAGATAAAATAAACTTCAGAATTTTCATTAATAAAGACAACTTCAACATTAAAATATAAATAACATGAATTACTAAACAAACTAGGCCATGGGCCACTTTTGAAAAAAAAAAGATAAATTCAAAATAATAAAATTAGAGACAATTATTAATACATCCCATCCCTTTTAATACTGAATGCAATTTTCAAGTCAAAAGAGCTTTTTATTTTTTCTTTTGGGCTTAAAATACCGACAACACCTTATTCTCTATTCTCCTAGATAATATTCATTTCTTCTCGTTATTACGTGTACATATCACCCCAAGTTAGTCATGTTTTTCTTCATTGGGTGGTGTTTTCAGTTTCCTTTAGCCACTAGTGCAAACTTGCCTCAAAGTTTGTTTTCTTACGTGTCTTTGAAAATGATATATAGAATACTAGTAAAATAATGAGTTGTCAAATACACGTGTATTGTGGTTTTTTTACCGAGATAACCCAGTTTTTCAAAAAAAATCCCAAAATACCTCAGGTTTCAGAAAAATTCTCAAACTACCCCACTTTTAGGAGGAGGCGCCAATTGAATTGGCGAATCCTTTAAAAACTTGAATGGAGGTGCCAATTGGATTGGCTAGGGAAGGTGCCCTAGCCAATCCAATTGGCACCTATGTATAAGGTTTAAGAGGAGGCGCCAGTTCAATTGGTGACTCCCTTAAAAAAGCCTCAAATGATAAAACCTCCAACAAGAAAGTTGTATATATTTTCAAGACAATGAATTTGGACATACATTTTGCATCATTTGGATTTTTTATGAGAAAGTTATGGGCAGTTGAAGTTGGACTTCTGTTTTTTCATGTGTTTCTTTTAGAATTATGAAATTTTGTCCAACATAACAATTGAATTAGACATATCAAATTTTCCAATGCACTTGGTTCCACCTCAAAATAATTAAAAATGAGTGAGTTAGGTCCTTGCGAAGTTGACCCAAAATTAGGGTTTCTGTCAAAACATGTGTATGTGAATTTTGCCAAAAGGGACCAACTTCAAGCCCTTCTGTTTGAATGATAAAAGCCTCAAATGACTAAACCTTCAACATATAAGTTGTAGATATTTTCATGGCAATGAATTCGGACTAAAATTTTGCATTATTTGCATTTTTTATGAGAAAGGTATGAGCACCTGAAGTTGGACTCTTTGACATTTCAATTGTTATGTGGCCTATAATGTTTTGTATTATCACATGCGTTTATTTTAGAATTATGAAATTTTGTCCAACATAACAATTTAAGTAGACATCTCAAACTTTCCAATGCACTTTGTCCCATCTCAAAATCATAAAAAATGAGTGAGTTAGGTCCTTGGGAAGTTGACCCAAAATTAGGGTTTCAGTCAAAACATGTGTATGTGAATTTTGCCAAAATGGAGTTTATACAAAGAAACCTAATGTTTGGAGTTTACACAAAGATAAATTTGATATAATACGACTTGATATTAATAAAATTTGGAGTTTACACAAAGAAACCTAATTGTGATGACCGGGATCACCTAACCGACCACCGGTCCCACATCCCCTAGCTACCCTAACCCTTGGCCCTAACCCACATTGACGATTCTGCACCGGTGTTTGTTCATCTAAGGGGTCAGGAACGTCATTACCTCCTACAGGAGAAGGTCCGTTGAGGTATTCAGCCAAGTCAGCATAGTCTTCAGTATGCAATGATGGTGTACCGCCGTAGCTGAGCTCATGACCCATGCTAGAGAAGTTGGGATGTGGTTGACTCATGGATAGGCGACCGGGACGGTTGAAGGGAGACATGGGTGTGAATGATGCGTCTAGGAAAGGTTGGAAAGGTTGTTGGGGTGTTTGGAAGAGATAGAGCTGTGGGATGTTTTGGTTTTGCGATGTTTGGGCTTCTTGGCTACGGTAGGAGGAGGGGCGGTTGGTGTTTTGGCTAAGGCGACTTTGGTAGGGTGATGGTGTGGGTGCGAAGCGATGTTCGGTCTCAGGTTGATGGTCAATTTGTTGGTGGTGGTATGGGGTATGTTCTTGGTATTGGGGTTGGGTGAATGACATGTTTTGGTTGTATGTTTGTGTGTTTGTGGAACGGAAAGTTTGACGGATAGGGGGTTGTGAGTAATCGGGCTGAGAATGTTGTTGGGGGTTAGATGTTGATCCTTCTTGTGTGTAACTTGTCTGGCGTGGGTCATAGAGGTACATATCATCGACGATGAATTGAAAACCAACCGATCTGTACCAAGCCATATAAGTACGACTTGGTTTTACCTCATTTGGCATGACTGCGTCAGTTAAGACATGGTCATGACGGTGCTTCCACTTGCGACACTCCGATCTTGCGAAGGTTTGCCAAGGGTTGAAGTTCCATTGGTCGTTCACTTTACGCATATGCCATTCTCCTAGGCTAGTTGGGGGATCTGGGATATTCTGGACCATACCGAACTGCAGCTTCACACGATCGGTGTTGTGCATCTCCACAGTTGTGAACCGTATTATCGGTGTGCATGCTGTCCATACGGACGCGTCTTCAGCGTTGACCTCATGCTCATTATCCAGATTAAGGTGTGGACTCCAAATGAACTGAAATGTTAAAGAAGATAGGATTATAATGAATGTAGAAAAAGTTAACATAATATAATGAAATACTGAAGTTATTTTGCTTACGTCTGTCGGTCGAAGGTGATCCAACAGGTTGCGATACTGAGTAATACAATGTCTCGGACATCTGCTGTAACTCATACCACGTGCCGACCATCTACACCAAAAAGTTAAAAAAAATTAGTTTGAGGTAATAAACTTTAAGGAAGTAAGTAAAGATATAGCAATTTAAACAACTTACTTTTTTGCATATGGAAAAGTGAAAGGGTTGTTATTGAGCGGTGCTAGAGACGGTAGTCTTGACCAACCCCATGCTTGTAGCAAAACAGCACATCCAGAAAATGTAGATATGTCTTTATGGGAGTTTTTGCACAACAAACTATAGAGATAGGCTAGACAAGAAGATCCCCAACTGTAACTACCTATTCTTGCATGCTTGACACATCATCTCAGACTAGCTTGCATGTCCGACACATCATCTCAGAACTAGCTAGCATGTGAGACACTGATACCATCTATTTAAGTGTCTTACTATCAACATCCAAGACACTTCACTCACATTCATCTGCAGTAGGAAAATAGTTTTCATCTCCAGAATGTCATCTTCATCATTATACAGTGTCAACGTTCACTGCAACGGTGAAACTTTTGAGTCTGAGCTTCATGGTTTTTGTTTTCGAAACACTGATACCATTAGAATCACGATCAAGAGAAATGTAACCTTTTTGCATTTGAAAAAAAGAATACAATCCTTTATAGGATCAGGTATTGTATCAAAGATCACATATCAAAATCCAATATTTTTTGAGAATGGTCAATGCAAGTTTTTCCCCCTTAAGGTACGAGACGATGAAGATGTTGAATACATGTTTGTTAGTCATGAACATTCAGGCAACAATTGTATCGAGTTGTACATTACTCTACAACCATGTATACCATCTTAACAATCTCAACTAACCGATCAGAATGAAGCTGGTGAATATGATGCAGATGATGCACAATGGTCAGATGAACTCAACCCAGAAGCAGAAGTAGAAGTCGACGTTGTTGATGAAGAAGAAGAGGAGACCGAGATACAATTTGATCACATGCTGAACAACGACGATGAAGATGATGATCAACCACCACCAATACCTCCTAGTCATGTCTACAATCCGCCTCAACATATGACAAATATGGATCTTCATGACGATGAAACATCCGACAGTGTCTTCTATAATCCGTATCCGAGACCAGTAGGCGAATTAAAGGTGGGAGACATCTTTCGTACCAAAGAAGAATGTGTTTTGGCAATCAAAAAATTCCACATGAACAACTTTGATGACTTTACAGTGAAACGCACTGATTCTAGAAGGTATGTTATCGAATTTCGTAACATGCTTTGTAAGTTTCGTTTGGCTGCGTCTTACAAGAAGAAAAATGACTCTTGGGAGATCGCTTCAATAGACCCACCGCACAGTTGCGTTGCAACTAACGTTGAACAAGATCACTGTAAACTGAGCACAACTTTGATATGTCAAGACATTCTGCCATTGGTAAATAAAGACCCATCAGTGAAGGTGAGTATAATTATATCCCATATCCGAACAACATATAATTATACTTCATATTACAAGAAAGCATGGATTGCGAGGACAAAGGTTGTTGAATAGGTTTTCGGCAACTGGGAGGATTCATTCAAGGAATTGCCACGGTTTTTATGGGCACTAAAAACATATGTCCCAGGAACTGTGGCAATTATGGAGACAGTGCCAGCAATGATGCCAGACGGAACCTGTGCTACAGGTAATAGAATATTTCACCGTCTCTTTTGGGCATTTGACCCGTGCATCAAAGGTTTCGCTTTCTGCAAACCTATTATTGAAATTGATGGCACTTGGTTATACGGAAAATACAAGGGTACTTTGCTTATGGCGGTTGCACAAGACGGTAACAACAATGTCTTTCCCATTGCCTTTGCTCTTGTTGAAGGTGAAACGACTGGTGGATGGGGTTTCTTTCTTCGACATCTCAGAACGCATGTGGCTCCACAAGCCAATCTATGTTTGATTTCTTATAGATATGCTGCCATTGAGAATGCCTACAACAACCATGACAACGGATGGCATGATCCTCCTTCTACACATGTCTACTGTATCAGACACATTGCACAATACTTCATGCGTGCTATAAAAGATAAGAATCTTTGCAAGAAGGTGGTGAATGTTGGGTATGCTTTAACTCAACCGTCATTTCAATATTATCGTGATGAAATTAGACTGTCTAATGAAGACGCAGGGAGATGGATAAATAACATACCAGTAGAGCAGTGGACAAGAGCATTTGACGGTGGTTGTTGATGGGGCCACATGACAACAAATATTGTGGAATGCATGAACGGGGTTTTCAAAGGAATTCGATATCTGCCGATAACCGCCTTGGTAAGATCAACCTATTATAGGTTGGCTTCTATGTTCGCAACCAAAGGTGAAAGATGAAGTGCAGTGTTAATGTCCGGACAAGTATTCAGTGAGTGTTGCATGAAGGTCATGAAAGAGGAGAGCATCAAAGCTACGACACACGCTGTAACAGTCTTTGACCTTCATAGACAAAATTTCAGCGTCCAGGAAACAATGGGCAACAACAAGGGGAGACCAAATTTAGCCTACGCTGTTAGACTACACAGAAGTTGGTGCGATTGTGGAAAATTTCAGGACTTCCGCATACCTTACTCCCATGTCATTGCAGCATGCGCTTATACTCGTCAAGACGCTTACAACCATTTATCTGATGTGTACAAGGCCAACACCATCATGAATGTATATACTCAAAGCTTCTCAGTACTACCAATGGAGGATTACTGGCCTCCATATGAAGGAGATATTGTTTGGCACAATGAAGAGATGTGTAGAAAGAAGAAAGGAAGGCCAAACAACACACGTATCAGAACAAAGATGGATTCCACAGATAAAATGATAAGATTATGTAGTATCTGTCGTCAACCAGGACACAACAAAAACAACTGTCCCAATCAAGGAGCATCATCTAGATCTTAAGCTTTTTGTAACATTGTATTTCTGTAACAATCAATCATTATATATCATTAAGTTCTTGTTACAACGAGTTTCATAACAAACATCAGTACAAAACATCTAAAAACATAAATAATTCTAACTGATTACAACAATCAAATTAATGTCGTCTCGACCGAACATCATTTCCCTAGCATCCTTATCAGTCTTCATTCGCACCAAACCAAAGATACTGTCAAGTCTCTCAATACTTCTGATTTTTTCCTCTTTTGGTATTTTCCCATCTAACCATCGAACCAGCTCCCTCTTCAGTTGATCGAACGTGGTGATGTTCCAAAACAGCATCAGCATTTGAGGTTTGTCTCTCGCATAAATCACCTTACCGTATCGGCGACGAACACCAAACGTGATAGCCAAATGATTATATAAGCTGTGGAACAATTGGTCACACAACGCATCTATTTATAAGACAAAAAAGGCATTTTATGAGGGAGACGTCAATTGAATTGGCGACTCCTCTTAAAACCTACAAATAGGCACCAATTGGATTGGCTAGGGCACCTGCCCTAGCCAATCCAATTGGCGCCTCCATTCAATTTTTAAGAAGAGTCGCCATATGAACAACTTTCATGTTCATAAAAAATCCATTTGAAACTTGGAAGCTCATCATTCATTTCAAAACATTATAGGTCATTTTGACAGAAACCCTAATTTTAGGTCAACTTCGCAAGGACCTAACTCACTCATTTTTAATTATTTTAAGGTGGGACCAAGTGCATTGGAAAATTTAAGATGTCTACTTCAATTGTTATGTTGGACAAAATTTCATAATTCTAAAAGAAACACATGTGATAATACAAAACATTATAGGTCAGATAACAGTTGAAAAAATCAGAAGTCCAACTTCAACTGCCCATAACTTTCTCATAAAAAATCCAAATGATGCAAAATGTATGTCCAAATTCATCGTCTTGAAAAGATATACAACTTCCATGTAGGAGGTTTTGTCATTTGAGGCTTTTTTAAGGGAGTCGCCAATTGAATTGGCGCCTTCTCTTAAACCTTACACATAGGCGTCAATTGGATTGGCTAGGGCACCTGCCCTAGCCAATCCAATTGACGCCTCCATTCAAGTTTTAAGAGGAGTCGCCAATTCAATTGGCGACACCTTCTAAAAGTGGGATACTTTGGGAATTTTTCTGAAACCTGAGGTATTTTGGGATTTTTTTTGAAAAACTGAGTTATCTCGGTAAAAAATAAATAAATTCAAAATAATAAAATTAGAGACAATTATTAATACATCCCATCCCTTTTAATACTGAATGCAATTTTCAAGTCAAAAGAACTTTTTATTTTTTCTTTTGGGCTTAAAATACCAACAACACCTTATTCTCTAACACCTTATTCTCTATTCTCCTAGATAGTATTCATTTCTTCTCGTTATTACGTGTACATATCACCCCAAGTTAGTCATGTTTTTCTTCATTGGAAGGTGTTTTCAGTTTCCTTTAGCCACTAGTGCAAACTTGCCTCAAAGTTTGTTTTCTTACGTGTCTTTGAAAATGATATATAGAATACTAGTAAAATAATGAATTGTCAAATACACATGTATTGTTTATGACACTCAGGACCCACGTAAACATTAATAGAATTGAGAAATACTGACGTATCTCATATTCGGATGATTAAGATTCGACTATCCTATAGAAATTTTATATCTGATCTTGAATTGACCACTTGTTACTTTTAAATATGCAAAAAAAACATTGTTTACAAATACGATAATTATATAAAATAGGGAGAATACAATATAAAAGCAGAAGAAATATTATGTTGGAATTCTTTTGGTCGTCCAAGTCGACCTATCTAGTTTGAATTTTCGGACTTCACCGTCTAAAATTTCGTTTTTATTCAAATAATAATTGTTCATCAACGACCTACACGTAAGTTCAGTGTAAGCCGAAAGGAAATATGGAGAAAAATATGTGGCGGTAGCACTTTGAAGTTGAGGACCACATAAACCCCATTGATTGAATTTGTCTGCTGGTGCTGAATGATCCAAAATAAAATTGTTCTAATCATGATGATAATAACAATCGAAGACATGCTATATAGGTGACCGAGATTAAGATTTTAAGTGTTTTTCTAACACATTATTAATTAGATAAAATTTAAAATTGTCTCACTCACTGAAAAATTTGTTAAAATGCAAAACCTTTTTTTTATTCGATACTTACACATTATAAATTGGAAAAAATAAAATTAAAGTTCTTTAATAATATATATATATATATATATATATATATATATATATATATATATATATATATATATATATATATATATATATATATATATATATATATATAATATATATATATATATATATATATATATTGGTGTGATGGAAAGAGACTTACAAAGTTAACACTTCAATGCTCGAGTCACTATTTGAATAAGAAGAGTGAATTCAAATTGTGTCTTAAATTTGTTACCTCAATTTCACATCTTCTTAATATATATAAAGAGAGAAAATAACAAACTTATTATTTGTAAGGAGTGGATTGCGGAGAGCCGTTGGATGTACTTGCAATTGAGATCTTTGTTAGCGTCATGAGGAGAATTCTAGTGTGTTAAGAAGATTTTGAAATGATTACTATTTCCTTAGGGTGATTGTCTGGGGTTGATATGACCGACTCAAAATAGTTTCCCCTCAATCTCGTGCCTATGCTCGATAATGCATGTGTTTGTTACTTCAACATAGATTGCCGACCACCCTCGTCTTTATGTCTGAAAGATAAAAAAATAAAATGTTTCAATTCCCGAGGGATTCATGCATTTAATGCTATATACTCCAAACACCTTTTCAGAGGTGTCATTGTTACAACTATTGGAAACTGAAACACTTCAGTGTTGTGTGCGAGTGACTTGACATTTTTGATAGGCTACAATTATTTTTGCATGCTAGAATATAGTTATCAAAGAGTCAGTGTTATTTTTTAGTCATTTCCCATTTTAACAATTATTTTCTTCTTTGGTGTTTCACTTTCCTACGTCTAAAAAGTAATTACATAATGGATAAAAAATCACAGAAGAGTGCTCACAAATCTTAGAAGAGTGTTCCATCATCTTGGATGGATTCTGCTTACTCTCCTATTGTTTTTTGTTTTTGCTAAAGTAGGTGGTCTCGATGACGTTTTTACCAAAGTCAGTATATATTTCTACTTGAGAGTCTTAAGTACCGTCGATGATAAAATGATATGCAGTAAGTATGATGATTGTGTCATTCCCTTTTATGAGTGCATTTTCTTAGTGCTCGGTCTTCGCCTCCCTTTCACTGCCTTTGAGATAGAAGTCTTGAAGTATCTGGCAATGACTCCTTCGCAACTTCATCTTGCAAACTCGGCGTATGTGAAGTTTTACCAATATTGGTGTGAGTACCTGAAAGGAAAGCCTTATGTGACCATTTATTTCATCTCTTTAAATACCGCTATAGTCTCGTGACTTGGGATGTATCAGAAGGTTAATTTATTTGGAGCCGACTGTGCGTGACTTTGACCTCTTCTCGAGCTACCTCAAATGACTTTAAATGCCCTAAAAATATATTTTGATTCTCTTTAAATTGTGCTTTGCTCTCCAATTTTCATAACCCTTAGCAAAGTGCAAACATTCCCATTAAAAAGAGCTCATATGGATCAAATGCGTCAGAAAAAGCCCAAAAAAAGGGATCATCGTGTGCGTGATGACTTGCATTGCGCGAGCGATGCAACTTTTATGGCTCCTATCACGCGTGTGATGCTACTCGGTGGTGCATGTGATTATTTCCGAAGCTGCACTCTTTTTTGCTCTTTTTTCACTCAAAATTTCACTAAGTCCACAATCTTCACACTTAGCTATTTTTTCCTCATTCTTTGGTCTTTCTTCTTCATTTTGGCCCATCTTTCATTTGTTTTGATCCGATTCTTCAACTAAGTTTAATGCAATGACGAACTGTTATCAAACACCCTAAAACTCCGACTCTTAAATAAAAAGAATAAAATCAAAATTTTAGGATGCTACTCAAACCATAACATGCATGCTTTCCAATTAATTTCAAAACTCGCAGCGAAATTCAAAATAATTAACATAAACTTCCAATATCTCTTCAAATTAAGTACTCAACAAATAAACAAAATTTAAACATTAACTTAAAACAATTAAATGGTCAGTTACCCGATGTTATAGATCAGAGCAATAGTTCCAACTAAATGACAATCAAATAATTACTACTATGGAAGACACATATAATAACGGTTGTGAAACACATATAATGACGGTTTCACGTCCGTTGTTAGGTAACATGTGAATGTATGTATGCTAGTTTCCATAATGGGCAAGTGACTGTGGTTATAAGTTAAGTAGCACACTACTTATAACAATAGGTCAAGAATATAATCATTGTGAAAATATTTATAGGTCTTTGGTTCAAATCGTGATGGTATGTGTAAGAGCTTATTATAAAATATGGGATTGTTTGTTTTTCCCTGTCCCTCATTAAACATATACAACCATTCAAATATATTTTTGAGATAATAATTAGAAAAATTAAATTATTCTTGAAAAACAACTTAAATGGTCCAATGTTTTTCAAATTGCATGCATCTTGTAATTCATGCTTTCCTCATTAACCCATATAATTTGGTTCAATTCCAAATTCTTCAAAGTAAGGATGACGAATGAATGTCTTCTAAATCTCTTACACAAAATTTGATTTCCTCATTTTTTCCCTAGTATATTTTGCAAACATCAAAATTTGTGTGAAAGACTCAAATTGTCATCCATTTATCATCATTGTTTTGAAGAATTTATGGCATCGAATCAAATTCTATGGGCTAAAGAGGAAGTCATGAATTATAAGATACGCGCAATTGGAAAAACATTGGATTGTCTAAGTTATTTTTCAAGATGATTTAATGTTTCTGTTATTATATCAAAAATCAATTTAAATAAATGCAAATTCAATGGGGGGTTAGTGAAACAAGCAATCATATATGATATAACAAACTCACTAACAACATTTATCATCAAAAGATTAAATTAATTAACATAGCTTGGGAGAACTTGATAACTAACCGTTCCTGAAAAATTAAGACAAACTTATAAAATAAAAGGATGATGAAACTGAGGAGAAAACTGCAAACTTGTGTTAAATTTGAATGAATTTCATTCTAGGTCTATCACACAAGCTTGCATCTTTAACTTCAGTTTCATCATCTCTTATAGTTTTTTATTCATAGCAACACATATCAATTGTAATCCTACAAACACCATGTAAAAAAACAACATGTTAACCTAAACTAGCAGTACATTGTAATCCAACAAAAATTTATCAACATACAAAAATTTGTCAAGAACAACAACCAACAACAAATCATGTGAAGCATAACAAGGTCTTTAATCTTCATGCCTATTTAAATTTGTGCAGTTCTCAAGGTCTTCATAGTTCTCAAGGTCTTCATAGTTCTCAAGGTCTTCATCTAATTCATAATCAGTTGTATCTAGATTCATTAGGTCCTTCACAATAACCTCTACCTTCCTTACCTTTTCAGGGTTAAGATTCTTGAAAAGAATCTTCTTATTGTCTGTTTGACCAGACAGTTCAAAAAAACTAACGTGATCCCTAACAACTTTAACTTCCTTGTCGTTGTTTAACCATAACTCCAACATATCAATAACCCTCATTGTAACCTCAATCTCGCGGATAAGTTTGCTCCCACTATTCATGTTGAGAGAAGAATTTAAAAATTGAGAGAAGGATCTGAAATCGGAACAAGACGAGAAACCCTTTTTCAAAATAACATACAACAATAAGAAAACCATAAACTCTCGAACAAGAAGAAAACCATGTGAAACATAACAATAACATGCAAAAAAATGAGAGAATAAGGAAGAAGAAGAATACATTTATCTATGAAGAAGAAAATTGAAGCTATACTGTAAAATAGTAAAGATAATGACAAAGAAGAAGTGAGAAAATGTGTGTTAGCGTTTTGTTGTGAGAGATACGACGATATTGTCAAGAAGCAAATGCTAATTCGCTAATATATGGGTACAAAATTTCACTATGGTCGTATTCAAAAACCGTAATAAAATGTAATGATTTTCAAAACGGTTAATATTAAGAATCGTGGTGATAGGTATTTTAATTTTAGTTTATATATCATATTATAAGGACAACACTCATTGTAACAAAAAAGTAGAAAATTGTAGAAGCTGGGATTCAAACCCTATCACTCAATGAATGTATAATCGCGGTTAATTAGTTTGACCGTAATGTTATGTTTTTTTTGTAAATATAAAAAAGTAAAGCGTGTCCAAAAATGAGGTATTACCACGGCTAATAGTCAGACCGTTGTAATTTAATGTTACGAAATGTCTATTTTGTAGTAGTGAATAAAGAAAACAACGAGAGCTTCATAGTCCTCTTTCAACTCACAACAACACTTACTCCTCTTGAGTATCTGTAAAACAATGTACATAATAACACAAACCAAACAACAAAGGGGTGAGAATATACTCAAATATATTAATGGTGTAAAAGAATGCAAGGGTAACTTCAATCACACAGTCAATAATACACATTCAATTTACACAACAACTTAACAATTCAATTCACACAGTATTCATGTATGCAATGTGACTGTATCAATTTGAATATCAAAAGTTTGTTACTGATCTCTTCCACTCAATAATGGTTCCTAATTCAAATTGGATCCCCACTTCTGAACCTCAGGTCCCCACTTTTAAACCTGTGTCTCGCCTCTTTCAATACACTGACACAAAATGTTGTATGACATACGAAGTAATGCACACACAATGACAACACTACTTATGGATCCACTTTTAACCATAAACACAATGTAATACAATATTCACAATAGTCCCCACTTCTGAGTTACGCACCTCAACACAAACAATTATGATTACATTAACAACACATAATTATATTCACAATATCCCAACTCCTAAACAAAATCATAATTCACCACTTTTAATCCTGTAAATTAATTCAATTAATAGTTCATCATAATAATTTAACTTAATCAAATAAATTCATCAAATACACCAAAACAATAGTCAATCAGACCACATGTGAAAACAACATTGAAATTTGGACCTATAACTGAAAAATGGTCCCTGGTGGTCATGACGACCAACCCATCATCTGGGTGACGACCGTTACCCCACCCGTTATCCTTTCTCATCACAACTGGTCACCCCTATGACGTATGGTAGGAAAAATCCCACTTGGAGACCATGTCGGTCTCCCTGTCACCATGCTGATGACCGTGAGCTAACCTAGAAGCATGACGAGTAACCCGTCACACTGATTCAAAAAGCATAATTTGCAGCTTTCACCATAGAAATGCATTCGAAGCTCCGATTTTGACCCCTAACTTCCCAAATCGTACAAAAAATAATATATGTATATTATGCAACAATTAAACATCACATATCAATTATCATCCAAATTCATCAATTAATCATGAATTCAAGGTTATGTTCATATAACCAAATACATAACACTGATAATGATAACATACAGATTCATGCTCATTCAATATACATAAAATTCAGCAATACTTAGAGCACAAATTTACACATCAAACATGGAAATTATCATGAATTACACATAATCACATTTAAGAATTAATAACACACAACAATGAGTGTTATGTATCCCCCTCAATCAAACCTACTAGAAGCACACTTGTGTCTTGGAACAAACTTTCCATCATAATTATAGCAACCACCTTTTGCACACCATTTTTGTAATTGAGTTTGAGATACGCGTATAATAGGAAGTTTGGGAAGCTGGGATATTGTTTTAGGTTTAGGATTTGTAGTATGTTATGGAAAATTTAGGTTTTGGGGTTTTGAAATATGCAGGCTTTAGAAGGTAGGGTTCGTGCTGGTGAAAGGGGCAAAAAATGGTTTTTGAAATTTGAGCTCGACATCTCTTAGTCTGGATTCAATGAGTTTTGTGAGACCATTTGCTTGAGAAATTGGCATTGGTCCATGAATTACCAATTCATTCCTAAATTGAGGTACTAAATGAAAAGAAGAAAAACAAGTCAAGAATAGCTTCTTGAAGCAATCCCACAACTTGATTTCCCAACTTCTCAAATTTAGTTTGATAATCAACAACAATACAATCTTGTTTCAACTTAATTATTTAATCCTGATGATTAGCATAAGTTGAGGGGCCAAATCATAATTCTAAATCTTTTGTAAAGGAAAACGAATCTAACAACAAATGATTCTGCTGCATCAATTTAAAATGGCATAAGGCCTTTCCCTTTATATAAAATACAACCAATGATATTCAATTTTCATGGGGAAATTGACAAAAATTTGAAAACATCCTACTTGAAACAACCATTCTAAAGGGTATAAACCATCAAACACAACAAGTTTCAATTTTGGAGTCTTAAACGGGGGTTTTATGGGTATGTTGAGGAATATGTGGCGAGGGATATTGATGAGTAGTGAGAATATTATAAATTAGTGTGTTTGAAAAGGAATTTTGAGGATTGATGTAGGTTTATCCTACTCCTTCATCAGGAGTAGGAGAAACCTGCTAGAAGCAAACTTGTGTCCCGAAACAAACTGAAATTCTAGTTATCAGACTTTGGATGTCACACTGGTTGTTATGACATCCAATTCTGCACAGACAGGGATTATGCAGAACTTAACAGTAAGTGCTGTAAATAACACAAGTAATTGTTCACCCAGTTCAGTCCAACATGACCTACGTCTGGGGGCTACCAAGCCAGGGAGGAAATCCACTATTAGTAGTATCAATTCAAAGCTAAACTCACCCGTTTACAACTTATCACTTAATCCCTACCCAATGCAATTTCAATCTTACACTAAGATCAGAGTTCCTACTCACTCCCCCTCAATCACCTCAGTGATATTAAAGACACTTTGAAGTCACACTTCAAAAACAACTCTTGATTATGCTTCACAGCTTAAATCAAGATACACAGCACTCACGCTTAAAAGCTTTGAGCGACACAACACTTACAACTCAATGAACACCCTATGCCACAACAATCATCAACGTGATAATGGCTTGGCTTACAAGATATGTCTAATACTAGACTCACAAAAATACAGCAGTGAAGTATGATGGACACACAAAATCTTCACGCCTCAAAATCCCTGAAACTGAATGAAGGAACGCCTTCCTTTTATATTGCAGTATCCTGGGCTTTTGCACCTGTATTCTCCTGAATTTAAGGTCACACAAGTTCCCATAAATTCAACATTTAGGTTACTAACAAATAGGCTATTTGTTAGGTTCATTGAATGTAGATTGGTTGTTGATTTCCTGGTTTTTCTCTAAGCTGTTGACTTCCTGAAGAATAGCCTGAGAAAAAGCTGAAACAGAAAACTGAACAACCTACAATATAGCATATGCTGTCAGACATGAATGTCACGACATTCAGCTTGACATCAAGGTCCATATGCTGAGTCTGTTTTTCCAGAAAACAGACTGTACAATTTTGCTGACCTGTACATGATCAAAATGACCATACTACAGTGAAAGCTTACATTAATAAATGTCAAAGTGTCCAACTTAACATTTACACAATTGGCCTTAAGTTAGTTCTGTTATTCTTTTGAAGAACAAACTAAGTTACATGCTGAAGTATAGCAGACCACCACTCTGTCTAATCTTCAGCAGCTGTTGTCAATGATGAAAGTCATAACATCCAGTTTGACATTCATTCAGTAGGCCTTATGCCAGGTCTGGTCTTTCCTTGATACCCAGACTGGAAATAAATACTAAGTTCTAGCAGAACTCCTGCTGTTCTATTCCTTAGTATCTGTTGACAGGTATGAATGTCACAACATCCAGTTTGACATTCAATAAAACCTGTGTTAGCTAGTCCTACAGTAACTACAATGTAGTCACATCTACATGTCATGACATCAGTCAAGACATTAGTAACCATCTAGTGTTTTACCATATAATGCAGCCAATTAAACACCTACACAAACTTTTTATCATAATTTTAAGAAAGACCTTGTGCACGCCTCTTGTAATTGAGTTTGAGATATGCATCTAATAGGAAGTTTGGGTGGTTAGGATGCAGGTTAAGGTTTAAGATTTGGAGTATGTTGTGTAAAAGTTAGGTTTTGGGGTTTTGTAATATGTGGGCTTTAGAGGGTAAGGTTCGTTCCAGGGAAAGAGGCAGAGAATGGTTATTGAAATTTGGTCTTGTCATCTTTTAGTTTGGATTCAATGAGTTGTCCAAGGCCAATTGCTTGAGAAATTGAATCTGGTGAATGAATGGCCATTTCATTTCTAATTTCAGGTGCTAAACCAGAAATAAAAAAAATTAAGAATAGATTCTTGAGGCAATCCCACAACTTGATTTCCCAAGTTTTCAAATTTATCTCGTAATCAACAACAAAACCATTTTGTTTCAACTTAAATATTTCAGCCTGGTGATTAGTATAAATTGATGAGCCAAATCGTAATTCTAAACCTTTTGTAAAGGAAAACCAATATAATAATAAATGACTCTGGTGCATCCATTTAACTGATATAAAGCCTCACCCTTCATATAAAATGCAGTTAATGAGAAACAATTTTCAAGGGGAAATTGATATAAAATGAAAAACTTTTCTTTTCGAAATAATCATTCTAAAGTGTATGAACCATCAAACACAACAATCTTCAATGTTTGAGTCCTAATTGTGGGTTGATGGGTATGTTGAAGAATTTATGGTGAGGGATATTGATGTGGAGTGAGAATATTATAAGTAGGTGTATTTGAACAGAATTTGGAGGATAGATGAGAGATATACATGAAGAATACGGATAGATGAGAGATATACATGAAGAATATGTTGTTGTATGAGTAGTGGTGGATTGTTGCACTCACTTTAAGCCATCAATTTTGTGAAGAAAGTCATAATAGATTCATGTCTTGAATCTAGAATTTTATGTTGATTATTCATTGTAGTGTGTATATTCCCTAATTGTTGTTTTAAATTATGACAATCAGTTTGAAATCTCTCACCAATTTAGTAATGAATCTGGCTGATTACATAATCAATATCCATATGAATATCTTGAATGACATCATCCAAGTTTTTAGAGGATGAATTTGTAGATTTGAGAGGCATTGAATCAATAAATTAGAGAACTAATTATAGACTAATACTATGGATAAAAAGGATATTTATGTTGTAAAGGAAGAAAAGATAAAATAAACTTCAAAATTTCCATTAATAAACACAAATCCAGCATTAAAATATAAATAACTTGAGTTTACTACACAAACTAGGCCATGGACCACTTTTGAAAAAACAGATAAATTCAAAATAATAAAATTAGAGAAATTAGTAATACATCCTATCCCTTTTAATACTGAATGCAATCTTCAAGTCAAAAGAGCCTTTTATATTTTCTTTTGGACTTAAATACATATCGATTAACAATTGGCAATACCGACAACACGTATTCTCTATTCTCCTAGATAGTATTCATTTCTTCTTATTATTACGTGTACGTATCACCCCAAGTTAGTTATATTTTTCTTCATTGGGCGGTGCTTTCAGTTTCCTTTTGCCACTAGTGCAAACTGTTAGAACAAGATTTTGATTTTGTAATATATGTCTAAGTTTTGATGATAACAAAGAATGGAACAATTTGGTACCCTAATAATTTTCTCTAGTGTGCAGGTTTCTAAGTCAAAATGATTCTAACGAAAACAAATATATGACATCTGCACCAGTCCAGAAAAGATGAACTAGCACAAAGAGAAATCAGATCTGACTCCTATGCATCTGAGGAAGAAATTACCTAAAGAATCTGACTCTGTAGTTCAACCTATTATCTGGAGACTCTGCAAGATAACATCTGAAGACTGTTCAAGATAATTTATCTAAAGACTGAAAACAAATATCTGAAGACTATTCAAGAGAATATATGAAGACTTTACAAGATAACATCTGAAGACTATTCAAGAGAATATCTGAAGAGTTTACAAGATAACATCAGAAGATTGCAAAAGAATCAGAAAAACTGCAAGACATCTGGACTCTGCTCAAAGATTCTGATCATGCTCACTCTGATACACGCTCAAACACTCTATCTGATATCACCATATCAGAAACTTAATCAGGAAGCATTCTAAGTATAATAAAAATCTTTTTAAGTAAACAGAGGATTATGTTCCAAGACTGCTATGGAAACGAAAGGAATTTTACACCTTTAAATTCCCATAGCTGGCACAAAATCTCCCTTGATTTCCCTCCAACGGTATCATCTTTAAATGCTATATAAAGGCATCATCATAATCTGCTGAACACAACACCTTAATCTACAACATCTCAATACACGACAACATTTTCATATCTTTAATTGTAATATTTAGTTTTCACACAATAGATGCTGCTCAAATTGTGTAGTTGTTATTGTTCATAAATTGTGTTTATACTACTTATCTAGAAGCATCTAAGTCAAACACTTGAAGGTTTTGAAACTGTTTGTAAATTCCTCAAGTGACTTGTTTAGGTCTGTATACTTGAGAGTGCTAAGAGGTTGTTAAACTCTTAGACGTTTTTGTAATAAGTTGAGACTATTGGATTAAGTCCTTATTGAAGTAGAAATCACCTTGGCCGGGTGGACTGGAGTAGCTTTGAGTTTCAAGGAACCAGGATAAACTCCTTGTGTTGTTAGTATTTATTTTGTGTGTGTGGTATTGAAAAAGTTTTAAACTATTGTGAAAACAATTTAAACCCCCTTGTTTTTCTCTACCTTCAATTGTTATTAGAGCTTAGGCTATGTTATTGATTTTTGAATCAAACACTTAACTGTTTAGAGAGATCCAAAGTGAGAAAAACTTCATGGCTAACAAAAATGAAAGAGATAGCTACAACGCAAAACCTCCAGTTTTTGATGAAGAAAAATTTGATTACTGGAAGGACAGAATTGAAAGTTTCTTCCTAGGCTACGACACTGATCTTTAGGATATGGTTACAAATGGCTATGAGATACCCAACTCTAAACTTGGTATTCCCATTCTAATAAGCAAAATGAATGACGATCAGAAGCGTGATTTCAAGAATCACCATAAAGTAAGAATCATTCTGTTAAACGCCATCTCCTACAACGAGTACGAGAAGATAACCACAGGGAAACAACCAAAGAGATCTTTGACTCCCTGAAAATGACACACGAAGCCAATAATCAAGTTAAAGAGACTAAAGCTCTAGCCTTAATCCAGAAATATGAAGCCTTCAGAATGGAAGATGATGAAGCTGTTGAAGAGATGTTCTCAAGGATCCAAACCTTAGTTGCAAGACTCAAGGTTCTAGACAAAGGATATACTACATTATATCATGTCAAAAAGATAATCAGAAGTCTTCCCAAGAAGTGGAGATCTACGGTCACTTCTCTGAAGTTATCCAAGGCTCTGAACAACATAAGTCTCGAAGAACTCATCAGCTCTCTCAAAAGTCATGAAATAGAGTTATAAGAAGATGAACCTCAGAAGAAAAGAAAATCTATGGCTTAACCCTGACTTGATGTATAAGAAAACATCAGAGTACAGGCTCTCTGGATCTTGTGATGCAGATTACGCTGGAGACAGGTTAAAATGCAAAAGCACATACGGGAACTGTTAGTTTCTGTGAGGAAACCTCATCTCATGGGCAAGCAAAAGACAATCAACCATTGCACTGTCAACTGCAAAAGCATAATACATTTCAACTTCACTGTGCATCACTCAAATGCTCTGGATGAAGAATCAGCTTGAAGACTTTCAGATTTATGAGATTAACATCCCTAGCTTTTGTGACAATACTGCTGCTATATGTTTAAGTAAGAATCCAATTTTACATTCCAAAGTGAAACACATATAAATTAAACATAATTTTATCAGAGACTATGTTCAGAAAGGGATAATTATTTTAAAATTCATAGATACAGGCCATCAATGGGTTGATATCTTTATAACACCCTTAGCTGAAGATAGATTTCTTTTCATTCTTAAAAACTTAAATATGGCAGATTGCCTAGAATGAATCTGAACATGTGCTTCTCCTCTATAAGGTTAAATTAGACTCTGACTCAAACATAAGTTTTTTATCTGATTCTGGTTCTCATACTTCTACAAGTTAGAAGATATCTGGATCAGAAACCTTCTAAGTCAGAAACATTTTGGTATTCTTGACTCCAGAAACATCAACACGTGGTATCTCAAACGTGTGGCTCTAGATCTTCTAGACACCCAAGAGTCTAGCTCAGAACTCAAGAGTCAAACTGTTGAGATCCCCTTGAGTTGTGTGCTTATATTGATATTAGACACCCATCATTAGCTTCATTTAATTCTCCCCACACTTGTCAACTTAGATTTTAGCAATCATAATTGCTTTTGTTTCCTCTCTAGCTAACGCTGTCGTTTTGTATGTGTTTTAAAATTATGTATATATACTTCCACATTTCACACATTCACACTTTTACACTCACGAATTACACAAACCCTTAACTCAACCTCTCTCAAATTTCTCTGCAAATTCTTCATCTCCTTCAACTTCAACAACAACATGAATCCTCAACAACAACAAGTGTTTGAATACTCACAACAGATGAATGCTACTGAACAAGTTGAAGCTTCATAACAAGTTGCAACCACTACTAATGCGCCTTCAACAACCTCCTATCAAGAACCTCATGTTCTTGATCATTCTTCACACATTAAACTTGCTACTCCCTTTGAAAAACTGGAAGTTCTTTGTGAGTTATTAGTTGATTTCGACAACCTCAAAGAAAATGGAATGGATTTAACACAAGAGCTGGAGAATCAAGGGTGGGCTAATTACTTCAATCGTCTTTATGGCCCTATTTACGCATTCTTGGTGAAGGAATTATAGATATTCGCTGATTGCGATGATCACTACGTTGTGTCTTATGTTATGGGCACCAAAATAGTGATCAAAGAGAAGTCCATAGCCAAGCTTCTAAACATGGAAAAATCTAGGGGAAGAAGGATCTCTAACCTAAATCATAGGGTGAAGTATATGTCCTAGGAAATTACTTCCACAATCTTCTCTCAGAACCCAAAATGGAAATCTTCCAAGAACAAAGAGCTTCACCAGAATCTGAGAGTATGGCTTAAGATTATTCTGGGAACCATTCATCATCGTCCCTCTTCAGGCTCCTCTAATTACATCAACACTGATCAGAAGTCCATTCTGTATTATCTGCAGAAAGGGCTGAAGCTGAATCTTCCCTCTCTCCTCTTCAAGTATCTGAGGGATTCTGCCAGAGACACAAGGAATAACATGAAGCCCAAGAACTACATTCCTCTGGGTAGACTTATTCAGACGTTATGATACAAAATGGTTTGGTGGACCATCTGATCTCCCTAAACATGATGGAAGACGTCACTGTGGACGTAGGGAAGCCTTTGAATGCAAAGAATCTTAAGAGCATAAGTCTGATAGACAAGGTCAGAGTCAAAACCTCTAAGGACACCTCTTGGGAATCTATGAAGGATCATTGGGAGATATCTAATGGTATGTATCTTTTCTCCAAGATTGATCCTCTAGAAGTCATCGCCTGCTACCTGCAGGATCTGGAAGCCCAATGGATTGACATTTCTGGATTCAGCTTTGACAGGCTTCCAGATCATCCACCAAACTTCATGAAGAGGAAGAGAGAACCCTCTGAGAAGAATAAGAAGACGAGTCTCAAGATGGGATAATCTTCAGCAACTCAGAAGCAACCTATGCCTCTGAGCTCTTCAAACACTGGTAAGTCCCCTATCTCAGAAGCTCTTATTGTTTCTGGTTCTAGGCAGATCATCTCATCATTAGCTCAACCACCCCAGACTCTCCACATCTATCACCATTTTCCCTACTTCTCCTTCCACACAATCTAAATCCCAACCCAATCCCTCTGAACCAAACATTTCTATACCTATCCTTTCTGAACCAAACACTTCCGACACCCACACTTCTGACCATAACACATCTTCATCTCCACTAACTTAATTCAACCTCACAACAACATTCATCCCCATACCTGAAGCCTTATTGCTCAAAGAACCCATATCACCCCCTTCCTCTAACCCTAGTTCCTCTCCCTATTATGACCTAACATTAAACTCTGAGCATTCAAATATCCCTGACCCAACTTCTTCAACTCATACAAAACTTCAAGCCACAACTGAATCTGAAAAGACTCAGTCTGTACTAGAACCTTCTGAAACCATTCCAGCTCCCTCTGAACCCATTTCTGAATCATCTGAACCCATACACAAACCTTATGACCCCATTCCTCAAACCTCTGAACCTGACCTCACTCTTCCTACCCTTGACGAGGCCTTTGCTAAGTTCTCAGAGAACTCTACTTCAAGACTCAGGCATCTATCTGATGAATCCAGGGTTAGTGACAATCCTTTTGAAGTAAGGACTAACTGGAACGAGTTCATCAGGTGGATGACTTTTTAAGTCTTCAAGCTAAAGGGGATTTATGAACAAGTCAAAAATGACTATATCATAAGTGTTAAGGAGAAGATGGAGGTTCGTCTGGCTCAGAAGGCTGCTGAAAGAGCACAGAGAGAATCTGAGGGGAAAGTTGATGTTGAAGTTGCTTCGAGGGAGGCAACTGAGAAAGCTGTTGCAGAGGCAGAAGCTAGGGAAAAAACTGAAGCTGAAATAACATTGGCCACTGAAGCTGCTAGAAAAGTTACTGAAGACGCTGAGAAGACATATGAGGTTGCTCTGACTCAAGGTGATTCATCAACATCTGACCTAGCTCCTCCAGTCCTCAAGACTCTGGAAGAGCTTCAGATATAACAACTGGTCAGAGCCAGACTTGACCAACAGGATCTAGTTAACTCCAACATCCATAATCTACTTGCTCAGCTACTTCAGAGGATGCCTCCTCCTGCAAAACCTTAGACACTCTATAAATATTTTTTTTGTATTTTTTATATGAGTTTTTGCCTCTGAGGCCTTTTCTTCTAATTCCTTCTGCATTATATCTCTCATTCTTATCAATGAAGTTTTGCTTTCTGTGAATTTATCATTTGTGCATTTGTTTAACTTTTTGAGTCTGACAAAAAGGGGGAGAAATAAATAAAAGTCGTTTTGATGAAATAACACATCTAACTCTCACAAATGCACAACTTACATTCTGACATTAAAATTATTGTGTAGTATAAGTATTTTTAATGGATCTGTCTGAATAAAAGTAAAATGAATATGTATTTGAGGAACAAATAAAACAAGGCAAGCAACCTAAGAAGATCCGGTAAGAAATTCTCTACCCCGGAAACCCTTTTCTGATTCTAAGGTATTTCAAAATTTTCTAAGTATGAGACTTAGGGGGAGATTGTTAATCTCAGGGGGAGTCATTTTCTATCTGACTCTGATTCATTTAAATATGTGTTTTTAAAAAGTACCATTGTTTCATCAAAAGTCAGAGTTTTTGTCATCATCAAAAATGGGGAGATTGTTAAAACAAGATTTTGTTTATGCAATATATCTCTAAGTTTTGATGATAACAAAGAATGAAACAATTTGGTGCCCTAATAATTTTCTCTAGTGTGCAGGTTTCTAAGTCAAAATGACTCTGAGAAAAACAAAGATCTGACATCCGCACCAGACCAGAAAAGATGAACTAGCACAAAGAGAAATCAGATCTGACTCATATGCATCTGAGGAAGAAGTTACCTAAAGAATCTGACGTTGTAGTTCAACTTCTTATTTGAAGACTCTGCAAGATAACATCTGAAGACTGTTCAAGAGAATCTATCCGAATACTGAAAACAAATATCTGAAGACTATTCAAGAGAATATCTGAAGACTTTTCAAGATAACATCTGAAGACTATTCAAGAGAATATCTAAATACTTTGCAAGATAACATCTGAAGATTATTCAAGAGAATATATGAAGACTTTGCAAGATAACATCTGAAGACTGCAAAAGAATATCTGAAAAAATACAAGACATCTGGACTTTGCTCAAAGACTCTGATCATGCTCACTCTGATACACACTCAAACACTCTATATGATATCACCGGATCAGAAACTTAATCAAGAAGGATTCTAAGTAGAGTAAAAATCTTTTTAAGGAAACAAAGGATTATGTTCCAAGACTGCTATGGAAAGGACAAGAATTTTAATACCTATAAATTCACATAGCTGGCACGAAATCTCCCTTGATTTCCCTCCAACGGTATCATCTCTAAATGCTATATAAAGGCTTCTTCATAACCTGCTGAACACAACACCTTGATCTACAACATCTCAATACACGACAACATTTTCATATCTTTCATTGAAATATTCAGTTTTCACACAAGAGCTGCTGCTCAAATTATGTAGTTGTTATTGTTCCTGAATTGTGTTTATACTTCTTATCTAGAAGCATCTAAGTTAAACACTTGAAGTTCTTGAAACTGTTTGTAAATTCCTCAAGTGACTTGTTTAGGTCTGTATACTTGAGAGTGCTAAGAGGTTGTTAAACTCTTGGACGTTTTTGTAATCTGTTGAGATTATTGGATTAAATCCTTATTGAAGGCGAAATCACCTTTGTCGGATGGACTGAAGTAGATTTGAATTTCAAGTGAACCAGGATAAACTCTTTGTGTTATTAGTATTTATTTTGTGTGTGTGGTGTTGGAAAAGTTTTAAACTATTGTGAAAACAATTCAAATCCCTATTTCTTGTTTTTCTCTACCTTCACAAACTTGCATCAAAATTTTGTTTTCTTACGTGTCTTTGATATATAGAATACAAGTAAGATAATGAATTTTCAAATACACATGTATTGTTTATGACACTTAGTACCTACGTAAACATTAATAGAATTAATAAATACCGACGCATCTCATATTTGAATGATTAAGATTCGACTTACTATAGAAACTTTATATTTGTTATTAAATTTGGCCACTTGTTACTGGCAGGGGCAGACCTTGATCTTAGCCAACGTAACCAAGAGATCAAAGAGGCTAAACAATAAAATAGTGAGTGAAAAAGTCTTTCGGAAAGGACTTTAGAGAGCCAGAAGGTAATGTGGGAAGGATTTGAAGTCTAAATCCAAGACCTCACCCAGATAATACAGGAAGCCCAAGCTCATGCAGCTCATGAGACTCGTCTCCTAGAAGAAGCGAAACAGATGCCAAGAAACTCCCCTCTAGTCTAAGGAAGGCTCACGAAGAACTCAAAAACCTCAAAGACCATAGTTATCATTTGAAGGACTCTTATGAAGTCTCGAAGAGCGAAAATGGATTATTGTGAACCAGGGTCTAACACTTAGAGTGTCTTGTGCAATGAGACCAAGATATTATCTAACATACGTGCCTAAAATCCGAGAAATGGTATGTAAAATATGTTTAAATGGTCGAGCTTGCCAACTGTCTGATGTAAACCATGCCTTTGAAGTTGAGGAATACGTTCGAGGAGATGACCCCTGAGAACACTCCTCTAGATATCTTTGACTTATAATCTTTTGTATACATATGATCAAAGATCTCCAAGCCGAATTAGAGATGCTTAAGAAAGTGTCACGCGATGATAGTGGCTAGGGGCTCTTATGTTAGAACAAGATTTGGTTCTGCATCTATACCTTGAGTTTTGATAATGACAATGTTGTATTTGTATGAGAACAATTTTGGTACCATAATGGTTTGTTATTGTGTAGCTTTAACAGACAGTTCTGATTCTGAGTATATGATGTGCAACATCAACAATTTCTGAATATTGTGTTTCAAATTCTGCTTCTGCGCTAATCATGAGAAGTTATGAAAGATATCAAGTTGATGTTGCAATGTTCTTTATGCTTCTATGCCGATTCACTCCTGAGAAGTTTTTCAAGAGATGTTATGTTGCTGCTGCAACGTTCTCTTTACTTCTTCTTCTAGGCGTGACTCTAATCGTCAAGCTTCTGAAGTTTTGTTACTTAGCTAAAGATTCTGATGATCTCATGCCAGACGTTGAGGTTATCAAGGTTCTGACTGAAGATTCTGAAGACACTAAAGATCTCAAGTCAGACTATTGATGCTGTCAAGATTCTGACTGAAGATTACAAAGTTTCTAAATCCAACTTGGTGTTTCTTCATTTCATGCTTCACCAACTTTCATAAGAAGCCACTGAATTTGAATATAAGTTAAAAATGGATATGTGATCAAATAGTACATAGTACAAATCAAATATTCCTTCCACTATCGGATATCGTCGACAAAGGATAGTGCTATACATCACACTTGTCACTGAATTTGTGGGCGAAGGATAGTACATTGTATCACTCCTTTCACCAATCCAACAATAGACATCCACTCTATTTGGTATCCCTATTTTCCCCTCCAACTGTCTCTTTTCTTATTCTATATAAGTGGGACTTGGAGACTTGAAGAAACTACTGCAACAATTTCATAAGTCCACTTTCTACGTGAAAAAGATCTAGACTTTGTTCATATTTTTTATTTAAGTATTTTGTATTTAATTTGTGTAAAATCTGCTTATGTAGAAGAAATTGTAACACACAAAATATTATTCAAACTGTTTGTTTGATTTTTCCTTAAGGACACTAGGGTATAGTCGGATCCTTTAGAACCATATGAAACCACTTCACCTGAGCTCTACATACTCATCGAAACCACCAATTGAAATCAATTCTGACCAGGTAGTTAACCTCATCATTTCCATTCAAACAAGTTACCATTCCACTCCATTTGATTCACTGATGCCTAGCCTTATGATTTGAGCTTCAATTGTTGAGTATCCACGATTTAATTTTTGATTTTCGGTTATCCATTTGTTCGAGTTCATGTGAAATACTCCGTACTCAGAGGCAATCAATGGATCATGAGTATGGAAAAGGCAACAATGACCTTTGATTGAGAGGAATCCATGGTTGATTCCATTTAAAAATGAGAGTTGCAGAGGTTCAAAATATGCAAATCTCAAGGTTGAAGATGATGTTCATACGTTGCTTCGCGCGTGTTTTCTATATTTCAAATTCAAAATTATGTGTTGTTGTGTTCTGAGTGGTTGTTGTATGCTGACTTGTTATGTGTATGTGTGTGTATATCCCCTAGTCAACGCGTGTTTCATGCACCTCATGATCTGAACCATTCAACGCGTTTACTTTTCATAAGTGACTTGATCTTGTACCTGGAATTTTCCCTTTAGTTATTTTTATTTAAGGTTTATTATTTATTTTATCAGACATGTTCATTGTCACCAAGAGCACTTGACTTATTTGGTAAGGGGGTTAACCCATGACCCCAAGGTCAGGGGTTCAACCCCAGCGCCCCCATTTGTTTTATTTTTCTTAGTTTTCCTTTTTATTTTTTATTTCTTCATTTTTACTTATTTTCTTTTCCATTTTTATTCTATTTCTTTTATCACTTATTTCTCGTTAATCTAATATTTTTGCACATACTCTTGCTTATCACATCTATCTTAGTTTTGTCCATTATTTATTTTATATTCTATCACTTTTATTTGGATATTTATACCCTTGTTCTTGATGATGGTTGATAAGATCTATTGATCATGGTAATGATTTTTTAGGGTTGACCTAATCTTCAACATTTCAAACATGTTAATGAATGATCAAGGGATCATTCATGACATTTTAGGGTGTTGATAGATTTCCCCTATTTAACCATGTTTAAACCATTTGATGCATAGATGAGACCTCACTTGTTGATCCTTACTTGTTGATCTATTTGATTGTGATTAACCACTAACCACTAATACTTGGAATTGAATGTTTAGACTTGTACATTAATTAACCATTTAACTTATAATTATTAGGGCGATACACTTTTCCACTCTTCAAATTATTGATAGGTGGACTTAGGGTTGTATAACTTTATTTGGTTCAAATATATTGATAGATGATCATGTATCATCTTCAATATTTTGCATCAATGATAAGTTATCCTTTGAATGCCATATTTTGAGTCCTTTGACTCGTGGATAGATAAACCCTAGCTAGTTACCTTGTGTATTTTGTTTACTAACCACTAACTATTCATCACTAGCCACTGTTATTGTTGACCTAGTTTATTTATCTTGTGATTTATGTTCTTGTCAACTTATTTTTATCAATTACTTTCAAGTACCCTGTAGCGGTAAATTCATGACCATCAAGCTATAGATAAACTTGACGTCAATAAAACCAGAGTCGCCCCCGCACTTTTATTGTTTCCAAAGGAAAAGGGAAAAGTACGAACAAAACCCAAGAATAAGAAGTTTTCAAATCAAAACTAATAAAATTACAGAGATTACAGATAAAGGGGTTGGTTACACAAAGGGAAGGTGTTAGCACCCAAAGTGTCCTAGGTACTCCTAGGGAGCCCTTTTTTATGTGTGCATATGTTTTGGTATAAAAGATGTTTGATAAGAGGAGTGTAGGGATGGGAAAAGAATTTATTAATTATATTTTTGTGTTTGACAAGACCTTCGGTCTTATGCCTATGTACCAACATAAAAATGAAGGATCAAAACCTCGTAGTTCTTGGTAAAAATTTCAAATGAGTTGATGAATTGATTTTAACAAAACGTTTAAGTAAACGGGCACAAGAGGCCAAAATTTTGAATGGGGTTGTTAATTATTTTTTTGTCTTTTGAAATTTAATTTAATATGGTTAAGTTTATTTACAAATTTGATTTAATAAAAGAAGTTTAAAAATTCAATGGCATAAGGCCAAAGTTTCTAATCATTAAAACATGTCTAAGTTTGAAATCATAAGCAAAGAAAAGTTTTTAAAAATAGGGAGAAATTTTGAAATTAAAGAAGGTGGGAGGATATGAAGAGACTACCCTAAGCAAAACTTAAAAGTTAAGAGTTGAAAAGATCTGACCAATGGGATGCAATCCAACTAACAAGAATGTCATATAGAAACCCATTTTCTTTTGGAATTTAATCAAGCAACAAGCAATAAGCATTTAGCAATATCCAGACATCATTAAGATCAAGGCATAAAATAAAGATAGCCACATCCAAGCAAGCACTTCAATAGCTAGCAGTCTTCAAATGTCTTTCAATGTATCAGATGAAATATTCCTTGATCAACTCAGAACAAAACATCAGACATAATTGTTAGAATAATAATTAAGCACAAAGACAAAGTAGCAGATGAATCAATGGAACTCAAAGTCTTGCATCAGATGAAGGCACAATTCGAAATAGCTTAGTTTCAAATGTTGGCATTGGCCATGTCCTTTAGCACAAAGAATGTTATCCAATTCTAAGTCCAAAAGTCATATCAAGTCCCGACAGATCACCAAATGTTTTTTAGATTTTTTGTTGTTATTAGGTATTTTAGGGTCCTAAGACCATAAACAAAATCAAAACACACAATAATATATACAATCACAAGATATGGCTCAAATGAGCAAAGTGAAAAGGACTTGAAACATAAACAAGTTGCATGAAATGTAAATGGCAATGAATGATGAAAGTGCTTGAATTTAAATTGCATAAAGTAAATAACTTGAAAGTAAAGCAATTTGAATAAAAGTTAGTCAATGGTTGGTCAAATATTAGTGTTGAATTTTAATTGATTACGTCATTCTTTGGAGAACACTCAACCATTCATTCACAAGTATGGATCCTTGAACCAAGACATCCTCCATGAGAAGGGCTCAAACTTATATGATTCAACAAGTATGCCACTAGCTCCCATGAAAGGAAAAAATATCAAGTCTCCACACAATTCCGTGAAGAACTGGGCAATAAAAATATAGGTGTTAATGCATGTTATAGATTTGGTACAAAGAACCAAACTCCTAAAACATACCACACACTAAAATAAAATGGGAGGGATCTATCTCAGTCACACTTGTATTGATTCATCTGACACGAAGTCATTGATGAATCATTTAACATTTAGACATTTGAGATTTCATTGGTTAAATAAGGGAATGGGGAAGAATAGGGATGAAGATAAAGAGGGAAGGGGAAATAGAAACACAAATTGATCATGAGAGGAATTTCATCTGATCAATACCATTCATTCATTTCGGGAGATGACATGTACATTTCATCAATCCCCTAAATCCAATGGTTTTGATCAATAAAAGGTCAAGTCAACCATGACCACAACCCAAACAGAAAGTCAAACATCACAAGACCATAAAAATGGCTCCACATAATTTTTAAACATTCAATCAATTAAAAAATGAATTAAAATGCATTTTAATTCGGAAAAAACCTCAAATCCCTTAAAAACACCAAATAAATGGCCAAGGGATTTATCCTAGGTCAAACAAGGTCAAAGGACCTTAGACGAAAAATTTCATGATTTTTAAAAAGTCTGAATGATTTTTAAACAATTAAAAATATGCATAAAAACATTTAATTCATGAAAAATACCATAATTATTCCAAAAAATAATTTTAATTAAGAATATGGAAGAGAAAAATATTTAAAGATTTTTGGTGAAAGTCCCATATTTTTTGGATTAAAAATATATTTATTATGAATTAAACAAAATAAGGCAATTAAATGAAAAATCAGAAAATATCAAAAATCAAGGGCCATCAGATCTCTCTCATTAATTGAGGTGACATATCTGATGACCAAGCGCGCTATTCCATCAAACACCTCATTCAACTGCATCACACACGTGGTATTCAAAAGCAAGGGCCATGATTAGAACGTGGATACCTGATCAGATGGTCTGGGCAATGCCAGCACACCACCAGAGCCCTAGTTCCGATCATCTTCTCCGGTGGACCTCACCAGACCGGTCCACCACAAATATTAAAAGTAAGGACATGGTTTTAAAGGAAAAATGCTCAGGAGCTCGTATCTGACCTCCATTTTATCCAATTCCAAGTATATTGAAAGATACATGGATTTGAAAATTGAGGTTTATGATTTGAGGTTTATGATTTGAGTCGATCTTGTTGCCTACATTGGTAGGACTTCAGCCAACCAAAAATCAAAGAGAATAATGAAGAAATGAGAGAGAACCGAAAGCTCAAAGTTCCTGAAAAATCACCTTTGGGTAGCTTGAATCTGGCTTGATCTTGACCTGAATTTTCTTGGTTCTTCCTTTCCTTGCTTGCAGTTACCAATTGAGATGAAAAAGGAAATGAATCCTTGGAGTTTGAATCTCAAAACATAAGGTGAAATTCAAACTCGATTTCAAAGAAACCTTCAAGGAATTCTATGGTGTGAGGCTCTGGGATCACTTGGCAAAGCTTGGGCAAGGTGTGTGTGAAGTTTTGGTGCAATTCATTTTTTAAAATAGGCAAGGGAAATACTTTCTACACCATTTGAAATTTTGCCAAAATTATCAAGTTTGGTGCATGGATGCATGGGCAATGATTTGGGCCCAATTCATGATGTAATCTTGCTCCAATTCATGCATAATGGATCCTGAATCAATAACATGTAAGCATGCAAAAGGAATGGACAAATGAATCCAAATCTTGCCAAAACAAACCTATGAAAGGAACCATGCACAAGTCCCTTGAAACTTGTGTAAATGAAGTGATCTTGGACTTTTTGGAAATGTGACATTAAGGGGAAAACCTTTTATGTTGAACACTTTTCCATTTGAAGCTTGGATCACGGGGAATTTTGAGGTGGAAGTTTGGAAAATCAAATATAATTGAAATTTTTCTAAGTACCAAGTCAAATGACCACTTCTTCCACCTTGAATAACGTTTCCTATGAGCTTCAAATGGAAATGGTTCCTTCATAAACGTTGTACCTCTTTCATCCCTCTTCAATTTTGTCACAAATTTTACCTCATTTGGATTTGGCATGACGGAGTCATGCATTTTAGAAGTTGAGGAAAATTGCTTGTTCAATGGTAATGACCCAAAATGACCTATAATGTTTCCTCTTGCTACATACCCTTGCAAGTTGAATTTGACATTTGTCAAAGGATAAAAGTTGGAGAGGACATCTTTAAATTGATAATGAAACTTAGATGGAATTCATCTCATGAAAATTGAGCAAGTTATGGTCCTTGGAAGTTGACCTCCTAACTAGGACACAAACAAAATGACCTATAATCTTTCACCATAAAAAATGACTTTCCAAGAAAAACTAGCTCTTGATGTCAAGATAAAAGTTGTTTGGAATGTCATAAGGAGTAAGTTTACTCTTGTAATCATTTTCACATGGCAAACATTGTAGGAGATAGGGTATAAGGAACCCCAGTTTTGACTAGTTGACTTTCTCTAGTCAACCTCTTTGAACGAACTTGCAAACTTGAAGTTCTCTTCATATTTGGGACTCATGGAGGATCATATATGCTTTATATGATGTATGATGAAGTATCCATTGATATAATGGAACATTTGTTGAAGAAACTTGCTGAGGAAGTCACACAAGATACCCAGATGAATTAGGGTTTCCAAGGCAAACTAGCTTCAAACTCTTGATGATTTCTTAATACTAATGATAAATGAAGAACATGGGGATCCATATATGATATTTAGAACCATTGTGGACCATATCTTGATTGACCTCCTTGCACTTAGGGTCTCAAACCTTAGATGTGAGCTTGATGAGGCATTAGTGGATGCACACACTACCTACAAAAGAAACAAAGCTATACATGGACATATTTTTGGTATTTGGGTTAGAAACAAAGAAAAATGAAGTATGATACAATCAAATGTGCTCAGTGATCTCTCCCAATGCAAATCCAAATAGGTGAGGAGGATACCAAGGTTTGATCCTAATGCTAATGCAAAACTATAAGATGGCATGAAGGATCTTAGGGGTCAAAATTGGGGTCTTACAACTTCCCCTATTTAAGGACATTCTAACTGAGGATGTGAAGGTTAAAATCTTCTTATCGACTTAGTAGAATGGTCTTAAATAACAACATCAAGAAACAAATTATGATCCCTAAGAGACCTCATGATGCATATGATATGTATGTAAAAAATAATCTTTGCGGGGGAATATATTACCACAAAGGAAAAGAAACCGGAGAGACTGAAAGTCCAAAGGAGTAAAATGCATTCCGTAAGGAAAACTCACTGAGGAAACAAACACTCTAGGGGATAAAATGTTATGCGTAGGCCAGACTACGACTTGAAAACTGCTGGAGACACGAGGGATTTTCCATGAAAATAAATCAATGGAAAGACTCAGCCCAGGGAAAAGGTTATCTGCAGGGGATAGCGACTACACTGAGGAAATGCGCGCCCAAACTCAACTGGGGAAGAATGAACTTCAACACATGAGTAAAAGAGATGTATTATCTACTAGCGGTTACTGGGTAAGAAGATCAATACACTCAGACAGAGGGACATCCGATACCGGTTAAGGTAAACATATCAAGGATGACTCGTTGAGGAAAAAAAAGAGGTGTATTCATTACCGATTAGTGGGTACGACTAACCTACTTGGGGGAAAGATCAAATAGGATTTGTAACTACTAGTCATTGGGCAGAAGACCAAAAAGAGAGTATCTGTCACTGGTTAAGGTGAACATATCAAGGATAAATTCAAAGGGAAGAATATCCGTCATCGGTTAGGATGAACATATCAAGGATAGACTGCATGGGGGGGGGGGAGGAGGAATATTCGTTACATGTTAGGGTAAAGATATCAAAGATAAACTGTCAAGGAGAAATATGAATTACAACTACCGGTTACTGGGCAGAAGACCATAAAAATGGAGAGAATCTGTCACTAGTTAGAGTGAACATATCAAGGATTAACTCTAAGGGAAAAAGTAGAATTTATGTCTACTATTTACTGGGCAGAAGACAGCAAAGAGGAGAAAATTTGTCACTGGTTAAAGTGAACATATCAAGGATTAACTCTCTGGGGAATAAAATTAGGGATTACAACTAACTTTTTACTGGGTAGAACAACAAAAAGGAGGAATATTCGTCATCGGTTAGGATGAACATATCAAGGATAGACTTACCGGGGAAATGTGAAAACGAATCCACTGGGGAAAACAAAGGAAGTAGATTACATTTTACCGGGTATTGGACAAAAGTAATGTACTCAACATCAAGACGGATATTACTAGTTATTGGGTAATAGACTCTTGGAGACCAAAAGATTTATCTAGGTAAGAACTAGAAAGAAACGGTCAATCAAAGACTCAACAAAATGAGGATATAACTCAAGGGGAGTGTTTCCATCCAGATAATAAACTGGGGAGGAAACTGAAATAATAATCATCCACAAGGAAATAACTCAATAGGGAATGATAAAGGATAAACTCTTTCTGCTTAAGGGGTTGACATTCTATGATTGAAGGAGGATAAACACACCGACTCTACATGGGAAAATAATATCACCAAAGCAAGGGATCAGAAGGAATATCAATGCGATAAAATGCATAATGAAATATTTGATGTTGTGATTTATGCATGAATATGTATGTATGTGATTATGATTATGCTGACAAAATAGCACAAAGGATACAAATAACAAAGATATGAATCATCACTAAAGCACTCGGCTAATATCAGCAAGATGGGAACACCAACTGGAGAATATGCTAGGGATGAAAATAAATCATCTAGCTTTGAATAAATCAACTCTGGCTGGGGAAGGACATGGAGAACATGCTTCTAATCAATCACGACAAACTCTATGGGGAGAGAGCACTACTGAAGGATAATCAACCAAACATGCCGAGGATAGAGAAGGATCTGCTGAGGACCCAAACAAATCAACACTTCGAGAATTTTAAGTCAATACCATGTCAAATGAGATAAAACCTTGCAGGGGACGAAATCAAATACTGCTCAGAACCAAACACTGCCGGGAAAAAGGGAACTGATATCAGAAGACGCACATTGCAGGGGATACAAGAGATAAAACTCTAAATGAGGAGTTGAGCAAATTGGTGGGGATGCTGTGACTTGTTGGAAAAACTCAAAGACTGTCACACTCCTCAATAATCATCAAATTCTTCTAGGAAATTATGAAATAAACCAATTCCAAGGGAAAGATAACCGGATCTGACTTACACATGGGAGAAACTGTCGTGGTTACGCAACACAAACAAGTGTAAATGGGGATCTGGAGAGCAAATAAAGGTTCTTGATATCTAGGGTCTAATCATTCAAATCACAAACTGGGGGATGCAAAACACGAGCACCTCAGCTGGGGAATATGAATTTGCAAAGGGGACCAATCATCAGCTCAACCGGGGATGAGACCCACAAACTCTACTGGGGATGAGAAATTACTCAGGGAGAAACTCATCAATCAAGCTGGGGATAAATGACGAACCATTGGGGAGGAAAATAGTTACCAAACCAACTGCTTGGGGAATATCAACAATGCTTCACACTTCAAGACTTACCTGTCCTTAGATTGCTGTTGACATTTCATGCTGAAATCGATTATTCTCAAAGTGAATATGCCTTTTTTTACCATTTTAAGAAAAATAATTATTTATTAATTTATTTCAAATTATCATCATAAAAATTCAATTTTATTTAACAGAAGTAAATAAGAATATAAATAATTGGATAAAAGCTCAACTTTATTTAATTGAATGGTAGTCCGCGAATGGCAGGACTCCATGGATCTTTATAAAGTTTTTGAGAAATGGTAATTTACAATGGGAAAGGGCGACATTGAATAGAAAGATCACTACTCTCCCTACCAACTTTGAAATCCGATGTGCTCTTGTCTTTGGTTGAGAATGATGAATCAAAACTTAAATGACTATTCCATATTGCTTCAAAGATCCGGACCAGTCGAATGCAGTTACTTGCCATAATCCCTAATTTTTGCCCAGTTTTCCCTAAGGTGGGGTACTCAATCTACCAGGATAAATTTTATGTTTTATGTCTCTAACATTTTCCTGGATTTCCCTTTCGGGTTTTCAATCCACCGAGATGCTCATTTTTGCCTAAGCCACCCTTTCGGGTTTTCAACTTAGCGAGTTGTTCTTTTCTTTTTAGGCGAAGTATTTCTTGACTACATCAGCATTCATAGGATGAGTGAATTCTTCACCATCCATATTTGTAAGAATCAAAGCATCACCTGAAAAGGATCTCTTCACAACATATGAGCCTTCATAATTAGGAGCCCATTTTCCCCTAGCATTAGGTTTGAAAGATAAAATCTTCTTGAGCACAAGGTCACCTTCTCTGAACACACGAGGCTTGACCTTCTTATCAAATGCTTTCTTTATTATTTGCTGAGATAATTGACCATGACACATGGCAATCAATCTCTTCTCTTCAATCAAATTCAACTTATCATATCGGGTCTGGCACCATTCAGCTTCTGTCAACTTGGATTCCATCAAAACACACAATGACGGGATCTCAACCTCCACCGGGAGCATAACTTCCATGCCATAAACAAGAGAGAAAGGGGTTACCCCTGTTGAAGTGCGAATGGATGTTCGGTACCCATGCAAAGCAAATGGGAGCATCTCATGCCAATCTTTGTATGTTACAACCATCTTCTGAATGATTTTATTGATGTTCTTGTTCACAGCTTCAACAACCCCATTCATCTTAGGTCTGTAGGGAGAAGAATTATGATGTGCAATCTTGAAGTCTTTGCAAAGAGCTTCCATCATATTATTGTTCAAATTCGACCCATTATCAGTAATGGTCTTGCTCGGCACACCATAACGATATTTAATCTGATTCTTGATAAACCGGACCACCACCTGCTTGGTCACATTTGCATACGATGTCGCTTCAACCCACTTTGTGAAGTAATCAATAGCCACCAACATGAAATGATGTTCGTTCGAAGCTTTGGGCTCAATCATCCCAATCATATCAGTTCCCCACATGGAAAAGGGCCATGGGGAGGAAATGACATTCAACAGCATCAGAGGAACATGAATCTTATCTGTATAAATTTGACACTAGTGGCATTTCTTCACAAATATGCAACAGTCAAATTCCATTGTCAGCCAATGGTAACCTGCTCTCAACATCTTATTTTCCATAGCATGTCCATTGGAATGAGTACCAAAGGAACCTTCATGGACTTCAATCATAAATAGGTATGCTTCGTGTCTATCCACGCATTTGAGCAAAACCATATCAAAATTTCTCTTATAAGGCATATCACCATTCAGGTAGAAATTGTCAGCTAGTCTTCTCAAAGTCTTATTATCTTTCAAAGATGCCCCAGACGGGTAAATCTGACTTTGGAGGAAACCTTTGATATCAAAATACCAAGGCTTTTCATCTTTGACTTCTTCAACAACAAACACATGAGCTGGCCTATCAAGACGCATCATAGTCAAATTAGGAACTTAATTCCAAAAATTCACCACAATCATAGAAGCCAACATTACAACAGCATCTGCCATTCGGTTTTCATCTCGAGGGATATGATGGAACTCAACCTTTGTAAAGAAAGATGAATACGGTATCAAACCGGGGTGGTTCGTCTGCCATTCACCTTTGATCTGATTCACAACCAAAGTTGAATCCCTATAGACGTTAAGATACTTGTTTCTGAGATCAATGGCCTCTTCAAGCCCCATAATGCAAGCTTCACACTCATCCATATTGTTTGAACATTTGAAAGTCAATCTAGCTGTAAACGCAAAATGAGTATTGTGAGGAGTAATATTCACTACCCCGATGCCATTACCATACATATTAACAGCTCCATCAAATACCATGCCCCAACGGGAACCAGGTTCTGGCCCTTCTTCAAGCAATGGTTCATCACAATCTTTCATCTTCAAGTACAAAATCTCTTCGTCAGGAAAATCATACTGCACTGGGTGATAATCTTCAATTGGTTGGTGGGCCAAATGGTCAGCCAAAACGCTACCTTTAATAGCTTTTTGAGATCAGTATTCAATATCATATAATAACATCTGCCAACGGGTAATCCTCCCAGTTGAAGCAGGCTTTTAAAAAATGTACTTGATTGAATCCATTTTAGATATCAACCAAGTAGTATGATTCAACATATACTGGCGCAGACGCTTAGCAGGCCAAGCCAATGCGTTACATTTCTTTTCAAGCATAGAATACGAGCCTCATAGTCGGTGAACTTCTTACTAAGGTAGTAAATTGCATATTCTATCTTTCCAGATTCATCTTGCTGACCGAGAACACATCCCATACTCTCTTCAAGCATAATCAAATACATAATCAAATGTCTTCCTTCAACAGGAGGAGACAGAATCAGAGGTTCAAGAAGATACTTCGTGATACTATCAAAATCTTTCTAGCAATCCTCGGTCCAATCACAAGACTGATCTTTTCAAAGAAGCTTGAATATAGGCGCACATGTGGCAGTCATATGCGATATAAATCTTGAGATATAGTTCAAGCGGCCGAGAAAACCTCTGACTTGATTCTCAATTTTCAGCGCATGCATCTCTTGTATGGCTTTGACCTTGGCAGGATCCACCTCAATACCCTTCTCACTGACAATAAAGCCCAACAACTTACCAGAGCGAACACCAAAATTACACTTATTGGGATTCAAGTGGAGTTTATATTTCCTCAAACGCTGGAATAACTTCAACAAATGCTCAATATGCTTTTCTTCATCACTTGATTTAGCAATCATATCATCATCATAAACTTCAATCTTCTTATGCATCATATCATGAAAGAAAGTAGTCATAGCTCTCTAGTATGTTGCACCAGCATTCTTCAAACCGAAAGGCATCACTCTTTAATAGAATGTTACCCAAGGTGTAATAAATGTGGTCTTCTCCATATCTTCAGGTGCCATCTTGATCTGATTATAACCGGAAAATCCGTCCATAAATGAAAAGACTTTGAATTTAGCTGTATTTTCCACCAACATATCAATGTGTGGCAGAGGAAAATCATCTTTTTGGACCGACTCTGTTCAAATATCTATAATAAACACAATGCGGACTTCTCCATCTTTCTTAGGAACAAGCATAATATAAGGCCACCCTGTAGCGGGGTTTTCGTTACCTTTAGGTTTATTGACTAAACCAAAAGTCAACATACAATTCAAGTCGCCGCCACACTTTTATTTGTCCAAAGGAAAGGCTAAAAAGCGAACAAAAGCCAAGTAAATTTTTTTTCAAATCAAAAACTAATAAAAATGTCAGAGATCTAGGTAAGGGGGTTGGTTATGAAATGGGAAGGTTTTACGCACCCAAAACATCCTTAGTACTCTAAGGGAACCCTTTTTGCAAATATGTGTTGTAGGTTGGTATTTATGAAAAGATTTGTGCAAAAGATTGAGGGGATGAGAAGAGAATAGATTATATTTACAAATTTTGTTGTTTTAATGGATGAACCCATTGCCTACGTACCATCACAAAGGAGGATCAAAACCTCGTAGTTCGGGGTAAAAATCTCAAAGATTGGTGAATTGATTTTAATCAAAAGCCTAAAGGTCTTTTGTTATCAAAGGGAGAAAACTCAACCTAAACCAACAATCCACCATGTGAGGAAGGCTTCAACATGCTAGTGAGGGGTTAACCCTATAATAAGCATGGAAGGCTTATAATCCAACACTAAGGATGAGGTGAGATTTACATCAACCACTATGATAACTCAAACCTATGACTAATGTTTTGAAAAAGGTTTTAACAAGGTGGCCATTGGAACCACAAAAACAACTTGAAATGAGTTATATTTACAAGTTAGATTTATTTACAAAATGAGGTCAAAGTTGGGTTAAAGTTTATTTACAATGAGTATTTATGAAAATGGTTTTAAAAAGTCAAAGGCTTAAGGCCTAGGTTTCTAATTTGAAATAAAGTCAAAGTTTAGAAAAATGATTTTTGGGTTGGTTAGAGTGGGGAGAAGAAGAGAAGGGCTAGTCCTAAAGCATACAAAGATAAGAGGGGAAAGATAAACCCTGGGAGTTCCTTTTCTTGGAGTCATAGAGATGACTCAAGATGCTCATTTCCTTTAGACTTAGCACACAAACAAGCAATCAAACAATTGAATTTAAGCTCCTAGGATCTCCATTTGGCTTGGCTCTTAACTTGGCTACTCATGACAATGGTCCTATTTTCACAATCTCAAGGTGGGATCCCTATCACACAAAAGCAAACATAAAAAAGCTCACAACACAATAAAGGGAATGGACAAAGAATAAGTTTGGAGGAGAAGTCCTTTGAGATCAACTTTGAATTTTAGCATTCTAAAGGCATGAGGCCTAGTTGCTCTTCAAAAAATTTTTCATTCTAAAGGCATGAGACCTAGTTGCTCTTGAACTCCTTTAAGCATGGGTAAGTTCTAATTCTAAGTCCTTTCTCCTTTTGCATTTGGTTCACACAAAAACAAACACAAAGCAACACAAAATAGCAATATATTTATATACAATAATTGGCTCAAATGAGCAAAAGAAAAATGACATAAACATAAAATATGTGCTCAAGTGAGCAAAGTGAAAATCAACATGAATAATGAGCAAGAAATAAATGACATTAAAAGTAAATGGCAAGAAATTAAATGCTCAAATTAAAGTTAGTAATTAGTGGAGTTATGTTAGCTTGTCATAAGACAATGTAGCGTTATGTTAAGCAATCGTAAGTGGACTAATGTATTAGTCACACCTATCTGAGGCCGGTTAATAAGAATATAGGTAAAGAACACAAGTTAGAGATCATGACTAGTAAGCCAAGCTCCATAAACTTGCCATGCCAAACAAAAAGGGAAAGGCCTTGTATTGACTTTTAGTTATTTGCTTGACCAAGAAGCAACCTATCTTGGACACAAAACAACTCACTTCATCATGAAACAATTTGAGTTTGGTTCTGATCAAAGAAGGTTAAACTTCTCATTTGTCAAGACCAACTTCAAGACTTTAACTCATTGGCCGTTGATGGAAAGAAAGGGATGAAGTTGAAAGGGAGGGGAAAAGAAGACAACAATCAAATCCAATTGATCAAAGTTGATTCAAATCAACATCAATCAACACCAAACAGAAGAGAAATGAAGATAACAAGTCAAGAAGTCAACAATATTTTTTTGGTATTTTTTGAATTAAAATAAAATTCAAATAAAAAATAAACAAATAAGGTTGAACCTCAAATTCAATTCAAATCAACTTCAAAAAGTCCAATTAAATTCTCATAGGTTCAACATAGGCAAAAAAGCTTTGACTAATTTTCTCACAAATTTTTGAAATCATAAAGTAATTAAAAATAATTAAAAACAATTAAAAATAGCATAATATGAATTAAAATCTCAAATAATCTCAAAAAAATCAAGAAATTGTTGAGACTATTTTTCATTGACCTATCATGATCCATAAATGCTATGAAAATATTTTTGGATTTTTTAAAAGTCAAATTATCCATGAAAAATATTAAATGTAGTCAAAAAAATAATTAAAATCATAATATGAAACTACATCTTTCAAGAAATTTTTTGGAATTGGTCTCATATTTTTCTGACTTTAAATGAATTTTTAATGAATTTTTGAAAATGAAATGAATTAACCGAAATAAAAAGAAAATGAAATAAATGGAAAAAAGCAGCGCCTCAGGATGCATTTCATTAATTGACGTGGCATCAATGGATGGCTTAGATCTGAGGGAACACGATACTCATGAGTCAAACGCGCCACATCCAGCATTAAATGAAGTAATTACAATGAATGAACAAGATTAAATCGTGGCAACTAGATCCAAGGGTCCTGGTCAAAACACGTGATGGTGGTGGTGGAAACCCCTATCTTCTTCGGCGAAACAACAACTTCCGACCACCAGTTGCAGAGAAATAAATTTTAATGAAAATGGAAAACAAGGACATGAGAATGAAGCTCGTGTGATGTAGATCATCATTGTACCAATGGATCTCCCTCACTCTTCCTATATTGAGATAAATGTGAAGGAGAAGATCATGGTGTTCATACTGAAAGTTCATGAAATGAAGAATTGAAAGCACCAATAGCTTGCCTCAAGTGTGAGGACTTCAGAAAACCACAGAAACACAAGAATGCTACATTGAATTGAGAGTTCTAGATCCAAAAGTTTGAGAATAAACCTTTGAATTGATGAACTTATGGCCACGAATTCCCCAAGATCCTTGCTCCTCTTTGATCCTTGAGTGTAATGGAAGTGATTGGCTAAGGAATCAGGCTTTAAAACTCAGCTAATGATACTGAATTTCAAGCTCGAAAGTGTGAATTTTTTTTGAGTGATTCCTTTGGTATGGCTATGGTTTTACTTCTGCAGCACTTGGGATCTCCAAAAGGTTAGCAAATGAATGAGAGGGAGCCGCTATTTATAATTGAATGCATCAGTTGATCATGCTTTGTTCATGTGCATGACAATTTGAATTTGCATTGCATGAGCTTGTGCAAGCGTGTGGAAGGCCCAATGATGAATGAAACATCTTGCTGATACCACATGAGAAGGATTTGGGCATGTACATTGAACTGAACAAGCTTGCAATTCAAGTTTCACCATAAAATATTAAAAATGCACATACATGAAAACAAATTCAAAATTCCCAAATGGTATATCCAAATGAGAATTGTGAGTAATGGTTGGAAATCTCTTGAAATAAGGAACAAAAGTCATGTTGGGCAAAAAATCATTTGGCATTTGAAAATTAAAGAAAACTGGCTATGAAAATCCAAGTACAAAACATGTTCAAATCACTTTGAAAAATTTCACCAAAAGCAAGCTTAATCAAAACCCTCTATTTTCATGATGAAAGCTTCAAATTAGAAAACCTCCAACACCCAATTGTTAATCTTTTCAAGTTGATCAATTTAGACTCAAAGTTTGCATCATTTGGATTTTCTATGACAAAGTTATGGGCATTTAAAGTTGGGTACTTTTTCAAATTCAATGAATTAGGTCCAAGATGATCTATAATGTTTTGTATTATCACATGTATTTATTTTATTATTATGAAATTTTTTCCAACATAACATTTTAAGTATACATCTCAAGATTTCCAATGCATTTTGTCTCACCTCAAAGTCATAAAAATTAAGGAAGTTATGCCCTTGGTAAGTTGACCCAAAATCAGGGTTTCAGTCAAAATGACCTATAATGTTTTGAAATGAATGATGACCTTCCAAGATTCAAATGGATTTTTTATGAACATGAAAGTTGTTCATATGGTTCTTAAGAACAGTTTTTCTCTTGGGGTCATCTTCATTTGACAAACACATAAAAAACTATATCTCATTGATCCTCAGCTTAGTTAGATGATTTGACTGGTCAACTTTTCAAGGCCAAACTTCCAATCTTGATGAATGAATGATTGAGGGGCATCAAATAGGCTCACATATGCATAAAATGATAAATGAAATAACTTCCCTTGATTAAATTTGATCAGAGGCTGAGATTGCTTCATGGGCAAGACATAGTCAAAGCACAGTTGAATTAGGGTTTCCTTGGGAAACAATCTTCAAGCCCTTGGGTTATCTTGATGAAATTGGCAAATTGAGATACTTGTGAGACATATATGATGATTAGGAGCTTTTTGGAACATTATCATGCTTTTTCTCATCTTCATCTAGCTATTTCATTGGGCTCGTGAGCCTCCTAGGAGCATTGTGGATCACATGATCACTTGAGCTTCAAAACAAAAAGAGTTAGTGACATATTTTTGTGCTTTTGGTTAGTAATCAAAATAAGAAAAGCAATAATATACAATACAAGCATGCTTGGTGATCTCAAAACACTCAAACAAGTCCTAACCCTAGGGTTAAGGAGCCAAACATGCTATGATCCTTGAGGCAATGCACTTGTGCAATAACATGATGCCATGAGGGATCTTAGGGTCAAAATTAGGGTCTTACAAATGCCCCTATTTAAGGTCGTTCTAGCCGGAGATATGAAGGCTAAAATCTTCATCTTAACGAGATAAAATGAGTTTAAATAATAGCAAAGAGACGAATTTTGGTCCCTAAGAGACCTCATGATGCAAATGTATGCATGCAAAATAAAATCTTCATGGTGAATAATTGCCACAAAGGAAAAGAAATCGGGAGGAACTGAAGATCCATAGGAGTAACGCACTCACTAGAGAGACATAGACTCTGGGGGAAATAAAGTAAAAATGCATGAGCAGGTCACGACCTGAAAACTTGATGGGAGACACGAAGGGATTCCACGAAAATAAATCGATGGAAAGACTCGAGCTGACACAAAGATGCAAAACTATCCACAAAGGATACATCGGATAAAAAAATCCGGACTCAGACGGGGATGTCCACAAAGGACTCAGCTGAGGAAGAAACAACGAGATATTACCGGTTACTGGGTAATAAACTCAAAGAGAGACATGTTATCAAAACACCGGTTACTGGGTGAGAGAACAACACGCGCATGAAGAAAGAATTTCTAAGACCGATACAAGGGTGAAAGGTATCAATCATCCGAAACATCTGAGGAGGACCCAAAAGGCACACCTCAACTCAGGGAAATCTGACTCCACAGGGGATAAAAAGTCATAATAGGGAGCAGAAGGAAGGAACACCAGGGATGCCGGTTACTAGGCATATAATAGGTTACCAACCAGGCGTGAATTGGGAACATATCCAAGACACTCATCATCCGAAAGGAGGGCTGAAAAAGCAAACTCGACTTATAGGATGGACATTCGATTCCACAAGGAAATACGAATCTTACTCGACTGGGGAAGAAAAAGACTTCGACTGAAGAGCACATGAGATATATTATCTACTACCGTTATATGGGTAAAAACATAGATAACATACTTGCATGGAAGATTATCCACAATCGGTTACTAGGTTAATAAAGGATAAATCGACCGAAAAGAAAGGACATCGGGATACCGGTTACTAGGTATAAAATGATGACCAATCAGAAGGAGAAACAATCATTACCAAATAAAGCTAAATGAAAGATGACTCTCTAGGGACAAATTGCCTGACAATAACAATTATCCAGGAGATATAACACCGGTTACTGGGTGGTATACTAAAAAACAAAGGAATATCAATACCGGTTATTGGGTAAAGATAACCAACAAAGAGGGGATTACATCTACCGGTTACTGGGTAGAAAACCACAGAAAAAGGACTTACAACTACCGATTACTGGGTAGAAGGCCACAGAAATCCGCTGGGGAAAAGGATGAACAATTACTGATTATTGAGCAATTGAACAACTGAACCACAGGGAACTGCAGGGGATAACAAGAAAGGAATCAATCTAGGAACAAACTAGAAAGACACAATCAAACAAGACACCACCCGATGAGGATATAACTCAGGGGAATAATTCCATCCCGATACACGACTGAGGAGGAAATTGAAACAATAATCATCCACGAGGACATAAGTCAGTGGGGAAGAAAGAAGGAAAGATATACACTTTCTGCTTATGGGGTTGACTCTATATGGAGAGATCAGACACAAACATCTGCTTTGGGAAGAACATTTCACCAATAGCAGGAGATAACAAGCAAAGATATATGGCAAAGAATGCATCATGAATATCTGAATGCTATGATTATGCATGTATATGCATGATTTGTGTATGATTAATGTTGACAAACAGACATATCTAACACAAACAAGTTCAAGAATCATGCGCGAACACTCGGCAAACATCTCGACAAGAAAGGCAAAGCCCACCGGAGAACCCAAGCTTGGGAACAACCCGAGAAAGATGAAAATAAATCATCGGGGATATCAAACCCTATCCCAAAGCTACACTCACTGAGGATGTAAAGAAGATGTATTCAGGAGCAGCGAAAGAAAGATGATCAAACAGAGAACTCAACTCTGGTGGGGAATCATCTCTTGTATAAGAGGAGACTTTAACCACAACTGGGAATAGGCAAAGTCAAGGCTTCCAACTGCAGGAGATAACAACTCTGCATAGGAGAAAATCTTCCAGGAGAAAACAATCCTGACATAAGGAAGATGCAGAAAATCTGTCGGGGGGGGTTTTATCAACTCTCCTGGGGACAGATGGTTAAATAACAATAAGCCCCGTCAGGGAATAAGCTCTACTGGGGAAGCTTATCAAGGAAAGATGTTAAACTCCATGGAGAGCAACCACCAATCAGATGTACATCAATCAAAACACTCCCTTCTATCTGTCGGAGAGGAAACTCTGCAAAAGGGGAATAATAGTATTTTTCTCCACTATGGAAAATAATAAACATCTTCACTACCAGCTCTAAATGCTAAAATAAATCTTCAGACTCGGAGGAGATACAAACATCAAACTCTGATCTGGTAACCCTATTGAGGACAAGTTGTAAATGCTCATGAGGAGACTACCCTGACTGGAGAAGTTGGAAATGAATCCTCATCCAAAAGCAACATACCGGGGATACTTCTTTTCAAAATGAAATGAAAAGGGAAATAATCCCTCCATCAACTGGCGACTTCACTGGGGAAACAATGATCACATGCTTAGTCTCCTGGAGATTCTTACTCAGGCCGGGGAAAGACAATCTTCCTCATGAGTAAATAGCCAGGATGATGAGACAAGGAATACTCTCCACTTAAATCATATCAACTTTTATCAATCTATAAGGGATTTTAGGTCAGTTCACTCAAGGGATGACAACCATATAAATGATAAAACACAAATGCTAGCGCCAGACTCTCTGGGAAGCTGACGATGTACTATTCTTTCTGCGCTCGCTCGGGAGACAACTTGAAAGCTGATGAAGAGGATATAACGATTGAAAATTCCAGAATATGAACAAATGTCTTACCCTTTGGTGATCATACTATCCTTAGGAAAGCACTGAGGATATCCCACTTATCCTTTCAGTCATTGTGAATGTTCATTTTGTTTAAAAACAGTTTATTCATGAAAACTTTATTTGTTTAAAACAATGGTATTCATCAATTAAAACATGCAAACATTTGTTAAATAGAAATAAATAAGAGTGAAAAGAATTGGATAAAGGCCCAAATTTATTTAAGAGAATGGTAGTCCGTTAATGGCGAGACTCCATGGCTCTTTACAAATTTGAAATTGGTGATATACAATGGAAAAAGGGCTAAATTGAACATAATGATCGTTTCTCCACCAACTCTGAATCCACTGTATTCGAAACTTCAGTTGATGATGAATGGACGAGAATCTTTGACAAATGACAGTTGTAGAACAAAGTCTTGTCAGGATGCAGTTACTTGCCAAATCCTTAATTTTTGCCTAGATTGCCCCAGGGTGAGGTACTCAATCTAGCGGGATATATATATATATATATATATATATATATATATATATATATATATATATATATATATATATATATATATATATATATATATATATATATATATATATATATATATATATTCATCATTTTTTTCATGTTTCTAACTTTTTCCTGGACCGCCCTTTCGGGTTTTCAATCCACCGAGACGCTCATTTTTGCCTAAGCCGCCCTTTCGGGTTTTCAACTTAGCGAACTATTCTGTTTTTATTTTTAGGCGAAGTATTTCTTGACTGCATCTGAATGCACAGAACGAGTGAAATCCTCCCCATCCATAGTTATGAGCAACAAAGCACCGCCTGAAAAGGCTTTCTTGACAATGTATGAACCTTCATAGTTTGGAGTCCACTTGCCCCTGGAATCGGGCGCGAAAGACAAGACTTCCTTGAGCACGAAGTAACCTTCTCGGAACACACGAGGCTTGACCTTCTTATCAAAGGCTTTCTTCATCCTTTATTGATACAACTGACCATGACACATGGCAGTTAATCTCTTCTCTTCAACCAAATTCAGCTGGTCATAAAACCTCTGAACCCATTCAGCCTCAGTCAACTTGGCTTCCATCAAAACTCTCATTGATGGGATCTCAACCTCTACGGGGAGAACAACCTCCATGCCATATACAAGGGAGAAAGGGGTTACCCTTGTTGAAGTGCGGACGGATGCACGATAGCCATGGAAAGCAAATGGCAGCATCTCATGCGAATCTTTGTATGTAACAACCATCTTCTGAATAATATTCTTGATGTTCTTGTTAGCAGCTTCAACAACCCCATTCATCTTGGGTCTATAGGGAGAAGAATTATAATGTGCAATCTTGAACTCGCTACACAGCTCTTTCATCATCTTATTGTTCAAGTTAGATCCATTATCAGTAATGATCTTGTCTGGAACACCGTATCGACATAAGAGTTGATTCTTGATAAACCTCACAACCACCTGCCTGGTCACATATGCATACGATGCCGCTTCAACCCACTTGGTGAAGTAATCAATGGCTACGAGAATAAAGCGGTGACCGTTTGAGGCCTTAGGCTCAACCATGCCAATCATGTCAATTCCCCACATGGAGAAAGGCCATGGTGAGGAAATAACATTCAGAAGTGTCGGGGGAACATGAATTTTGTCCGCATAAATCTGACACTTGTGGCATTTCTTCACAAACTTGCCACAGTCAGACTCCATTATCAGCCAATAGTAGCATGCTCTCAACATCTTTTTCGCCATGGCATGCCCATTAGAATGAGTACCAAATGAACCCCCATGAACTTCAGTCATCAACAGGTCTGCTTTGTGTCTATCCACGCATCTGAGCAGAACCATGTCAAAAATCCTCTTGTAAAGCACATCACCATTAAGGTAGAAACTGCCAGATAATCTCCTCAAAGTCTTCTTATCTTTAACAGATGCCCCAGGCGGGTAAGTCTGACTTTAGAGAAAACACTTGATATCATAATACCACGGCTTATCATCTTTCACTTACTCAACTGCAAACACGTGAGCTGGTCTATCCAAGCGCATCACGGTAATATTTGGGAATTCATTCCAATAATTGACAGCAATCATTGAAGCAAGCGTAGCGAGAGCATCCGCCATCCGATTCTCATCTCGAGGAATATGATGAAAGTCAACTTTAGTAAAGAAAGTTGAAATCCTCCTCGTATAATCTCTGTATGGGATGAGGCCAGGCTGATTCGTCTCCCATTCACCCTTAATCTGATTAACAACAAGGGTCGAATCGCCATAAACATCAAGATGTTTGATCCTAAGATCAATACATTCTTCCAAACCCATAATACAAGCCTCATACTCCGCCATATTATTCGTGCATTTGAAAGTTAGCCTTGCTATAAAAGGAAAATGTGTGCCTTGAGGAGTAATAATCACTGCCCCAATACCATTTCCATATTGATTGACAGCACCATCGAACACCATACCCCATCGGGAACCAGACTCCAGCCCTTCATCGAGCGTAGGCTTACCACAATCTTTCATCTTCAAATACAGAATCTCCTCATCCGGGAAGTCATATTGCACAGACTGATAATCTTCAATTGGTTGATGCGCCAAGTGGTCAACCAAGATACTACCTTTACTAGCTTTTTGAGCTCGATACTCAATATCATACTCAGATAACAACATCTGCCAACAGGAAATCCTCCTAGTTAAAGCAGGCTTCTCAAAGATATACTTGATCAGATCCATTTTGGATATCAACCAAGTTGTATGATTCAACATATACTGGCGCAAACGCTTGGCAGCCCAAGCCAAAGCACAACATGTCTTCTCAAGCATTGAGTATCGAGACTCACAATCGGTGAACTTCTTACTCAAGTAGTATATTGCATATTCTTTCTTTCCTGATTCATCTTGCTGACCAAGGACACAACCCATGGAATCATCAAGCACAGTCAGGTACATAATCAATGGTCTCCCTTCAACAGGCGGAGATAGAATCAAAGGCTCGGACAAATACTCTTTGATACTGTCAAAAGCACTTTGGCAATCCTTTTCCCAATCATGACGCTGATCTTTCCAGAGGAGCTTGAATATAGGCGCACACGTGGCAGTCATGTGGGATATAAATCTCGAAATGTAATTCAAGCGGCCAAGAAAACCTCGGACTTGCTTCTCAGTTTTGGGCGTAGGCATCTCTTGTATTGATTTGACCTTGGAAGGATCAACCTCAATACCGCTCTCGGTGACAATAAAGCCCAATAACTTGCTAGAACGGACTCCAAATGTACACTTGTTCGGGTTCAAGCGGAGCTTGTACTTCCTCAAACGCTGGAAAAACTTCAACAAATGTTCTACATGTTCAACTTCCGTTTTCGACTTCGCAATCATATCATCGACATACACCTCGATCTCTTTGTGCATCATACCATGAAACAAGGTAGTCATAGCACGTTGATACGTGGCTCCAACTTTCTTCAAACTGAAGGGCATCACTCGATAACAGAATTTCACCAAGGTGTGATGAATGTTGTCTTCTCCATATCCTCGAGTGCCATTTTAATCTGATTATAACCGGAAAATTCGTCCATAAATGAAAAGACATTGAATTTAGCTGTATTTTCTACCAATATATCAATATGTGGTAGAGGAAAATCATCTTTCGGACTAGCTTTATTCAAGTCACGTTAATCCATACACATTCGGACTTTTCCATCTTTCTTAGGTACAAGCACAATATTGGCCATCCATTGATGATATGTAGAAGTCACCAGAAACTCCGTATCAATTTGCTTCTGAACTTCTTCTTTAATCTTCACTGCCATATCAGGATGAGTTCTTCTGAGCTTTTGCTTCACAAGCTCACACTCAGGCTTCAATGGCAAGAAATGTTGCATGATATCAGTATCTAGACCAGACATGTCTTCATACGACCAGGCAAAGACGTCAACATATTCTCGTAGCAACTCAATCAATCCCTTCTTAATAGACTCTCCAAGGAGTTCCCCAATCTTCACTTCACGAATGCAGTCTTCAGACCCCAAGTTGATTGTTTCCAGATTCTCGAGATGTGGCTGAATGATCTTCTCCTCGTGCTCAAGCAGACGGGTAATCTCATTAGGAATCTCTTCACCATCATCATCTTCTGCCTCAAATACAGGGAACTCAAAGTTGGGAGATGGTGTTGGATCATTATGTTCAATGGGTTTGATTAACCTGCATAATGATTTTGAGTATAAAAGAGATTTCAGAATTCAAACAAGGAAAATCATTATGCAGATGAAAAGATTGATTTTATTCTCTTTTTTAGGGTTTTATGGTGATCACCAATTTCATGCGAAAAGTAAAAATGAAAAATAATTTGGAAAAAAAACATTTAACATGCGATTATTGAATGAATATCATTGTATTAATCAAATTATGCCAACAATGTCTTCACTTCTCCTTTTGGCATGGGAGAAGGGTTTTTAAACAAAATGAACACATTACATTGACTTATGGATAAATGTTGGAACATCAACAATGACCCAATTATTGCAGATTCCGCCAGGTATGACAAGGTTGCCGAGGTCTTCCTCTTCATCTTCTTCAATGATGGCAGCCACTTCCTGATCTTCAACGATGTGGATGAAACCTCCACTTTGAAACAACCCAAGATCATTGGAAACACCGGAAGAATACCCTATACCAGCCCGGGACTTATTATCTTCCAACTTTATCATTTTCCCCAAACCATCAGTTGCACCATGCTCAATGGCCAACTTCGCATCATTATAGGAGACAAATGAAGAACGTCCTCTCCTAGAAGGCTCAGCAATAGACAAGGCTTGGAATGGAGTTCCAACCTCATCCTCAGCATCAATATAGGAAAAAGAAGATAAATGGCTGACCAAGAGAGCCTTATCTCCCCCTATCACCAAAAGCTTTTTGTTCTTGACGAACTTCAATTTTTTGTGTAGAGTGGATGTCACGGCGCCTGCCTCGTGAATCCATGATCTACCAAGCAAAAAACTGTATGATGGATGTATATCTATAACCTGGAAAGTGATCTGGAAATCACTATGTCCAATCTTGATCGGGAGGTCTAATTCACCGATCACAGTCTTGCGTGATCCATCAAAAGCTTTTACTACCACTCCACTTTGCCTCATGGGAGGCCCTTGATATGAAAGTTTGGCAAGAGTGAACTTTGGCAATACATTAAGTGATGACCCTGTGTCCACCAACACATTGGACAGGGCATCTTCTTTACAATTCATAGAGATATGTAAGGCCAAATTATGGTCTTTTCCCTCCTCGGGAAGATCATCATCACAAAAGCTCAAATTGTTGTAGACAGTTATATTTACAACAATGTTGTCAAACTGCTCAATCGTGACATCGTGATCCACGTATGCCACGTCCAACACCCTTTGCAACGCTTCACGGTCTGGCTCTGAATTCATCAGCAAAGATAGGACAGATATCTTTGATGGAATTTGAAGCAACTGCTCCACAACGTTATACTCACTCCTCTTGATGAGCCTCAGCATCTCATCACCATCCTCTTTCAACATGCTAGACTGGCCAACCAGGATATGAGCTTTATCTGCTTTGACAACAACGGGGAGAATGATTTGAATGATTTGAAGTCCCCACAGAGTAGAATGATTTGAAGAAGAAGTCCCCAAGGGACCGGCAAGATTGACAACAACTCTCTTCACGACGTCTTTGGGGGATTTCGGCTGAGTCGAGAAAACACGACCACCACGGGTCACTCCACTAACATCAGAAATGCTTACCACATAGGTTGAGGGAAACAGAACCTCCTTCCCATCTTCCAGCATAACAACATTCTAACAGTACGGGACCGCCTTATCTGACACATACGGGACAAGGCCCGCTAGCTTAATCACAAGAGTTGGCGACACTTTCTTCTTGCTGCCATCATACTTAATGACAATAGGATCAGGAATTTTGAACACAGGAGTGATAACATCAACTTCATCCTCATTACGATTCTGAAGTATCTCGATCATCCCTTGGTATAGCATCTCTTGGATGTCCTTTCTTACTTTACGACATCTCTTTTCATTGACAGTGCACACATGGCACCTATCATGATCATGCTCATAACGACTGTGTTCACACAAAAACTTATGCATCTCTACCAAGGATTTCCTTATGTCATTCACATAAAGGACTTTATATTTTCCAGGGCACCCCTGAACCATGTTGACAGCTGCCTTCCCATGCTCGGACAATGGGTTCTTCTTCACATTTGGGCCTACATCCTCGAAGAATAGTATCCCACTTCTCACAAGGTCTTGCACCTTGGTCTTCAACAGAAAACAGTTCTCCACATCATGTCAGGGAGCACTGGAATGATACACACAGTGAAGTTTGGGCTTGTACCACCATTGAGGATTGGTTGGCACAGCAGGAGGATCTCGTGGAGTTATCAGCTTCCTATCAATTAAGGAAGGATACAATTCAGCGTACGTCATAGGAATCGGGTCAAAAGTCACCCTTTTCCTCTCATAGTTACTGGTGCTGGTGTTGTTATTGTTGTGAGGCTGGTAAGCCTGTTGTTGTTGACGATGTTGTTGTTGTGGTTGTTGAGCTTCTCTGAAAGCAGGTGCTATATGAGCCACCTGGTGTTGGTTAACAGTTGGTCGAACTTCTTTCCTCCTCACAGAGGGACTTCTCTTAATATGGGAAGAAATAACATGAGTCTCCCCTTCTTTCTTCCTGGCAAATCCTCCATATTTCTTTGCCGGATTGTCATCACGGGACATCCTTCCTTCGCGGACTCCCTCTTCTAGCCCCATCCCCATATTTACCATTTCGGTAAAGTCTGAGGGAGCACTAGCAATCATGCACTCATAGTATAAATAGCTCAAAGTCTTCAGAAAGATCTTTGTCATCTCCTTCTCCTCCAAGGGTGGCACTATCTGAGCTACCAATTCTCGCCACCTCTAGGCATATTCCTTGAAGGTCTCCTTGTCTTTCTGGGACATTTCCCTCAACTGATTTATGTCCGGAGCCATATCCACGTTATATTTATACTGCTTCACAAAGGCCTCTCCAAGGTTGTTGAATGTGCGGATGCTTGCACTCTCTAGCCCCATATACCATCGGAGCGCAACACCTGTCAGGCTACCCTGAAAGTAGTGAATCAGTAGCTGATCATTATCTATCTGGGTTGACATCTTGCGAGCATACATCACAAGATGACTGAGTGGACATGTATTTCCCTTGTACTTCTCAAAGTCAGGGCCCTCAGATGGCTCAGAATGATAGATGGTGTCTTCAACATGCGACAAAGTGTGCACAACGGGAGGTGGCATAGACAGGACCGAGCTAGATGCCGGCATAGAAGCAAGAGTGGCAGCGAAACCCTCTGGCACGAAATTGGGTGGCATTCCCCAAGGGAATCCGGCAGGAAGATTAGGAGCGAAGTGGACGGTGGCAGCAAGCACTGTTGAGGTAACCACTTCAGAAATAACTGTCCTCACGGGAGGAGTTGCAGGAGTAGGAGAAGCTTGACTCTGCGTAGCAAGAACTGACTCCATCATGGCAGTCAGCCTTGCAATCTCTTCTTTCAGATCTATGTTCTCTTGTTCGAGGTTCTCCATGATCTTCTGATGATTAGCTCTGGTGTTGTACCGGTGCGTCAACTTGTCTTCAAAATAAATGAAGAGCAAAGAGTTAGACCACTTTATCAGGAGCTCATAACCAAAACCTGCTTATGCATATGATGCATGCAATGCTCGTGCATATGATTTGTTTTTTATCAGAGGAACTTTTATAAGGATCTATTTGCAAATGTTTTGAAAATACTGAACTTTTTTAAGACATATATGGAATACTCATAACAATATAATATTTGGAAACTTTTTACACCAAAGAAGTAGTACAGTCTCGGTAACCAAATACAATACAAGAGAAAAGGAGAATAAACATCCTATGGAGCCCTAGAAGCAATCATCTAAAGCCTCCAAGATCGAAAGATACATCGCATGAAGCCTCTTCAACTCTCTCTCATAAGCTGCTTCCATATCGGCCTTCTCCTTGGCGAGCTGATCATATCTCTTCTTCCAAAACCTAGACGAGTGAGGGAGGAGAGAAGTAACCACATCATCAGGCTCATCAATAACCTGATGCTCTAGAAACTCAATCATTGCATCCTTATCTTTAAGCTGCTGAAGAAGCTCCTCACACTCATGAACCCAAGCACGCGAACGGTCTTCGTCTCTCAACTCCTCTACTCCTTGATTATGGAGGGTTGAAGGCCCAACCATAACCATAGGGGCAGGTCTCGGATACTCATACAACATGCGGTACTCAAGTGCTCTCTTCCTTACCCAAGAGGTGTAAGGCTCCAAAGCAACACAGTTCTTAGGACCAAGCTCATTCCTCCCTTCCTATGAACCTTGCGCCAGGCGCAGACCATCCTATCCTTCAAGTTTTGGGGATCTTTACCCCCTTGAAATAATAATCCTTCTAATGAAATGTTGTTAGGTTTATCTTTTAAGGGGAACCCAAGCAAACGGCGAGCCAAAGCAGGGTTTTAGTTAATCCCACCACATGTACCAAGAAGAGGTACATTGGAGAACTCACCACAAGAGTCAATAATCTGAACTCCATCATAAACACGATTATACCAAGAGATATCATCATTAGTGAGAGAGATAAGTCTCGTGGACCACCGTAGACATCCCTTGTTCTCCTTGAAGGCAAGCGTCTGAGGCAAGTGCAAAATAAACCACTTGTATAATAGAGGCATACAACATACAATGGAACCAACACCCTTTGCATTCCTCATATGCAAAGAAAAATAAGTGTCACCCAACAGACTCATAACGAGATTAAGAGAAGAGAAAATCCGGATAGCATTCACATCCACGAAGTTGTCGATGTTGGGAAATAACACTAGCCCATAGATGAGGAGTACAAATATTGATTCAAAATCTTCCTTACTCATGGCCTTCCCAAACAAGGTAGCTTTGGCAATCAGAAAATCAAACGGAAGACCTTGAATTCCACCTTTGGTAGTCATATTGACAACAATGTCAGACACTTCCACATGAAGCATGTCAGCAATCTCTTGAGAAGACGGAATCTTCTCCAAGCCACTGAACGACAATCGGTCAAGAATAGGTATACCCACATGATAAGCATACTCCTCCAATGTAGGCAAAAACTGGAAATCTGGAAAAGTGAAGCACTGATACAGAGGATCATAAAACTGCACCAACACACTCATCAGACATTCATCCACCTTAGTAGAAAGAATAACTAGAAGCTTCCCATGGCTCTAATACATAAGATGTCAGACGCCTTAACTCTTTCAAGTCGGGTTGTCTGAAACTGTACTTCTTCGTATTCCTTCTTTGCTTATCCATGTCTGAAAATTTGCAAATAGACCTCTTAAGTTCCTTGTAAAATCTTTACTGTTGATGTCATGAATGCGAATGAATGCATGAATGCATGGATGCAACAATCACACTCAAGGATCAAGCAAGTCACACCACACAAAGGTCACGGGATGGCTCAAGTCATCGTCAATATCAATCATCCATTTTGATGGATTATGGTTTACACTTTATCAACACCCAAGTTCCATTGATATTGAGGATATACGAGAGCGGATCAACCGCGAATCACGGGTTTGTTGTAAGTTACGAGCATGGAGTCTTGGTTAAGAACCACCCAAAGGGAGTGTACTATGGTTAAACCTGACAATCAGGTTCTAAAAGGTTCCCATAGTCATCATCCCATCTTTCGGATATTATCGGATAAAATGACTACTCGTCCTCCAAAAATATTCTCAAGAGATACTCTTATGAGTGCAGTATCGTGTAACAATCACATCAAGTCTTACACTTGAACGACCTTCGAGCTACGTCCTAAAATAGGCCAAGATGGGTGAGGTATCTAAGGTCCTTGGTTTCTAAGGTTCTTATTGGAAAGAGTAACGCCTAACCACGACTACTCGTGTGACATTATTGATCCTAGCAAGACCTCCACCAAGTGAATGGACTTGCAAGTTAACTTGTTAAGGAATAACTCCACACAAGTCAACAAGACTATGCCATTCTCCTATCATAAGTGCACTCGAGTTCGGGTATAGAACTTATCTCACAAGAAACCACCAAGCATACAAGCAATTGATATATCAAGCAATTCATAAATTACAAACAATACATTCATCCCAAATTTGCACAGAAATATGCCACAAATAAATATAAACATACAACACATACAAGCAAAAAGTAGGCTAAACCCACGGGGCTAAGATCTCCCCAGCAGAGTCGCCACTTTTCTATAGCGGGGTTTTCGTTACCTTTAGGTTTATTGACTAAACCAAAAGTCAACATACAATTCGAGTCGCCACCACACTTTTACTTGTCCAAAGGAAAGGCTAAAAAGCGAACAAAAGCCAAGTAAAAAGCTTTTCAAATAAAAAACAAATAAAAATGTCAGAGATCTAGGTAAGGGGGTTGGTTATGAAATAGGAAGGTTTTACGCACCCAAAACATCCTTAGTACTTTAAGGGAACCCTTTTATTGCAAATATGTGTTGTAGGTTGGTATTTATGAAAAGATTTGTGCAAAAGATTGGGGGGATGAGAAGAGAATAAATTATATTTACAAATTTTGTTGTTCGAATGGATGAACCCATTGCCTACGTACCATCACAAAGGAGGATCAAAACCTCGTAGTTCGGGGTAAAAATATCAAAGATTGGTGAATTGATTTTAATCAAAAGCCTAAAGGTATTTTGTTATCAAAGGGAGAAAACTCAACCTAAACTAACAATCCACCATGTGAGGAAGGCTTCAACATGCTAGTGAGGGGTTAACCCTATAATAAGCATGGAAGGCTTATAATCCAACACTAAGGATGAGGTGATATTTACATCAACCACTATGATAACTCAAACCTATGACTAATGTTTTGAAAAAGGTTTTAACAAGGTGGCCATTGGAACCACAAAAACAACTTGAAATGAGTTATATTTACAAGTTAGATTTATTTACAAAATGAGGTCAAAGTTGGGTTAAAGTTTATTTACTATGAGTATTTATGAAAATGGTTTGAAAAGTCAAAGGCTTAAGGCCTAGGTTTCTAATTTGAAATAAATTCAAAGTTTAGAAAAATAATTTTTAGCTTGGTTAGAGTGGGGAGAAGAAGAGAAGGGCTAGTCCTAAAGCATACAAAGATAAGAGGGGAAAGATAAATCCTTGGAGTTCCTTTTCTTGGAGTCATAGAGATGACTCAAGATGCTCATTTCCTTTGGACTTAGCACACAAACAAGCAATCAAAAAATTGAATTCAAGCTCCTAGGATCTCCATTTGGCTTGGCTCTTAACTTTGCTACTCATGACAATGGTCCTCTTTTCACAATCTCAAGGTCGGATCCCTATCACACAAAAGCAAACATCAAAAAGCTCACAACACAATAAAGGGAATGGACAAATAATAAGTTTGGAGGAGAAGTCCTTTGAGATCAACTTTGAATTTTAGCATTCTAAAGGCATGAGGCCTAGTTGCTCTTCAACAAATTTTGCATTCTAAAGGCATGAGGCCTAGTTGCTCTTGAACTCCTTTAAGCATGGGTAAGTTCTAATTCTAAGTCCTTTCTCCTTTTGCATTTGGTTCACACAAAAACAAACACAAAGCAAAACAAAATAGCAATATATTTATATACAATAATGGGCTCAAATGAGCAAAAGAAAAATGACATAAACATAAAATATGTGCTCAAGTGAGCAAAGTGAAAATCAACATGAATAATGAGCAAGAAATAAATGATATTAAAATTAAATGGCAAGAAATTAAATGCTCAAATTAAAGTTAGTAATTAGTGGAGTTATGTTAGCTTGTCATAAGACAATGTAGCGCTATGTTAAGCAATCGTAAGTGGACTAATGTAGTAATCACACCTATCTGAGACCGATCAATAAGAATATAGGCAAAGAACACAAGTTAGAGATCATGACTAGTAAGCCAAGCTCCATAAACTTGCCATGCCAAACAAAAAGGGAAAGGCCTTGTATTGACTTTTAGTTATTTGCTTGACCAAGAAGCAACCTATCTTAGACACAAAACAACTCACTTGATCATGGATCAAGTTGAGTTTGTTTTGGATCAAAGAAGGTTAAACTTCTCATTTGTCAAGACCAACTTTAAGACTTTAACTCATTGGCCATTGATGGAAAGAAAGGGATGAAGATGAAAGGGATGGGAAAAAAAGACAACAATCAAATCCAATTGATCAAAGTTGATTCAAATCAACATCAATCAACATCAAACAAAATAGAAATGAAGATAACAAGTCAAGAAGTCAACAATATTTTTTTGGTATTTTTTGAATTAAAATAAAATGCAAATAAAAAATAAACAAATAAGGTTGAACCTCAAATTCAATTCAAATCAACTTCAAAAAGTCCAATTAAATTCTCACAGGTTCAACATAGTCAAACAAGCTTTGACTAATTTTCTCACAAAATTTTGAAATTAGAAAGTAATTAAAAACAATTAAAAACAATTAAAAACAATTAAAAATAGAATAATATGAATTAAAATCTCAAATAATCTCAAAACAATCAAGAAATTGTTGAGACTATTTTTTCATTGACTTATCATGATCCATAAATGCTATGAAAATATTTTTGGATTTTTTAAAAGTCAAAAAGTATTTTAAAATGAATTAAAACCATTAAAAAATCAAATAATCCATGAAAAATATCAAATGAAGTCACAAAAATAATTAAAAATCATAATATGAAACTAGATTTTTCAAGATTTTTTTTTTGGAATTGGTCTCATATTTTTCTAACTTCAAATGAATTTTTAATGAATTTTTGAAAATAAAATGAATTAACTGAAAATAAAAATAAAATGAAATAAATGGTAAAAAGCAGCGCCACATGATGCATTTCATTAATTGATGTGGCTTTAATGGATGGCTTAGATCTGAGGGAACACACTACTCATGAGTCAAACGCGCCACATCCAGCATTAAATGAAGTAATTACAATGAATGAGCAAGAATAAATCGTGGCAACTAGATCCAAGGGTCCTGGTTAGAACACGTGGTGGTGGTGGAAACCACCATCTTCTCTGGCGAAACAACAACTTCCGGCCACCAGTTGTAGAGAAATAAATTTTAATAAAAATGGAAAACAAGGACATGAAAATGAATCTCCCTCACTCGGGTGATGTAGATCATCACTCTTCCTCACTGTACCAATGGATCTCCCTCACTCTTCCTATATTGAGAGAAATATGAAGGAGAAGATCATGGTGTTCATACTGAAAGTTCATGAAATGAAGAATTGAAAGCACCAATGGCTTGCCTCAAGTGTGAGGACTTCAGAAAACCACAGAAACACAAGAATGCTACATTGAATTCAGAGTTCCAGATCAAAAAAATGTTTGAGAATAAACCTTTGAATTGATGCACTTCATGCCACGAATTCCCCAAGATCCTTGCTCCTCTTTGATCCTTGAGTGTAATGGAAGTGATTGGCTAAGTAATCAGGCTTTAAAACTCAGCTAATGATACTGAATTGCAAGCTCAAAAGTGAGAAATTTTTTTGAGTGATTCCTTTGGTATGGCTATGGTTTTACTTCTGCAGCACTTGGGATCTCCAAAAGGTTAGCAAATGAATGAGAGGGAGCCTCTATTTATAAGTGAATGTATCAGCTGATCATGCTTTGTTCATGTGCATGGCAATTTGAATTTGCATTGTATGGGCCTGTGCAAGCGTGTGGAAGGACCAATGATGAATGAAACATCTTGCTGATACCACATGAGAAGGATTTGGACATGTACATTGGACTAAACAAGCTTGCAATTCAAGTTTCACCATAAAATATTAAAAATGCACATACATGAAAACAAATTCAAAATTCCCAAATGGTAGATCCAAATGAGCATTATGAAGAATGATTGGAAAGCTCTTGAAATAAGGAACAAGAGTCATGTTGGGAAAAAAATCATTCGGCATTTGAAAATTGATGAAAACTAGCTGTGAAAATCCAAGTACAAGGTTCACCAAAAGCAAGCTTAATCAAACCCCTCAATTTTTATGATGCACGCTTATAATTAAAAAACCTCCAACACCAAAGCTGTAGATCATTTAGAGGTGATCAATTTAGACTCAAAGTTGGCATCATTTGGATTTTTTATGACAAAGTTATGGGCATTTGAAGTTGGGTACTTTTTCAAATTCAATGAATTAGGTCCAAGATGATCTATAATGTTTTGTATTATCACATGTATTTCTTTTACGATTATGAAATTTTGTCCAACATAAAATTTTAAGTATACATCTCTATATTTCCAAATCATTTGGTATCACCTCAAAAGCATAAAAATTAAGGAAGTTATGCCCTTGGTAAGTTGACCCAAAATTAGGGTTTCAGTCAAAATGACCTATAATGTTTTGAAATGAATAATGACCTTCCAAGTTTCAAATGGATTTTTGATGAACATTAAAGTTGTTAATATGGTTCTTAAGAACATTTTTCTCTTGGGGTCATCTTCATTTGACAAACACATCAAAAAGTATATCTCATTGATCCTCAGCTTAGTCAAATGACTTGACTGGTCAACTTTTCAAGGCCAAACTTCCAATCTTGATGAATGAATGATTGAGGGGACTCAAATAGGCTCACATATACATAAAATGATAAATGAAAGAACTTCCCTTGATTAAATTTGATCAGAGTCGGAGATTGCTTCATGGGTAAGGCACAGTCAAAGCACAGTTGAATTAGGGTTTCCTTGGGAAACAATCTTCAAGCCCCTTGGGTTATCTTGATCAAATTGGAAAATTGAGATACTTGGGAGACATATATGATGATTAGGAGCTTTGTGGAACATTATCATGCTTTTTCTCATCTTTATCTAGCCATTTCATTGGGCTCATGAGCCTCCTAGGAGCATTGTGGAGCACATGATCACTTGAGCTTCAAAACAAAAAGAGTTAGTGACATATTTTTGTGATTTTGGTTAGTAATAAAAATAAGAAAAGCAATAATATACAATACAAGCATGCTTGGTGATCTCAAAACACTCAAACAAGTCCCAACCCTAGGGTTAAGGAGCCAAACATGCTATGATCCTTGAGGCAATGCACTTGTGCAATAACATGATGCCATGAGGGATCTTAGGGTCAAAATTAGGGTCTTACACACCCATTGTAGATATTCGGAGGTAACAAGAAACCAACGCCAATCTGCTTCTGCACTTCTTCTTTCATTTTCGCTGCCAAATCAGGACGAGTTCTTCTCAACTTCTACTTGACTGGCGGGCATTCTGGCTTTAACGATAATTTACGCTTCATAATCTCAGAATCCAAACCAGGCATGTCTTGATAGGACCAAGAAAACACATCAGAATAATCTCGAAGAAGATCAATCAACCCCTTCTTAGCTTCTGGACACAGTTGGGACCCAACCTTGACTTCTTTCACATCATCCTCGGAGCCCAGGTTGACTAATTCAATTTGTTCTTCTAACGGTTGAATGGCTTTTTCCTAGTGCTCAAGTAAACGGGATAGTTCACTAGATACTTCTTCATCATCAATCTCTTCCTCTGCTTCACACACAGGGAAACCAAAATTTGGAGAGGGAGTAGGATCATTGTATTCAATATGTTTGAAAACAAACTGGATAATGATTTGATATTTTAATTTTAGAGAAGTGGAATGCAAACAAATATTATGCAGATGGAAGATTATTATTATTATTATTATTTTGTGATTACCATTTTTAGAAAAAGAAAAAAGAAAAAAGAAAACATCATAGATGTGGATGATGTTTTACCCTTCATATTATTATTTTGTGATTTACCCTTCATTTTTCCTGGAAGCATGGGATTATGTTTTACACTTCATTAGCATCATATTAGGTCATACTCATTGCACACTGCATTAGTGACATGGAGATCAGGTTTTGATCGATCACTCCTTAACGGAAGGAGCCCACACAAAGCAAGATTGAGAATTGGACTTCATTTTCTAATTATACAAGTCTCAAGGGTATCAGGGGGGGTCCAAGTATCTTATTATGGTCCTCAGTTCATCAGTGAAGGATTCAAAGCTATCAGAGTGTTCATCTAGATTTAATCAGAAATTAGGGTTTCATGGCTACTTGCAACAGGCAATGTTTGGTTGGAAGTAGAGAAGCTCATCCATGTCATGATTAGAGAGGCATCTTGGCCTAGGAAGATTCACAATTATCTCAGAAAGATCCATTGGAAATCAGTGCAATCAGTTCCTGATCATTTTGCCCTAAAACTAGGGTTTGGTATAAAATCAGTTTATTTCTGATTCTTTGGGTGAAACTCTTTTCCATGGACCTCTATATTTCCACAAGGGTCTACATACAAAAAATCAGCTCTTTATTTGAGATAGAAGTGCTTCAATTGATCAATGGAATCGGGAATCACACAGTTTGGAAAAAGCAACTGTGGGGCCAGAAAAGTCAACTCCTGACATTTTGAGAGTGGAATCTCAAAATCCATGCCTAGGGTATCCTACATGTGAAATTTGATCAAGGTTGGATCATGGATTCATCATTTAATCAGGAATTGGAAAAGTTACTTGATTTGGAAATGGTTGACTTTCCATTTATGGCAAGTTTTCATGATCGTTGCACTCACTTTAAGCCCATTTTGCATCAATATAAAAGCTCCATTGAAAATTTATCCAACATGAAAGTTATTCCTCTTGTTCCAAGCTTTCTAGAGATATAAAGTTTGCTCCATTTGGATTAGAATTGAGAACGTTATGCTTAGTCAAAGTGAGACATTGTTTTAGGACACTTAGAAAAATTTCTAAGTCCAAAATCTTCAAAATTTGTCAAGACTTCTTGGCCAGTTTTCTTGCACTTCAAGGCATTATTTGAAAATACTTTCTTCACAATAATTGTACCTTGCCATTTCCTATTTCACATCCTTTTGGAATCATCTAATTTGGATCCATGGTTTGAGAGATACATTCATTTAAAGTGGGCACCATGACTTGATTTTCTAGGCAGATTTTGGGTTTGGCTGGCCCAATCAGATTTTCTAAGCATGCTGCACAAACCAATCACGTTTTTTTACCTCTTTTGGCCATGCATTGGACATCCATTCACTTAAGTTTGGCCCAAAATAACAACATTTTACACCTCACTTCACACTTTTATTCTTATGGATAAATCACTTATTAAAAAGCCCATGCAAACACCTAATCCACCCTATTTAAGAAGCTGAAACCCTAACCCTAAAGGAGCATTGGAATTTCGTGGCAAGGAGGCAAAACTTCATCACATACCAGATTCCATTCCAATTCTATTTTCCATTAGGTAATCATCTCTTTCATGGCCATGTTTTGATATATCTACGCTTGCTTACCATGTTCATCACCATTAATCCTTCCATTTTCATATTTCTTTTTTCTGATTTAAAATAGTTTCTTCGTCCATAAAATTATCCAAAAATATTTTTCACTCTTCTTAATGTTTTATTTAATTTTATATAATTTTTAATTTTTAATTTTTTTAATATTAATATTTTATTTTAATTATTTTTTCTAAATGGTCCATTTTAGCACACTTTTTTTTATTGATTTTATTTTTATGACCTAAAACTATTGTTAGCATTTGATTTTTGGGATGAAGGTTGACCACTATCTCATGGTCAACCTGACCTTTTCTTCGAGATTTATTTCACATTTTTAATTTATTTTGGATTTATTTTTGACCTAGTTTCGTTGGTTGACTTTTAATTTGACTTCTGTATTATTTTAATTATGTCACATACCAATTTTCATTATTTTTAAAATCTTTTTGGGGGATGAGGATTTCCTGACTCCACCTTATTTAGTTTAATCTTTCATAATATTCTTGATTAATTTACTATTTATTCTTGATTTATTTCTAACCTAGTCTTATTAATTGACTTTTGGTTTGACTTCTATTTTATTTTAATTAATTCACGTACCAATTTTCATTATTTTTAAAATCTTTTTTGGGGATAATGATGTCCTGACTCCATCTTATTTATTTTAGTTTTTCATAATTTTCTTGATTAATTTAATATTTATTCTTGATTTAGTTTTAACCTAGTATTATTATTTGACTTTTGGTTTGACCTATGTTTTGTTTTAATTAATTCACGTGCCAATTTTCATTATTTAAAAAATATTTTTGGGGGATGATGATGTCCTGACCCCACCTTATTTAGTTTAATTTTTGCATAACTTTCTTGATTAATGTGCTATTTATTTGTTATTTTTTAAGTTGACTTGAATTTTCAGTGAACTTCTTTATGATCGATGCTTGACTTAGGGGTTGATTATGGCAATTGAAGAGATCTTTTGATCCTCCCTCGTTCATCTCATATGCCATGTACTAGAGGCCTTTTAACTTGATTTTATTTGGTCCTTACCTCATTTCCTGATTAAATTATTCAGTGGACCCTTCGTGTGCATATTTTCATCTGTTTGATTCATCTGTTATCTTTTATACTTGTTTCTCTCATTTATGCTTTCTATTGCTTGATTATTTAACATGTTCATACTCCCATGCATTGTTTAAATGCTCCATGGTTTGATTCTTTGGTTTGATTATATATTGTTTATTTATCCGATCTGATTGATAACTGTTGCCTACTTGTATGATGTATGAGGCATATATTCTTATTGTTTGTTTGCCATGAACAACCCCCATTCATAACAAATGTACCCCTCTCCCATAAAGTGTACAATATTTATTTCTTTATTTCTTTATTCACCTGTTAATTCAAGAATTAAAACGAACATCAGATAACCATTTCAAAATAAGATCAAAAGCTCGATCCAACGTCGAGTAATCATTTTCAAAACTTAACAGAACCAGCACACATTCATCCTTCCTCTTGTAAGTCGATTGCCTCAGGCATCGCCATCTACCTGTAACTCGATTGCCTCCGACATCGCCATCTACCCTTATCCGTAACTCCTCTCCGCGCTCCATCCGTCAACTCTTGTTCCGTTTAGGTAGCACCCATTAAGTAGAACCCTTTGTATGATGACATAGGTAGAATTCCCCTATTCTTTGCATGCTAACATTAGGTAGATATTCCCCTTTGTAAATCCTAACACATAGGTCCATATTGCATGACAACTCTAGAGCAGAGATTCCCCACTTTTAGACCTTCCGTGCGTCTCCGATCTTGTGGCATGTTAGTCCGTTCTATTGCAAAGAGGTAACTGCCTAAGACTCGATTCAGCGAGCTGTGACACCTACTGCTAGGATGTTGAACACACTGCCCACCCTCCTTTGACACAACTGGTGTCCTCTTTTGTAAGTCCATGTTCAGATGGAAATCCTTAACCCCTAGTTAGCCGAACTACATTTTGCTCTGATTCTCATTCCAGATGAGATACGTAGGCATAAGACGGGACGTCTTACCGAGCACACTTCTCTTTAACCCATAGGTAGCCGAGCTACGAAGACTCTGATTCTCATACTCAGATGAGATACGTAGGCAGTGGATGCGACATCCTTGCGAGTAATTTTCTTTTAACCTTCCTTTTAGTAAATAGTACATTAGATATACCTACACCCTTTAGACTAGAACAACACTTATGAAAAGGGCTCCCTAGGAGTACCTAGGATGTTTTGGGTGCTTAAAACCTTCCCATTGCATAACCAACCCCCTTACCCAGATCTCTGACATTTTTACTAGGTTTTGAATCGATAAAACTTTTAGGTTTTTGTTCGCTTTCTTACCATTCCTTAGGATAAATAGAAGTGCGATGGCGACTCGAGTTGTATGGTTTACCTTAGATTTAGTCAATATCTCTAATGGTAACGAATACCCCGCTACAGAAAAGTGGCGACTCTGCTGGGGACTTTAATTTGCCTAGTGGTTTTGCCTACTTTTCATATTTGTTGTATTGTATGGTATATTGCTTTGTGACATATTTTTGTGCAATTTGGGATTACTGTATTGTATGTAATGATTGAATTGTTTGAATATTAATTCCTTGTATGCTTGGTGATCTTCGTGAGATGAGTTCTATACTCGAACTCGAGTGCACTTAGGATAGGAGAATGGCATAGTCTTGTTGACTTGTGTGGAGTTATTCCTTAGCAAGTTGACTTGTAAGCCCATTCACATGGTGGAGGTTATGTTGGGATCAATAATGTCACACGAGTAGTCGTGGTTAGGCATTACTCTTTCCAATATATGCCTTAGAAGCCAAGGACCTTAGTTTACCATGCCCATCTTGGCCTATTTTTAGGACGTAGTTCGAAGATCGTTCAAGTGTAAGATTTGTTACGATTGTTACGCGATACTACACTCATAAGAGTCTCTCTTGAGAATATTTTTGGAATACGAGTAGTCGTTTATCCGATAATATCCGAAAGATGGGATGATGACTATGGGAACCTCTTGTAGAACATGATCGTCGGGTTTAACCATAGTACACTCCCTTTGGGTGGTTCTTAACCAAGACTCCATGCTCGCAACTCACAACAAACCCTTGATTCGTGGTTGATTCGTTCTTGTGTATCCTTAATATCAATGGAACTTGGGTGTTGATAAGGTGTAAACCATAATCCACCAAAATGGATGATTGATATTAAGGATGACTTGATCTATCCCATGACCTTTGTGTGGTGTGATTTGCTTGATCCTTGAGTGTGATTGTTGCATCCATGCATTCATGCATTCATACACATCCATATCATCAACAATGAGAAAACTTTCAAGGAACTTAAGAGGTCTATTTTCAAATTTTCAGACATGGATAAGCAAAGAAGGAATACGAAGAAGTATAGTTTCAAACAACCCGACTTGAAAGAGTTAAGGAGTTTGACATCCTATGTATTAGATCCCTTGGAATTCAAGGCTCGTCATGGGAAGCTTCTGTCTTTTCTTGCTACTCAAGTGGATGAAGGTCTAATGAGTGTGTTGGTGCAGTTCTATGATCCCTTGTACCATTGCTTCACTTTTCCGGATTTCCAGCTTTTGCCCACGCTTGAGGAGTATGCCTATCTTGTGGGCATACCTATCCTAGACCAGTTACTGTTCAGTGGCTTGGAGAGAGTTCCTTCTTCTCAAGAGATTGTTGATCTGTTGCGTATAGATGAATCTATTATTGGAGATCATATGACTACCAAAGGTGGAATTCAAGTTCTCCCATCTGATTTCCTCATTGATCAAGCTACTATGTTTGGGAAGGCCATGAGTGAGGACGCCTTTGAGGCCATATTTGTACTTCTCATCTATGGACTAATGTTATTCCCCAACATCGACAAGGTTGTGGATGTGAACGCCATTAGGATTTTCTCTACTCTTAATCCCGTTCCTACTCTGTTGGGTGACACTTATTTCTCTTTGCATATGAGGAATGCAAAGGACGGTGGTACCATTGTATGCTGTTTGCCTCTGTTGTACAAGTGGTTTATTTCACACTTGCCTCAGACGCTCGCCTTCAAGAAGAACAAAGGATGTCTACGGTGGTCCACGAGACTTATGTCTCTCACTAATGATGATATCTTTTGATAGAACCGTGTATATGATGGTGTGCAGATTATCGACTCTTATGGTGAATTCTCCAATGTGCCTCTTCTTGGTACATGCGGTGTGTAACACCCCGATAATAATATAATAATTATTTAAATTAAGTTAATAATCTATTTATTAATTTAATTAAATAACTGGATTATTATTATTATTATTATTATTTTGGAATAATAATTATTGGAATAATTATTTATTGGAATATATAAGTTGGAATAATAAAAAAGTCCCAATTTTTGGAAAAAGGGTTTTCACGTGAAAAGGAAAAGAGAAGCGGCTGAAAGAGAGAAAGGGCAAAAGGCAGAGCAAGAGAAGAGGAAGAGCTTGAAGCTGCAGAATTTGCCGGATTAACTCAGGTAAGGGGGGTTTATCGTTGATTAACGGGTATTATATGATAATATGTCATGGGTAGTGATAGACCTTTAAATTACCTCTGAATTGGATGATTATGATGAATTGTGAACCTTTTTGGATGAACGAAATTGGGGTAGAATCGAGAGGAAATTCGTAGGAATTTGATGTAACCGTGTTAGATTTTGTGAAATCAAATAAGATATGAATTGTGTTGAGAATATGGACGATTATTTGATGTAAATTGGACTGTGAAAGGTTGGATCGGATAGGTTTCGTAATAGGGAAAACCATTGTAGATCTGAAATCTGGTTTCTGTAGCAGAGGGTTCTGTTCGCGCGCGATTCGCGGCGCGAAGCCCAGTTCGCGGCGCGAACTGGCAATTCCAGAAGGGTTCTGTAACGCACCATTCGCGGCGCGAACCCTGCTGCGCGGCGCGAACTGTGCTGTGCAGAAGTTGATGTTGGATGGTAAATTCTGTGTGGTGGTGATGCAGTTTTTGGCTGTCTAGGCTGAATGATGTGACTTAGCTGAGGACCGATGTAATAGGGATCATTTCCCGTTGTTTGAGTGGCATAGGTATTAGTAGGGTGTGCTAATACTATGATTAATTATATGGCATGATATGATATGCTTTCGTGATAAAATGTGTTGATGATATGTGATGGTATGCATAATGCTGTGAATGTATCGGTTATGTATGCATTATTAATAGACTGTTGTATGGCTTAGAGTGTGAGCATATGTCTATTCTTGAATTGTTGTTGTTGTTGTTGTTGTTATTGCATTGCTAGGTGATTAGCATGCATATTCTAGCCTTTGGGGCTGTAGCTAATTCCCATGGTGAGGAATTAGTGAGTGAATCCTTGTGAAATTGTTGTTGATGTTTGCATACTAGATGAGTAGTGTGCATAGTCTAGCCTTTGGGGCTGTAGCTAATTCCCATGGTGAGGAATTAGTGAGTGAGTCATTAGATCTCAATGAGTGGGACTAGTGAGCTCAGTAGCCGTATCCGGAGGGATCGGTGAGCTTGGACTATATGTTCAAGAAGAGTTGGTACCGCATTTCATGGAGTCTCATTGCATAATGAATGCATGGCATAGCCTGTGGGGCTGTAGCTAATTCCCATTGTGAGGAATTAGTGAGTAAATCGTTGTGTTGTGTTGTTGGTGTTGAATATGGTTTGAGACTATACATATGATATATATTATTGTTGAGTATAATGTTTGCGTTGATACTGCCGTTATGGAGTGTGTAGTCTGGTTAGGGTGATTTGATGCGTTATTTACTTAACATTACATAATGTTGTATAATGCTTATTATATTGATTGAGGAACTCACCCTTACAACTATTTTTCAGGAAACGAGCAGTGAGTTGAGTAGAAGCAAATGCTTGGAGTCTAGTGTAGTCTCCTAAGTGGGTCATGCTCTGATAGATGTAACATCGGGATGGGACGTTTGAATATCTTATTGATTGGTTGTGAACCATTTTGCATGTAATATGTTACATGTTTGGAATAATTGAATTGATGTCTATCCGCTGCGTATTATGCAGATACTTTATGTTTTGAATTAAATAAATGAGCATGACAGGACATAATTGATGGTTATTGTTTGATGATCGTGTGACACCCTTCGGGGCATAATTACTCTGATTATTATATGTTATTATTTTAAATTAATATTTTGGGGTATTTAGAAGGGTGTTACACGGTGGAATTAACTACAACCCTATTTTGGCACGTCATCAGCTTGGGTTCCCCCTAAAGGATAAACCCAATAACATTCTGTTAGAGGGTGTGTTCTTTCAGGAGGGTAAAGATCCCCAAGGCTTGAAGGGCAGGATGGTCCGCGCTTGGCGCAAGATCCATAAGAAAGGAAGGAAGGAGCTAGGTCTGAAGAACTGTATCGCTTTGGAACCCTATACCTCTTGGGTTAGGAGGAGAGCTTCCGAGTACCTCATGCTTTATGAGTATCCAAGACCCACACCTTTGGTTGTGGCTGGGCCTTCAACCCTCCCTAGCCAAGGAGTAGAGGAGTTGAGAGACGAAGACCGTTCGCGTGCTTGGATCCGTGAACGAGAGGAGTTGCTTCAGCAGATCAGAGAGAAGAATGCTTTGATAGAGTTCCTTGAGCACCAGGTTATTGATGATCCTGATGACGCATTGACTTCTCTACTTCCTCAGTCTTCCAAGTTTTGGAAGAAGAAGTATGATCGACTCGCCAAAGAGAAGGCATATATGGAGGCAACCTATGAGAGGGAGGTGAAGAGGCTTCGTGCAACTTATCTTCCGGTCTCGAGGGCTTTGGACGATTGCTTCTAGGGATCCATAGGATGTTCATTTTCCTTCTCTCTTGTATTGTATTTGGTTACCAAGACTGTACTTCTTTGGCGTAAAAACATTTCCAAATATTAATTGGCGTGATATTTCCGTATGTGATAAACGTTTAATAATTCCAAAATTTGCAAATAAGACTCTAAAGTTCCTCTGATATAAAAATTAAATCATAAGCATTGCATGCATCATGTTTATCTATTCCTAGGGGTTTATATCTTCTTCTTGATTCTAGTCGGGGTTTTCTTACACTCTTTATCTAATGTGAGACTGGAATCAAGGGGTAGAATACCCTTTGAAATTGATAAACATGTCATTGCATTTGCATATTCATTAGCATGTCTTGCATAACAGGTACCGCCGCAGAGTTCTCATCTTGTTTGGTATTCCATTATTAGGATAGCTGACTCAGGCATTCACCGATACGGTACCCGAAGGAATCAACAGAGAGCAATGGAAGGTTTACAAGCAGAGCTCGCTGAGATGAGGATTTGCATGAATCAGTTCATGGAAGTGGTCCAAGGAGTGGCTCAGGGACAACATGAGATTAGACTGTTGGTACAGGGGAATCCCCTAACTACTCAACCGGAGGTTATGGCTGTTCCTCCCGCTGGAGAGGCTAATGGACCCAATGGACTGGGGCCTATCCTAATCCCACATGTCAACCTTGATCAACAACCCATCCATGATGATCAGGAGGATCAGTTCCCTCTGCTTCAGGAGGACTTTGGCATGGGCCATGGTATGGACCCTATGTTTCGGAGACTGGAAGAGAGGTTGAAAGCTGTGGAAGGGCAGAATGCTCTTGGTGTGGATGTTGCTGACTTGGGGCTGGTCCCAGGTGTGAGAGTTCCGCCAAAATTCAGAGTCCCCATGTTTGATAAATACAATGGCAACTCTTGCCCGAAGACTCACGTACAAGCTTACTTCCGCAAGATGGTTGCGTATTCTGATGATGAGAAGCTGCTCATGTACTTCTTCCAGGACAACCTAGCTGGGGCATCCTTGGAGTGGTATATGAGGCTGGACAGAGCCCATATTCGCTGCTGGAGAGACTTGGCTGAGGCCTTTGTGAAGTAATATCAGTACAATGCGGATATGGCACCTGACAGGACTTAGCTCCAGAATCTGTCTCTCAAGAGCAACGAGTGCTTCAAAGAGTATGCTCAATGCTGGAGAGAGTTGGCTTCCCGTGTTCAGCCTCCGATGTTGGAAAAAGAGATGGCCAATATGTTTATGAACACACTGCCTGGATCTTATTTGGAGCGTCTGGTGGCTTGCAGCACCTCGAATTTTGCTGATGTGGTCTCTACCGGTGAGAGGGTGGAGAACTACTTGAAGACGTGTAAGATCCAAGGTGGAGTTGGATCATCCTCAAGGACGAAGAAGCCATTTATAGGAGGGCAGAACAGGAGAGAGGGGGATGCAAATGCCATATCTTCTTATCAGAACAGGGGTAACCGCAGGAATAACTTTCAATATTACCATCAACAACCTTATGTTGTAGTAGTGACCATTCCGACTGCAACACCAGTGCAACAACAACAACCTCAACGTCAACAAAATCAATACCAACAACAACAGGGTAACAGACCTGCTTATCAACAAAGACATAGGATGATGGATTGGCATTTCGACACTCTTCCGATGTCGTATGCCCAGTTGCTTCCCAACCTTCAACATTTGCAACTTGTGCAGTTACGCACTTTGGCTCCTCCCGTTGGCAGGCTTCCAGTGGGTTATGACGCCAATGCTAGGTGTAATTTCCACTCTGGGGCATCTGGCCACACTATTGAGAACTGCAAAGCTTTTAAGCATGTAGTTCAGGACCTTATTGATTCAAAGGCGATTAACTTTACGCCGACTCCTAATGTTGTCAACAATCCCATGCCCAACATGGTGGAGAAAATGTTAACATGGTTGAAGGAGAAGCCAAACTAGTCAAGGAGGTGTTGAAGCTGAAGACTCCGCTATTAGAAATCAAAGAATACTTGCTAAAGGCAGATGTTTTCCCCGGTTGTGGGAGCGGTTGTTTGGGTTGTGTTGCACAGAGTGGGGGTTGTGTGAAGCTGCAACAGGGTATCCAGGCCTTGCTTGAAGATGGCATTCTCCAAGCTGAAGACTTATCTGCCCAAAGGTTTGTTGAAGCGGTTGTCTAAGGGGTTGTTGAGAATGCAGATGTTGATCCTCTCTTTCCTGAAGATGCTGAAGAATTTACAAATTTTGTTCCTTGCTGATTTTGTAATTCCCAATGATGTAATTAATTTTTCTGATGCTAATGCTGATATTCCAAACATGGTGTTTGATTTTGATGTACTTGCTGAACTTGATTCCGATGTTTCAGATGTTTGTACTTCAATAAATAAGATTTCTGAGTATGACTGTGACGTTTCCACTATCACAATTTTCTACCCGACCGCTCAGATCAGTGCGTCAGTAGCGCAACCGGTACCACCAGTGCGACCACATCAATCCACTATGACCATCACGATCCCTGGTCCTTTACCTTTCACCAGCGAAAGGGCCATTCCTTGGCATTACGGAGGGAGTGTGTACACGCATGATCATGGAGTGGAGCAGCCACTGAAAGTAGAAGAGGTGCAGGATCAGAAGTCTGAACCTAGAATTGAGATAAAAGATCCCGCAGTGGACAATGTTGGTGGAATCGGGAGATTAACCAGAAGTGGTAGACTGTTCTCACCACCGGTTACCCAACCTGATAGTGCTGACGCCGCGGCGAAGGCCAAAGGCAAGCAAGTTGTGAATGAGGGTACCTCTGCACCACAGGCTGGCTCTGAGCCTGCTTTTGCGAAGGATGCGGACGAACTTTTGAGAATTATAAAGAAAAGCGATTACAAGGTAGTCGATCAGTTGATTCAGACGCCATCCAAGATATCTATTCTCTGACTCCTGCTGTGTTCAGAGGCACACAGGGAGACACTCCTGAAGGTCCTTAATGCTGCATATGTGCCTCAGAAGATCTCAGTGAACCAACTAGAAGGGATCGTTGCAAATGTTCATACAAGCAACGGGTTGGGTTTTACTGATTCTGACTTGACGCCAACTGGACGCGATCATAACAAGGCTTTGCACATCTCGATGGAGTGTAAAGACACTGTGCTATCCTATGTTCTGGTGGATACAAGTTCCTCTCTCAATGTGCTACCCAAGAGAGCCCTGTCAAGGTTGGATGTAGAAGGTTTGATCTTGAAGCCTTCCGATCTTGTGGTAAGAGCCTTCGATGGTTCTAAGAGATCGGTGTTCAGAGAGGTAGAATTGCCAATTCAGATTGGATCACAAACGTTTTAACACCGTATTCTATGTGATGGATATCAGTCCTTCGTATAGCTGCTTGCTGGGTCGTCCTTGGATCCACAATGTTGGGGCAGTCTCCCCGACCTTGCATCAAAAGATCAAGTTCCCGATCAACGGAAGAATTATCACTGTCTGTGGTGAGGAGGATATTCTGGTTAGTAACCTGTCTACATTCAAGTATGTAGAGGTAGAAGGTGAGATTCATGAGACCCTGTGTCAGGCCTTTGAGGCAGTTCAAGTCAAGGATGCAACTCCAGGGGAAGAGGTTGAAGCAGGTGCCTCTTTGTCGTTCTTCAAGCAGGCACAAGCCTTGGTAAATTCAGGTGTTGCTCCCGGTTGGGGACGTCTGGTGGATTTACCTGTAAAGGAAGACAAGTTTGGGATTGGGTATCAGCCGACATTGACTTCTACAACTTCAACGCCTCAGACTCGTCAGGGGCCGGTTACTTTCTCCAGTGCTGGCATCATTCAGTACGGCCAGGTCTCTACAATCAACAAAGAAGATGGGGATAGTGATTGCGACATTGACAACTGGGTGCGTCCAAGGGTCTAGGGTGAAGTTCTCCGCAATTGGTCTTCTGAAGAGATTATCCAAGCCACTCTTCTTGAAGAGTAATTTTCTTTGTTTATTCATGCATATCCAAGTCTTACATTCCGCCTAGGGTGTAATGACTCATTGTAGGGCTCATCTATGTGGATACTTGCATTTTTTATCATAAATAAAGGACGTCTTTTTGCATTCAAATATTTTGTTCACTGTCTTTCTATTTTTGCAGTTTTCAAAAATCAAAAAATATTTTGGCAATGTTTTGTTTAGTTTTCACTCCTTGTTCACACTCATAAGCACATGCCATCACTCATGCAGATGCACATCACCGGATCCTATTGATAACAGTTCTACTATGGCTCGCTTCGACTTTGAAAATCCAATCTTTCAAGCTGAAGAAGAGGGTGATGAAGACTGTGAACTCCCTGAAGTACTTGCCAGGTTGTTAAAACAAGAGGAAAGGGTCATTCAACCGCATAAAGAGTCTATTGAAGTGATTAATCTCGACACCGAGGACGTCAAGAGAGAAATCAAGATAGGGGCTGCTTTGGAAGATAATGTGAAGAAGGGGTTGATTGAATTGCTGCAAGAGTATGTTGACATCTTCACTTGGTCTTATCAGGACATGCCAGGGCTTGACACAGACATTGTGGTACACCGTTTGCCTCTCAAAGAGGATTACCCTCCGGTCAAGCAGAAGCTCAGAAGAACGAGACCAGAGATGGCTGTCAAGATAAAGGAAGAAGTGCAAAAACAGTTGGATGCAGGGTTTCTAGCAGTTACCAATTATCCGCCATGGGTTGCAAATATCATTCTAGTACCTAAGAAGGATGGAAAGGTATGAATTGTGCCGGAAGGGTTGCTCGTTGGCAAATGGTACTGACAGAGTACGACATCCAGTATACATCCCAGAAAGCCATCAAAGGGAGTATTCTGTCAGACTATCTTACTCAACAGCCGATTGATGATTATGAGCCGATGAAGTTTGATTTTCCAGATGAAGACATCATGTTCCTCAAGATGAAAGACTCTAAAGAGCCAGTTGTTGAGGAGGGACCTGATCCCGATGAAAAGTGGACTTTAATGTTTGATGGGGCCGTCAATGCCAAAGGAAGTGGAATTGGTGCTGTCATTATCACTCCGAAAGGTGCCCACATGCCTTTCACCGCTCGTCTGACTTTTGAGTGTAACAATAATGAAGTTGAGTATGAAGCCTGTACTTGGGTATCGAGCAAGCCATTGATTTGAGAATCAAGACTCTAGACATCTTCAGAGATTCAACTCTAGTGATCAATCAAGTGAATGGTGATTGGAATACTCTCCAGCCTAATTTGGTCCCCTACAGAGACTACACGAGAAGACTGTTGACTTTCTTCACAACAGTAAGGCTGTATCATATACCTCGTGATGAGAACTAGATGGCAGATGCTCTTGCTACTCTATCCTCCATGATCAAGGTGATTCGGTGGAACCGTGTTCCCAGGATTGATGTTATGCGCCTTGATAGGGCCGCATATGTGTTTGCTGCTGAAGTGTTAGTTGATGAAAAGCTCTGGTATCACGACATCAAGTGCTTTCTGAAGAATCAAGAGTACCCTATAGGGGCATCCAACAATGATAGAAATACTTTGAGAAGATTGGCAGGAAGTTTCTTCTTGAACAAAGATGATGTGCTGTATAAGAGGAACTTCAACATGGTTTTGCTCAGATGCGTGGATAGACACGGAGCAGACATGTTAATGCAGGAGGTTCATGAAGGATCCTTCGGTACTCATGCCAGCAGACATGCAATGGCTAAGAAATTGTTGAGAGCGGGTTATTACTAGATGACCATGGAATCTGATTGTTTCAAATATGCTCGGAAGTGTCATAAATGCCAGATTTATGCTGATAAGGTGCATGTGTCGCCAAATCCTCTAAATGTGATGTCTTCGCCGTGGACGTTCGCTATGTGGGGCATTGATATGATTGGAAAGATTGAGCTGACTGCTTCCAATGGGCATCGCTTCATCCCTGTTGCCATCGACTATTTCACCAAGTGGGTCAAAGCAGCGTCATTTGCGAAGGTCACCAACCATGTGGTTTCCCGATTCATCAAGAAGGAAATCATTTGTCATTATGGGATTCCCGAAAGAATCATTACTGATAATGGTTCTAATCTCAATAACAAAAGGATGAAAGAGTTGTGCAAGAACTTCAACATTCAACATCACAACTCTTCCCCTTATCGTCCTAAGATGAACGGTGCTGTTGAGGCAGCAAATAAGAATATAAAGAAGATTGTGCAGAAGATGGTCGTTACGTACAAAGATTGGCGTAAGATTCTACCCTTCGCCTTGCATGGGTACCGTACTTCAGTACGTACATCGACCGAGGCAACCCCTTATTCCCTTGTGTATGGTATGGAAGCAGTCCTACCTGTTGAAGTGGAGATTCCTTCTCTAAGAGTCATGTTGGATGTCAAGTTAGACAAAGTTGAATGGATTCAGAAAAGGTTCAATGAGTTGAGTCTTATCGAATAGAAGTGAATGGCAACCATTTGTCATGGGCAGTTGTATCAGAGTCGGATGAAGAGAGCCTTTGATCAGAAAATGCATCCTCGATGCTTCCAAGTCGGAGATTTGGTGTTGAAAAGGATCCTTCCTCCTCAGACAGATCACAAGGGCAAGTGGACTCCTAACTATGATGGACCGTATATTGTCACCAAGGTTTTTGATGGTGGAGCCTTAATGCTTGAAACTATGGATGGTGAAAACTTCACTTCCCCTGTGAACTCAGACGCAGTTAAGAAATACTTCGCATAAAATAGACCCGCTGGACGATAAAAAGAATAGTCCATGCAAAAAAAAGGGCATCCCGGCGAACCAAGAAAATGAAAAAGCTTCGGGCAAAAGTTAGGGATTAAAAAATGAAAAGATTATACACCCAGCAAGTTGAAAACCTGAAAGGGCAACTTAGGCAAAAATGGATATCCCGGTGGATTGAAAACCCGAAAGGGCGATCCAGGCAAAAGTTAGGGATTAAGCGAATGGCTGCGTTATGAGTAGTTCTGAATATCATCTCGTGTCGATAACCGGAAACTTCCGAAGGATAGGAAACTATCCAATCACCTTTTTCGGAAAGCTGATCATCTGGAGGATCTTGAAGACGAGTGAATCATAGCAGAATTGGAACCCATAGAAATCCATTTCACATTGCCATTAGATTAATTTCTGTTTTTATCTGTTGTGCAATTACCTCTTTCCAGGGATTGCTTCCTGATGTAAATACTTATTCAGAGGCCACTCAATCAATAAAATCATGTTATTCAATACATCTCTGTGTTCATTTTCATTTTACTGTTTTGTGTGCAAAAATGACGTCCGAATTTTTGATAAACATTGCATCATGAAACATAAGAGCTTTACAGGTACGTGCTTAATAAACATTGAAAGTTGCTGTAAATTTTAAGTGCTTTGGATCGTCTATTCAGAACAGGTACACTCGGGGCATTTCCTTAAGGTCCCCATCAAATGATCGCGGATGTTTTTCCTCAACAGTTGGAATTTGGTATCTTATCCCTGCAGAGCTGGTCCGAGCGTTGGATTCTTCAATCCCCAACAGGCTCTCACTGTTGTACTTCCCCAAGCATTTATTTTAGATTATACATTCACCAAAAGAGTCGACAGTGTGTGACTGTATATCCCCAGTGGAGTTGACAATGTCTGACTGTATATCCCCAGCGGAGTTGACAGTGCCAGACTGTATTTTCCCAGCAGAAGCGGCTGCTCCTCATAGTTCGATGCCAGATCGATGATCTCGACGCTAGACCCATGGTCTCTTTCCTTGAAGCAGAATCTCGGTACATTATCGGTGTTTGCTTCCCCTACTGAGTCGTCTCTCTCGCAGATTATGGTTGCCAGAACCACTGTCGCTTTCCTCAGCAGCAAGTTTTCAGTGGCATTCTCTCCCCAGTTAGAGCCTCGATATTTTGTTATTTTCCAGAACACCGTGTGGCTGGTCATTTCCCCACAGAGTTCTTTGTGCTGTGCATCTCCAACAACCTTGCCAAGGTCCAGAAGATGGTGATTATTTCCCCAGCAGAATTCCTTGCCTCAGCTTGGCGTTCTCTCTAATCAAGCATTTCGCATCCCTGCATGTAGAATCATATTGCATTGCATCCTACCAAATTGCGTAGCATTTCCATTTTCATGGAGCATTACGCCATTGAAAAATTCAAACATACGCATGTAAAGCATAAGGCATTCTCGGTATCCCAAGTGATAAGCCAAAAGTTGTTTCCAGTACTCAGACTGAAGATTGTTCATGACTAATCTTTATTATTCCCAGCAAGGGTCGTTGGCCCACGCGCTGCCTCAATTATCATTTTCCCTATTTCTGCCGATGCTGACAAGCATGAAAGTTTCCGGTATTCATACCGAAGTGGCATTCAGGCCAGTTTTCCGATGTTCAGATCGAAGAAGTTTCCGACGTTCAGGTCAACGCAACTTGTGGCATTCAGGCCAAGTTTCCGGTATTCAGACCGAAGTGGCATTCAGGCCAGTTTTCCGATGTTCAGATCGAAGAAGTTTCCGACATTCAGGTCGATGCAACTTGTGGCATTCAGGCTAGTTTTCCGGTATTCAGACCGAAGTGGCATTCAGGCCAGTTTCCCGGTATTCAGACCGATGTTTGATAATCAAGCATCGTCCGATGCTCAGATCGAAGTCATTTCCAGTATTCAGATTGATGAGCGGCATTCAGGCCATGGTTATTTCTGTGTTATCATTTATTTTGGTATTCAGGCTAACATTCCTTGTTTCGGTGTTCAGACTGACTCTCACCGTACCAGACAGATTCTTTTTCAAGACCACCTCTTGGCCGATTCTGACAGGCATTGTTACTTCATTTTTTCACTTCAGTGTAAATTTTCGGGCTTTTATCGTATTCAATCACTTGATACCTTGAAAGTGCGAAAGCCGTTGCTATCTTCCTTTCGGGTTTCCAGTTGATTGAATAGGGGCAGCTGTAATACCCCAAAATTTACCCTTCACTTTTCCTGGAAGTATGGGATTATGTTTTACACTTCATTAGCATCATATTAGGTCATACTCATTGCATACTGCATTAGTGACATGGAGATCAGGTTTTGATCAATCAGTCCTTAACAGAAGGAGCCCACACAAAGCAAGATTGAGAATTGGACTTCATTTTCTAAGTATACAAGTCTCAAGGGTCTCAGGGGGGTCCAAGTATCTTATTATGGTCCTCAGTTCATCAGTGAAGGATTCAAAGCTATCAGAGTGTTCATCTGGATTTAATCAGAAATTAGGGTTTCATGGCTACTTGCAACAGGTAATGTTTGGTTGGAAGTAGAGGAGCTCATCCATGTCATGATTAGAGAGGCATCTTGGCCTAGGAAGATTCACAATTATCTCAGAAAGATCCATTGGCAATCAGTGTAATCAGTTCCTGATCATTTTGCCCTAAAACTAGGGTTTGGTATAAAAACAATTTATTTCTGATTCTTTGGGTGAAACTCTTTTCCATGGCCCTCCATATGATCAGAAAAGTCAGCTCTTTATTTGAGATAGAAGTGCTTCAATTGATCAATGGAATCGGGAATCAGACAGTTTGGGAAAAGTCAACTGTGGGGCCAGAAAAGTCAACTCCTGACATTTTGAGAGTGGAATCTCAAAATCCATGCCTAGGGGATCCTACATGTGAAATTTGATCAAGGTTGGATCATGGATTCATCATTTAATCAGGAATTGGAAAAGTTACTTAATTTGGAAATGGTTGACTTTCCATTTAGGGCAAGTTTTCATGATCGTTGCACTCACTTTAAGCCAATTTTGCATCAAGATAAAAGCTCCATTTGAAAATTTCTCCAACATGAAAGTTGTTCCTCTTATTCCAAGATTTCTAGAGATATAAAGTTTGCTCCATTTGGATTAGAATTGAGAAAGTTATGCTTAGTCAAAGTGAGACATTTTCTTAGGACACTTAGAAAAATTTCTAAGTCCAAAATCTTCAAAATTTGTCAAGACTTCTTGGCCAGTTTTCTTGAACTTCAAGGAATTATTTGAAAATACTTTCTTCATAACAATTGTACCTTGCCATGTCCTGTTTCACATCCTTTTAGAATCATCTCATTTGGATCAATGGTTTGAGAGATACATTCATTTAAAGTGAGCACCAGACTTGATTTTCTAGGCAGATTTTGGGTCTGGCTGGCCCAATCAGATTTTCTAAGCATGCTGCACAAACCAGTCACGTTTTTGACCTCTTTTGGCCATGCATTGGACATCCATTTACTTAAGTTTGGCCCAAAATAACAACATTTTACACCTCACTTCACACTTTTATTCTTATGGATAAATCACTTATTAAAAAGCCCATGAGAACACGTAATCCACCCTATTTAAGAAGCTGAAACCCTAACCCTAAAGGAGCGTTGGAATTTCGTGGCAAGGAGGCAAAGCTTCATCACATATCAGATTTCATTCCACTTCTATTTCCCATTAGGTAATCATCTCTTCCATGGCCATGTTTTGATATATCTACGCTTGCTTACCATGTTCATCACCATTAATCCTTCCATTTACATATTTCTTTTTCTGATTTAAAATATTTTCTTCGTCCATAAAATTACCCAAAAATATTTTTCACTTTTCTTAACATTTTATTTAATTTTATATAATTTTTATTTTCTTATTTTTTTAATATTAATATTTTATTTTAATTATTTATTCTAAATGGTCCATTTTAACACACTTCTTTTATTGATTTTATTTTTATGACTTAAAATTATTGTTAGCATTTGATTTTTGGGGTGAAGGTTTCCCACTGTCTCATGGTCAACCTGACCTTTTCTTGGAATTTTATTTCACATTTTCAATTTATTTTGGATTTATTTTTGACCTATTTTGGTTGGTTGACTTTTAATTTGATTTCTGTTTTATTTTAATTAATTCACGTACCAATTTTCATTATTTTTAAAAGATTTTTGGGAGATGATGTCCTGACCCCATCTTATTTAGTTTAATTTTTCATAATTTTCTTGATTAATTTACTATTTATTCTTGATTTATTTCTAACCTAGTCTTATTAATTGACTTTTGGTTTGACTTCTGTTTTATTTTAATTAATTCACGTACCAATTTTCATTATTTTTAAAATATTTTTGGGGGATGATGGTTTCCTGACCCCACCTTATTTAGTTTAATTTTTCATAATTTTATTGATTAATTTACTATTTATTCTTGATTTATTTCTAACCTAGTCTTATTAATTGACTTTTGGTTTGACTTCTGTTTTATTTTAATTAATTCACGAACCAATTTTCATTATTTTTAAAATATTTTTAGGGGATGACGATTTCCTGTCCCCACCTTATTTAGTTTAATGTTTCATAATTTTCTTTATTAATTTACTATTTATTCTTGATTTATTTCTAACTTAGTCTTATTAATTGACTTTTGGTTTGACCTATGTTTTATTTTAATTAATTCACGTGCCAATTTTCATAATTTTTAAAATATTTTTGGGGGATGATGATGTCCTGACCCCACCTTATTTATTTTAATTTTTCATAATTTTCTTGATTAATTTGCTATTTATTTGTTATTTTTTAAGTTGACTTGAATTTTCAGTTGACGTCTTTATGATCGATGTTTGACTTAGGGATTGCTTATGGCAATTGAAGAGGCCTTTTACCTTGATTTTATTTGGTCCCTCCCTCGTTCATCTCGCATGCCATGTATTAGAGGCCTTTTACCTTGATTTATTCGGTCCTTACCTCATTTCCTGATTAAATTATTCAGTGGACCCTTCGTGTGCATATTTTCATCGGTTTGATTCATCTGTTATCTTTTATACTTGTTTCTCTAATTCATGCTTTCTATTGCTTGATTATTTAACATGTTCATACTCCCATGCATTGTTTAAATGCTCCATTATTTGTTTATTTGGTTTGATTATATTGTTTATTTATCCGATCTGATCGATAACTGTTGCCTACTTGTATGATGTATGAGGCATATATTCTCATTGTTTATTTGCCATGAACAATCCCCATTCATAAAAAATGTACCCCTCTCCCATAAAGTGTATAATATTTATTTCTTTATTTCTTTATTCACCTGTTAATACAAGAATTAAAACGAACATCTGATAACCAGTTCAAAATAAGATCAAAAGCTCGATCCAACGCCGACTAATCATTTTCAAAACTTAACAAAACCAACACGCATTCATCCTTCCTCTTGTAAGTCGATTGCCTCAGGCATCGCCATCTACCTGTAAGTCGATTGCCTCCGGCATCGCCATCTACCCTTATCCGTAACTCCTCTCTGCGCTCCATCCGTCGACTCTTGTTCCGTTTAGGTAGCACCCATTAAGTAGAACCCTTTGTATGATGACATAGGTAGAATTCCCCTATTCTTTGCATGCTAACATTAGGTAGATGTTCCCCTTTGTAAATCCTAACACATAGGTCCATATTGCATGACAACTCTAGAGCAGAGCTTCCCCACTTTTAGAACTTCCGTGCGTCTCCGATCTTGTGGCATGTCAGTCCGTTCTATTGCAAAGAGGTAACTGCCTAAGACTCGATTCAGCGAGTTGCGACATCTACTGCTAGGACGTTGGACACACTTCTCACCCTCCTTTGACACAGCTGGTGTCCTCTTTTATAAGTCCTTGTTCAGATGGAAATCCTTAACCCCTAGTTAGCCGAACTATGTTTTGCTTTGATTCTCATTCCAGATGAGATACGTAGGCAGAAGACGCGATGTCTTACCGAGCACACTTCTCTTTAACCCATAGGTAGCCGAGCTACGAAGACTCTGATTCTCATACTCAGATGAGATACGTAGGTAGTGGATGCGACATTCTCGCGAGTCATTTTATTTTAACCTTCCTTTTAGTAAATAGTACTTTAGTTATACCTACACCCTTTAGACTAGAACAACACTTATAAAAAGGGATCCCTAGGAGTACCTAGGATGTTTTGGGTGCTTAAAACCTTCCCATTGCATAACCAACCTCCTTACCCAGATCTCTGACATTTTTACTAGTTTTTGATTCGATAAAACTTTTAGGTTTTTGTTCGCTTTCTAACCATTCCTTTGGATAAATAGAAGTGCGGTGGCGACTCGACTTGTATGGTTTACCTTAGATTTAGTCAATATCTCTAATGGTAACGAATACCCCGCTACAGACATGGGTGCCCCAACTTTATTTAATTCATTTGCAATGGATAACACTAGGAACAATGTTCCAACTTCCTCCTCAACATCAACATACGTGAAACATGACAAATGGATTACCAACAATGCCTTCTCCCCACCAACAACGACAAGCTTTCTGTTCTTCACAAATTTCAGCTTTTGGTGAAGAGTATGCGTCACAGCTCCAGCTTCATGCATCCATGGCCTTCTCAACAAGAAGCTATAGGCCGGGTGGATATCCATCACTTAGAAAGTAATTTGGAAATCACTCAGACCTATCTTCACCGGAAGTCCACTTCTGCAATGACAGTTTTATGAGAACCGTCAAACGCTTTAACAACCACACCGCTGTACCTCATTGGGGCACCTTGATGGAAGAGTCTTGATAGAGTTGACTTTAGGAACACATTCAACGACGATCTAGTATAAACTAAAACATTGGACAAAGCATCCTCCTTGCAATTCATTAAAATATGTAATGCCAAATTGTGATTCCTGCCTTCCTCAGGAAGCTTTTCATCACAAAAACTCAAATTGTTACAAGAAGTGATACTGGAAACTATGTGGTCAAACTGATGCACAGTTTCATCGTGTTCAACATAAGTCTATTCTAACACTTTCTGTAATGCTTCTCTTTGCGCCTCATAATTCATCAATAATGATAGCACAAAGATCTTCGACGTCGTCTAGAGCAGCTGCTTCCCAACATTAAATTCACTTCTTTTGATTAATCGTAGCACCTCGTCATCGTTGTTAGCCTTCAATTTGTTGGATTCACCAGACTGATACATTGGAGCACTAACCGGATTCAGTACAGGAATCTCTGCCTTCTTACCTACAGGGACATCTTCCATAATTTTTAGAAACACCAGACTGAACACACGACCACTACGGGTCACCTTCGTAATATCTGAAGTATTTATCACTGAGTTTGCAATTGGTAGAGGAACCTCTTGACTATTTTCAATCATAGTGGCATTATACTGGTGTGGTACAACTTTATCAGATGCATAAGGGATAGGGCCCGTTAACCGTATAACCAACCGCAATACCGATCTATTTACATTATTGCTATTGCTACTATCAAACTGAATGACTACCCGTTCAGGGGTCTTGAACACCGGTACAATGACATTCACGTCATATCCTATATCCCTCGATTATTGCATCTGGATTACATTCTCATCCATCAACTTCTGGATATCTCTCTTGACAATCATACACCCATAAGGGTTCACACTACAAATGACACAACCATCATGGTCATGTTCACACTCACTAATTAAACACATAGTTCTATACATTTCTACTGGAGATCTCCTGATACGTCTCACAACAAAAACTATGAGATTCCTTGGACAACCTCCCACCATGTTGACAGAAGCGTTACCATGAGCAGACAATGGATTGGCTTTCACATTAGGTGATATGTCCTCAAAGGACACCATACCACTCTTCACAAGCTTCTGAACTTCATACTTTAACGGATAACAATTCTCTATATCATGACCATGGGATCCCTGGTGAAAAGCACAATGAAGATCATGCTTGAACCACCATGGTAGTGGCTCAGGAATTTGCGGAGGGTTTCTTGGCCGGATAAGATTCTTAAGTACCAAAGACAAGTACAACTCTACATACGTCATAAGAATAGGGTCAAAGGAGACCTTCTTCCTCTCAAAATTTTGTTGATGATGATTGTTATTGTTGTAGTTGGTTCTTTGTTGCGGTTGTTGTTGATGTTGTTGTTACTGAATTGGAACTGATTGATTGTTGGAATTGTTGGAAAAAACTAGAATTACTAAAGAAACTTGGTGTTGATGTTGACAGGGTTGAGAACTTTTCCTGACACAAGGCCTCCTCTACCTCCCCACTGACACTGAATTAGTTTTTCCCTCCTTTCCTCTTAGAGAAACTTCCACCACACTTCTTGCTAGCTGGCGCCTCTTCTTTAGTCAAACGCCCTTCACAGACTCCTTCATCTAACCTCATCCCCATGTTTATCATTTCGGTAAAATCATTAGGGGGACTTGCAATCATGCGTTCGTAGTAAAACGAACTCAGCATTTTCAAGAAGATCTTGGTCATCTCTTTTTCTTCCAAAGGCAGACTAATTTGAGCAGCAAGCTCTCTCAATCTCTGGGCATATTCTTTGAACGTCTCTTAATCTTTCTGAGATATAGACCTAAACTAGTGTCTATCTTGCTCCATATCTACATTATACTTGTACTGCTTGACAAAGGAATCGCCTAAGTCGTTGAAAGTACAAATGTTAGCACTATCCAGACCCATATACCATCTCAGGGCAGCTCCAGTTAAATTGTCTTGGAAATAGTATATTAATAGTTGATCATTATCAGATTGAGTAGACATTTTCCTGGAATACATAACAAGATGGCTCAACAGACAAGTATTCCCTTTGTACTTTTCAATGCCTATGACCTTGAATTTCACCTGAATCTTAACATTGGGAACCAAACAGAGTTCAACAACACTCTTTCCAAATAAGTCTTTCCTTTTCGGAGTCTTCAACTCTTTGCGCAACTCGAGGAATTGATCTTTCATCTCATCCATCTTCTCATAGAAATCTGAACCTTCAGACGACTCAGAGTGATAGATAGTCTCATCAATGTGAGGCTGAGTATGAACGATGGGAGGAGGCACTACCATGACCGGGCTAGATGCTGGCAGAGAAACAAATGTGGGTGCATACCCCTCTGGCACGAAGTTTGGTGGCATTCCCCAAGGGAATCCAGCAGGCATAGTAGGAATGGGTTGGCTGGAAGCAGCAACAGAAACAGTTGATGAAACAATCTCAGAAATGACAGTCCTCTGAGGAGGAGGAGTTGCAGGAGACGGTGACGACTCATTCTGAGCAGCAATCACAGATTCCATTAGCGCCTAAGTCTGGCGATCTCATCCTTAAACTCTTTGTTCTCTTGCTCTAGATGCTCCATTCTCTTCGGTTGATTGGCACGAGTATTATCGCGGTGAGTCAGCTTGGCTGATGCACAGAAGAAGAACCGATAAGACATTTGCAGAAGAAAACCTGCTATGCAAATGATGCTTGAAATGCAATGCTTTTCGATTGTTTTTAATTTCAAGGAACATATGAAGCCTCATTTCCAAATATATATATTCAAATAATAATAACAATAATAACAATTCAATTGACCATAAAATCTCTTTTTATTCATAAAATTAGAAGGATTACACTAAGTACAATTTCAAAAACCAAAGTACAAATAAGAGAAAAGAAAACTATCATCCTAAGGATCCCTAGAAGCTGCATCAGACGATATGGCTATGGATGCATACTTCCTTCGGATGCGTCGAATCTCAGACTCAAAGGATGTCTTCATCTGAGCCTTCTCAAGGACAAGCTGATTAATAATCTTCTTCCAAGCACCAGAAGGTTGAGGCATACCAGAGGCAACTAAACCCTCTAGCTCCCTTTGTCTCTTCACTCCACGGTCTTCAAGAATCTCAATAAGTGCATCCTTGTCTTTAGAATCAAGCTGCAATTCTTCATGCTTTCGACTCAAAGCATGGAACCGCTCCTCCCACATATCTCTCTCTTGCTTCATCTTGGCAAGTGCGTCTTCCAACTCCTCTACATCTTGGTTAGGGGAAGTTGATGGCTCATCCATAACCACCGACATAGGTCTTTCACAAGCGTATGGCATCTTTAGCTCCAAAGCTCTCTTCTTCACCCAAATAATGTAAGCTTCCAAAGCTACACATTTGCATGGACTAAGCTCAGATCTCCCATTCGTATGCATATTATGCCAAGCATGTAACATCCTACTCTTCAAAAGTTGGGGAACTTTACCCTCTCGATAAAATAGACCCTCTAACTGGACGTTATTAGGCTTATCTCTCAAGGGGAACCCAAGTTGACGACGGGCCAATGCTGGGTTATAGTTGATTCCTCCTGTGTACCAATGAGAGGAACATTAGAGAACTCACCACAATTGTGAATAATGTCCAAACTATCCAATGCATAATCATACCAAACAATATCATCATTAGTAACAGACATAAGTCTTTGGGGCCACCATAGACATTGTCGGTTCTCCATAAAAGCAGGTGTCTGAGGCAAGTGTGAAATAAACCACTTGTACAGAAGAGGAACACAACACGCAATAGTCCCATCACCTTTAGAATTCCTCAAATGCAAAGAGAAACACATATCACCCAATAGAGTCAGAACAAGATTCCCAATCAAGAAGATTGTAATGGCGTTAAGATCAACAAAACTGTCAATGTTAGGGAATAAAGCCAAGCCATGGATGAGTAGTACCAAGATATCCTCAAAAGCGTCAATGCTACTGGCTTGAGAAAAAACAGTAGCTCTACCAATGAGAAAAGCAGAAGTCAACCCCATAATTCCTCCTTTTTTTCACCAAGTGAGCATCAATCTCAGATTTCTTCAGATGAAGAGCTTCGACTATGATATGAGATCTCGGGATCTCCTCTAATCCACTAAAAGGTACCTTGTTAGACACGGGCATGCCCAAGAGATGGGCATACTCCTTCAACATGGGCACAAGTTGATAATCTAGAAAAGTGAAGCACCGATAGAGAGGGTCATAGAATTGAACCAAAACACTCAGAAGTCCTTGAACCACATTGGTAGATAACACAGACAAGAGCTTCACATGACGTTGCTTGAAGTCCAAGGGATCTAGTATAAAGGATGACAACTTCCTTAGCTCTTTCAAATCAGGACATCTGAAGTTGTACTTCTTAGTGTTCCTTAGTCCACAATCCATGGTCTAAAAGTATTTTGCAAATAAGACCTTAGTTCCTTGAGATTTATTTTCTGTGATGAATGTCATGATGCGCATGTATGCATGAATGCAACAATCACAAACAAGGGATCACACACAAGGCAAACACAAACAAAGGTCAAAGGATGGATCAAGTCATCATCAAGATCAATCATCCATTTTGGTGGATTATGGTTCTCACCTTATCAACACCCAAGTTCGATTGATATTGGCAAGACTTGATCGAATCAACCAAGAATCAAAGGGTTTGTTGTGAGTCACGAGCATGGAGTTGGGTTAAGAACCATCCCAAAGGAGTGTACTACGGGTAAAACCTGTAGATCATGTTCTATAAAAGTGCCCATAGTCTTAATCCCATCTATCGGATATTATAGGTTAGGATGACTGACTCATCAACCCATAATATTCTTAAGAGAAATTTGTCTCAGTGTAGTATCGCGTAATAAATGTTATCAAGTCTACACTTGAACAGTCTCCGCACTACATCCTAAATAGGCCAAGTTAGGTTAAATGTTATACGGTCCTCAGCTTCTCGGACCCCAGATTTAGAGAAAGTAACGCCTATCAATAAATAACTTGTGACATCAGTAACTCCAAAGAGGTCTCCACTGAGTAGATGGTTCTCAAGCCAACTTGTTAAGGACTACTCCACACAAGTTGAACATGACTATACCATCGTCCTATCTTAATTGGGCTCATGTTCGAGTTAGAACTTATCTCACCACTCAGAGATCACCAAGCACAACAAGCAGATTATATCACATAAACAATATGAAAATATCAAATATACAAATATAGACACATAAAAAAGTAGGCTAAACGCACTAGGGACTACTCCCCTGCAAAGTCGCCACTTAATTTCTGTAGCGGTAAATTCATGACCATCAAGTTATGGATAAACTTGACGTCAATAAAACCAGAGTCGCCATCGCGCTTTTATTGTTTCCAAAGGAAAAGGGAAAAATACGACCAAACCCAAGAATAAGAAGTTTTCAAATCAAAACTAATAAAATTCCATAGATTACAGGTAACGGGGTTGGTTACACGGAGGGAAGGTGTTAGCACCCAAAGTGTCCTAGGTACTCCTAAGGTGCCCTTTTTTATGTGTGCATATGTTTTGTATAAAAGATGTTTGATAAGATGAGTGTGGGGATGGGAAAAGAATTCATTGATTATATTTTAGTGTTTGACAAGACCTTCGGTCTTATGCCTACGTACCAACATAAAAATGAGGAATAAAAACCTCGTAGTTCGTGGTAAAAATTTCAAATGAGTTAATGAATTGATTTTAACAAAACGTTTAAGTAAAAGGGCACAAGATGCCAAATTTTTTAATGGGGTTGTTAATTCTTTTTTGTCTTTTGAAATTTAAGTCAATATGGTTAAGTTTATTTACAAAATTGATTTAAGAAAAGAAGTTTGAAAATTCAATGGCATAAGGCCAAAGTTTCTAATCATTAAAACATGTCTAAGTTTGAAATCACAAGCAAAGAAAAGTTTTTGAAAAGAGGGAGAGATTTTGAAATTAAATAAGGTGGGAGGAGATGAAGAGACTACCCTAAGCAAAGTTTAAAAGTTAAGAGTTGAAAAGATCTGACCAATGGGATGCAATCCAACAGACAAGAATATCATATAGAAACCCATTTTCTTTTTGGACTTTAATCAAGCAACAAGCAATAAGAAATGAGCAATATCCAGACATCATGAAGATCAAGGCATCAAATAAAGATAGCCACATCCAAGCAAGCACTTCAATAGCTAGGAGTCTTCAAATGTCTTCCAATGTATCAGATGAAATATTCCTTGATCAACTCAGAACAAAACATCAGACATAGAAATTAATGATCAGAATAACAATTAAGCATAAAGACAGAGTAGCAAATGAACCAATGGCACTCAAAGTCTTGCATGAGATGAAGGCATAATTCAAGATAGCTCAATCTCAAATGTTGGCATTGGCCAAGTCCTTTAGCACAATAAATGTTATCTAATTTTAAGTATATCAAGTCCCGACAGTCCACCAAATGTTTTTTTAGAGATTTTGTTGTTATTAGGTGTTTTAGGGTCCTAAGACCATAAAAAAAATCAAAACACACAACAATATATACAATCACAAGATATGGCTCAAATAATCAAAGTGAAAAGGACTTGAAACATAAACAAGTTACATGAAATGTAAATGGCAATGAATGATGAAGGTGCTTAAATTTAAATTGCATAAAGTAAATGACTTAAAAGTAAAGCAATATGAATAAGAGTTAGTCAATGGTTAGTCAAATGTTAGTGTTGAATTTTAATTGATTAAGTTATTCTTTAGAGAACACTAAACCATTCAATCACAAGTATGGATCCTTGAACCAAGACATCTCCCATGAGAAGGGAGACAAACTTGGATAATTTAACAAGTATGCCACTAGCTCCCATGAAAGGAAAAAAGGTCAATTCTCCATACAATGCCATGAAGAATGAGAGACTTACAATCTCACTTACTAGAATGCTATGCCTTGAGGGTCAAATTTAGCTATATGTTAAGCAATTGTAATTGGACTTATGTAGAAGTCACAACTATCTAAGGCCAGGCAATAAAAATATAGGTGTTAATGCATGTTAGAGATTTGGTACAAAGAACCAAACTCCTAAAATATCCCACAAACTAAAGAAAATGGGATGGACCTATCTCAGTCATACTTGTATTTATTCATCTGACACAAGGTCATTGATGAATCAATTAGCATTTAGACATTAGAGATTTCATTGGTCAAATGAGGGGATAGGGAAGAATAGGGATGAAGATGAAGAGGGAAGGGGAAATAGAAACACAAATTGATCATGAGAGGAATTTCATCTGATCAATATCATCCATTCATTTTGCAAGATGAAATGTACATTTCATCAATCTCATAAATCCAATGGTTTTGATCAAATAAAAGTCAAATCAACCATGACCAAGGCCCAAACAGAAAGTCGAACATCACAAGACCATAAAAATGGCTCCACATAATTTTTAAAAATTTAATCAATTAAAAACTTAATTAAAATGCATTTTAATTTGGATAAAACCTCAAATCCCTTCAAAACACCAAATAAATGGCCAAGGGATTTATCCTAGGTCAAACAAGGTCTAAGGACCTTATAATTTTTTTATGATTTTTAAAAAGTCAGAAGTATTTTTAAACAATTAAAAATATGCACAAAAACATTTAATTCATGAAAAATACCAAAATTAATCCCAAAAATAATTTTAATTCAGAATATGGAAGATAAATTTTTTAAATATTTTTGGTGAAAGTCCCATATTTTTTGGATTAAAAATGAATTTATTATGAATTAAACAAAATAAGGCAATTAAATGAAAAATCAGAAAATATCAAAAATCAAGGCCCATCAGATCTCCCTCATTAATTGAGGTGGCAAATCTAATGGCCAAGCGCGCACTTCCATCAAACACCTCAGTCAACTACATCACATACGTGGTATTCAAAACCCAGGGCCAAGATTAGAATGTGGATACATGATCAGATGGTCTTGGCAATGCCAGCACACCACCGGAGCCTAGCTCCGGTCATCTTCTCCGGTGGACCTCACCGGGCTGGTCCACCACAAAAATGAAAAGTAAGGACATGGTTTTAAAGGAAAACTGCTCAGGAGCTCGAATCCGACCTCCATTTTCTCCAATTCTAAGTATATTGAAAGATACATGGATTTGAAAATTGAGTTTCATGATCTGAGTTGCTTCGATTTGACCTCAAAGCAACTCGGTCTTGTTGCCTACATTGGTAGGACTTAAGCCAACCAAAAATCAAAGAGAATGGTGAAGAAATGAGAGAGAATCGAATGTTCAAACTTCCTGAAAAATCAACTTTGGGTAGCTTGCATCTGGCTTGATCTTGACCTGAATTTGCTTGGTTCTTCCTCTTCTTGCTTGCAGTTACCAATTGATATGAAAAGGCAAAGAATCCTTGGAGTTTCAATCTCAAAACAGAAGGTGAAATTCAAACTCAATTTCAAATAAACCTTCAAGGAATTCTATGGTGTGAGGTTCTGGGATCACTTGGAAAAGCTTGGGCATGATGTGTGTGAAGTTTTGATGCAATGCAATTGTTTAAATAGGCAAGGGAAATGCTTTCTACACCATTTGAAATTCTCCCAAAATTAGCAATTTTGGTGCATGGATGCATGGGAAATGATTTGGGCCCAATTCATGATGTAATCTTGCTCCAATTCATGCATAATAGATCTTGAATCAATAACATGTAAGCATGCAAAAGGGAATGGACAAATGAATCCAAATCTTGCCAAAACAAACCTATGAAAGGAACCATGCGCAAGCCCCTCAAACCTTGTCCAAATGAAGTGATCTTGGACTTTTTGGAAAGTTGAAATCAAGGGGAACAACTTTGATGTTAAAAACCTTTCCATTTGAAGCTTGGATCATGATGAATTTTGAGGTGGAATTTTAGGAAATCAAACATAATTGAATTTTTTTTAAGTACCAAATCGAATGACTACTTCTTCCACCTTGAATAACTTTTGCTATGAGCTTCAAATGGAAATGGTTCATTCATAAAAGTTATACATCTTTCATCCCTATTCAATTTTATCACAAATTTGACCTCATTTGGATTTGGCATGAGGGAGTTATGCATTTTAGAATTTGAGGAAAACTGTTTGTTCAACGGTAATGACCCAAAATGACCTATAATGTTTATTCTTGGCACTTCCCTTGCAAGCTGAATTTGACATTTGTCAGAGTATCAAAGTTGGATAGGACATCTTTAAATTGGTCATGAAACTTGGATGGACTTTATCTCATGAAAAGTGAGCAAGTTATGGTCCTTGGAAGCTGACCTCCTAACTAGGGCACGTACAAAATGACCTATAATATTTCACCATAAAAAATGACTTTCCAAGCAAAAATAGCTGTTGATGTCAACATGAAAGTTGTTTGGAATGTCATAAAGAGTAACTTTAATCTTGGAATAATTTTCACATGGAAACAATTGTAGGAGATAAGGTATAGGGAACCCCAGTTTTAACTAGTTGACTTTCTCTAGTCAACCTCTTTGAACCAACTTGGAATCTTGAAGTTCTCTTGATATTTGGGACTCATGGAGGATAATATATGCTTGAGATGCTGTATGATTAAGTGTCACTTGATATAATGGACCATTTGTAGAAGAAAATTACTGAGGAAGTCACACAAGATACCCAAATGAATTAGGGTTTTCAAGGCAAACTAGCTTCAAACTCTTAATAATTTCTTGATCCTAATGATAAATGAAGAGCATGGGGATCCATATGTGATGTTTAGAACCATTGTGAACCATCTCTTGATTGACCTCCTTGCACTGAGGGTCTCAATCCCTAGTTGTGAGCTTGATGAGGCATTGGTGGATGCACACACTACCTACAAAAGAAACAAAGCTATACATGGACATATTTTTGGTATTTGGGTGAGTAAACAAAGAAAAATGAGGTATGATATAATCAAATGTGCTTGGTGATCTCTCCCAATGCAAACCTAAAGAATGATATGTGATGAGGATACCAAGGTATGATCCCAATGCTAATGCAAAACTATGAGATGGCATGAGAGATCTTAGGGGTCAAAATTGGGGTCTTACACACCCATCATACATACATATTAGGCATATATATATATCAAGCATATTTATCATTTATCAACTTATTATTATCATTTAGTTACAAGTATTCATCATACATATTATCATTGTATATATACTCTCATGCATCTTTACCTTATTGTCATTTATTTAGTGTCATTGCATAACCAAAAACAACAAAAAACATGATAAAATTAAAAGACCAAAAAGATACATTCATCTATAACCAACTGTTGGACTTAGAGGATTTCATTAGGACCCTTGCATGTGGACCTTAACCTAATCTCTTGACCCATTGCATTAACTTGGATTTTCATATGTAACTTGCAATCTTTTATTGTAATAATGGCATTAATGACATTACCCTAGTGAGACATGACTTTAAGACCATTATCCACTTGTTAGCATAGGTCACTTTGCACACACAAGGCTTTCTCTTGGGCTACCATACAATGAGACCCTTTATTTCTTGCTTTATTATCCTGTATATATCCTTTGTATATCACCATTTAATAATCAAAGACAATGAAACCTCGATCTAACGTCAAGTGGCATTTTCTTAATCAAACTCAAAAAAATAATAAAAATACAATTAGAATTGTGCGCCACGAGCCTTAAGTGGTGGTGATAAGTAAGGATGGAGCTTTCCTACCCTTACTCTGAGTATTTTAGACACAAGACGCTTGACTTGGTAGTCTGAAATATTTACCTCCTCCCATAGTCTTTAGTGAAATTCTAATCAAAAACATTCTTTTCAAAAACCCTAAAAACGACATCAACTCATAAAAATCTTATTTTTTTGCGCCTTAGGGCATCACCCCTAAAACTCTTTTTCAAGGTAAAATCAACAAATACACAAACATTTTTTACTCCAAACTATGAAGCTCTGATTCTTCATCCCCGATGAATGATACGTAGGCACAAGGTCCATAATCCTTGACGAGCACAATAATAAAAAACCCAAAATCTCATTTCTTTCCCCACTTTTAATAATAATAAAGATAAAACTAAAAGATAAAAACTCACGCATGCTGACAACATAAATGGTTCCCAATGAGTACCATGGATGTGAGGGGTGCTAATATCTTCCCCTTGCGTGATCAACTTCCGAACCCATATTTGGTTGCGAGATCAATCCTCGTCCATATGCATTTCTTTGTGTATTCTTCTTAGAAGGGTTTTATCGACTATTTCCAATTTTCCTTATTTAGGAAAAAATAAAATTTGGTGGTGACTCTGTGTCATTTTCTTTTGATGCTTTCGGCCAGTCGACATTTTTGCAGAAGCGACATGGTTGTAGTCAAAGATTTTGATGGTTCTAAGAGGATAATAATTGGCGAAGTAGATATCCCAATGATGATAGGTCCACAAGTTTTCCAAGTCACTTTTTAGGTGATGGATATATACCCGACGTATAGTGTTTATTGGGAAGACCATGGATACATGATGTTGGGGAAGTAACGTCAACTATTCATCATAAACTCAAGTTTGTTAAGAATGATAAGCTGGTAATCATTTACGGTGAGTAAGCCTTTCTGGTCAGTTACCTTTCTTCTTTCAGGTATATAGATGCAGATGAGGAAGTTGTTGGGACTCAGTTCCAAGCCCTTGATATAGTCAATGTTGTTCAGAAGAGTGGGGCATCTATTGCTTCATTCAAAGATGCACAATAGATGAAGAACGGTCAAGAAGAAGGTTGGGGACAGATTGTTGAGCTTCCCGAGAATAAGAACATAGTTGGTTTAGGGTTCTCACCTTGTGCAGCTAGAAAAACGTTGAAGCATGAAGTTGTTATCAGAACTATCCAAGAGGTGTTCCATAGTGTTGGTTTCATTCACCCTGGAGATCAAAATGTTGCTACCATCAGTGAAGGAGATTCAGATCCAGAATGAGCTTGCTTTGTGACTCATGGAGAGATTAGTCAAAATTGGACTGCTATGAATGTTCCTAGTGTCGTTCATTTGTCAAAGTAATTTGTTTTGTTTTTTTCAAATATTTCCTTTCACCCTTCCAAAGGTGAAAGTGACATTGTTCAGGCGCTCTTTGTTTCAAATTTTAAGTTCATTAATAAAATACATTTTTTTATTGTAGCGGGGTATTCATTACCTTATGGTTTATTGATTAAACCAAAAGTAAACATACAAGTCAAGTCACCACCGCACTTTTATTTGTCCAAAGGAAAGGCTAAAAAGCGAACAAAAGCCAAGTAAGAAGTTTTATCAAATCAAAAACTAATAAAAATGTCAAAGATCTAGGTAAGGGGGTTGGTTATGAAATGGGAAGGTTTTACGCACCCAAAACATCCTTAGTACTCTAAGGGAACCTCTTTTTGCAAATGTGTGTTGTAGGTTCGTATTTGTGAAAATATATGCAAAAGATTGGAGGGATGAGAAGAGAATAAATTATATTTACAAGTTTGTTATTTGAATGGATGAACCCATTGCCTACGTACCATCACAAAGGTAGGACCAAAACCTCGTAGTTTGGGGTAGAAATCACAAAGATTGATGAATTGATTTGATCAAAAGCCTGAAGGTCTTTTGTTATCAAAGGGAGAAAACTCAACCTAAACCATTAATCCACCATGTGAGGAGGGCTTCAACATACTAGTGAGGGGTTAACCCTATAATAAGTATGGAAGACTTATAATCCAATCACTAAGGATAAGGTGAGGTTTACATCAACCACTATGATAACTCAAACCTATGGCTAATGTTTATGAAAAGTTTAACAAAGGTGGCCATTGGAACCACAAAAACAACTTGAAGTGAGTTGTATTTACAAGTTAAGTTTATTGACAAAATGAAGTCAAAGTTGGATTAAGATTTATTCACAATGAGTATTAATGAAAATATTTTAAAAATTCAAAGGCATAAAGCCTAGGTTTCTAATTTGAAACATTGTCAAAGCTTGAAAGAAAAGATTTTGGCTTGGGTTAGAGTGAGGAGAAGAAGAGAAGGGCTAGTCCTAAAGCATACAAAGATAAAGAGAGAGGATACAACCCTTGGAGTTCCTTTTCCTAAAATCATAGAGATGATTCAAGATGCTCCTTTCCTTTGGATTTAGCAAACAACAAGCAATCACACAATTTAGATTCAAGCTCCTAGGATATCCATTTGGCTTGTCTCTCTTAACTTGGCTAATTATGACAATGGTCCTCCTTACTATCTCAAGATGGAATCCCTATCACACAAGAGCAAATATCAAAAAGTTCACAACACAATAAGAGGAATGGACAAAGAATGAGTTTTGGAAAGAAAGTCCTTTGAAGTCAACTTTGAAATTTAGCATTCTAAAGGCATGAGGCCTAGTTGCTCTTCAATCAATTTAGCTTACTAAAGGCATGAGGCCTAGTTGCTCTTGAACTCCTTAAAGCATAGGTAAGTCCTAATTCTAAGTCCTTTCTCCTTTTGCATTAGGTTCACACAAAACAAAAGAAAAACCAACACAAGACAACAATATATTTATATACAATAATGAGCTCAAATGAGCAAAAGGAAAATGGCATAAACATAAAATATATGCTCAAGGACGCAAAATAAAAAGCAACATGAATAAATGAGCAAGAAATAAAGTGCATTAAAGTAAATTGCAAGAAATTAAATGCTCAAATTAAAGTTAGTAATTAATGGTTATGTTAGTTTGTCATAAGACAATTTAGCACTATATTAAGCAATCGTAAGTGGACTAATGTAGTAGTCACACCTATCTGAGGCCGGTCAATAAAACTATAGGCAAATAAATACAAGTTAGAGATTATGACTAGTAAGCCAAGCTCCAAAAACTTGCCATGCCAAAAGAAAAGAGGAAAGGCCTTGTATGGACTTTAGGTTTTTTGTTTGACCAAGAAGTAACCTATCTTGGACACAAAGCAACTCACTTGATGTTGGATCAAGTTTAGTTTGATTTGGAACAAAGAAGGTTAAACTTCTCATTTGTCAAGACTAACTGTAAGACCCCAATTTTGTCCCTAAGATCCCTCATGGCATCATATCATACCATATCATTGCCTCAAGGATCATTGTGCACCTTGCCTCCTTCCCCGTGGGTGGTTATCTTTTTGAGAGTGATTCTTGATCACCAAGCATATTTTGCATTTGTATATCATTGCTTTTCATTTTTACTACTAACCAAAAGTACAAAAATATGTCATCTAACCCTTGTCTTGCAGATGAAGCAATCAACAGTCAAGACAGTCAAAAGCAGTCATTGAGCAATAGATGGTGGCCATTCTTAAGAATTTGGACCCCACAATCATTATCAAGACTTTACATGAGCTATGATGTCATTTTGAATCAAAATCCCAAATGGTAGAGGCTTGAACTTCATCAGAACATTGCCAGGTCAATTGGAGGCCTTGAAAGTCAACTGCCAAGTCAACTGTGGATTTGGAGGTGGGAAGTGATTAGAAATACTTCATTCATGTTCAAACAAGTCTCATTTGACATTTCAAACTTCAACATTGAAGAAAATAAAGTCAGGTCAAAACTTTCCAAAAATAGAAAGTGACCTATAATTCAAAATTGCCAAAAATGGAAGGGTTTTAACCTAACTTCAACTTCAAATTACATCACAAAAAAAGATTCAAATGAAATTTTGTTGAACATGAAAGTTGTAGATCTTTCTCTCCCATTTCCAAAAAGTCCAAGATCATCAATTTCTCATGTGTGGTTAAGGAGATATGATCAAAACATGGCAAGGTGTACGTGGAGATTCAAATGTGCATAACTTATCAACCATATCTCCAATTCAAGTGGTTCTTTTTGCTAATTTCTCATTTTGACCTCTAATTTCAAAATCATGCATTGCATTTCATCAATTGTCATCATATAATTATTTGCCAATTCTTGAATTTTTGGAGGGAAATCTTGAAATTTAAAATTGGTAAACTATTTGAACATTTGGCAATTACCATTGATTTTAAAATGTGGTTTTAAGTGAAAATCAAGTGATTTCGTGCACTGTTCACATGCCATTTCCATGCATAAGGGTGAAAACCAAATTTTGTCAAAACACCTCCAAACTTAATCCATTTTCATTAGCATTGGTTAATCTTGATTAGAGCATGATTAGGAGGGAGTATATAACATAAAACCCTAACAGAATTTCATAACAACACTCATAATTTCAGATCTAGATCTAGAATACAAAAATTTTCTCTCACTTTTTTCTTGCAAATTTCTTCACATTCATCACATTCCATTGCTGAATCCTTGGTCTGGAAGTGTTATTGATCAATCTTGCACGTGGAATCAAGAGCATTGGTGCTGTTTTGTGGTATACTCGAAGCTTTGAACAACAATGGTGAATTCAGAATTTGGTGAGATCGTGCACAATTGAACCTCAATCTTCTTCCCAAACACTTGTATAAGCATCATAGAAGAGATTGGAAGCATTGCCAAGGCTTACAGCTCAAGAATTCCAAAGCTGCTCTTCAAGAGGTCAGGAATCGATCTTCTTATTTCTCAAAATACTTATGCTATTGCTGTAGATCTAAGTTCGCTGAGTATTATGAGCTTTGAATCATTGAAATCCATGCTGTTTTGAGTGAGAGGTGGTTGTTTAAAGTTTTGATAATGAATCTTCTTTGCTTCGATCCATGCGTGTTGTGGTGTTTTTTGATGAAATGTTTGATGATTCATGTTGTATGATGCAAGATCTTTACAATGATATGCACCATGTTAATTTCTGGACATGTTGAAATTTTCTAGAAAAATTGGATGAAGATCTTCATGATCTTCATTGTGTTCTTCATATGATTTCCAGATTTTCCAGTTACCTGCGAATTTTGTTGCAACCTTCATACAGTTACCTGCGAATTTTGCTACGTGTTCATCGCCTTTACCTGCGGATTATGCATGCACGTGTACTTAGGGTTTGTACCAAAACGGCTGCATTTCAGTTGGCGCGCTTTAGTTTCAAATTGCGCTTCACTTCGATTCCGGCTTGTGACATTATTTCAAAAATGCTTCATGATTATTTCTTTTCCCTCCATTCATTCATATGCTATGCTTTATCATTTTTTATTTTTTCTCCATCTTCCAAAATTCATAAATAATTGAGTAATGATCCAAAAAATATGAGGTTTGTTACATTGTGTCACATTTTGTGTCTATTATTTTTTGGTTATTTTTCCATAAATTGTGCTTGGTTGGAAGTTAATTTGCCCTAGGGTTTGTGAACATGTATGCCTTTTGTACATTGCCTTGCTTCTTCATTTGTGAAATGATGAGTTTTTATTCAATGCTTCTGAAATTTTACATGATGCAACTAGACTCTTGGCTTGACATTTTGGTGTTGATTTGGTATTTTTACCATTTGTGGTTGCTGTTTTATGATCATGTGAATGTAGGTGTGACAATTTGTGTCACACCTTTGCTTGGTCATCTTATGTGATGTGATTTCCATATCAAATGATCTCCAATTGTTCTGATTATTTGTGTGATGCATATTATGGATGTTATGAATGAACATGAATTTTCTGGGAATTATTTGACTGATTTCTGATTTAATTGAGATTTTTCATTCAGGTTGGTCACATTTGAGCTTTAAAATAGTCTTGAACTTCAATTGATCATGAAATGGATTTGGTATATGATATTGATGTGAGACCTTTTGGATTGTTTCAAGATGTGTTTGAAGTTGATTCATGTTAAATTTCAGCTTCTGTTTCAAATTTTTTCTCCATCTTTGACCCTAGGCTTTGACCTAGTGGTTTGCCTCTCATGTTTGAGCTTTGATTTCAGGTTGAACATCCAAGTTGTATGTTTCATGATGCTCCATCATTTGAGCATTTGATGTTTGCCTTTGGATACTAACATTGTGTGTTTTGTAGGGTTGTTAATTCATTTGAGCTTGACTTGTGGCTTATGCCTTGGCTTATTGGGTTTGACTGTTGATATTAACTGTTGGTTGTTTGTCTGTATAGTTGTACTGATTTGTTTGATGTTTCCACAGGTACATTAGTTGCTTAAGTTCACTTTGAACTTGCTTTTGCTTGGTTGCTTAACCACTTAGGTATAACCTCTCTTCTTCATGTAGTCTGGAAGACCTGTCTTGTTAGGTGGGCAGGCACCTGTCTGAAGTCCTCCTTAAGAGGCAATGCTTGTGATTGTTTACTCTATGTGCCAAGCAGGAAAAGTCCTCTTATGAGGCAATTCGTAGATAAAAGAGATATGTAGTCCATCTCCTACTATTCAGTGTGTCATCCATTTGCTCACATAACATGTTGATGCATTGTGGATATTAACCCAAGATCTTATAGAGTCATTCATTTGTGGAGAAGAGTTCCAACTTTCTGAACTCCCACACATTCTATTATTCAAAGCTCTCCCAGGCCAGGGATAAGAGCTATGAGGCACACCCCTCATCTCTTTTTCATCTTCTTCACCCTAACTCTCAATGTTAGGGTTAAGAGCACAACATACCCTATTCCAGTTGACTTTAAAGTCTAACCTTGTTTGAGCCTAATTGCTTGTATATAGTGTGTACTAATTGACTTGTTTGTCTGATTACTTGATTCATCTGTGCATATCTGCTTGAGTGTGCCTTTGTGCATTTATCATCATCATTTGTATATCATTGCATAAACTTTGCTTTATAGCATTTTTGCTTTGTCCATGGAGGAGACAAGCATAAGTCCATTACTTGGCAGTTGTTCCAATGATATGGTGTGAGACTAGTATAAGTCCATTGATTGGCATCTGGTATCATTGTTTTGTTTTAGGAGATTGGTGTAAATCCATTGATTGGTATCCAGTATCCACCTTTGTTTGTGAGATTAGTGTAAGTCCATTGATTGGCATCTGGTATCATTGTTTTGTTTTAGGAGATTGGTGTAAATCCATTTATTGGTATCCGGTATCCATGTTTGTTTGTGAGATTGGTGTAAGTCCATTGATTGGCATCCGGTATCCTTGCTTTGTTCATTTGTTATTGTACATTGTTGCCTATTCCAGAGGAATCACTTGAATCATCTTCCATATGATCTCAAGAGGTGAACACCTAAGAAGTTTTACACTCCCTCACCTCTCATCCTTTTGTTTCTTAAACCTCCATTTGCATGTTAATCCAAAACATGAAAAATATTGTGCAAACATTTTCATGTCTTTTCAAATTAGAAACCTAGGCTTTAGGCCTTTGATTTTCAAACTTCATTTCATAATACTTCTTTGAATTGAATTCTAATCATAATTTGACTATCTTTTGTGAATAATTTCTAATTGATTAATTCCACTCATTCAACGATTTTGTGGCTTTGTCCATCCTTGATAAGTTTTCATACATTAGCCATAGGTTTGATTTATCCTAGTTGGTTGATGTTAATCTCACCTTTGTCCTTAGTGATTGAATTGTAAAACTTCCTTGCTTATTATAGGGTTAACCCCTCACTAGCAAGTTGAAGCTTTTCTCACATGGTGGACTTGTTGTTTGCATAAGGTTGGGTTTTCTCCCGTGGATAACGAAAGACCTTGGGGCTTTTGTTTTAAAATGAACCCACTCATATTTTGGAAATCTTTTAGCCGAACTACGGTGTTTTGATCCTTACCTTCCATGGAAAGGTACGTAGGCAACGGGTTCATCCGTTCAAACACAAAAATAATAACTTGTACATTCTTTTCTCATCTCTTCAATCCATGTTTGCACAAAATATATTTCATAAACAAATAACATTTCGTACAACAAGTGTGAAAAGGGCTCCCTAGGAGTACCTAGGACGTTTTAGGTGCCTAACACCTTCCCATTGCGTAATTTACCCCTTACCCCGATCTCTGATCTTTTCATTAGTTTTCTATGTGTAAAACTTCTTAGGCTTTTGTTCGCTTTTTTAGCCATTCCTTTGGATAAATAAAAGTGCGGTGGCGACTCGATTCTTTGTATGCTTTGCTTTTGGTTTAATCAATAAATCATAAAGTGATGAATACACCGCTACAGAAAAGTGGCGACTCTGCTGGGGATATTATCTCCTTGGTGGTATTGCCTACTTTTCACCCTTGTTGTATGATATTGTTTATGTGTTATATGACATATTTTTGTACAATTTGGGATAACTGTATTGATTATAATGTTTGAATTGCTTGATATACAATTGATGTTTGTTTTGGTGATCTCTGTGAGATGAGTTCTATACCCAAACTCGAGTGCACCTTAGGATAGGAGAATGGCGTAGTCCTGTCGACTTGTGTGGAGTATTCCTTAACAAGTTGACTTGCGAGTCCATTCACTTGGTGGAGGTCATGTTGGATTAATAATGTCACACAAGTTATTTGTGGTTAGGCATTATTCTTTCAATCATGTGCCTTAGAAGCCAAGGACCTTAGTTTACCAAGCCCATCTTGGCCTATTTTTAGGACGTAGTGCGGAGGTCGTTCAGATGTCAGATCTGATGCGATTGTTACGCGATACTACACTCATAAGAGTCTCTCTTGAGAATATTTTTGGAATATGAGTATTCGTTCCTCCGATAATATTCGAAAGATGGGATGATGACTATGGGAACCTCTGGTAGAACATGTTCGGCAGGTTTAAACCCTAGTACACTCCATTTGGGTGGTTCTTAACCGAGACTCCATGCTCGTGACTCTCAACAAACCCGTGATTCATGGTTGAGTCGTTCGGACAACCTTAATATCAATGGAACTTGGGTGTTGATAAGGTAAAAACCATAATCCACCAAAATGGATGATTGATATTAAGGAGGTTTGAGCCGGTTCTTGTATTGTTAATATCAATGGATCTTGGGTGTTGATAAGGTGAAAACCCTAATCCACCAAAATGGATGATTGATATTAAGGATATTATGAGCTTTCCCATGACCTTTGTCTGGTGTGACTTGCTTGATCCTTGAGTGTGATTGCTGCATTCATGCATTCATCTGCATCCGTATCATCAAAAAATGAGATTTTTTTTTCAAGGAACTTAAGGGGTTTCTTTGCAAAATTTTCAGATATGGAAAGACAAAGAATTATCCATTGAAATATTTCCATATGCAATAAAATGATTAATATTTCAAAGTTTGCAAATAAAACCCTTGAGGTCCTTTGAAATAAAAACAAAGCATATGCACAAGCATTACATGCATCATTTGCATAAGCGGGTGTTTATTCTCAGCCTCGATCTTGTGGTCTGATCTCTGTTGCTCTTCATTTATTTTGAAGACGCACTTCGCTCGGTACTACACCAGAGCCATCTCTGCAAGATTTATGGATCATCTTGAGCAAGAGAACTGTGAACTCGAGGAGGAATTTTCCAGACTAGGTGCTTTTGATGGATTTATTCCTGGTTAGCCACCTGTCTTCTTTCTCATACATTGATGCTGAGGATGAAGTTGGAACGCCGTTCCAAGCTTTATCTATTGCTGAGCCAATTGAGAAGAGGTCTCCTTCATTTGCTTCCTACCGTGATGCGAAACTGGCCATTGAATGTGGTGCAGTTGCTGGTTTGGGGAAGATGATTGAGCTTGAAGACAACAAATCCCGGGCTGGCATTGGCTATTCTTCTGGGGCATTCAACGAGCAAGGTTTGTTCAAGAGTGGAGGTTTCATCCATGCTGATCAAGCTAAAGAAGCTGCTGATATCTTGGAAGAGGATGCAGAGGATTTGAGCAACTTCATCATACCTGGTGGTGTCTGCCACAATTAGGTCGCTGTAGATGTTCCTACAGTCATTCATAGATCAGAGTAATGGTTCACTTTGTTCAAAACCCTTCTCCCATGCCAAAAGGAGAAGTGATGACATTGTTGGCAACGTTTATACAATGATATTTCATTCAATTAATGCATTGTTAAACATTTGTTTTTCCATTTGTTTTCACTTTTTGCTTTTTGCATGAAATCAGTGATCACAAAAAACCCTAAAAAACAAGAATAAAAGCAATCTTTTTCATCTGCATAATGGTTTGCTTGTTTGAATTCTGAAGTTTTTTATTAACCAAAATCATTATGCAGGTTGATTCTAAAACCCATTGAACATAATGATCCAACGCCATCTCCCAATTTTGAATTCCCTGTATTTGAAGCAGAGGAAGATGATGTTGAAGGGGATTCCTGATGAGATTACCCGTCTTCTTGAGCACGAGAAGAAGCTCATTCAGCTGTATCATGAGAATCAGCAAAACAGTCAAACTGGGGCATTGCAAATGCAATCAAAAAAAAAAAGAGAGGGGTGAAAAAAATAATAATAAAAGAATAAAATAAAATAAAAATAAAAATAAAAGAAAGAAAATAAAATAAAATTATACCCTCAAAGCCCTAGTTAACTGATGCTGAATGGATTCAGAGTCGTTATGACCAGCTGAATTTGATTGAAGAGAAGCGATTGACTGCCATGTGTCATGGTCAGTTATATCAGCAGAGAATGAAGAAAGCATTCGATAAGAAGGTCAAGCCTCGTGTGTTCCGAGAAGGTGACCTCGTGCTCAAGAAATTTTTGTCTTTCGCGCCCGATTCCAGGGGCAAGTGGACTCCAAACTACGAGGGTCCATATGTTATCAAGAGAGCCTTTTCAGGCGGAGCTTTGATGCTTACAACAATGGATGGGGAGGATTTCACTCGTCCTGTGAATTCAGATGCAGTCAAGAAATACTTTGCCTAAAAAAAAAAAGAGTATGCAAAAGAAAAACAGAATAGCTCGCTAAGTTGAAAACCCGAAAGGGCGGCTTAGGCAAAAATGAGTGTCTCGGTGGATAACCCGAAAGGGTGATCCAGGCAAAAGTTAGAGACTTGGAAAAAAGAGTATTTGCATCCCGCTAGATTGAGTACCTCACCCTGGGGCAATCTAAGCAAAAATTAGGGATTTGGCAAGTAACTGCATCCGGATAAGACTTTCTGTTCCACAGCCGTCTGTTCGTCAGAGACTCTCGATTCGTCATCGACTGAAGCTTCGAATACATCGAGATTCAAATTGGTAGAGAAAGGATCATTATGTTCAATGTAGCCCTCTTCCAATATACATCACTGATTTCAAATTTGTACAGATCTATGGAGTCTTGCCATTTGCAGGCTACCATTCCATCAAATCAATTTGAGCTTTTTATCCAATTATTTGCACTCTTATTTGTTTCAATTCAACAAATGTTTTGCATGTTTTAATTGATAAAATGTCATTGTTTTAAACAAATAAATTTTTCAAACTGTTGTTTTAAACAAAGTGAACATTCACAATGATGAAAGGATACTTAGAGATTTCTCAGTGCTCTCCCAAGGGTGGCATGATTGCCAACAGGTAAGACATTTATTCATATTCCTGGCATGGTTGTATCCTCTTTCTCCAGATTGTTATTGGGGTTGTTCCCCCAAGCAGAGCTTTTGTTGGGGTTGTTCCCCAAGCAGAGTGCTTGTTGAAGACTTCGTTTTCTTCTCCAATAGTTTTTTCTCCCCAGCATGGGTGCTTTCCTTTGGAAGATTCGGTAGTAGGTGGTTTGAGACCCCGGTACCCCATCACTCTCCCCAGTGCAGTCGCAAGCGGAGTTGTTGCTTCTCTCCTCAGCACTGTCGCCAGGGTTGTTGATATGATATACTGCATTTGATGCTAGATCGCCCCATCGGAGTGCTTGTTGAGGTTTTTACCTCTTATCCCTTCAGCAGAGCAGTGTTTATTTTCCCCCTCGGCAGTTGTGGGTTTATTCTTGGAAGGTTCAGCATTTGGTGGTTGATCCCCAACTCTCCTCCTCATCCCCGGTGGATTCCCTAGTGGATTCCCCAGTGTCTCCGCTCGTAGACTTATGGTATGGTGGATTATATCTGAGAAGTTTCCTGCAGAAGTTTTGTGCTTTCCCTGCAGAATCCTCAATGGAGTTGGTATCCCCAACAACGTCAGAGTCCCCGCCAGAGTTGGTTTTCTCGACGGAGTTGATGTAGTGGCAGTTTCTGCCTGTTGAAATCTTTGTTTCCCCAGTGGGATCAGTTGGTGATCTATCATCCTCAGATGTGGTTGATTTCTTGATGCTTTTGATCCTTAGTAGAGTGGCTTGTTACAGAAACTACTTGTGTGATCTATTTTTTTTCCCTCAGTGGGTGTATCCCCGATTGAATGGCTGATGTTATTCCCAGTAGAGTTGCTTGTGCAGTTAGATTCTACATGGAGGTCTGTTCTCCCTTTGTGGGTTGTTCCCCAGCGGAGTTATTTGGAGTTGCTTTCGTGGCAGTTCTCGCCTGTGCAGTGAACTCTTGTTCCCCTGAAGATATCTCGGGATTTCTCCTTTCCCCAACAGATTTGTCTTTGTGGCTGTGTATGCCTGCTGTGACTTTCTGTACCCCAGTTGGGTTGATTGTTGATCCATCACTCAGAGATTTTGTGATATCTCTGATCTTTTGCTTCCCGCAGATCTTTGCTTTTTAGCATGTGAATCTTCAGCAGATTGGCTTTCCAGTTGGTTTTTCCTCTGGAAGTGTAGTACCGGGTGTTTGATTCCTGGGCCTGTTTGTGTTAGATATGTTTGTTTTGTCAGCATTCATCAAACATAAATCACGCATATTCATGCATAATCATAAACATTCAGATATTCATGTTGCATTTTTGCCATATATCCTTTGTTTGTTGTCTCCTTCTATGGGTGATATAGATCTCTTTATAGATCTTCCCAAGCAGATGTCGGGTGTTTAATCTCTCCATATAGAGTCAGCCCCATAAGCAGAAAGTGTCTGTTTTTCCTTCTGCAGTTCCCCACTAAGATATACCCTCGTGGATGACGCTTTCTTCCGTTTCCTCCCAACACATATATTGGGATGGAGCTTCCTATTGAGTTATATCCTCATTAGGACGAGTCTTGATTCAGTCTGTCTTTTCGGATCAATCCCGAATTGGCTATTTGTCAACTGTTTCTCGTGCTTCCCTGTGGAATAAATGAATGAATTGCCCAGTAACCGACAATAATTCTTTTTATCCCCAGCAGAGTTTGGGCCTCTACCCTCATACCGGTAGTTGTAAGTCCTATGTTCCCTCTTCTTGGCGGAATTTGTGGTTATATACCTTTTATTCCTCAGCAAGAGTCGATGGTTTTCTACCCAGTATTCGGTAGTCGTAAATCCTAGTTTTCTGCTCCTCAGCAGTTTGTGGTTTGTTATAAACCCTATTTTTGTTCCCGTGCGGATTTGTGATTTCTTTCATTCCCCACGCGGAATTGTTGGTTTTCTACCCCGTATTCGGTAGATGTAAACCCTATCTTTTATCCTCTTCAGAGTGTTGGCTACTACCCCGTATTCAGTAGTCGTAAGTCCTATCTCTTTTCCCCTAGCAGAGGTAACCTTTGTGGTTCGTTCTGGTTGGTGGTGGATGTTGTGGTCTTCTACCCAGTGTTCGGTAGTTGTAAATCCTATGTTGTTGTGGTTTTATTCCCAACAGAGTCTGTGCTTTTTGTGGATAGTTGCCGGATGCTAGCAATTTTATCCCCAGCCAGAGTTGTGGTATTCTACCCCGTATTCGGTAGATGTAAACCCTAATTTCTCCCCTTTGCGGAGTTAACCTTGTTGTTCATCCTAACCGATGATGGTTGCTCTTTGTGGTTATCTTCACTCAATACTTGATGTTGATATTCCCTCCCTGCTTCTGGGTAATTGTCGTTTGCCTGCAATTTTATCCCCTTTGAAGTCGCCAGCAAGTCCTTGTGGATAATTGCTGTTTATGCAATTCATCCCCGGTGAGTCTTCTTTCATTTACCCGTTTGCTTGGTAATGATTGTTGCTCCCTTTGATCGGTCATCTTTATATACCTAGTTTTGGTATCCCGATGCCTTTCTTTTCGGTTGATTTATCCTTTATTAACCCAGTAACCGGTTGTGGATAATCTTCCATGCGAGTATGTTATCCACGTTCTGACGGTAATGGATACTATATCTCATGCACTCTTCAATCGAAGCCTGTTTTGTTTCCTCAGTCGAGTAAGATTCGAATTCCTTTGTGAAATCGAATATTTGTTGTTCTCTTGGATAATTGCCGGATGCTTGCAATTTATCCCTTGTGAGTTGTGTTTCGTTTACCCTGTTGTTGTTGGTAACGAATGTCCCTCTTTTTGGTTGACCACCTATTATATACCCAGTAACCGGTATCTCTGGTGTCTCTTCCTTTTCGAGTGTATTATTCACGTTCTGACGGTAATGAATGATATATCTCTTTCGCTCTTTGGTTGAAATCCTTTGTTGATTTTCCCCAGCGGAGTAAGATTTGTATTCTTTGTAGAATCGAATATCCATCCTTTAACAAGTTTGTGTTTTGGATGATGAGTGTCTTGGCATATATACCAATTCATGTTTTCGGTAGGTCACCTATTATATACCCAGTAACCGATATCCCTGGTGTTTCCTTCCATGCGAGTGTTATATCCATGTTCTGACGGTAATGGATATTATATCTCATGCGCTCTTTGGGTTTGTGTCCCCAGCTGAGTAAGATTCGTTTTCCCGTTGTGGATTCGAATGTCCATCCTGTAAGTCGATTTGCTTTTTCAAGCCCTCCTTTTGGATGATGAGTGTTTTGGCATATATACCAATTCACGCTTTGGTCGGTCACCTATTATATACCCAGTAACCGGTATCCCTGGTGTTCCTTCCTTTCTGCTCCCAATTATGACCTTGGTCCCATGTGGAGTCAGATTTTCCTGAGTTGATGTACCTTTTTTTAGGTCTTTCTCAGATGTTTGGTTGATGGATATCTCTCACCCTTATACCGGTCTTAGATTTTCATTCTTCCTGAGTTTGTTACCCTTATACCGGTAACACCTCATTCCTTGTTGCTTCTCCAGGAGAGTCTTTTTGTTAGACCTTCTCCAGTGGAGTTTCCTGTGGTGATCTTTACCCCGGTGATGTATTGGCGTTTTCCCCAATATATGCAATTTTCCCCGGCAGGGAGGTTCTTTGTGAATCGTTCCCTAGTCCGAGTCCGGAGTTTCATCCGAAGTATCCTTTGTGGATAGTTTGAGTCAGCTCGAGTCTTTCCAATGGATGTGTCCTCCTTTGGAATTCTTCTTTTCCCAGTTTGAGTCCTTCACTCCCACTGAGGTCTCTAGTCCAGTCGTGTCTTGTTCACGCAGTGTCTAGTTGTTGTTTTCCCTAATTCAAAGTCGTGTCCTGCTCACGCATTCTTTTCTTTTTCTTATCCCCATGAGAGTCTTGTTAGAGTCTCTGTTCCTGGTGAGTGTATTACTCCGATGGATTGTCCTTTCTTTGTGGACCCATATTCCCCACAGAGTTTTGCTTGTCTTTGCATGCATACATCTGCATCATGAGGTCTCTTAGGGACCAAAATTTGTCTCATTACTGTTATTTAAGCCCATTCTACCGCGTCGAGATGAAGATTTCTAAACTTCACTTCTCCGGCTAGAATGACCTTAAATAGGGGCATCTGTAAGACCCCAATTTTGTCCCTAAGATCCCTCATGGCATCATATCATACCATATCATTGGCTCAAGGATCATTGTGCACCTTGCCTCCTTCCCTGTGGGTGGTTATCTTTTTGAGAGTGATTCTTGATCACCAAGCATATTTTGCATTTGTATATCATTGCTTTTCATTTTTACTACTAACCAAAAGTACAAAAATATGTCATCTAACCCTTGTCTTGCAGATGAAGCAATCAACAGTCAAGACAGTCAAAAGCAGTCATTGAGCAATAGATGGTGGCCATTCTTAAGAATTTGGACCCCACAATCATTATCAAGACTTTACATGAGCTATGATGTCATTTTGAATCAAAATCCCAAATGGTAGAGGCTTGAACTTCATCAGAACATTGCCAGGTCAATTGGAGGCCTAGAAAGTCAACTGCCAAGTCAACTGTGGATTTGGAGGTGGGAAGTGATTAGAAATACTTCATTCATGTTCAAACAAGTCTCATTTGACATTTCAAACATCAACATTGAGGAAAATAAAGTCAGGTCATAACTTTCCAAAAATAGAAAGTGACCTATAATTCAAAATTGCCAAAAATGGAAGGGTTTTAACCTAACTTCAACTTCAAATTACATCACAAAAAAGCTTCAAATGAAATTTTGTTGAACATAAAAGTTGTAGATCTTTCTCTCCCATTTCCAAAAAGTCCAAGATCATCAATTTCTCATGTGTGGTTAAGGAGATATGATCAAAACATGGCAAGGTGTACGTGGAGATTCAAATGTGCATAACTTCTCAACCATAGCTCCAATTCAAGTGGTTCTTTTTGCTAATTTCTCATTTTGACCTCTAATTTCAAAATCATGCATTGCATTTCATCAATTGTCATCATATAATTATTTGCCAATTCTTGAATTTTTGGAGGGAAATCTTGAAATTTAAAATTGGTAAATTATTTGAACATTTGGCAATTACCATTGATTTTAAAATGTGGTTTTAAGTGAAAATCAAGTGATTTCGTGCACTGTTCACATGCCATTTCCATGCATAAGGGTGAAAACCAAATTTTGTCAAAACACCTCCAAACTTAATCCATTTTCATTAGCATTGGTTAATCTTGATTAGAGCATGATTAGGAGGGAGTATATAACATAAAACCCTAACAGAATTTCATAACAACACTCATAATTTCAGATCTAGATCTAGAATACAAAAATTTTCTCTCACTTTTTTCTTGCAAATTTCTTCACATTCATCATATTCCATTGCTGAATCCTTGGTCTGGAAGTGTTATTGATCAATCTTGCACGTGGAATCAAGAGCATTGGTGCTGTTTTGTGGTATACTCGAAGCTTTGAACAACAATGGTGAATTCAGAATTTGGTGAGATCGTGCACAATTGAACCTCAATCTTCTTCCTAAACACTTGTATAAGCATCATAGAAGAGATTGGAAGCATTGCCAAGGCTTACAACTCAAGAATTCCAAAGCTGCTCTTCAAGAGGTCAGGAATCGATCTTCTTATTTCTCAAAATTCTTATGCTATTGTTGTAGATCTAAGTTCGCTGAGTATTATGAGCTTTGAATCATTGAAATCCATGCTGTTTTGAGTGACATGTGGTTGTTGAAAGTTTTGATAATGAATCTTCTTTGCTTCGATCCATGCGTGTTGTGGTGTTTTTTGATGAAATGTTTGATGATTCATGTTGTATGATGCAAGATCTTTACAATGATATGCGCCATGTTGATTTCTGGACATGTCGAAATTTTCTGGAAAAATTGGATGAAGATCTTCATGATCTTCATCGTGTTCTTCATATGATTTCCAGATTTTCCAGTTACCTGCGAATTTTATTGCAACCTTCATACAGTTACCTGCGAATTTTGCTACGTGTTCATCGCCTTTACCTGCGGATTATGCATGCACGTGTACTTAGGGTTTGTACCAAAACGGTTGCGTTTGAGTTGGCGCGCTTCAGTTTCAAATTGCGCTTCACTTCGATTCCGGCTTGTGACATTATTTCAAAAATGCTTCATGATTATTTCTTTTCCCTCCATTCATTCATATGCTATGCTTTATCATTTTTTATTTTTTCTCCATCTTCCAAAATTCATAAATAATTGAGTAATGATCCAAAAAATATGAGGTTTGTTGCATTGTGTCACATTTTGTGTCTATTATTTTTTGGTTATTTTTCCATAAATTGTGCTTGGCTGGAAGTTAATTTGCCCTAGGGTTTGTGAACATGTATGCCTTTTGTACATTGCCTTGCTTCTTCATTTGTGAAATGATGAGTTTTTATCCAATGCTTCTAAAATTTTACATGATGAAACTAGACTCTTGGCTTGACATTTAGGTGTTGATTTGGTATTTTTACCATCTGTGGTTGCTGTTTTATGATCATGTGAATGTAGGTGTGACAATTTGTGTCACACCTTTGCTTGTTCATCTTATGTGATGTGATTTCGATATCAAATGATCTCCAATTGTTCTGATTTTTTGTGCGATACATATTACGGATGTTGTGAATGAACATGAATTTTATGGGAATCATTTGATTGATTTCTGATTTAATTGAGATTTTTCATTCTGGTTGGTCACATTTGAGCTTTAAAATAGTCTTGAACTTCAATTGATCATGAAATGGATTTGGTATATGATATTGATGTGAGACCTTTTGGATTATTTCAAGATGTGTTTGAAGTTGATTCATGTTAAATGTCAGCTTCTGTTTCAAAAATTTTCTCCATCTTTGACCCTAGGCTTTGACCTAGTGGTTTGCCTCTCATGTTTGAGCTTTGATTTCAGGTTGAACATCCAAGTTGTATGGTTCATGATGCTCCATCATTTGAGCATTTGATGTTTGCCTTTAGATACTAACATTGTGTGTTTTGTAGGGTTGTTAATTCATTTGAGCTTGACTTGTGGCTTATGCCTTGGCTTATTGGGTTTGAGTGTTGATATTAACTGTTGGTTGTTTGTCTGTATAGTTGTACTGATTTGTTTGATGTTTCCACAGGTACATTAGTTGCTTAAGTTCACTTTGAACTTGCTTTTGCTTGGTTGCTTAACCACTTAGGTATAACCTCTCTTCTTCATGTAGTCTGGAAGACCTGTCCTGTTAGGTGGGCAGGCACCTGTCTGAAGTCCTCCTTAAGAGGCAATGCTTGTGATTGTTTACTCTTTGTGCCAAGCAGGAAAAGTCCTCTTATGAGGCAATTGGTAGATAAAAGAGATGTGTAGTCCATCTCCTACTATTCAGTGTGTCATCCCTTTGCTCACATAACATGTTGATGCATTGTGGATATTAACCCAAGATCTTATAGAGTCATTCATTTGTGGAGAAGAGTTCCAACTTTCTGAACTCCCACACATTCTATTATTCAAAGCTCTCCCAGGCCAGGGATAAGAGCTATGAGGCACACCCCTCATCTCCTTTTCATCGGCTTCACCCACACTCTCAATGTTAGGGTTAAGAGCACAACATACCCTATTCCAGTTGACTTTAAAGTCTAACCTTGTTTGAGCCTAATTGCTTGTATATAGTGTGTGCTAATTGACTTGTTTGTCTGATTACTTGATTCATCTGTGCATATCTGCTTGAGTGTGCCTTTGTGAATTTATCATCATCATTTATATATCATTGCATAAACTTTGCTTTATAGCATTTTTGCTTTGTCCATGGAGGAGACAAGCATAAGTCCATTACTTGGCATTTGTTCCAATGATATGGTGTGAGCCTAGTATAAGTCCATTGATTGGCATCTGGTATCATTGTTTTGTTTTAGGAGATTGGTGTAAATCCATTGATTGGTATCCAGTATCCACCTTTTTTTGTGAGATTAGTGTAAGTCCATTGATTGGCATATGGTATCATTGTTTTGTTTTAGGAGATTGGTGTAAATCCATTGATTGGTATCCGATATCCATGTTTGTTTGTGAGATTTGTGTAAGTCCATTGATTGGCATCCGGTATCCTTGCTTTGTTCATTTGTTATTGTGCATTGTTGCCTATTCTAGAGGAATCACTTGAATCATCTTCCATATGATCTCAAGAGGTGAACATCTAAGAAGTTTTACACTCCCTCACCTCTCATCCTTTTGTTTCTTAAACCTCCATTTGCATGTTAATCCAAAACCTGAAAAATACTGTGCGAACATTTTCATGTCTTTTCAAATTAGAAACCTAGGCTTTAGGCCTTTGATTTTCAAACTTCATTTCATAATATTTCTTTGAATTGAATTCTAATCATACTTTGACTATCTTTTGTGAATAAATCCTAATTGATTAATTCCACTCATTCAACGATTTTGTGGCTTTGTCCATCCTTGATAAGTTTTCATACATTAGCCATAGGTTTGATTTATCCTAGTTGGTTGATGTTAATCTCACCTTTGTCCTTAGTGATTGAATTGTAAGACTTCCTTGCTTATTATAGGGTTAACCCCTCACTAGCAAGTTGAAGCTTTTCTCACATGGTGGACTTGTTGTTTGTATAAGGTTGAGTTTTCTCCCGTGGATAACGAAAGACCTTGGGGCTTTTGTTTTAAAATGAACCCACTCATATTTTGGAAATCTTTTAGCTGAACTACGGCGTTTTGATCCTTACCTTCCATGGAAAGGTACGTAGGCAACGGGTTCATCCGTTCAAACACAAAAATAATAACTTGTACATTCTTTTCACATCTCTTCAATCCATGTTTGCACAATAAATATTTCATAAACAAATAACATTTCGTACAACAAGTGTGAAAAGGGCTCCCTAGGAGTACCTAGGACGTTTTGGGTGCCTAACACCTTCCCATTGCGTAATTTACCCCTTACCTCGATCTCTGATCTTTTCATTAGTTTTCTATGTGTAAAACTTCTTAGGCTTTTGTTCGCTTTTTTAGCCATTCCTTTGGATAAATAAAAGTGCGGTGGCGACTCGATTCTTTGTATGCTTTGCTTTTGGTTTAATCAATAAATCATAAAGTGATGAATACACCGCTACACTAACCATAAGACATTAACTCATTGGCCATAAATAAAAAGAAATTGGATGAAGATGAAATGGATAGAAAGAGAAATAAAGTGTAAAAACACAATTGGTCAAAAGTGAATCAAATCATCATCAACCAATGCTAAACAGAAGAGAAATGAAGATCACAAGTCAACAAGTCAAACATATTTTTTTTGGTAACTTTTGAATTAAAAATAAATGCAAAATAAAATGGACAAAATATGGTCAAACCTCAAATTTAATTCAAATCACCTTCAACAAGTCCAATTAAATTCTCATAGGCCTAACATGGTCAAACAAGCTTTGACAATTTTTTTCAACAATTTTAAAATCAAAAACTATTTTAAAACAATTAAAAACAATGAAAATAACACAATATGAATTAAAAATATCAAATAACTCTCAAACTAATTAAGAAATTGATGAGACTAATTTTCATTGACTTATCATGATCCATATGTGTTAAGAAAATATTTTTGGATTTTTCAAATATCAAAAAGTATTTTAACATGAATTAAAACTATTAAAAACCAAATAATTCACAAAAAACATTAAATGAAGTCACAAAAATAATTAAAAATCAAAATATGAAACTAGATTTTTCAAGAATTTTTTTGGCATTGGTCTCATATTTTTCTGACTTCAAATAAAATATTTATGAATTTTTGAAAATAAAATGAATTAAATGAAATTAAAACAGAAATAAGAAACATAGAAAAAACCAACGCCCCTCTGATCATCTCATTAATTGACGTGGCAATGATCACACGGTTCAGAGGCGCGGTCACACCATGTGCCTTGGTCAAACACGCTACACTTGGATTTAAAATAAGTCAAAACAATGAAAGGCCAGGATTATAACGTTTCAGTGAGATCCAAGGGTCATGAAGCTCCCACGTGGGGATGGTGGTGGAAACCACCATCTTCTCCGGCGATCTAACCAGATCCGGCCACCACGCGCAGGGAAATGAAGTTTAATGAAAATGAAAACTGAGGATATCAAAATGAAGCTGAGGTGATGTACATCACCCCTGTAACCATGGATCCTCCTCAAAGTTCCTATTTAGAGAGAAACATGAGCTTGAAGATCATGGTACATGAACTGAAATGGCACGATTTGCAAAATTAAGACCACCACTGGCCTGCCTCATGTGAGAGGAATTCAGAAAACAACACAAACCAAAGAAATTCACATCATATTGCAAGATCCAGATCAAGAAAGTTTGGTGTTATACATCTGAAATAGAGCTTCAAAAATCACGAATTGTCCAAGCTCTTGATCCAATCTTGCTCTGGAAGTGTGATGATGATGCAAGGTTAAGGAATTGAGTTGTGAAGATCAACTAATGATGTTGAAATTCAAGCTTGAAATTGAAAATGAAAACTGAAAATTCCTTTAGTGAGGGTTTGGTTTTCAATTCAGCAACACTTTAGATCTCCTTGTGGTTACCATTTGAATGAGAATGAACTTCTATTTATAGTTGGAATGGATGCAAGGCAATGCTTGGCTCGTGTGCATGAAATTTGGATCCTCCATGCATGGGCCTGTACAGGCGCATGTCAGGCCCAAGAATGAATGCAGATCCAAACTGAACTCATATGGAAGTGAATTGGACGTGCACAAGGGGCTGCACAAGCTTGCACATGAAGTTTCAAAGTGAAATGCAAAAATGACCATAAACATAAAGCTCTTTGACAAAAAATTTCAGCATTTTTAAAAGTCAGAAACTATTTTTAATCAATTAAAAATGAGGAAAAATAACCTAATTGAACTAAAATCTCAAATAAATCTCAAATCAATTAATAAATTGATGAGAATATTTTTCATAGATCCATCATCATTCAAATAGGTTAAGAAAATATTTTTGTATTTTTTGAATATCAAAAACTATTTAAAATGAATTAAAAATGACCAGAAAAGAGAAAATTATTAAAAAATAACAAATGATAAAATAAAAAATATTAAAAATCATTTTTAGAAACTAGAATTTAAAAGAGAAATAATGCAATTGGTCTCATATTCTTTGGACCAATAATAAAAGAGATATGAATTTTTGAAATAAAAGGAAATAAAGAAAATAAAATCAGAAATAAGAAAATAGCAAAAATCAGGAAGCGTTGGATGACTTCATTAATTGACGTGGCAACATCCAATGGACTAGGAGCGCGCGTGTACCATAGTCATTAGTCAACTGAGGAGCATATTGAATTAAAAAAAGTCATAACAATGGAGCGTGGAGATTAGATCTGGAGATTGAGATCAATGACTCACATTGAATCTGGCAATGAGACGGTGACCAGCGCCACCGTCTTCTCCGGTGAGCTCCGGCGAAGGTAAAAAAATGCAGAGATTCAAATGCTCACCAATATGGACGATCCAGGCACCGTTCGAAAGGTGAAGTGATGTACATCACTCCTATATCACTCACTTCCACTCTAGATTCTTATTAAGAGAGAAATCAGAGATGGAATTTTGGTGATGGTCAACTGAACTTGCTCGATTTCAACAATTAAGCACTCAATAATGATGCCTCTATAGAGAGGACTTTAGCCAACACAATATCAAGGTTAATGGATCAAAGAATAAAGAGATTCGAAGCAAAAAACAGTTGATCAAAACCTTTAGAGTATGAAGATTTGAGTCCCTTTCCTTGGTTCCTTTTGTAAAACAGAACTTCAATGGATCAAATGATGAAGGTTTAGGAACTTTAGATCTGAAAGTTCAACCAAAAGCAATTGAATTTCAGATCTGAATTTTTGAATAAAGATGAACTTTGTTCCTTTGGTATGGTTAGGGATTCACTCTTGCAGCATTTCAGGCACCTTTAGGTTGGAGAATTATGAAGCATAGCACATGTATTTATAGCTGGAAATGGCTGAGTGCATGAGTTAGCTCGTGTGCATGGCAAATGGATTTTTCATTGCATGGGCTTGTGTGATCATGTGGAAGGCCCAATGAAGACTGGAATGACCTGCTAAGTTCATGTGAATTACAAATGGACGTGTGTATTAAGTGTAATCAACTCATGCATGGAAATTTGAATTGAATTTCACAAAGTGCACTTAATCTTCATGCCTTCGAAAATGGTGATTCCGAACTCCAAATTCTACCTCATGAGTAATGGTTAGAAAGCTTGTTGCATAAGGAACAAATGATATGTTGATCAAAATTTCAATTGGGCCTTGGAAATTAGTGAATTTTGAGTTTAAAGTGTAGGGTGCAAAACATGCATGAGTAAAGTTTCCAAATTTGGCAAATGTTCAAGCCCTTCTGTCTCAATGATGCAAACTTCAAATGGAAACACCTTCAACATGAAAGTTGTAGATCGTTTCAAAACAATCAATTTGGATTTAAGTTTGCATAATTTGGATTTTTAATGAAGACGTTATGGGCACTTGAAGTTGGACTTTTTTCCATTTCAATGCATTTGGCCCAAAGTGACCTATAACGTTTTGCATTATCACATGTATTTATTTTGAGATTTTGAAATTTTGCTCAACATAACATTTGAAGTAGACACAATAAGATTTCCAATGCATTTTGTTCCACCTCAAAATCATAGAAAATGAATGAGTTATCTTCTTGGGAAGTTGACCCAAAATTAGGGTTTCAGTCAAAATGACCTATAATGTCTTGGAGTGGATGATGACCTTACAAGCTTCAAATCAATTTCTGATGAACATGAAAGTTGTTAATATTGTCTTTAAGAACATGTTTTCTTTTGGGATCATCTCCATTTGACCAATACATAAAAAGTTAGGTCTCAGTGTATTTCAAAATAGTTAGATGAATTGACTGATCAACTTCTCAAGTCCAACACTCATATCTTGATGAATTGATGATTGAGGGCACTCAAATAAGTTCAAATATGCACGGAATGATGAATTAAAGAACTTCCCTTGATAGTATTTGACCATGGGCTGAGGTTGCTTCATGAGCAAGGCATTGTTGATGATCAGATGAATTAGGGTTTCCTTGGGAGACAAACCTCAAACCCCTTGACTTGCTTTGATCAAAATGATGAATTAAGATATTATGGAGGCATATTTGATGGATGAGAGATTTGGGAACCATTGCCATGCTTTCTTTCATCTTCTCTTGACTTTATCATTGCACATAGGATCTCCCAGAAGCTTTTGACCTTGTGACTGCTCAAGCTACAAACAAAAGATGTTAGTGACATATTTTTGTGCTTTTAGTTAGTAAATAAAATGAGAAAAACAATGATATACAATTCAAGCATGCTTGGTGATCTCAAACCACTCACAAGAGGTCACACCCAAAGGCAAAGGGAACCCAAATGCTCATGATCCTTGAGGCTTTGCAAATGCAATGTTATGATGCATGAGGGATCTTAGGGCCAAAATTGGGGTCTTACAGGAATATGCCAATACAGCAAAACTATCCATAAAGGATACTTCAGATAAAAATCCGGACTCATACAGGAACTTCCGTAGAGGACTCAGCTGAGAAAGAAACAACGAGATATTACTGGTTACTGGGTATTAAGATCAAAAAGAGACATGTTATAAAACACCAATTACTAGGTGAGAGATATCGATCAATCGAAACATCTGAGGAGGACCCAAAAGGCACATCTCAACTCAAGAAAATCTGACTCCACATGGGACAAAAAAGTCATAATAGGGAGCAAAAGGAAGGAACACCAGGGACACCAGTTACTGGGCATATAATAGGTGACCAACCAGGCGTGATTTGGGAACAAATCCAAGACACTCATCATCCGAAAGGAGGGCTGAAAAGCAAACTCGACTTATAGGATGGGCATTCGATTCCACAAGGAAATATGAATCTTACTCAACGGGGGAAGAAAAAGACTTCAACTAAAGAGCGCATGAGATATATTATCTATTACCGTCATAACGTAGATAACATACTCGCATGGAAGATTATCCACAACCGGTTACTGGGTTAATAAAGGATAAATCGACCAAAAAGAAAGGACATCGGGATACACTAGGTATAAAATGATGACCAATTAGAATGAGAAACAATCATCACCAAACAAGGGTAAATGAAAGATGACTCGCGGGGGATAATTTGCTTGACAAAAGCAATCATCCAAGAGATATATCACCAGTTAATGAGTGGTATACTCAAAAACAAAGGAATATCGATACTGGTTACTGGGTAAAGATAACCAACAAAGAGGGGATTACATCTACCGGTTACTGGGTAGAAAACCACAAAAATAGGACTTACAATTACCAGTTACTGGGTAGAAGGCCACAGAGTCCGCCGGGGAACAAGCTGAACAATTGCTGGTTACTGAGCAATTGAACAACTAAACCACAGGGAACTGCAGGGGATAACAAGAAAGGAGTCAATCTAGGAACAAACTGAAAAGACACAATTAACAAGACTCAACCCAATGAGGATATAACTCAGGGGAGTAATTCAATCCCAATACACAACTAGGGAGGAAACTGAAACAATAATCATCTACGAGGACATAACTCAGTGGGGAATAAAGAAGGAAAGATAGACACTTTCTGCCTATGGGGCTGACTCTATATGAAGAGATCAGACACAAACATCTGCTTGGGGAATAACATTTCACCAATAGAAGGAGATAACAAGCAAAGGTATATGGCAAAGAATGCATCATGAATATCTGAATGATATGATTATGCATGTATATCCATTGATGATTTAGAGAGAGAGCTAGGGTCTGTGTCTGTAGGTCATTCAAGTCATCCATTGATGATTGAATTGGACTGATTTGTCTTCTTGATCAAAGCTTTGAAGCAAGATCAAGAGTGTGTCTTCTTGATTGAAACTGTGAAGTAAAATCAAGAATATTGTAATTGAAAAGTATTTTCTTTTCACAAGGGATTGTTGTTTAAGATCACGGGTTTGTGATCGTAAGGGAAGTGAGTGGGTTCTCATATCTAAGAGTGCTTAGGTAGAAATTGCACGGGTAGAGATTGGGTGAGAAAGACTGTAACTTGGTGAAGTGTACGGATAGTCTTTGAACTAATTCTATTTTAGTGGATTTCCTTCCTGGCTTGGTAGCCCCCAGACGTAGGTGAGTTGCACCGAACTGGGTTAACAATTGCTTGTGTTATTTGCTTTACCATTCTGTTTCTGTTTATCCATTGTTTATACCCAAATATCAGTGTCGTGACATTACCTTCGACATCTTATATCTGATACTAGAATTTCAGGCCTGGTATTTGATGGAGCTGTTAATCAATATGGTAATGGCATTGGGGCAGTGATTATTACTCCTCAAGGCACGCATTTTCCCTTTACAACTAGATTGACTTTCATGTGTACGAACAATATGACAGAATATGAAGCTTGCATTATGGGGCTCGAAGAGGTCATTGGTCTCAGAATCAAGCATTTGGATGTTTTTGGAGATTCAACTTTGGTTGTAAATTTGATCAAAGGTGAATGGGAGACGAATCAACCCGGTTTGATACCATATAGAGATTACGCGAGAAGGATTTCAACTTTCTTTACCAAGGTTGAATTTCATCATATCCCTCGAGATGAGAACCGGATGGCAGATGCTCTTGCAACATTGGCGTCAATGATTGTAGTGAGGTATTCGAATGAAGTTCCCAATTTGACTGTGATGCGTCTTGATAGGCTGTAAGACCCTAATTTTGACCCTAAGATCCCTCATGGCATCATATCATTGCACTTTGCATTTGCCTCAAGGATCATAGCATCTTGGCTCTTTAACCCTTGGGTTGAGATTTGTGTGAGCTGGTTTGAGACCACCAAGCATGCTTGAATTGTATGTTATTTCTTTTCTTATTTTGTTCACTAACCAAAAGCACAAAAATATGTCACTAACTTGTTTTGTTTTGTAGCTTGTGCAATCATGTGATCCAAGGCTCCTAGGAGGCCCCTATGCATTGATATGGCTAGATGAAGTTGAAATCAAGCATGACAATGGTTTCCAAAGCTCTAATTCATCATATATGCCTCCCAAGTATCTCAATTTTTCAATTTGATCAAGATAAACCAAGGGGCTTGAGGCTTGTTTCCCAAAGAAACCCTAATTCATATGTGCATCAACTGTGCCTTGCTCATGAAGCAACCTCAACCCATGATCAAATACAATAAAGGGAAGTTTTTTTACTCACCATTTCATGCATATTTGAGCTTATTTGAGTTTCCTCAATCATTCATTCATCAAGATTTGAAGTTTGGACTTGAGAAGTTGATCAGTCAATTCATCTGACTATTTTGAAATCTATTGAGACCTAACTTTTGATGTGTTTGTCAAATGAAGATGACCCAAGAGAAAAAATGTTCTTAAGATCCATATGAACAACTTTCATGTTCCTCAAAAATCCATTTGAAACTTGGAAGGTCATCATTAATTTCAAAACATTATAGGTCATTTAAATGAAACCCTAATTTTGGGTCAACTTCCCAAGGACCTAACTCCTTCATTTTTCATGATTTTGAGGTGGGATCAAATGAATTGGAAATTTTAAGATGTCTACTTCATTTTTTATTTTGAACAAAGTTTCATAATCATAAAATAAATACACGTGATAATACAAAACATTATAGGTCACTTTGGACCAAAGCCATTGAATCTTGAAAAAGTCCAACTTCAAGTGTCCATAACTTTCTCATCAAAAATCCAAATGATGCAAAATTTGAGTCCAAATTGATTTTATTAAAAAGATATACAACTTTGATGTGGAAGGTTTTGTCATTTGAGTCTTGCATCATTGAAACAGAAGGGCTTGAAGTTGGTCCATTTTGGCTAAAATTCCATATGCATGTTTTGTACCTTGAACTTCAAGGCCTATTTTCAATAATTTTCCAATCCCAAATGGATTTTTGTTCAACGTAACAATTTTTCCTTATGTCAAGGTCTTTCCAACCATTACACACAAGGTCATGCTTCATTTTGGTAAGGGGCATTTTCGTAGAGGTAAAAGTTTATGTGCATTTATGGAAACCATGTCAAATATTTGTGCACAATCCAATTCAATTACATTTGCACGTCCAAACCTGATCAATTAAACTTCAGCATGCTAAACCAATTGCATTTGGGCCTCCCATGCGCCTGTACAGGCCCATGCAAGAAGGCCCTCACTTCATGCACACATGAATTTCACCTCGCATGCATTACCTTGTGCTATAAATAGAGATGCTCAGCTTCATTCATAATCAACCTTAAGGCGCCTTACATGTTGCAGAACTGAATCCTCACACCTCACCTAAAGGAATTTTGCATCTCACTTTCATTTTTCAGTTTCAATTTTCAACTTCCTTGGTTGATTATTGAAATTCATAAGCCTCACTTCCTTTCCATCTCAAGAACAAGTTGCACAAGAGAATTGGAGTGGATCTAGTGTTTGAAAGTTGCTCTTCAAAGGTTTTCCCTCAAACTGTTTTGATTCGAAACTCCAAATAGATTGCTCATTTCTTGTGTTTGCTGGTTCCACTGAAGTCCTCTCGTAAGAGGCAATTGATTGGTGAACTTAATATCACGAATTCATCAAGTTCAGATTGAACACCATAATTTTCTCTCTCAGATTTCTCCTTCTATGAGAGTCTAGAGGAGAAACCAATGGCACAGGGGTGATGTACATCACCCTAACTTTCCAATGATATGAGGATCGTCCATTTTGGTTGAGATTTCATGACCTGCAAATGTCACCGGAGCTAACATGCTTGCCGGAGAAGACGGTGGTGTACACCACCGTCCACCTTGCCATATTAAATCTAGGTCGTTGATTGTGATTACCAGTATGAATCGTGGCCTTTAGATGTTATGACTATTTTTAATGCATTACGTTTCTCAATTGACTAAACCCTTTGGTGAGCACGCGCCTGTGAGCCATCTGATGTGCCACATCATTTAATGAGATTGATCCAACGCGCCAGGCTTTTTCTCATTTTCTGAATTTCATTTTATTTTCATTTATTTCCTTTTATTTCAAAAATTCATATCTCTTTCATTTTAAATCCAAAAAATATGGGACCAATTGCATTATTTCCCTTTTTAATTCTAGTTTCTGAAAATGATTTTTAATATTTTTTATTTTGTCATTTGATAATTTTGTGAATTTTCTCTTTTTTGGTTATTTTTAATTAATTTTAAATAGTTTTCAATATTCAAAAAATGCAAAAATATTTTCTTAACATCTTTGAATGATGATGAATCTATGAAAAATATTCTCATCAATTTCTTAAATGATTTGAGATTTATTTGAGATTTTAGTTCAATTATGTTATTTTTTATTCATTTTTAATTGTTTAAAATTAGTTTCTGGTTTCTAAAAATGCTAAAAAAATTGTCAAACTTTGTTTGACCTTGTTGAACTTAGAATGATCCATTTGGACTTTTCCAAGTTTATTTGAAATGGATTTGAAGTTTGACCTTTAATTGTTTATTTTAATTCAAGTATTATTTTAATTCTAAAAAATATCAAAAATATTTTATTTGTTTCTTGACTTCTAAACTTCATCTTGCTTCTGTTTACCATTGATTGACTTTGATTCTATTCATGTTTGATCAATGTGTGTTGGATATTTCATTTCGATTTACATTTATGTACATTCTTATTCTTCTTCTTCTTCATCTTTTTCTTTTTGATCAATGAGTTAATGATTGGTAGTTAGCCTTGACACATGAGGGGCTTAACCTTCTTTGATTCAAATCTAATTCATCTTGATCAAAGATCAAGTGAATGGCTTTGCATTAGAGATAAGTTACTTCTTGGTCAAGCAAAAAACCTAAATCCATACAAGATCATTCTTCTTTTCTTTTGGCATGGCAAGTTGTAGGAGCTTCGCTTACTAGTCGTGGTCTCTAACTTGTGTTTGTTGCCTATAGTTTTATTGACCGGCCTCAGATAGGTGTGACTACTACATTAGTCCACTTACGATTGCTTAACATAGCGCTAAATTGCCTTATGGCACACTAACACTAACTACTAATCATTAACTTTTAATTCAAGTGTTTAATTCTTGCAATTTACTTTTATGCAATTTAAGTCTTGCACATTAATTCATTTGCTTTTTCCCTTTTCTCACTTGAGCTCATGTTTATGTTAATGCAATTTGCCTTTTGCTCACTTGAGCACATAATTGTGTATATACTATTGTACTTGTTTTGTTTTGATTATGTGAACCAAATGCAAATGGAGAAAAGGACTTAGATTTTAGGACCTTACCTATGCAAAAAATGGAGTCAAAAAGCAACTAGGCCTCATGCCTTTAAAATGCTATAAAAGAAGAAAATGTCAAAGAGAAACTAGGCTTCATGCCTTTAGAATGCTTAATCTTGAAGAATATGCACTTGAAAGGATCCTAATTCTAAACTCACTCTTGTCCATTCTTTGTTTGTATTGTGGAACTTTTTGATTTGTGTGTTCTTGTGTGCTAGGGATCTGAAATTTTGCCAAGTAGAAGAACCATTGTCATGAGCATCCAAAGTGAGAGATACAAAAGCTAATTGGAAGATTCCTAGGAGCTTGCTTGTTTTGCTTGATTGCTTGAGTTATTTGTTATTGCTTGCTAATTCCAAAGGAAAGGGAACAACTTGGATCATCACTATGATCTCAAGAAGGGAACTCCATTGTGGTTTTATTTCTCTTCCATCATCTTTGCATGTTTAGGACCTTAGTCATTCTCTTCTTCCATCCACTCTAACACAAGCCAAACTTTTGTGCAAACATTTAACATTGTTTTCAAAAATTAGAAACCTAAGCACTATGCTTTTGATTTTTCAAACTTCTTTTCGTAACACTTATTTTGAATTGAATCCTAAGTCAACTTTTTGTGAATACTTTTCATTGGTAAATACTACTCACTCAATTGTTTTTTGTGGTTTCAATGGCCACTTCTTGCCAAAGCTTTTCATAAACATTAGCTATTAGGTTTGAGTTATCCTTGAGGTTGATATAATGCTCATCTATATCCTTAGTGATGGACAATAAGTATTCCATGCTTATTATAGGGTTAACCCCTCACTAGCATGTTGAAGCTCTCCTCACATGGTGGATTTGTGGTTTTAGGTTGAGTTTTCTCCCTTTGATAACAAAAGAACTTCAAGGCTTTTGACCAATCAATTCACCAATTTCTTTTGAGATTTTTACCCCGAACTACGAGGTTTTGATCCTAATATTTTTAAGATGGTACGTAGGCAATGGGTTTATCCATTCAAACACAAAACTGTAAATAATTTGTACATTCTTCTCTCATCTCCCCAATCATGTTTGCACAAATAATTTTCACAAATACCAACCTACCTTACACCATTGGTGAAAAGGGATCCTTTAGAGTACTAAGGATATTTTGGGTGCTTAAAACCTTCCCATTGTATAACCAACCCCCTTACCCAGATCTATGACATTTTTATTAGTTTTTGATTTGATAAAACTTCTCGGTTTTTGTTCGCTTTCTAACCTTTCCTTTGGATAAATAGAAGTGTGGTGGCGACTCGAATTGTATGATTTACTTTTGATTTAGTCAATAAATCTAAAGGTAACGAATACCCCGCTACAGAAAAGTGGCGACTCTACTGGGGAATAAGCATTTGCCTAGTGGGTTTTGACTACTTTTTACCTTTGTTGTATTGTATGTTTATATTATTTGTGACATATTTTTGTGCAAATTTGGGATTACTGTATTCTTTGTAATGTAAGAATTGATTGATATATCAATTGTTTGTATGCTTGATGGTCTTTTGTGAGATGAGTTTTATACTTGAACTCGAGTGCACTTATGATAGGAGAATGGCATAGTCTTGTTGACTTGTGTGGAGTTATTCCTTAGCAAGTTGACTTGCAAGTCCATTCACTTGGTGGAGGTTATGTTGGGATCAATAATGTCACACGAGTAGTCGTGGTTAGGCGTTACTCTTTCCAATATATGCCTTAGAAGCCAAGGACCTTAGTTTACCAAGCCCATCTTGGCCTATTCTTAGGACGTAGTGCGAAGGTCGTTCAAGTGTAAGATTTGATACGATTGTTATGCGATACTACACTCATAAGAGTCTCTCTTGAGAATATTTTTGGAATACGAGTAGTCGTTTATCCGATAATATCCGAAAGATGGGATGATGACTATGGGAACCTCTTATAGAACATGATTGTCAGGTTTAACCATAGTACACTCCCTTTGGGTGGTTCTTAACCGAGACTCCATGCTTGTGACTTGCAACAAACCCTTGATTCATGGTTGATCCGTTCTTGTGTATCCTTAATATCAATGGAACTTGGATGTTGATAAGGTGTAAGCCATAATCCACCAAAATGGATGATTGATATTATGGATGACTTGATCCATCCCATGACCTTTGTGTGGTGTGATTTGCTTGATCCTTGAGTGTGATTGTTGTATCCATGCATTCATGCATTCATACACATCCATATCATCAACAATGAGAAAATTTTTAAGGAACTTAAGAGGTCTATTTGCAAATTTTCAGACATGGATAGACAAAGAAGGAATACAAAGAAGTACAGTTTCAGACAACCCGACTTGAAAGAGTTAAGGAGTTTCACATCCTATGTATTAGATCCTTTGGAGTTCAAGGCTCGTCATGGGAAGCTTATATCTATTCTTGCTACTTAGGTGGATGAAGGTCTGATGAGTGTGTTGGTGCAGTTCTATGATCCCTTGTACCGTTGCTTCACTTTTCCGGATTTCTAGCTTTTGCCTACGCTTGAGGAGTATGTCTATCTTGTGGGTATATCTATTCTAGATGAGTTGTCGATAGTGGCTTGGAGAGAGTTCCTGCTTCTCAAGAGATTGCTGATCTGTTGCATATAGATGAATTTGTTATTGTTGCTCATATGACTACCAAAGATGGAATTCAAGGTCTCCCTTCTGATTTCCTCATTGCTCAAGCTACTATGTATCGGAAGGCGATGAGTGAGGACGCCTTTGAGGCCATATTTGTACTTCTCATCTATGGGCTAGTGTTATTCCCCAACATCAACAAGTTTGTGGATATGAACGCTATTAGGATTTTCTCTACTCTTAATCTCGTTCCTACTTTGTTTGGTGACACTTACTTTTCTTTGCATATGAGGAATGCAAAGAGTGGTGGTACCATTGTGTGTTGTTTGCCTCTGTTGTACAAGTGGTTTATTTCGCACTTGCCACAGACGGTCGCCTTCAAGGAGAACAAGGGATGTGTACGGTGGTCCACGAGACTTATGTCTCTCACTAATGATGATATATTTTGGTACAACCATGTGTATGATGGTGTGCAGATTATCGACTCTTGTGGTGAATTCTCCAATGTACCTCTTCTCGGTACATGTGGTGGGATTAACTACAACCCTGTTTTAGCACGTCGTCAGCTTGGGTTCCCATTAAAGGATAAACCTAATAACATTCTGTTAGAAGGTGTGTTCTTTTAAGAGGGTAAAGATCCCCGAAACATGAAGGGCAGGATGGTCCGCGCTTGGCGCAAGATTCATAGGAAGGGAAGGAAGGAGATGGGTCTGAAGAATTGTATCGCTTTGGAACCCTATACCTCATGGGTTAGGAGGAGAGCTTCTGAGTACCTTATGCCTTATGATTACCCAAGACCTACACCTATGGTTATGACTGGGCCTTCAACCCTCCCTGACCAAGGAGTAGAGGAGTTGAGAGAGGAAGACCGTTCGCGTGCTTTGATAGAGTTTCTTGAGCATCAGGTTATCGATGAGCCTGATGATGTGGTGACTTCTCTTCTTCCTCAGTCTTCCAGGTTTTGTAAAAGGAAGTACGATCGACTCGCCAAAGAGAAGGCAAATATGGAGGCAACCTATGAGAGAGAGGTGAAGAGGCTTCATGCAGCTTATCTTCTGGTCTCGAGAGCTTTGGACGATTGTTTCTAGGGTTCCATAGGATGTTCATTTTCCTTCTCTCTTGTATTGTATTTGGTTACCAAGACTGTACTTTTTTGGAGTAAATTTTTTTTCTAGATATTATTAATATGATATTTCCATATATGTCTAAATGATTAATATTTTCCAAATATTTGCAAATAGAACTCTGAAAGTTCCTCTGATTAAAATTAAATCATATGCACAAGCATTGCATGCATCATGTGCATAAGCAGGTTTTGTTCCAAGGCTTCTTGTTCAGTGGTCTAACTCTGTGTTCTTCATTTATTTTGAAGACAAGCTAACGCACCGGTACTATACCAGAGCCAACTCATCAAAGTTAATGGATCACCTAGAACAAGAGAACAGAGAATTGAAGGAGGAAGTGGCAAGATTGACTGCCCTGATGGAGTCTTTCTTGGCCGCCAAAGCCAGTCTTCTCCAACGCCTTCAACTCCTCCTCAGGGGACAGTCATTTATGAGATTGCTTCCTCAACCGTGCCTGCTGCCAGTGCCCATTTTGCACCTACTGCTATGCCAGCCGGGTTTCCCTGGGGGATGCCCGCGAACTTTGTTCCTGAGGGTCTCGCCCCAACGTTTGCTTCTCTGCCGGCATCTAGCCCGGTCCTTGCTGTGCCACCTCTAGTCGTGCATGCTATGCTGAGAGTAGATGACACCATTTACCACTCTGAGCCATCTGAGGGCCCAGATGTGTATGAGAAAATGGACGCTATGAATGATCAATTCCTTGAGCTTTGTGAGGAACTCAAAACTCTCAGAGGAAGATTCACAATTATCTCAGGAAAGATCCATTGGCAAGCAGTGCAATCAGTTCCTGATCATTTTGCCCTAAAACTAGGGTTTGGTATAAAATCAGTTTATTTCTGATTCTTTGGGTAAAACTCTTTTCCAGGGCCCTCCATATGTCCACAAGGGTCTACGTACAAAAAATCATACCTTTATTTGAGCCAGAGGTGCTTCAATTAATCATTGGAATCGGGAATCAGACAATTTGGAAAAAGTCAATTGTGGGGCCAGAAAAGTCAACTCCTGACATTTTGAGAGTGGAATCTCAAAATCCATGCCTATGGGATCCTACATGTGAAATTTGATCAAGGTTGGATCATGGATTCATCATTTAATCAGGATTTGGAGAAGTTACTTAATTTGGAAATGGTTGAGTTTCCATTTAGGGCAAGTGTTCATGATTGTTGCACTCACTTTAAGCCAATTTTCCATCAAGATAAAAGCTCCATTTGAAAATTTCTCCATCATAAAAGTTGTTCCTCTTGTTCCAAGATTTCTAGAGATGTAAAGTTTGCTCCATTTGGATCAAAATTGAGAAAGTTATGCTTAGTCAAAGTGAGACATATTTTCTAGGACACTTAGAAAAAATTCTAAGTCTCAAAATCTTCAAAGTTTGTCAACACTTCATGGCCAGTTTTCTTGCACTTCAAGGCATTATTTGAAAATACTTTCTTCACAACAATTGTACCTTGCCATTTCCTATTTCACCTCCTTTTGGAATCATCTCATTTGGATTCATGGTTTGAGAGATACATTCACTTAAAGTTGGCATCATGACTTGATTTCTAGGCAGCATGTTAGGCAAAACTGGCCCAACCATTTTGTAGTTGGTGTGACACGATTTTGGGACCATCTTTCACCTTCTTCCATTTTGCAATTAGACCTTATGTTTCGGAGATTGGAAGAGAGGTTGAAAGTTGTGGAAGGGCAAAATGCTCTTGGTGTGGATGTTGCTGACTTGGGGCTGGTCCCAGGTGTGAGAGTTCCACCAAAGTTCAGAGTCCCAGTTTTCGATAAGTACAATGGCAACTCTTTCCCGAAGACTCACGTACAAGCTTACTTCCGAAAGATGGTTGCGTATTCTTAGGATGAGAAGCTGCTCATGTACTTCTTCCAGGACAGCCTAGCTAGGGCATCCTTGGAGTGGTATATGAGGCTGGACAGAGCCCATATTCGCTCCTGGAGAGATTTGGCCGATGCTTTTGTGAAGCAGTATCAGTACAACGCAGATATGGCACCTGACAGGACCCAACTTCAGAATCTGTCTCTCAAGAGCAACGAGTGCTTCAAGGAGTATGCTCAACGCTGGAGAGAGATGGCTTCCCGTGTTCCGCCTCCGATGTTGGAAAAAGAGATGGCCAACATGTTTATGAACACACTGCCTGGATCTTAGTTGGAGTGTCTGGTGGGTTGCAACGCCTCGAATTTTGCTGATGTGGTCTCTACCGGTGAAAGGGTGGAGAACTACTTGAAGACGTGTAAGATCCAAAACGGGGTTGGATTATCTTCGGGGTCGAAGAAGCCGTTCATAGGAGGACAGAAGAGGAGAGAAGGGGATGCAATTGTTGTGTCTTCTTATCAGAGTAGAGGTAACCGCAGGAATAACTTTCAGAATTACCATCAGCAACCTTATGTTGCAGCTGTGACCATTCCGGCTGCAGCACCAGTGCAACAACAACAACCTCAATGTCAACAAAATCAATACCAACAACAACAGGGTGACAGACCTGCTTATCAACAGAAACAGAGGATGATGGATAGGCGTTTCGACACTCTTCCGATGTCGTATACCCAGTTGCTTCCCAACCTTCAGTAGTCGCAACTTGTGCAGTTACGCACTTTGGCTCCTCCTATCGGCAAGCTTCCAGTGGGTTATGACGCCAATGCTAGGTGTGAGTTCCACTCTGGGGCACCTGGTCACACTATTAAGAACTGCAAAACTTTTAAGCACGTAGTTCAGGACCTTATTGACTCAAAGGCCATTAACTTTGCGCCGGCTCCTAATGTTGTCAACAACCCTATGCCGCAGCATGGTAGAGCAAATGTTAACATGGTGGAAGGAGAAGTCAAACTAGTCAAGGATGTTTTGAAGCTGAAGACTCCGCTGTTGGAAATCAAAGAATACTTGCTAAAGGCAGATGTTTTCCTAGGTTGTGGGAGCAGTTGTTTTGGTTGTGTTGCACAGAGTGGGGGTTGTCTGAAGCTGCAGCAGGGTATCCATGCCTTACTTGACGATGGTGTCCTTCAAGCTAAAGACCTATCTGCCCAAAGGTCTGTTGAAGGGGTTGTTGAGAATGCAGATGTTGATCCTCTCTTTCCTGAAGATGCTGGAGAATTTACAAATGTTATTCCTCTCTTTCCTGAAGATGCTAGACAATTTACAAATGTTGTTCCTGCTGATTTTGTAATTCCCAATGATGTGATTAATTTTTCTGATGCTGTTGCTGATATTCCAAACATTGTGCTTGATTCTGATGTACTCGTTGAACTTGATTTCGATGTTTCGGATGTTTGTACTTCAATGAATGAGAATTCTGAGTATGACTGTAACGTTGCCACTATCACAATTTTCTACCCGACTGCTTAGATCAGTGTGCCAGTAGCGCAACCGATACCACCAGTGTGACCGCATCAATCCACTATGACCATCATAACCCCTAGTCCTTTACCTTTCACCAGCGAAAGGCCCATTCCTTGGCATTACGAGGGGGAGTGTGTACACGCACGATCATAGAGTGGAGCAGCCACTGAAAGCAGAAGAGGTGCAGGATAAGAAGTCTGAACTTGGAGTTGAGATAAAAGATCACGCAGTGGACAATGTTGGTAGAATCGGGCGATTCACCAAAAGTGGTAGACCGTTCTCACCACCGGTTACCCAAACTGATAGTGCTGACGCCGCGGCGAAGACAAAAAGCAAGCAAGTTGTGAATGAGGCTGGCTCTGAGCTTGCTTTTGCGAAAGATGCGGACGAACTTTTGAGAATCATAGGAAAAGCGACTACAAGGTATTCGATCAGTTGATTTAGACGTCGTTTAAGATATCTATTCTCTCACTCCTACTGTGTTCGGAGGCACACAGGGAGGCACTTCTGAAGGTCCTTAATGCTGCATATGTGCCTCAGGAGATCTCATAGAACCGACTAGAAGGGATCGTTGCAAATGTTCATGCAAGCAAGGGGTGGGTTTTACTGATTCTGACTTGACGCCAGCTGGACGCGATCATAACAAGGCTTTACACATCTCGATGGAATGAAAAGACACTGTGTTATCACATGTTCTGATGGATACATGTTCCTCTCTCAATGTGCTACCCAAGAGAGCCCTGTAAAAGTTAGATGTAGAAGGGTTGATCTTGAAGCCTTCCGATCTTGTGGTGAGAGCCTTCGATGGTTCTAAGAGGTCGGTGTTCGGAGAGGTAGAATTGCTAATTTAGATTGGATCACAAACCTTCAACATCGTCTTCTATGTGATGGATATCGGTCCTTCGTATAGCTGCTTGTTGGGTCATCCTTGGATCCACAATGCCGGGGAAGTCTCCTCGACCTTGCATCAGAAGATCAAGTTCCCGGTCAACGGAAGAATTATCACTGTCTGTGGTGAGGAGGATATTATGGTCAGTCACCTGTCTGCATTGAAGTATGTAGAGGTAGAAGGTGAGATTCATGAGACTTTGTGTCAGGCCTTTGAGGCAGTTCAAGTCCAGGATGCAGCTCCAGTGGAAGAGGTTGAAGCAGGTGCCTCTATTTCGTCCTTCAAGCAGGCACAGGCCTTGGTAAATTCAGGTGTTGCTCCCGGTTGGGGACGTCTGTTGGATTTACCTATGAAGGAAGACAAGTTTGGGATTGGGTATCATCCAGCTTTGACTTCTACAACTTCAACGCCTCAAACTCGTCAGGGGCCGATTACTTTCTCTAGTGCTGGCATCATTCAGCATGGCCAGATCTCTACAATCAACGAAGAAGATGGGGATAGTGATTGCGACATCGACAACTGGGTACGTCCAAGGGTCTCGGGTGAAGTTCTTCACAATTGGTCTTCTGAAGAGATTATCCAAGTCACTCTTCTTGGAGAGTAATTTTCTTTGTTTATTCATGCATGTCTAAGTCTTACGTTCCGCCCAGGGCATAATGACTCATTGTAGGGCTCATCTATGTGGATACTTGCATTTTTTATCATAAATAAAGGACGTCTTTTTGCATTCAAATATTTTGTTCATTGTCTTTCTATTTTTGCAGTTTTAAAAAAAAAAATACATTTGGCAATGTTTTGTTTAGTTTTCACTCCTTGTTCACACTCATAAGCATATACCATCACTCATGCAGATGCACGTCACCGGATCCTATTGATAACATTTTTGCTATGGCTCGCTTCGACTTTGAAAATCCAATCTTTCAAGCTGAAGAAGAGGGTAATGAAGACTGTGAACTCCCTGAAGAACTTGCCAGGTTGTTAAAACAGGAGGAAAGGGACATTCAACCGCATCAAGAGTCTATTTAAGTGATTAATCTCGGCACCGAGGATGCCAAGAGAGAAATCAAGATAGGGGCTGCTTTGGTAGACAATGTGAAGAAGGGGTTGATTGAATTTCTGCAAGATTATGTTGACATTTTCGCTTAGTCTTATCAGGACATGCCAGGGCTTGACACGGATATTATGGTACACCGTTTGCCTCTCAAAGAGGATTGTCCTCCGGTCAAGCAGAAGCTCAGAAGAACAAGACCAGAGATGGCTGTCAAGATAAAGGAAGAAGTGCAAAAACAGTTGGATGCAGGGTTTCTAGCGGTTACAAATTATCCGCCATGGGTTGCAAATATCGTTCCAGTACCTAAGAAAGATGGAAAGGTACGGATGTGTGTTGACTACAGGGATCTGAACAGAGCTAGTCCTAAAGATGATTTCCCATTACCTCACATCGATGTTTTGGTGGATAACACGGCTCAATTTTCGGTATTCTCCTTCATGGATGGCTTCTCTGGCTATAATCATATTAAGATGGCACCAGAAGACATGGAGAAGACAACTTTCATAACCCCATGGGGCACCTTCTGCTACAAGGTGATATCGTTTGGTCTGAAAAATGTTACGGCAACATATCAACGAGCTATGGTAACTCTTTTCCATGATATGATTCATCATGAAATTGAGGTTTATGTTGATGATATGATTGCCAAATCTCAGACGGAAGAAGAACATTTGGTGAATTTGCAGAAACTGTTTGAGCGTTTCAAGAAATTCAAGCTGAGGCTTAATCCGAACAAGTGTACTTTCGGGGTGAGATCTGGAAAACTGTTGGGTTTTATTCTTAGTGAAAAAGGGATTGAGGTGGATCCGGCCAAAGTGAAAGCGATACAAGAAATGCCTGAGCCAAGAACAGAAAAACAAGTCCGTGGTTTCTTAGGGAGGTTGAATTACATTGCAAGGTTCATCTTTCACCTAACAGCCAAGTGTGAGCCAATATTCAAATTGTTAAGAAAATATTAGGCTATTAGATGGAATGATTATTGCCAAAGGGCTTTCGAAAAAATAAAAGAGTATTTGCAGAACCCTCCCATCCTTATGCCTCCAGTCCCAGGTAGACCGCTGATTATGTATTTGACAATACTTGATAATTCCATGGGTTGCGTTCTCGGTCAAAACGACGAGACAGGTAGGAAAGAGCATGCCATCTACTACCTGAGTAAAAAATTCACAGATTACGAGTCGAGATACTCAATGCTTGAAAAGACATGTTGTGCACTTGCATGGGCTGCTAAGCGATTGAGACAATACATGCTGACTCACACAACCTTACTGATCTCCAAAATGGATCCTGTCAAGTATATATTTGAGAAGCCAGCTCTCACCGGAAGGGTTTCTCGTTGGAAAATGGTACTAACAGAGTACGACATCCAGTATACATCCCAGAAAGCCATCAAAGGGAGTATTCTGTCAGACTATCATGCTCAGCAACCGATTGATGATTATGAGCCGATGAAGTTTGATTTTCCAGATGAAGACATCATGTTCCTCAAGATGAAAGACTGTGAAGAGCCAGTTGTTGAAGAGGGACCTGATCCAGATGAAAAGTGGAATTTAATGTTTGATGGGGCCATCAATGCCAAAGGAAGTGGAATTGGTGCTGTCATTACCACTCCGAAAAAGGTGCCCACATGCCTCTCACTGCTCGTCTGACTTTTGAGTGCACCAATAATGAAGCTGAGTACGAAGCATGCATCTTGGGTATCGAGCAAGCCATTGATTTGAGAATCAAGACTTTGGACATCTTCAAAGATTCAACTCTAGTGATCAATCAAGTGAACGGTGATTGGAATACTCTCCAGCCTAATCTGGTCCCCTACAGAGATTACACGAGAAGACTGTTAACTTTCTTCACAACAGTAAAGCTGTATTGTATACCTTGTGATGAGAACCAGATGACAGATGCTCTTGCTACTCTATCCTTCATGATCAAGGTGATTGGGTGGAACTATGTTCCCAAGATCAATGTTATATGCCTTGATAGGGCCGCGTATGTGTTTGCTGCTGAACTGGTAGTTGATGACAAGCCCTGGTATCACGTCATCAAGTGCTTTCTGAAGAATCAAGAGTACCCTGCAGGGGCATCCAACAATGATATAAAGACTTTGAGAAGATTGGCAGGTAGTTTCTTCTTGAACAAAGACGATGTGCTATATAAGAGGAACTTCGACATGGTTTTGCTCAGATGGGTGGATAGACACGAAGCAGACATGTTAATGCAGAAAGTTCATGAAGGCTCCTTCGGTACTCATGCCGGCGGACATGCAATGGCTAAGAAATTGTTGAGAGCGGGTTATTACTGGATGACCATGGAACCTGATTGTTTTAAATATGCTCGGAAGTGTTATAAATGCCAGATTTATGCAGATAAAGTGCATGTGCCGCCAAATCCTCTGAATGTGATGTCTTCGCCGTGGCCGTTTGCTTTGTGGGGCATTGATATGATTGGAAAGATTGAGCCGACTGCTTCCAATGGGCATCGCTTCATCCTTGTTGCCATTGACTATTTCACCAAGTGGGTCGAAGCAGCGTCATTCGCGAAGGTCACCAGACATGTGGTTGCCCGATTCATTAAGAAAGAAATCATTTGTCGTTATGGGATTCCCGAAAGAATTATTACTGATAATGGTTCTAATCTCAATAACAAAATGATGAAGAAGTTGTACAAGAACTTCAACATTCAGCATCACAATTCTTCCCCTTATCGTCCTAAGATGAACGGTGCTGTTGAGGAAGCAAATAAGAATATAAAGAAGATTTTGCAGAAGATGGTCGTTACGTACAGAGAATGGCATGAGATGCTACCCTTCGCCTTGCATGGGTATCGTACTTCAGTACGTACATCGACCGGGGCAACCCCTTACTCCCTTGTGTATGGTATGGAAGCAGTCCTACCTGTTGAAGTGGAGATTCCTTCTCTAAGAGTCCTGCTGGATGTCAAGTTAGACGAAGCTGAATGGACTCAGACAAGGTTCAATGAGTTGAGTCTTATCGAAGAGAAACGGATGGCAGCCATTTGTCATGGGCAGTTGTATCAAAGTCAGATGAAGAGAGCCTTTGATCAGAAAGTGCGCCCTCGATGCCTCCAAGTCGGAGATTTAGTGTTGAAAAGGATCCTTCCTCCTCAGACAGATCACAGGGGCAAGTGGACTCATAATTATGATGGACCATATATTGTCACCAAGATTTTTGATGGTGGAGCCTTAATGCTTGCAACTATGGATGGTGAAGACTTCACTTCCCTTGTGAACTCAGACGTAGTTAAAAAATACTTCGCATAAAATAGACCTGCTGGATAATAAAAAGAATAGTCCAGGCAAAAAATGGGCCTCCCGGCGAACCAAGAAAAATGAAAAAGGTTCGGGAAAAAGTTAGGGATTAAAAAAATGAAAATATTATACACCCGGTAAGTTGAAAACCTGAAAAAGGCAACCTAGGCAAAAATGGGTATCCCGGTAGATTGAAAACCCGAAAGGGCGATCCAGGCAAAAGTTAGGGATTAAGCGAATGACTGCGTTCTGAGTAGTTCTGAATCTCATCTCGTGTCGATAATTGGAAACTTTCGAAGGATAGGAAACGATCCAGTCACCTTTTTCAGAAAGCTGATCATCTGGAGGATCTTGAAGACGAGCGAGTCATAGCAGAATTGGAACCCGATAGAAATCCATTTCACATTGCCATTAGATTAATTTCTTTTTTATCTTTTGTGCAATTACCTCTTTTCAGGGATTTCTTCCTTATGTAAATGCCTATTCAGAGGCCACTCAATCAATAAAATCATGTCATTCAGTATATCTTTGTGTTCATTTTCATTTTACTGTTTTGTTTGCAAAAATGACGTCCGAATTTTTGATAAACATTGCATCATGAAACATAAGAGCTTTACAGGTACATGCTTAAAAAACATTTAAAATTGCTGTAAATTTTAAGTGCTTTGGATCGTCTATTCAGAACAGGTACACTCAGGGCATTTCCTTAAAGTACCCAGCAGACGATCGCAGATGTTTTTCCTCGACAGTTGGAATTTGGTATCTTACCTCTGCAAAGTTGGTTCAAGCGTTGGATTCTTCAATTCCCAACAGGTTCTCACTACTGTACTTCCCCAAGCGGTTGTTTCAGGCTATACACTACCCAGTAGAGTCGACAATGTCAAACTGTATATCCTTGGTGGAGTCGACAGTGTCAGGCTGTATCTTCCCAGCAGAAGCGGCTACTCTTCAGAGTTCGATGCCAGATCGATGATCTCGACGCTAGATCCATGGTCTCTTTCCTTGAAGCAGAATCTCGGTACCGTATTGTCGCAACGCGAAAAACAACCGGCGGAAAAAATATCGAGCCGCCACCGACGCTATTTATCCTATGACGGAAAGGGAGCGCAGGACTAACCTAAGAAAGGGAAAGGAACGGTCTTACGACCAGAGATTATAAGGTACGAGAGTCGGTTACGCAAGGGGAAGGTGTTAGCACCCCTCACGTCCGCCGTACTCGACGGGATCCTCACTCAAAAGGTAGCTCAAAGAATATGAAAAAAGTTGCTAATAAACTGCTCAAAGAAACTGCACAAACTGGACAATAAACAGGTGGGGAGAGAAAGAAAACGGAGGAAGTGGACTCGGCAGGATGTCGCATCCTGGGCCTACGTAGTTTGTCAGAAACAAACATCAGAGTCGACGTAGTTCGGGAAAAGGGGACATGCTCCCTAAGACATCGCGTCCTATGCCTACGTATCTTCTCTATCTAGAGGAGAATCAGAGCACTCGTAGCTCGGCTGACGAACGCCGAAACAAGACACCAAAAAGGGACGCTGAGACGTTGAAAGAAACACTCAAAAGGAAACAGAATGCCAATGCATGGACTTACACCCGACTCCCAACAATAGCCAACAAAAGGAAACAGAATGCCAATACATGGACTTACACCCGACTCCCAACAATAGCCAACAAAAGGAAACAGAATGCCAATACATGGACTTATATCCGACTCCCAACAATAACCCACAAAAGGAAACAGAATGCCAATACATGGACTTATATCCGACTCCTAACAATAACCAACAAAAGGATACAGAATGCCAATATATGGACTTACACTCGACTCCTCTCAACAACAAACGCTAACCAGCGTACACCAAAGAAACAGGTTATCAGAACGAACCCCAACAAAGTAACCAAATATCCCGAATAAATCCCGATATGTATAACCGGTCACCACAAATGAACCCCAAAGATGAACCCCAAGTGAGTGACAATCGTCACAAATGAACCCCGAAGATGAACCCCAAGTGGATAACAATCGTCATAAATGAACCCCGAGATGAACCCCAATATGAATGACAATCGTCATAAATGAACCCCGAGATGAACCCCAATATGAATGACAACCGTCATAAATGAACCCCGAGATGAACCCCAATATGAATGACAATCGTCATAAATGAACCCCGAGATGAACCCCAATATGAATGACAATCTTCATAAATGAACCCCGAGATGAACCCCAATATGAATGACAACCGTCATAAATGAACCTCGAGATGAACCCCAATATGAATGACAACCGTCATAAATGAACCCCGAGATGAACCCCAAATAACAGAAGAAACCCCCAAGGTATGAACATGCAACACGCACACACTGAACAAACGGGTACTCACACCAAAGAAAACAAGCAAAGGGTGAACAAACAGAGACTCAAAAAAAAAAGGGTGAACACATAGAGACTCAAAAAAAGAAAAGGGTGAACACACAAAGACTCAAAAAAAGAAAAGGGTGAACAAACACACGAAAACAAAACAGCAAAAAAGAAAAAGGGTGCCCGGAGAGATTGCTCGCAACCTCCTGCCTACCTATCTCATCTGGTATGAGAATCAGGGCGACGTAGTTCCCCTTACCAGGGGTAAAACACTCTCCTAACCAGAGACCAAGAAAAACAACAAACTAATAGGGAGACTAAGACTCGAGCCTAATAGTTGTCATGCAATCAATATCCCTAATCTGAGGTCTCTAACAAGAACTTAACTCACACAGGAAGCGAGTCAACTCAAGTCTAACTCTACATACGTTCAACTTCCTCAGAAGTTAATCGTACGACTCCTACAGAAATGGAGATGAGAAGAGGAAATAAAATAAACACACCAACACTAGTGAACAAGCATCACACATTATATCAATATAAGAGTCCCAAACAATGGGTGGGCTTTAGTCAAGAGGGGTCATATCAACCTCGACAAACAAGCCAAATTGTAAGGGTAATTTGTAGCTCTTAACCACTGACATTGAACGTCAGGGTGAAGATGATCAAAATGGTAATGAGGATAAGACCTCATGCTCTTAACCCTGGCCAGGGTGAGCTTATGACACAGAAAGCGTGGGGATCCAGAAAGTGGGGTCCTTTTCCACTTGACAGACTCTGGACAAAAGATCTGGGGCACATGTTCAGAAGCATCAGCACGTAGTGCGAGCATAAAGAACGACACACTGAATAACGGGGGATTGGCTACTGATCCCTTTTATCTGTCAATTGCCTCTTCTCTTGGAGGTCTTATCAAATAACACATGCCTCTTCGTGGAGGTCTTTGGGCACAATTTTAAACAAACACAAACAGAGCCTCTGAAGGAGGACTTGCCAGCAAAATGCCTGCCAAAAAGGTGACAGGACTTCAGACTACATGAAGTAAGAAGCTAACTACCTGAGTGGTGTGTCAACCATAATCTAATGCTCAAGCAAGAGCTAAAGCAAGCAAGCAACTAAGGTACTTGTACAAAGACTAAACAGTCAGTACTTCAGTTATAAAACCAGAAGACAAGCAGTGAAACCCTCTAACAGTTACACAATTCAATGCATAAGTGCCTTAGCACTCAAATGAGCTCATGAGCTCACCACATCAATTAAAACCCTACAAAACAAACATAGGTCAGAACTCAATGCATTTGTATCTCTCAAGGTGAGAACAAATCCAACCATCAATGATAAGTGTCCAAACCTGAAACAAAAGACAAAGTTAGTTCATGTACAAAACCCTAGTACAAAGACAAGATTCAAAACCTAACCAAATGACCAAAACAGAACTCATCCTTCTACACATCACACTTTCAAACACTCCATCTAATGTCCTCAAAAGGACCAGCATCAAATTCATAATCAAGTGCCTCAAATTGCCTATGTAATGTAATGACCAAAAATATGCACAAAATGAACTTCCAACTTAGAAATGCATATCAAATCAGAAATGCATGCAATGGATTTGAGATTTTTTGTACAAGTTCCTCATGTCATGAGTAATCATCATGCAATAGATCCAATCCAAAATGATTCAAATGCTATGTGAACAAATATGCACCAATCCATTGTCAAAAATGTGACACAAATTGTCACATTTTTCTCTATGTGTCAAAAGTGATGATAACATGTGAGAAAAATTCCAAACCAGTGACCAAAAATTCATATTATGTATGAATGTCATGTATGCCAAAAATTGGATCAGAAGGTTCAACATAGAGAATTTCACAACACATTGAATACACTATATCAATTTGGCACCACATGGATTCAAAAATTCACACATAAAAGTCCAAACATCCAACATTCATGAAATTAACATCATAAAAAAGTAGACATCAATACAAAACTGTGAAAAAAATTTGGACTCATTTGGACTATTTTTGGATTTTTAATGATTTAAACAAAATAGGCTAAATAATTGAAATATAATATAAAAATGGAGGGAAATGAAATCATTTGAAATAAACCAGAAAAAACAACAACCACACAATATGGCGCGCTTATCAGATCAATGGTCCACGTTTGAATGATGAAACGCACTGTTTCATTAATCCACATCAGCGCACAGTCATCAGTCCAAGCCCACGCGTGGCCTAGTCAAAGAACTCTTATCCAATCGCTCTGCCACGCATGAAGCCACATGGCGCCAGTTCATCCTAACCCTAACCAACACACAGACGCCGGAGCTCTGCTCCGGTCGTCTTCCCCGACGATACACGCGGTGGCTCCCACGACGGCGCCACCATATATTTTTCCAGAAATTCCTCAAACCACCACTGTTCCACTCGGTTTTTCATGCTGACTCCAATTATGACCTTAGTTTCTCCTAAATCTCCCTAGGTTTTGCAAATCGAAGAGGGAAAGTTCTGAGATCCAAACTTCCAGTCAACACTACATCCTCAATTCTCACTCAAACTCAAATCTAAACATATATTCATGACTTATGCCACACGATCTACACATCTATAACTTAAAAACAACAAAAGGAGAAATTGAAATTCAACTCACCTGAAATTGAAGCTTCTTAGAATCACGATCTCACGAGCTCAGCTGCTCCAGATCAACTCCTATGCACCTCCTTTGAAGCTTTATGCAAGAAGAAACGATTGAAACCTCTTGAATCTACTTCAATTTCCAAATCCGTTCACCATGAGAAAGCTCTTGAACTGCTTGATATCTTGAAGAATTGCACCAAATAATGGATGATTCTTGATCAGTGAAGCATGAGGATCAAGAATATGTAAGAATCTTTGAGGTATGTATGGAGAAAATGGAAATTCGAAGAGAGAGAAAATTGAGAGAGTTCTTGAATTTTCAGATCTGAAAAGTTAGTTATGGTTAGGGTTTTACTATTTATATTCCATGCTAATCACACTGAAAATCAATTTAGACCTTCACTAAACATGATTAGTGAATTATTAAACCATTTGCAAAAAATGAATAATGAGCTCTCATGGCCATAATACACGTATGATATCCCATGCAAAGCTTCCAATTCACTTATGGACATCCAAGTGTCAAGATTGAAGTGTTATTTTGCTTGTATCTTAAGCCAAAAATGAATGGTGAAGATTCACTTTAATTTGAACATGTGTGAATTAATGAGCATACATACTTTTCCCATGCATGGCAAAGCTCATTTTGAGATATCTTGAACATGAGAAACATTTTGCCAATAGAATGAACCAATTTGGAGCATTGTATCAAAAGTTATGCCATTTTGAATTTCCATGCACACCTTGTGATCAAATGACCATAACTCCTCAACCATTCATTATATGGGCATGAATTAGGACTCTTTGAAAAGGGGAGACAAAGATCTATAACTTTCATGTTCACCAAAAATCCATCTGAAGCTTCTTTTAATATTGAAAAGTCAAGTTGAGAGTGGACCAAAAACTTGCCAAATTTGGAAACTTTGAATTATAGGTCATTTTCCATTTTTAGTAACTTCTGCCATGTCCTTTGAATCTTCAAGATGGATGTTTAGAATGACGAATAGACCCCATTTGAACATAATTGAGGTGTCTGAACTCATTTCTCCACCTCATAGCCCTCAGTTGACTGCACAGTTGACTTTTGGTCCCCATATGACCTTGAAATGTCTTGATCAACTTGAACCTCTACCACTTGGTGAAATTGCTTCAAAATGAAACCCTAGCTCATGTAAGCCCCTTATGATAACCATGTGATCCTCATCCCAAGAAAATACCTCATCTCTTTGAGAAACCCTATTTGGAAGAATGGCATTGATTAGGGTTGACCAGAGGTCACAACCCTAATCCAAAGGAACTTGAGAATGAACTATGAAACCCTTGATGATGATAGAACCATGATGATGGTAATATATCCTTGCAAACAAGATGATGCTCAAGACCTTTGAAGAATCAAGAAACCCTAATGAAATGCAAACCCTCATATGGTTGATAATCAATTCATAGAGACCCTCAGGCTTGAATCATGTAACTTCTCCATCTTTTGAAAAGACTTTGGAGGATGACCTTCTTATTTTCATATGAGATGCAAAATGCAATTCCTAATGCTCTAAAATATGAAATGAAATATGTCAAACTAGTCTCAAGAAGAGGAGGGCAAATTTTGAGGTGTTATAGCTACCCTTATTCAATCCACTGGAGACCCGAAAAGAAGATAGCAGCGGCTTTCGCACCTTCAAGGTATCAAGGGATTGAATACAATAAAAGCCTGAAAATTTGCACTGAAGTGTAGTGAAGTAACAATGCCTGTCAGAATCGGCAAAGAGGTGGTCCTGAAAGAAGAATTCATCTGGTATGGTGAGAGTCGGTCTGAATACCGAAAAAGAATGTTAACCTGGATACCAAAATAAATGGTAACACAGGAATACCCATGGCCTGAATGCCACACGTTGCATCGACCTGAATGTCGGAAACTTCTTTGATCTGAACATCGGGAAAACTGACCTGAATGCCACTTCGGTCTGAATACCGGAAAGCTGGCCTGAATGCCACCAGTTGCGTCGACCTGAATATCGGAAACTTCTTCGATCTGAACATCGGAAAATTGGCCTTTGCCACTTCGGTCTGAATACCGGAAATCTGGCCTGAATGCCACAAGTTGCATCGACCTGAACGTCGGAAACTTCTTCGATCTGGACATCGGAAAATTGGCCTGAATGCCACTTCGGTCTGAATACCGGAAACCTGGCCTGAATGCCACAAGTTGCATCGACCTAAATGTCGGAAACTTCTTCGATCTGAACATCGGAAAATTGGCCTGAATGCCACTTCGGTCTGAATACCGGAAACTTTCATGCCTGTCAGTATCGGCAGAAATAGGGAAAGTGATAATTAAGGCGGCGTGTGGGCCAACGACCCCTGCTGGGAATAACAAAGGGTAAGTCATGAACAAACTTCAGTCTGAGTACTGGAAATAAACTTCTGGCTTTTCACTCGGGATACCGAGAATGTTTTATGCTTTTCTTCAACCCCAAAAAACTTCATGTCACTCTTACTGCCAAACAATGAACCCCGTTCTCCATTTGAACCCCGTTCTCCAGAAGACACTCTGCGTCTCCTTTTCTTCTGATGGACCCCGATCTCCGCGCTGATCGCGTAACGTTCTCCAATCTTCACTTCCATCTCCGAACAACGGAAATTTTTCCCCCAATATCGCGCTACTGGGAAATACGGTTGATCCAACGTCACGATGCCAAACTCCTCAGAGTAACATCTTCACCAACTAGCTAAACCAATTCTCAAACGGTAACCACGGCTCAAGACTAGTTTATGCTTGCAATGTCGATGCATGAACCTTACAGTGTAATGCTCCATAACCATGGAAATGCTACGCAATTAATTATGCAATATGCTATGGTTCTCTAAATGATGAATGCATAAAAAATATCCCCCTCAGGGGACGACACGAGCAACTCTGCTGAGGAACTCGATATCACTCCAATCTCCAACCCTGCTTGGGATAACACTGATGCCGAGGAAAGAGAAACCCTTAATAGGGATGACCTCCACTGAACTCGATCCGCTTGGGGAAAAAAAACTGCCAACACACACCTCTGCCGGGGAAACAACAACCTTCAGACCTGCTGGGGAAATAACAATCTCAACCCTGCTAGGGGAAATACGGAATACCTAGCACGGAACACCCGTTGACTCGTCGAGCCCTGGTATTCACCATCTAACAACAGTGTCATCTTTCCACTTTTGGGAGCTCTCAGACTCATCCAGTCTCTTCTGATTCATCACCTTGTATTCTTGACTTCTCCCTACTTCATGAAGATCGACCTCCTTAGATTCGTGCTAACTTTCCACTTCTTCAGACTTTGAAGAGTCTTCTTGATTAACCCTCTAGGATCGTCGCACTTCTCTCGCCGTCTCTACACCATTCTTCAACTCCTTGTCCCTGATTGGACTTCAAAGGAATCTTTTGTCAAAAACGCTTCATATCACAACCTGCAAGTGAGTGAAAATAAACCAACAGCACCTGCAAAAGAGATCGTTAGATAAAACGTGCCCCAGGCGTGCCAAAATTTCAACACCCAGGTCACTCAACCTTCCAAATAAGATTTCAAGTTTTCAATCCTATAAACATGCATTGGAAGGGACCCCTATGTCTCAAAATGCAAAGATTCTTTATCAAAATAAACAGATGTTTTTGCAATCAAAGCGGTAATGAAAACAAAAACAAAATTATTCGACTGAAAATGCATTTTATTGATTGAAAAAGGTGGCTCGTAACTGAGAAATACACAGGAAGAAATCCCTGAAAAGAGGTAATTGCGCACAAAAGGAAAATCTATCCTAATGGAAATGTGAACCCGTGATCTCATCAAGTTCCGACCCGGTTATAACCCATATGTCCTCAAGACTCTCCGCATTTTCTGCCTTCCGAAACAAGGCGCTTCCGACCGATCTCCGCTTTCAGATTATCCATGTGTCTTAACCAAAGTACAAACGACCATGCTAGACGCAGTTGTTCGTTTCATTCCCTCTTTTGCCTGGACCGCCCTTTCGGGTTTTCAGTCCACCGGGATACCCTTTTTTGCCCAGGCCGCCCTTGTAGGGTTTTTGACCTGCCAGGTGTACAGTTTTTTTCTTTTTATCCCTAATTTTTGCCCGAACCTTTTCATTTTCATTTTTTTGGTTCGTCGGGATGCCCCTTTTTGCCTGGACTATTTTATTCCTTCCGTCCAGCGGGTCTCTTATACGAAGTATTTTTTAACTACGTCCGCATTCACAGGGGATGGAAAATCCTCACCATCCATGGTTGTTAACAACAAGGCTCCGCCAGAGAAAACCTTCTTGACCACGAATAGACCCTCATAATTGGGTGTCCACTTGACCCGACGATTGTTCTGAGGAGGAAGGATCCTTCTCAACACCATATCTCCCACATGGTACACACGAGGTCGCACCTTTCGGTCAAAAGCATGCTTCATTCGCTGCTGGTACAACTGCCCATGACAAATGGCTGCCAACCTCTTTTCCTCAATCAGGCTCAACACTTCATACCGAGTCCTTACCCACCCAGCCTCTTCCAATTTCACATCCATCAGGAATCTCAATGACAGAATCTGGACCTCAACTGGTAGCACAACTTCCATCCCATACACGAGTGAGAAAGGCGTTGCCCCAGTAGATGTACGCATTGAGGTTCGATACCCATGCAATGCAAACGGCAATATCTCGTGCCAATCCTTATAAGTCACGACCATTTTTTGCACAATCTTCTTAATATTCTTATTAGTCGCCTCGACCGCCCCATTCATCTTTGGACGATAAGGAGAAGAATTGTGATGCTCGATCTTGAACTCCTGGCATAGTTCCACCATCATCTTGTTGTTGAGATTAGAACCATTATCGGTGATGATTCTTTCAGGAACCCCATATCTGCAAATGATATCTCTTTTCAGGAACCTGACAACAACCAATTTCGTCACGTTTGCATAAGATGCCGCTTCCACCAACTTGGTGAAGTAATCAATAGCCACTAATATGAACCGGTGCCCATTCGAAGCTGTAGGCCCGATCTTTCCAATCATATCAATACCCCACATGGCATACGGCCACGGAGACGACATCAAACTCAATGGATTTGGAGACACGTGCAACTTGTCAGCATAAATCTGACATTTATGACATTTCCGCATGAAGTCGAAACACTGAGCCTCCATTGTCATCCAATAATATCCAGCCCTTAGCAACTTTTTCACTATCGCATTCCCACTGGTGTGGGTACCAAACGACCCCTCCTGCACCTCTTTCATCAATTGGCTTGCTTCTTTGTCATCAACACATCTGAGCAAAACCCAATCAAAATTCCTCTTGTACAAAAGTCCATCTTTGTTCAGATAGAACGCCATGGCCAACCTCCTCAGAGTCTTTCGGTCCTTCTTAGACGCTCCCTCGATACACTCTTGGGTCTCTAGATAACGCTTGATGTCATAATACCACGGCTTTTCATCATCAGGCACTGTTTCGACAACAAACACATAAGCCGGTCTATCCAGTCGTCCCACCTCAACACTAGGAAATTGATTCCACCATTACACTTTAATCAAATCGGCCAGAGTAGCCAAAGCATCTGCTAAAGGATTTTCTTCTCTCAGCACATGGTGTAGTTCCACCTTGGTGAAGAACGTCAACAATCTCCTCGTATAATCCCGATATGGAATTAAGTGAGATTGATGCGTAAGCCATTTCCCATTAACCTGGTTCACAACCAAAGCTGAATCTCCATAAATAACAAGGTTCTTGATTCGCAAATCAATCGCCTCTTCGACACCCAAGATACAAGCTTCGTATTCAGCCATATTGTTGGTGCATTCAAATGTTAGCCGGGCAGCAAAAGGAATGTGGGATCCCTTCGGCGTAACCAAAACAGCACCAACTCCGCTACCATTCACGTTAACGGCCCCATCAAACATCAGAATTCATTTGGACTCAGGGTCAGGCCCCTCCTCCGGGATAGGTTCCTCACAATCTTTCGATTTGAGAAACATGATGTCCTCATCGGGGTACTCAAATTTCATCGGTTGATAATCCTCAATGGGTTGTTGGGCGAGGTAATCAGACAATACACTCCCCTTTATTGCTTTTTAGGAAGTGTACTAGATATCGTATTTAGTCAAAATCATTTGCCATCTCGCAACCCGCCCGGTCAATGTTGGCTTCTCAAATATATACTTGATCGATCCATCTTGGAAATCAACAAAATGGTATGAACCAGCATATACTGTCTCAGTCGGCGAGCAGCCCATGCCAAAGCACAACAAGTTTTCTCGAGCAGTGAATATCTTGTTTCACAGTCGGTAAACTTTTTGCTAAGGTAGTAAATTGCATGCTCTTTTCGACCAGACTCGTCATGCTGCCCCAGTACACACCCCATAGACCCCTCAAGGACTGTCAAGTACAGGATTAACGATCGCCCCTCCACAGGAGGCATCTGAATCGGAGGCTCCTGCAAATATTCTTTTATTTTTTCAAATGCCGCTTGGCAATCATCATTCCACCTGACCGTTTGATCTTTTCTCAACAACTTGAATATGGGTTCACACGTGGCTGTTAGATGAGATATGAACCGTGAAATGTAGTTCAATCTACCTAAGAAACCACGAACCTCTTTTTCTGTTCTCGGTTCAGGCATTTCTTGTATCGCTTTTACTTTAGCAGGATCAACCTCGATTCCTCTTTCACTCACAATAAATCCCAGCAACTTACCAGACCGCACTCCAAAAGTGCGCTTATTCGGATTCAACCTCAATTTGAATTGTCTCAACTGGTCAAACAACTTGGCCAAGTCTACCAAATGCCCCTCTTCTGTTTGGGACTTCGCTATCATGTCATCAACGTAGTATTCGATCTCATGATGAATCATATCATGAAACAAAGTCACCATAGCTCTTTGAAACGTGGCACCGGCGTTCTTGAGACCGAATGGCATCACCTTATAGCAAAAAGTTCCCCATGGTGTGATGAACGTTGTTTTCTCCATATCATCTGGCGACATTTTAATTTGATTATAGCCAGAAAAGCCATCCATGAAGGAAAACACCGAGAATTGAGCTGTATTATCTACCAACACATCGATGTGAGGTAATGGGAAATCATCTTTCGGGCTAGCTCTATTCAGATCCCGGTAGTCCACACACATCCTCACCTTTCCATCCTTCTTCGGTACAGGTACAATGTTCGCGACCCAAGGCAGATAATTAGTGACAGCTAGGAAACCAGCATCCAACTGCTTTTGTACCTCCTCTTTGATTTTCATGGCCATCTCGGGTCGAGTTCTGCGCAACTTCTGCTTTACTGGAGGACAATCTTCTCTCAACGGAAACTTGTGTACAACGATATTGGTATCCAACCCTGGCATATCTTGATAAGACCAGGCGAAGATATCAACATACTCTTTCAACAGTGCTACCATTCTGCCCTTGACATTCACCTCCAAAGCGGCCCCAATTTTCACTTCCTTTCTGACCTCCTCGGTGCCCAGATTAACAATCTCGACTTGCTCCTCGTGCGGTTGAATCACCTTCTCCTCTTGTTTCAACAACCTCGCCAACTCTTCTGGCAGTTCACAATCTTCTTCGCCTTCTTCTTCGACATGATAGATCGGGTTGTCAAAGTCATATAGGGGTGTAACAGAATTGTTATCAATGAGATCCGGAGAATGATCGCAACTGCATGAATGTTGATTCATGCATTGCTTTAGAGTCGGGACGAGACAAATTAAAAGGAAGAAAAATGAAAATAAACATTGTCATTTTTATTTTATTTTTATTAAACTGCAAAAATAAATGAAAAACAGGGAACACCGCTTTTAATGCGAAAAACATCCGTTTATTAATGATGCAAATGTTGCAACATGAAACACATGAGGTGGCCCTTACAATGGACCATTACGTTTTGGGCAAAACGTATGGCTTTCATGCAAACAGAATTAACAAACAGAAATGTTACTCTTCACGCAGAGTGACAGTGATGATCTTTTCGGCCTTCCAGTTCTGGATCTCCATTCCTGGTACGCACGGTTTTATCCACGAGTCAAGCTCGCAGTCACTGTCAGTCTCTTCACCCACCGTACAGACGCGATCTGCATCTAGCATTCCAACACTGGTGAACGTGAACGGTTGACGACGTCCTCTATTCTGTCCAGACGAGCCTTGGCCCGACTGATAACCAACCCCAAACCTATCTCCTTTCACCGTAATATCTACCTTTCTTCCCCAACCTGGGGCTTCTCCACTTCTCACCACCTCCACGGCCTATTTATAAGAAGCAATGGACGACTTCTTCTCTTTCTCAGCAAAAATGACATTCTCCACCTTAACGGTTTCAAACGCCTGACTTGGTGTTTCAAATATTTCACCGTCCATTTCCACATATTTGAATGATGACAATTGGATGACAAAAATATCCTCCTCCCCACAAACTGCTACGACCTACCCGTCCCAGATATACTTTAACTTCTGGTGTAAAGTCGAAGTTACTGCCCCAGCAGCGTGTATCCATGGTCGACCCAACAAGCAACTGTATGTCGGCTGAATGTCCATGACATAGAACACAGACTTGAACACCTCGGGACCAATCTTCACAGGGAGCTCAACTTCCCCAAACACAACCCTCTTAGAGCCATCAAACGCTCTAACCACCAAATCAGTCGGCCTCAAAACCACTCAGTCGCAGTCCAACTTAGCCAAGGCCTTCTTAGGCAACACATTGAGTGACGAGCCTGTATCAACCAGAACATGAGAAAGCACAGCTCCTTTACATTCCATCAAAATGTGTAATGCCTTATTGTGATTACGCCCGTCCACAGTAAGATCGAGATCAGTGAAACCCAACCCATGGCTGGCATTGACATTTGACACCACTGTCTCCAACTTATTGACCGTAATCTCCTGTGGGACATAGGCCCTCTTCAAGATCTTTAACAAAGCATCTCTATGGCCTTCTGAGCTCAACGGCAAAGATAAGATTGAAATCTTGGACGAAGTCTGCTGCAAATGATCAACAAGTTTGTACTCAGACTTCTTGATAATCCTTAAAAACTCCTCGGCTTCAGCATCAAGCTCATTCTCCGGTCCAACAGGCGCCGGTGCCGCTCTAGGAGCACCCTCATTCACCACCTGTTTACCTTTTGCCCTGGCTAAAGCCTCGGCCTTATCTCTCTATTCTTTTTCTCCATCCCCACCTCTCAACGTATCAGGCGCTAACAACCTCCCGCTGCGAGTGAAACCACTAAGTCCGGCATTATCCACCTTTGAAACGGTGGTATCACTTACAGCCTGATCTTCCCTCTTTTCTCCATTTCAATACACCTCCCCACCATAGTCCCACGGCACAGCATCATCATTTTCATACGGAATAGGTCCAGGCACCGTGATGGTAACTGGAGCCGCATCTGCCGGTACTGACAAGTGGACAGGATCAAAATAAATGGTTATTGTTGAAACATCCTCCTTCTCCAAAGCAACTTTCTCAAATAGGAGGCTTCCCTCATCCATCATTCTCTGAATGTCTCCCTCAACATTACACAACCATTTGTAGTGACAGTGCAAGCAACACAACAATTATCACAACCAGGGAAAACTCCACTCTTCATCAGATGTCTCTTGACCACAGACATTGGAGTCCTCAACTGATCCACATCCGTCACCTCTATTTTTCTCTTATCCTCTGAAATCACATTCACCCCCATATGGCCATGCATCGGCATGGGATTAGCATTAACATTTGGCGTCGGTGCAAAATTTATGGCTTTAGAATCCACTAAATCTTGAACGACATGCTTATAAGCTTTACAACCCTCAATGTTATGCCCAGGAGCACCGGAATGGAATTCGCACTTGGCATTCTCATCATAATTGGCAGGCCTCTGATCTGGTCTTAACGGAGCCAACGTCCTCAGCTGAACCAACCCAAGATCCTTCAACTTCTTAAACAGAAGAGCATACGTCATGGGTGGACTATCAAACTGACGATCTGCCATCCTTCCTCTCACTTGGTACCCTACTCTCTATGTTCTCTATTGAGGTGGCTGTTGTTGCTGTTGTACGGATTGATTACCAACAGGAATCGTTACTGCAACAGTATGCTGGTAGTAATGATCCCTACCGTGTCCCATTTGGGCATACACATCACTCGATTCACCCTCCTTCTTGCGCTGACCATTACCAAAGGGCTTCTTTACTCCAGACGACGGAGCATTTCCCTGTATTTTCCCCATTCTCAGCCAGCCTTCAATCCTCTTACCAGCCACCACTATATCTGCAAAGCCGGTAACCGGACATCCCACCATCCTTTCAGCAAAAGTCCCCTGAAGGGTACCCATGAAAAAATCCGACATCTCCCGATCTACCAACGGAGGTTGAACTCTGGCAGCCAACTCTCTCCACCTTTGTGCATACTCTTTAAACCCTTCATTCGGCTTCTGAGACATACCCTGCAACCGGGTACGGCTTGGTGCCATGTCAGCATTAAATTGGTACTGTTTGAAGAAAGCATCCCCCAAATCCTGCCAGCTCTTAATATCTGATGATCTTAACTTGGTGTACCACTCAAGAGACCCACCAGATAAGCTATCCTGGAAGAAGTACATCCAGAGCTTCTGATCCATGGTGTAGGTAGATATCTTTCGGACAAAGGCCTGAAGATGAGTTTCCGGGAAAGAACTCCCATTGTACTTATCAAACGTGGGAACTTTGACCTTCTGTGGAATCACAATCCCCTCAACTAGCCCCGTGTTTGTCATATTAATAGTCCCAGGAGAGGTATGGCTTTCCACAACCCTGATCTTTTCTGCTAGTACCTGAATCTCTTTATTCGGCGGTTGAACACCATATTGACCGAACTACTCATTCAGCATAGAGAACTGATCCTCTTCTTTATCCTCCACGGCCCCAAAGAAAGGAGAAAACTGATTTTCCTTCAGAGTGTTGCCAACATGGCCTAGACCACCACCTGCAGCAAAACCAAAACCACCTCCATTGTTGATAACTACACCACCACTGGTTGCCTTCTTTCAGAGATCAACACCACCCCTAGAACCACCGGGACCATGGATGGAGTGTCCCTCATGACTATTGCCATTATTGACAATCGAAGCCAGCTCAAGCCTCTCCACCTTCTCAGCGATTGCTTTCTGCTCCAAGGCGAAACCTTGCATGGCGTTGATCAACTCACTCATCTTCTCTTTAAACTCGAGAATGTCAGCGTTGGATGGATCCATCAGTCTGGGTTTGTTGCGTCTGTTAAGGTATCTGTGCGGACGAGCTACGTGCAGAGGAATGATTCTGCGTGTGCGAGCAATGATTCCTGAGACAATCAAACACGTTAGAAACCGACACCTGCAAAATAGAGGACAAGTTATTATGATTCATGCATGAATGCAATGTCTATCCATATGAGGAACATTCTGTCCTTCGATCCTGGCTTCATTGAGACAGATAATAATTTGACAGCAACATTATGACGTCAATCGTCTGGCTTTGCCGTACGGAACAGAAAGTTGTGCTTTAGCAAAGATATCACCCGACCATGTGTGTGTTATGTAAGTGTAGCACGGAAAAGCAAATAAAGCTTTAAGATCAATCACTGAATGATAATAACCATTGCATAACAAAAGTGCACAACACTTGCGAGAGTCATACATCATATTTGATACAAATCAACTTTACAATTCTCCAGAATCATAAAGAAATACGAGTAAATGAATTCCGTCAACAGGCCTGACGGTAACCCAACACATGATAACAACTGCAATAAAAGTCTAATCTGAAGAAGGTCCCACAGAAGGCTCTGCATCATCAACCATCCTGGTAAACTTCATAGTGAACCTGAGCTCAATATTCTCCTGCTGAAGTCTTCCCACCTCTTTCTGGTGAATCTTCATCTGACGGAAATAATGATCCCTCTCGGCAAGATAGTGATCTCTCTCGGCCATAATCTTCGCTTTCTCTTCTTCCTTAACCCTCAGCTTCGCTTCCCATTCTGCGGTAAGGGCGTTGGCTCTAGCTTCCCTCTGAGTCTTCACAAGGACTTGTCTCTTCTTTTCATCTTCAATGACCTTCAAAGCTCTAACCAACTGCTCTTTGGTAAGGTCGTGCTCCTTCGTAGATGACTCTAAAGCTTGGCTAATCTTATAGTAATAGGCGATGTCTTTCTCAAAACGCTTCACCTCCTGAGCATGTCTCTTAACCTGGTCTTCTGCTTTCCTCTTGACTTCCTGATTAGCCAGTAGAATTCCAGCAATACTCATTTTTATCTCAGTCTTCTCTGCTTGCAGTTGATCTCTTGCCTTCCTCATCTCAAGAAATTCTTCCATACTGACAGAAGAACGTGGCTCCTCAATCAACGGATACATAAGATCACCCACAGGAAATGGCAAACGAGTGAGCTCAACCCTCTCTCTGAGCCAATCATCAAATGGAGGAAAAGACCTGTTATTAGCTCTACCAAAAGGAATCTTGCCTTTCCTTTGAATGTTGTGCCATGCATCTGACACTTGCCTCAACAATGACTGATTACCCTCAACCGGGAAGTAAAAAGACTCTTGAATCTCACACTCGAGAGGAGGAACCTCCATAGCAAATCCCATTTGTCTCTTAAGAAGCGTCGGGTTATAATTAATACACCCTTGAACTCCTATAAGGGGCACGTTGGGACAACTCCCGCAACTGTAAATAAAATCTCATCCAGCCACATCAGTGTGAATCCAAGCTATGTCCTTGGCTCGCAAACCCATCAATTTAGTAGCCCAATTTACAGTATGGTCAAGAAAGACAAAGGCACCCTTGGAAGGCAAATATCCCATGAACCACTTATATAACAATTGAGCACAACATCTAATCAATCCTCCACGCCACTTCTCGTTCCGATTATGGATTGAATAATAAACATCCCCAATCAAGGTAGGAATAGGATTCTTCTGAGCAAACACCCGGATGGCATTAATATCCACAAAATTCTCTTGATTAGGGAACAGAATAATTCCATAAATGCTTACGACAAGCAAAGCACAAACAATCTTCCAATTACCCAAAACAACATGCTCATTGGCTTCGGCCTCCAAGAAACTCAGATGAAAACCGGGCAACTTTCCTTTCTCCTTCAAACCTCTCTTAATCACTTCCAGGCTCAAATAAAGAGCACGAGAAATCTCAACAATATTAGGTTCTTCCTTAGTACCATAAAAAGGAATCTGGTTTCTGACCCTAATGCCCAGAATACTGGCATAATCCTCCATCAAAGGCCCCAACAAATAGTCTGGGAAGACAAAACATCTCAAACCCGGATCATAAAACTAGAGAAGAGTATGGACGACACTCTTATCCTCATCTGTGAGCCTGAAAACCATCTTTATGAAACTACCATAAGCTTCACGGAACATCCCCACATGGTCAGGCGTAATCAATGTTATCATACCCTTCAACACGCCAATCTCTGGATCAAAGACACTGTGGACAACATCATCTTTTAGGCCGGTCCTCATACTTGGAACAAGGATGTCTCTCAACCAAAATCTCAATCAAGAATGTACCCTGCATATGGATAAACATGAGTTAGATGTAGATGAATGCGAAATGGGAATGATGCAAATGCATGAATGCAATTCCTAATGCCATCCTCCAAGACATCTGAATATCAATTGTACTGGATTCCGGTCTCCGAATTAATCACAACCATTCAAGGGACTAAGTAACCACAAATCCAACTCGGGGGGTTCCGAAATAAACGGAACCAGAGGATACATCACCATCATCAAAGAAAGTCACTGAACGAATAGCAACAATATCATCTGAACAAGTAACCCCAAATCTGACACAGGGAATCCGAAATAAACGGACCCTCACAGATAAATACCACGGACAGAACTCCGGCGTGTCAGAAATAAATATCCATAAATCCAACTGAACCAAAGTCACCATCACAGAATCGCCAACAGAACCTGTACCTGTAAGAATCAAACCCCTCCCCTCACAGGTGAATTCTAATAAGGTCATCCTAAGTCGGATAATCGGTCTCGACAATCGGATGAGATACTCAACGGGTTTTCCCTTTTGGGTGTGTTGTGCAGCTCTCATAAGATCATCTAAACCAAAGATCCAGGAAAGAACGGTCACCGAAGTCAACAGCTTAAAAGAGATAACCCAACCATAGTAAAAACTCCACAAGGAAGAGCTCTCTCAGAAGAACCTCGTTCGGCTGTGGTATGTCACGTCTCAACATCATGTTGATCCAACATAAGCAGAGACATGAGACCATGCTAATCCTAGGTGTATAATCGGGCCTGGGTTTTAGCCCTACTCAGAACACCCACCCCCAAATCAGAGGAACCACACCTGTCCAGAATCACGCACAGTGATAATATGATGCATGCAAACATATATGCAAATATATACAATCATAGTATAATAATCACAAATGCAATAACTAAGCAGTAAAAGCAACCCAAACTACCCTAGAAACTACGCTAGACAGCACTAGGATTGACTCGCTTAGGGAAGATGGACCAGTAAGAGGTCAACTTCAGTCCCAAACAGAGTCGCCAGCTGTCGCAACGCGAAAAACTACCGGCGGAAAAAATACAGAGCCGCCACCGACGCTATTCATCCTATGACGGAAAGGGAGCGCAGGACTAACCTAAGAAAGGGAAAGGAACGGTCTTACGACCAGAGATTACTAGGTACGGGAGTCGGTTACGCAAGGGGAAGGTGTTAGCACCCCTCACGTCTGCCGTACTCGACGGGATCCACGCTCAAAAGATAGCTCAAAGAATAGGAAAAAAGTTGCTAATAAACTGCTCAAAGAAACTGCATAAACTGGACAATAAACAGATGGGGAGAGAAAGAAAACGGAGGAAGTGGACTCGGCAGGATGTCGCATCCTGGGCCTACGTAGTTTGTCAGAAACAAACATCAGAGTCGACGTAGTTCTGGAAAAGGGGACATGCTCGCTAAGACATCGCGTCCTATGCCTACGTATCTTCTCTATCCAGAGGAGAATCAGAGCACTCGTAGCTCGGCTAACGCACGCCGAAACAAGACACCAAAAAGGGACGCTGAGATGTTGAAAGAAACACTCAAAAGGAAACAGAATGCCAATACATGGACTTACACCCGACTCCCAACAATAGCCAACAAAAGGAAACATAATGCCAATACATGGACTTACACCCGACTCCCAACAATAGCCAACAAAAGGAAACAGAATGCCAATACATGGACTTACACCCGACTCCCAACAATAGCCAACAAAAGGAAACAGAATGCCAATACATGGACTTATATCTGACTCCTAACAATAACCAACAGAAGGAAATAGAATGCCAATACATGGACTTACACCCGACTCCTATCAACAACAAACGCTAACCACCGTACACCAAAGAAACAGGTTATCAGAATGAACCCCAACAAAGTAACCAAATATCCCGAATAAATCCCGATATGTATAACCGGTCACCATAAATGAACCCCAAAGATGAACCCCAAGTGAGTGACAATCGTCACAAATGAACCCCAAAGATGAACCCCAAGTGGATAACAATCGTCATAAATGAACCCCGAGATGAACCCTAATATGAATGACAATCGTCATAAATGAACCCCGAGATGAACCCCAATATGAATGACAACCGTCATAAATGAACCCCGAGATGAACCCCAATATGAATGACAACCGTCATAAATGAACCCCGAGATGAACCCCAATTTGAATGACAACCGTCATAAATGAACCCCGAGATGAACCCAAATATGAATGACAACCGTCATAAATGAACCCCGAGATGAACCCCAATTTGAATGACAACCGTCATAAATGAACTCCGAGATGAACCCCAATATGAATGACAACTGTCATAAATGAACCTCGAGATGAACCCCAATATGAATGACAACCGTCATAAATGAACCCCGAGATGAACCCCAAATAACAGAAGAAACCCCCAAGGTATGAACATGCAACACGCACACACTGAACAAACGAATACTCACACCAAAGAAAACAAGCAAAGGGTGAACAAACAGAGACTCAAAAAAAAGAAAAGGGTGAACACACAGAGACTCAAAAAAAGAAAAGGGTGAACACACAGAGACTCAAAAAAAGAAAAGGGTGAACAAACACACGAAAATAAAACAGCAAAAAAGAAAAAGGGTGCTCAGAGATATTGCTCGCAACCTCCTGTCTACGTATCTCATCTGGTATGAGAATCAGGGCGACGTAGTTCCCCTTACCAGGGGTAAAACACTCTCCTAACCAGAGACCAGGGAAAACAATAAACTAATAGGGAGACTAAGACTCGAGCCTAATAGTTGTCATGCAATCAATATCCCTAAGCTGAGGTCTCTAACAAGAACTTAACTCACACAGGAAGCGAGTCAACTCAAGTCTAACTCTACATACGTTCAACTTCCTGAAAAGTTAATCGTACGACTCCTACAGAAATGGAGATGAGAAGAGGAAAGCAAATAAACACACCAACACCAGTGAACAAGCATCACACACTATATCCATACAAGAGTCTCAAATAATGGGTGGGCTTTAGTCAAGAGGGTTCATATCAATCTCGACAAACAAGCCAAACTGTAAGGGTAATTTGTAGCTCTTAACCACTGACATTGAACGTCAGGGTGAAGCTGATCAAAATGGTAATGAGGATAAGACCTCATGCTCTTAACCCTGGCCAGGGTGAGGTTATGACACAGAAAGCGTGGGGATCCAGAAAGTGGGGTCCTTTTCCACTTGATAGACTCTGGACAAAAGATCTGGGGCACATGTTAAGAAGCATCAGCACGTAGTGCAAGCATAAAGAACGACACACTGAATAACGGGGGATTGGCTACTGATCCCTTTTATCTGTCAATTGCCTCTTCTCTTGGAGGTCTTATCAAATAACACATGCCTCTTCGTGGAGGTCTTTGGGCACAATTTTAAACAAACACAAACAGAGCCTCTGAAGGAGGACTTGCCAGCAAAATGCCTGCCAAAAAGGTGACAGGACTTCAGACTACATGAAGTAAGAAGCTAACTACCTGAGTGGTGTGTCAACCATAATCCAATGCTCAAGCAAGAGCTAAAGCAAGCAAGCAACTAAGGTACCTGTACAAAGACTAAACAATCAGTACTTCAGTTATAAAACCAGAAGACAAGCAATGAAACCCTCTAACAGTTACACAATTCAATGCATAAGTGCCTTAGCACTCAAATGAGCTCATGAGCTCACCACATCAATTAAAACCCTACAATACAAACATAGGCCAGAACTCAATGCATTTGTATCTCTTAAGGTGAGAACAAATCCAACCATCAATGATAAGTGTCCAAACCTGAAACAAAAGACAAAGTTAGTTCATGTACAAAACTCTAGTACAAAGATAAGATTCAAAACCTAACCAAATGATCAAAACAGAACCCATCCTTCTACATATCACACATTCAAACACTCCATCTAAGGTCCTCAAAAGGACCAGCATCAAATCCATAATCAAGTGCCTCAAATTGCCTATGTAATGTAATGACCAAAAATATGCACAAAATGAACTTCCAACTTAGAAAATGCATATCAAATTAGAAATGCATGCAATGGCTTTGATATTTTTTTTACAAGTGCCTCATGTCATGAATAATCATCATGCAAAAGATCCAATCCAAAATGATTCAAATGCTATGTGAACAAAAATGCACCAATCCATTGTCAAAAATGTGACACAAATTGTCACATTTTTCTCTATTTGTTAAAAGTGATGATAACATGTGAGAAAAATTCCAAACCAGTGACCAAAAATTCATATTATGTATGAATGTATGCAAAAAATTGGATCAGAAGGTTCAACATAGAGAATTTCACAACACATTGAATACACTATATCAATTTGGCACCACATGGATTCAAAAATTGACACATAAAAATCCAGACATCCAACATTCATGAAATTAACATCATAAAAAAGTAGACATCAATACAAAACTGTGAAAAACATTTGGACTCATTTGGACTATTTTTGGATTTTTAATGATTTAAACAAAATAGGAAAAATAATTGAAATATAATATAAAAATGGAGGGAAATGAAATCATTTGAAATAAACCAGAAAAAACAACAACCACGCGATATGGCGCGCTTATCAAATCAATGGTCCTCGTTTGAATGATGAAACACACCGTTTCATTAATCCACATCAGCGCACATTCATCAGTCCAAGCCCACGCGTGGCCTAGTCAAAGAACTCTTATCCAATCGCTATGCAACGCATGAAGCCACATGGCGCCAGTTCAGCCTAACCCTAACCAACACAAAGAGACCGGAGCTCTGCTCTGGTCGTCTTCCCCGACGAGACACGCGGTGGCTCCCACGGCGGCGCCACCATATATTTTTCTAGAAATTCCTCAAACCACCACCGTTCCACTCGGTTTTTCACGCTGAATCCAATTATGACCTTAGTTTCTCCTAAATCTCCCTAGGTTTTGCAAATTGAAGAGGGAAAGTTCTGAGATCCAAACTTCCAATCAACACTACATCCTCAATTCTCACTCAAACTCAAATCTAAACATATATTCATGACCTATGCCGCACGATCTACACATCTATAACTTAAAAACAGCAAAAGGAGAAAGTGAAATTCAACTCACCTGAAATTGAAGCTTCTTAGAATTACGATCTCACGAGCTCAGCTGCTCCAGATCAACTCCTATGCACCTCCTTTGAAGCTTTATGCAAGAAGAAACGGTTGAAACCTCTTGAATCTACATCAATTTCCAAATCCGTTCACCATGAGAAAGCTCTTGAACTGCTTGATATCTTGAAGAATTGCACCAAATAATGGATGATTCTTGATTAGTGAAGCATGAGGATCAAGAATATGTAAGAATCTTTGAGGTTTGTGTGGAGAAAATGGAAATTCGAAGAGAGAGAAAATTGAGAGAGTTCTTGAATTTTCAGATCTGAAAAGTTAGTTATGGCAGTTATGGCTAGGGTTTCACTATTTATATTCCATGCTAATCACACTGAAAATCAATTTAGACCTTCACTAAACATGATTAGTGAATTATTAAACCATTTGCAAAAAATGAATAATGAGCTCTCATGGCCATAATACACGTATGATATCCCATGCAAAGCTTCCAATTCACTTATGGACATCCAAGGGTCAAGATTGAAGTGTTATTTTGCTTGTATCTTAAGCCAAAAATGAATGGTGAAGATTCACTTTAATTTGAACATGTGTGAAATAATGAGCATACACACTTTTCACATGCATGGCAAAGCTCATTTTGAGATGTCTTGAACATGAGAAGCATTTTTCCAAAAGAATGAACCAATTTGGAGCATTGTATAAAAAGTTATGCCATTTTGAATTTCCATGCACACCTTGTGATCAAATGACCATAACTCCTCAACCATTCATCATATGGGCATGAATTAGGACTTTTTGAAAAGGGGAGACAAAGATATTTAACTTTTATGTTCACCAAATATCCATCTGAAACTTCTTTGATATTGAAAAGTCAAGTTGAGAGTGGACCAAAAACTTGCCAAATTTGGAAACTTTGAATTATAGGTCATTTTCCATTTTTAGTAACTTTTGCCATGACCTTTGAATCTTCAAGATGGATGTTTAGAATGATGAATAGACCCCATTTGAACATAATTGAGGTGTCTCAACTCATTTCCCCACCTCATAGCCCTCAGTTGACTGCACAGTTGACTTTTGGTCCCCAGATGACCTTGAAATGTCTTGATCAACTTGAACCTCTACCACTTGGTGAAATTGCTTCAAAATGAAACCCTAGCTCATGTAAGCCCCTTATGATAACCATGTGATCCTCATCCCAAGAAAATACCTCATCTCTTTGAGAAACCCAAGTTGGAAGAATGGCATTGATTAGGGTTGACCAGAGGTCACAACCCTAATCCAAAGGAACTTGAGAATGAACTATGAAACCCTTGATGATGATAGAACCATGATGATGGTAATATATCCTTGCAAATAAGATGATGCTTAAGACCTTTGAAGAATCAAGAAACCCTAATGAAATGCAAACCCTCATATGGTTGATAATCAATTCATAGAGACCCTCAGGCTTGAATCATGTAACTTCTCCATCTTTTGAAAAGACTTTGGAGGATGACCTTCTTATTTTCATATGAGATGCAAAATGCAATGCCTAATGCTCTAAAATATGAAATGCAATATGTCAAACTAGTCTCAGGAAGAGGAGGGAAAATTTTGAGGTGTTACACGTATCCGTGTTTTGCTTCCCCGACTGAGTCGTCTCTCGCAGATTATATTTTCCAGAACCACTGTCGCTTTGCTCAACAGCAAGCTTTCAGTGCCATTCTCTCCCCAGTTAGAGTCTCGGTATTTTGTTATTGCCAGAACACCGCGTGGCTATTTATTTCCCCAGCAAAGTTCCTTGCCTCGGCTTGGCGTTCTCTCTAACCTAGCATTTCGCATCCCTGCATGTAGAATCATATCGCATTGCATCCTCCCAAATCGCGTAGCATTTCCATTTTCATGGAGCATTAAGCCATTGAAAAATTCAAACATATGCATGTAAACGATAAGACATTCTCGGTATCCCAAGTGATAAGCCAGAAGTTTGTTTCTAGTGCTCAGACTGAAGGTTGTTCATGACTTATCCTTTATTACTCCCAACAGGGGTCGTTGGCCCACGCGCCACCTCAATTATCATTTTCCCTGTTTCTGCCGATGCTGACAGGCATGAAAGTTTCTGGTATTCAGACCGAAGTGGCATTCAGGCCAGTTTTCCGGTATTCAGACCGAAGTGGCATTCAGACCAGTTTCTGGTATTCAGACCAAAGTGGAATTCAGGCCAGTTTCCGGTATTCAGACCGAAGTGGCATTCAGGCCAGTTTTCCGATGTTCAGATCAAAGAAGTATCCGACGTTCAGGTCGATGCAACTTGTGGCATTCAGGCCAGTTTTCCGGTATCCAAACCGAAGTGGCATTCAGGTCAGTTTTCTGGTATTCAGACCGAAGTGGCATTCAGGCCAGTTTTTCCGGTATCCACACCGAAGTGGCATTCAGGCCAGTTTTCCGGTATTCAAACCGAAGTGGCATTCAGCCCAATTTTCCGGTTCAGACCGACGTTTGATAATCTCGTATCTTCCGATGCTCAGATCGAAGTCATTTCCAGTATTCAGACCGATGAGCGGCATTCAGGCTATGGTTATTTCTGTGTTACCATTTATTTTGGTATTCAGGCTAACATTTCTTTTTCGGTGTTCAGGCCGACTCTCACCGTACCAGATAGATTCTTTTTTCAAGACCACCTCTTTGCTGATTCTAACAGGCATTATTACTTCATTTTTTCACTTCAGTGTAAATTTTCGGGCTTTCATTGTATTCAATCCCTTGATACCTCAAAAGTGTGAAAGCCGTTGCTATCTTCATTTCGGGTCTCCAGTTGATTGAATGGGGGCAGCTGTAATACCCCAAAATTTACCCTTCATTTTTTCCTGGAATCATGGGATCATGTTTCACACCTCTTTAGCATCATACTAGGTCATACTCACTGCATACTGCATTAGTGACATGGAAATCAGGTTTTGATTGATCACTCCTTAACAGAAGGAGCCCACACAAAGCAAGGTTGAGAATTGGACTTTATTCTCTAAATATACAAGTCTCAAGGGTCTCAGGGGGTTCCAGGTATCTTATTATGGTCCTCAATTCATTAGTGAAAGATTTAGAGCTATCAGAGTGCTCATCTGGGTTTAATCAGGAAATTAGGGTTTCATGGCTACTTGCAACAGGAAATGTTTGGTTAGAAGTAGAGGGGCTCATCCATGTCATGATTGGAGAGGCATCTTGGCCTAGGAAGATTCACAGTTATCTCAGAAAGATCCATTGGCAAGCAGTGCAATCAGTTCCTGATCATTTTGCCCTAAAACTAGGGTTTGGTATAAAATCAGTTTATTTCTGATTCTTTGGGTAAAAGTCTTTTCCAGGGCCCTCCATATGTCCACAAGGGTCTACATACAAAAAATCATACCTTTATTTGAGCCAGAGGTGCTTCAGTTTGGGAAAAGTTAACTGTGGGCCAGAAAAGTTAACTCCTGACATTTTGAGAGTGGAATCTCAATATCCATGCCTAGGGGATCCTACATGTGAAATTTGATCAAGGTTGATTCATGGATTCATCATTTAATTAGGAATTGGAGAAGTTACTTAATTTGGAAATGGTTGACTTTCCATTTATGGCAAGTTTTCATGATTGTTGCACTCACTTTAAGCCCATTTTCCATCAAGATAAAAGCTCCATTTTAAAATTCTCCAACATGAAATTTGTTCCTCTTGTTCCAAGCTTTCTAGAGATGTAAAGTCTGCTCCATTTGGAATAAAATTGAGAAACTTATGCTTAGTCAAAGTGAGACATATTTTCTAGGACACTTAGAAAAATTTCTAAGTCTCAAAATCTTCAAAGTTTGCCAAGACTTCTTGGCCAGTTTTCTTGCACTTCAAGGCATTATTTGAAAATACTGTCTTCACAAAAATTGTACCTTGCCATGTACTCTTTCACCTCCTTTTGGAATCATCTCATTTGGATTCATGGTTTGAGAGATACATTCACTTAAAGTTGGCATCATGACTTGATTTCTAGGCAGCATGTTAGGCCAAACTGGCCCAACCATTTTGCAGTTTGTGTGACACGATTTTGGGACCATCTTTCACCTTCTTCCATTCATTATTTCCACTCATGCTCAACATGAAAGATGTTATGCTCCATGAGGTCTTTCCACTGTTTGCATTGTTTCATCAATTGGTAGCTTGCTCATTAAGTTACATGGCCTCAAAGTCATCACTTTCAAATGAATTTCTTGCTTGCCAAGCCATGCAGCATAAACCAGCCCACGTTTTTTACCTCATTTGGCCATGCACTCTTATTTCATTCACTTAAGTTTGGCCCAAAATAACACAAACTTCACATGCCCTCTTTTTACACCTCACTTTGCATTATTTTTCTCATGGACAAATCATTTATTTCAAAGCCCATTAGAACATTTGATCCACCATATTTAAAATCCTGAAACCCTGAACCTAAAAGAGAGCATTGGAACTTTCATGGCAAGCAAGAAAAAGAGGTCACAGATCAGTTTTCATCAAGCTCTTGAGTTGAGGTCCTTGAAGCATCAAAGCAGCATCCTATTCTTCCATTCTCTCCATAATCAAGAGGCAGTGGACCTAACATCCACTAGGTAACCCTCTTGCTTCTCTTCCATGTCCATGTATTAATATATCTATGCTTATTATCATTACTTTTCACCATGCTATTTTCATGCTTGCTTACCATGCTCATCATGTTTACCATGCCAATCATGTACTTGTGAAGCCCTCAACACGAGGCAATGTTTATGTTATTGGTTTATGATGTTGCCTGTTGTTTATATCCGTGGCCATGTTGACATCTTATGGCCAACTTTTCTCCATGTCAATCTACACATTTCATACTTGAGTTCTGGATTTTATTTCATGTCATTTGGTGCATCATATTGGTCGTATTATTGAGTGGAAGTTGAAGAAAATTCACTGCGTTTTCACGTGTTGCATTGCATGGCGTTAGGGTTTCTTTGTCTCCATGAAAAAGACGAAGGCGTGTCACCTCCAGGATCACTGGATCATGCGCGCGTTTTTTAATCTGAGCCATCCATCCTTATTTTGTCTTTTAGTCACTTATGGAACTTGACCAATTGATAACATGTCACATGGTTTTTAAAAATAAAATGTTATTTAGCTTGTCACGCACTGGATTTAATTTTTTGTTGGATCATGGGCTTCTCTAGTTGCTGTTGACACCCCATGCTTCCTGGCCCATCAGCATTAATCCATTTCCCATTTTCATTTTCTTTTTTAATTCACATTTATTTTTTCTATTTTGCTTTTAATTATTTTAAAATATTTTCTTTATTCAAAAAACTATCCAAAAATATTTTCTATATTTCTTAATGCCTTATTTAATTTTATTTAATTTTTATTTTCGTATTTATTTTAATTATTTATTCTAAATGGTCCATTTTAGCACATATTTAATTCTTGATTTTATTTTTATGTCTTAAAATCATTTTTACCTTTTGATTTTTGGGATGAAGGTTGACCACTGTCCCATGGTCAACCTTACCTTTTCTTGGAATTTTATTTCCCATTTTCAATTTATTTTGGATTTATTTTTGACCTACTTTGGTTAGTTGACTTTTGGTTTGACCCTTGTTTTATTTCAATTAATTTATGCACTAATTTTCATTATTTTTAAAATCCTTTTGAGGGATGATGATGTCCAGGCCCCACCTCACTTAGTTTAATTTTTCATAATTTTCTTGATTAATTTACTATTTATTTCATATTTTTTAAGTTGACTTGAAGTTTCAGTTGACTTCTTTATGATCGATGTTTGACTTAGGGATTGCTTATGGCAATTGAAGAGATCTTTTGATCCTCCCTTGTTCATATCATATGCCATGTATTAGAGGCCTTTTATCTTGATTTTATTTGATCTTTGTCCCATTTCCTGATTAAATTATTCAGTGGACCCCTTTTGTGCATATTTTCATCTGTCTGATTCATCTGTTATGTGTTACATTTGTTTCTTTCATCCATGCTTATTATTTCTTGATTGTTTAACATGTTCATACTTCCCATACCTTGTTTAATTCTCTATTATTTCATTCTTTGATTCTTTGACTTGATTATACACCTGTTTTCCTAACTGAGGTGATTCATAAATGCTGCCTACTTGTATGATGTATGAGGCATATATTCTTATTGTTTGATTGCCATGAACAATCCCCATTCATAACAAATGTACCCCTCTCCCATGAAGTGTATAATATTTATTCTTTCATTCTTTATTCATCTGTTAATATAAGAATTAAAACGAACATCCGATAATCATTTCAAAACAAGATCAAAAGCTCGATCCAACGTCGAGTAATCACTTTCAAAACTTAACAGAACCCGCACGTATTCATCCATCCTTTTGTAAGTCGATCGCTTCATGCATCGGCATCTACCTGTAAGTCGATTGCTTCATGCATCGCCATCTACCCTTATCCGTGGCTCCTCTCCTTGCTCCATCCGTCGACTCTTGTTTCGTTTAGGTAGCACCCATTAGGTAGAACCCTTTGTATGATAACATAGGTAGAATTCCCTTATTCGTTGCATTCTAACATTAGGTAGATGTTCCCCTCTGTAAATCCTAATACATAGGTCCATATTGCATGACAACTCTAGGGCAGAGCTTCCCCACTTTTAGACCTTCTATGCGTCTCCGATCTTGTGGCATGACAATCCGTTCTATTGCAAAGAGGTAACTGCCTAAGACTCGATTCAGCGAGCTGCGACACCTACTGCTAGGACGTGAACACATTGCCCACTTTCCCTTGACACAACTGGTGTCCTCTTTTGTAAGTCCATGTTCAAATGGAAATCCTTAACCCCTAGTTAGTCGAACTACGACAACTCTGATTCTCATGTTCAGATGAGATACGTAGGCACGAGACGCGATGTCTTGCCGAGTTTGACCTACGACTAACAACTAATCCTTACTTGTTTTTGCCCTTGCTGCGATTCTTTTCTCTCGCCCTCGTTGCGAACGAGACCTTCCCTTTCTTTTGCCCTAGTCGCAATCGAGACCCTTGTTCCCGTAGTTAGTTGAACTACGTTTTGCTCTGATTCTCATTCCAGATGAGATACGTAGGCATAAGACGCGATGTCTTATCGAGCACATTTCTCTTTAACCCATAGGTAGCCGAGCTACGAAGACTCTGATTCTCATGCTCAGATGCGACCTTCTTTTAGCAGATAGTACATTAGATAAACATACACCCTTTAGACTAGAACAACAAGAGTGGATCCCATAGAGTATTACGCATATGTAGGGGTGCTAATACCTCCCCTTCACATAATCGACTCCCGAATGCTAGATTTGGTTGCGAGACCTTGTCTTTTCCTTCTCTTCAGGATTTCTTCGATCATTTCCTTTCCCTCATTTGGGATAAATAACGAACGGTGGTGACTCTTCTGTTTTCTTTTTTTCGCCGGTTGTTTTTCGCGTTGCGACAGGATCAGGGTGTAATATAGATACTTCAGAGTCATGATGAGGATGATGAAGTTAATGTGATATCCCCTGTCTTCAGGATACCTGAGCCTGTCGCCGTCAGATACGATGGCAGCAAGTAGAAAGCCTCTCCCTCTCTCATAATTAAGCCAGTTGGCCCTGTTCCTTACACTCTCAACAAAGTTGTTCCCTATCGTTATAATGTTGTTGCATTGGAAGATGGGAATGAGGTGCCCCTACCCTCCACTTCTGTTGTGAATATTGCTTATGTCAGTGGTTTGACCCGTAGTGGTCGTGTATTCTCGGTGCCGCCGAAACCCCAAGTTGACACCAGAAGAGCTGATGCTGCTGATAGTGCCACCCGTCCGGTTGGGAATTCTTCCAATTCTCCGAATCCGAAACTTGCTGTAAATAGACCTGCCGCTGTTGTTAGAACACCTGTCCCTGCGGGCCAGAATGGCATGATGAAAGAGGATTGTGATGAGATGTTGAGGCTCATCAAGAGGAGTGAATACAATGTTGTAGATCAGCTTCTACAAACGCCTTCAAATATATCAGTGTTGTCTTTGTTGATGAACTCTGAACCACACCGAGAAGCTTTGTAGAAGGTGTTAGACGAGGTGTATGTATATCATGACGTCATAATAGAACAATTTGATAGCATTGTTGCAAACATTACTGCTTGTAACAACCTGAGTTTCTGTGATACTGATCTCCCCGAGGAGGGAAGAAACTACAATTTGGCACTTCACATCTCTATGAACTGCAAGGATGATGCCATGTCTAATATGCTGGTAGACACTGGATCATTGCTGAATGTGTTAACAAAATACACTCTGGAGAGATTGTCATACCAGGGGCCTCCCATGAGGCAGAGTGGAGTGGTCGTTAAAGCTTTTGATGGATCCCGCAAGAGTATGATTGGCGAGGTTGAACTCACAGTCAAGATAGGACCTAGTGATTTCCAGAACATTTTTCAGGTCATGGATATCCACCCATCATATAGTTGTTTATTGGGAAGACCATGGATTCACGAGGCAGGCGCCGTGACATCCACCATACACCAAAAGTTGAAGTTCGTGAAGAATAAAAAGTTGGTGGTGGTAGGGGGAGAGAAGGCTCTCTTGGTTAGCCATTTGTCTTCCTTTTCTTACATTGATGCTGAGGATGAGGTTGGGACACCGTTCCAAGCCTTGTCTATTGCTGAGCCTTCTAAGAAAGGAACTTCTTCATTTGCGTCCTATAATGATGCGAAGTTAGCCATTGAGCATGGCGCAACTACTGGTTTAGGATAAATGATCAAGCTGGAAGACAATAAATCCCGGGCTGGCATAGGGTACTCTTCAGGCACTTTCAACGAGCACGGTCTATTTCAGAGTGGTGGTTTTATCCACACGGTCGAAGACCAGGAAGCTGTTGCTATTGTGGAAGCTGATGCAGAGGAAGATTCTGGCAACTTTGTCATCCCTGGAGGGGTCTGCAATAATTGGGTCGCTGTTAATGTTCCAACAGTTATCCACAAGTGCACGTAATGTTCATTTTTGTTTAAAAACCCTTCTCCCATGCCAAAAGGAGAAGTGTTGACATTGTTGGCACATAAATAGAATGATATTCGTTCAATAAATTCATGTTAAATGTTTTATTTTTCCAAATTATTTTCAGTTTTTTCTTTTACATGAAATTGGTGATCACATAAAACCCTAAAAATAGAATAAAATCAATCTTTTCATCTGCATAATGATTTGCCTTGTTTGAATTCTAAAATCTCTTTTATATCCAAAATCATTATGCAGGTTGATCAAACCCATTGAACATAATGATCCAACACCATCTCCCAACTTTGAGTTCCTTGTATTTGAGGCCGAAGAAGATGATGTTGAAGAGATTCCTGATGAGATTACCCGTCTGCTTGAGCACGAAGAGAAGATCATTCAGCCACACCTTGAGAATCTGGAAACAGTCAACTTGGGGTCTGACGATTGTGTTCGAGAAGTGAAGATTAGGGCACTCCTTGAAGAATCTGTTAAGAAGGGGTTCATTGAGTTGCTACGAGAATATGTCGACGTCTTTGCCTGGTCATATGAAGACATGCCTGGTCTGGATACTGATATCGTGCAACATTTCCTTCCTTTGAAGCCTGAGTGTGTGCCTGTGAAGCAGAAGCTCTTAAGAACTCATCCTGATATGGAAGTGACGATCAAAGAAGAAGTTCATAAGAAAATTGATGTGGGGTTTCTGGTGACTTCTACATATCCTCAATGGGTGGCCAATATTGTGCCCGTGCCTAAGAAAGATGGAAAAGTCCGAATGTGTGTGGACTATAGAGACTTGAATAAAGCTAGTCTGAAAGATGATTTTCCTCTACCACATATTGATATGTTGGTAGATAATACAGCTAAATTCAATGTCTTCTCATTTATGGATGGATTTTCCGGATATAATCAGATCAAAATGGCACTCGAGGATATGGAGAAGACAACATTCATCACACCTTGGGGAACATTCTGTTATCGAGTGATGCCCTTCGGTTTGAAGAACGCCGGAGCCACGTATCAACGAGTTATGACTACCTTGTTTCATGATATGATGCACAAGGAGATCGAGGTATATGTTGATGATATGATTGCAAAGTCGAGAACGGAAGTTGAACATGTTGAGCACTTGTTGAAGCTTTTTCAGCGCTTGAGGAAGTATATGCTTCGTCTGAATCCGAACAAGTGCACATTTGGAGTCCGTTCCGGCAAGTTATTGGGCTTTATTGCCAGTGAAAGAGGTATTGAATTTGATCCTGCCAAGGTCAAAGCAATACAAGAGATGCCTACGCCCAAAACTGAGAAGCAAGTCCGAGGTTTTCTTGGCCGCTTGAATTATATTTCCAGATTTATATCTCACATGATTGCCACATATGCGCCAATATGCAAGCTCCTCCGGAAAGATCAGCGTCATGATTGGACCGAGGATTTCCAGAAAGCTTTCGACAGTATCAAAGAGTATATGTCCGAGCCTCCGATTCTGTCTCCGCCTGTGGAAGGGAGACCCTTGATTATGTATCTGACAGTTCTTGAAGACTCTATGGGTTATGTATTGGGTCAGCAAGATGAATCAGGGAAGAAAGAATATGCCATCTACTATCTGAGTAAGAAGTTCACCGATTGTGAGTCTCGATACTCGATGCTTGAGAAAACATGTTGCACTTTGGCTTGGGCAACTAAGCGCTTACGCCAGTATATGTTCAATCATACGACTTGGTTGATATCCAAAGTGGATCCAATCAAGTATATCTTTTAGAAGCCTGCTTTAACTGGGAGGATTTCCCGTTGGCAGATGCTGTTGTCTGAGTATGTTATTGAGTATCGAGCTCAGAAGGCTATTAAAGGTAGTATTTTAGCTGACCACTTGGCACATCAACTGATTGAGGATTATCAGTCTGTTCAGTACGACCTCCCTGATGAGGAGATTTTGTATTTGAAAATGAAAGATTGCGATGAGCCTACACTCGATGAAGGGTCAGAGCCTGGTTCCCGATGGAGCATGGTGTTTGATGGTGCTGTAAATCAATATGAGAATGGTATTAGGGCAGTGATTATTACTCCTCAGGGAACACATTTTCCTTTTACAGCAAGGCTAACTTTCAAATGCACGAATAATATGGCAGAGTATGAGGCATGTATTATGAGATTAGAAGAGTGTATTGATCTTAGGATCAAGCATCTTGATGTTTATGGTGATTTGGCCCTTGTTGTTAATCAGATTAAGGGTGAATGGGAGACGAATCAGCCTGGCCTTATCCCATACAGAGATTATGCGAAGAGGATTTCAACATTCTTTACTGAGGTTGACTTCCATCATATTCCTCGAGATGAGAATCAGATGGAAGATGCTCTTGTTACACTTGCTTCTATGATTGTGGTGAAGTTCTGGAATGAAGTCCCCAATATCACTGTGATGCGCTTGGATAGACCAGCTCATGTATTTGCTGTTGAGGAAGTGAAAGATGATAAGCCATGGTATTATGATATCAAGATGATAAGACCAGCTCATGTTTTTAGATTGACCCGCCTAGGGCATCTGTTAAAGATAAGAAGACTTTGAGGAGATTATCAGGCAGTTTCTACCTTAATGGCGATGTGCTTTATAAGAGGAATTTTGACATGGTTCTGCTCATATGCGTGGATAGACACGAAGCAGACCTGTTGATGACTGAAGTCCATGAGGGTTCATTTGGTACTCATTCCAATGGACATGCCATAGCAAAGAAGATGTTGAGAGCAGGCTACTATTGGCTGACAATGGAGTCAGACTGCTGCAAGTATGTGAAGAAATGTCATAAGTGTCAGATTTATGTGGATAAGATTCATATTCCCCCGACACTTCTGAATGTGATTTCCTCACCATGGCCTTTCTCTATGTGGGGAATCAACATGATTGGCATGATAGAGCCAAATGCGTCCAACAGTCCTAGATTTATTCTCGTAGCAATTGATTACTTCACCAAGTGGGTTGAAGCGGCATCGTATGCAAATGTGACCAGGAAGGTGGTTGTGAAGTTTATCAAGAATCAACTCATATGCCTTTATGGTGTGCCAGACAAGATCATTACTGATAATGGATCTAACTTGAACAACAAGATGATGAAAGAGCTATGTAGCGAGTTCAAGATTGCGCATCATAATTCTTCTCCTTATAGACCCAAGATGAATGGGGTTGCTGAAGCTGCTAATAAGAACATCAAGAAGATTATCCAAAAGATGGTTGTTACATAGAAGGATTGGCATGAGATGCTGCCATTTGCTTTGCATGGCTATCGTATATCTGTCCGCACATCAACAGGGGCAACCCCTTCCTCCCTTGTATATGGCATGGAGGATTTGCTCCCAGTGGAGGTTGAAATCCCATCAATGAGAGTCTTGATGGAAGCCAAATTGACTGAGGCTGAATGGGTTCAGAGTCGTTATGACTAGTTGAACTTAATAGAAGAGAAGAGATTGACTGCCATGTGCCATGGTCAGTTATATCAGCAAAGGATGAAGAAAGCCTTTGATAATAAGGTAAAGCCTCGTGTGTTCCGAGAAGGTGACCTTGTGCTCAAGAAAGTTTTGTCTTTCACGCCCGATTCCAGGGGCAAGTGGACTCCAAACTATGAAGGTCCATGTGTTATCAAGAGAGCCTTTTCAGGCGGTGCTTTGATGCTTACAACTATGGATGGGGAGGATTTAACTCGTCCTATGAATTCAGATGCAGTCAAGAAATGTTTCGCCTAGAATAAAAATAGAATAGCTCTCTAAGTTGAAAACCCAAAAGGGCGGCTTAGGCAAAAATGAGCGTGTCGGTGGATTGAAAACCCGAAAGGGAGGTCCAAGCAAAAGTTAGAGACATAAAAAAATAAATGAATATATATCCCGCTAGATTGAGTACCTCACCCTAGGGAAATCTGGGCAAAAATTAGGGATTTGGCAAGTAACTGCATCCTGACAAGACTTGGTTCTACAACAGTCATCTGTCAAAGATTCTCGCTCAGTCATCGTCAACTGAAGCTTCAAATACATTGGATTCAGAGTTGGTGGAGAAATGATCATTATGTTCAATGTATCCCTTTTCCAATATATATCACCAATTTCAAATTTGTAAAGATCCATGGAGTCTTTCCATTTGCAGACTACCATTCCATCAAATAAATTTGAGCCTTTATCCAATTATTTGCACTCTTATTTGTTTCTATTCAACAAATGTTTGCATGTTTTAATTGATAAATGTCATTGTTTTAAATAAAGTTTTTAAATTGTTTTTAAACAAAGTGAACATTGACAAAAGATTGAAAAGGATAATTATGACATCTTCAGTGCTCTCCCAAGGATAGTATGATCTCCAAAAGGGTAAGACATTGGTTCATATTCCTAGCATATCAGTATTTCTCTTCATCATCGTTCAGATTGTCTCCTCCGCGAGTGCAGAAGAAGATTATGCATCACCAAATTCCCTAGAGAGTCTGGAGATTTGGTCCTGATTTGTTTAGAGAAGTATATCTATAACACCACTCAGATCCCCTGAGAATTTGGAGTTTGGTCTTAATCTTCTAGCTCCCCAGGGATGCTGGATTTAGCATCTGTGTTATCAATTATATGGTTGACATCCCTTGTGTGGATTGACCTAAAATCCCTTATAGACTGATAAGTTGATATGCTATATTTTCGAGGAAGTTGGTTTTCCCTCATTCAGATTGGAAGTCCTCCATAGAGTGAGCAAAAACTCCCCTCGTGAGTAGTTGGTTTGTAGCTTATTCTCTGTGGATTCGCCTACATTAATCTTCAGTAGGCTTGCCTCTTGTTCATCCTCATCAGGGTTGTTCATCTTAGACTTCCCCAGTCTGGTCACCAGCAGGTTATTCCCAGCTGAGCGCCTACAGTTTCCCCTTTAGTAGAGCGGGTGATGGAAATGTTTATTTTCATATACCTAGTGGAGCAATGTTTCCCTTTTTCTCGGCATAGATGTTTTCTCCAGGAGTTTGTGGAAATGGGATGGTTTTGGAACTTTTGTTTGGTGGTTATTTCCCATAGAGTTTCATCTCTCTCCTTGATAATTTCCCCAGTGGATTTTCCTCTACGATGGATCTTATTTGTGCTTAGCTTCCCCTGCTGAGACTTTGCCTGATTTCAGTTTCGTGTTGGAACTTCGAGGAAGATGTGTTGATTCCTTCCCCAGCAGAGTGACTGGTTCTCCTTCTCCGTAGTAGATATTTCCTTCTGTGATTATAAGTGAATGTTGTTTGATATGCTTCTGTTTGGTGGTTGTTCCCCACAGATTCCCACATCATACCCTGATAGGATCCCCAGTGGATTTCTTTTCTCGCTGATCTTATCCTTGGCTCTGCATACTGTTGGAAGATCCCCAGCTTTGGTGATTGTGATCCCTTGCTTATTCCCAACAACAATCTCTGATCCCCGGTGATCCTGCTTGCTTCCCTAGTGTAGCACCTCAAATTTGCCCTCCTCATTCATGCATTCATTTTTTAGGTCATTTAACATTTCATATTGCATTTTATCATGTCAATCAGAATTAGCTCCAAGAGTTTGTCGTCTAAGAAGCTTGGATATCATCCAAGTCACTTTGTGGGTTTTATCTGAAGGATCAATCAACACAAGGGAGATTGCGCATCAACTAGAGGTTTTCTTTAAAGGATCAAGCTTAATGGGCTCAGTACGATTCAAAATTCAACTATGAAGCCAGAAGTCAACTGTTGGTCAACTGAAGAGGAAATGGCCAGGGAATGACTTGAGTTACTTCCAACATGTTCAAATTGGGTCTATTCATCATTCAAAACGTTAATCTTAAAGGAGCAAAAGTTTGTTCATGAGCTGTCATGCTCGCTAGACGAGCAGAATGGGTCGCCTAGCGAGTCCCAAGAAAACCCACCAGAATCACCTGCGCTCAGAGGAATTTCCTGAACTGTCATGCTCGCTAGGCGAAGCCCACGTGTTTTGAAAATAAATAAATATGTATATATATATATATATATATATATATATATATATATATATATATATATATATATACATATATATATATATATATATATATATATATATATATATAAATAAAAAATGAAAAAAAAATCTTGGACTTGGACCTCTCTCATTTGAGCCCACAAAGCCACGAAAATCAGGTTATAAATTCTAAAAAAAATCAGTGGAAAAACCCTAGAGAGATTCTAACTAATTCAGAGCAACCTCCAGAGACTGAAGGGAACTCATCTGCAAAGAACCAATTCCCTCTCATATAAACCCTAAGATTGTTCTGCAAAGCCAACGGTGCAATTCAATTTTAATCGATCTCTCCAATCAGTAGGTATGTCATGTCTCGATGTGTGGATCCTTGCCCCTGACTTTGAGTTTTGATACCCTTTTGATGCATTTGTTTGACAAGGGGTTTAGGCCTCCTATCCTTGGTGGCTTTTTGTGAGCTTTTTTGTGGGAATTTTAATGGCATGATTCATGTGGTTATATTTTGATTCTGGTTTGGTGTAACTCTTGATTGCACCCCATCTTGTTATTCTAACCTGTTTGTCAAGTTTTATTTGTGAGGGCTCACATGACTCTTGAAGAGATAGCTTGCTTGGTATTCCACTTTATTTGTGGGATACCATTCGGAGATTCATTCTGATTGCTTTGCTGACTTGTTTTTTTTGATGGTGCTAGCCTGAGAGATCTCTGGGTTTCTTACTGTTACTTCGGATCTTTATCCGTGTGGTAGATCTCTTGATCCCTTTTACATCTTTCCCGTATTTTACCGCTTTATTAGCTGGAAGACCTCGATTGTAGGCAATGTTTTTGTGTGATTACTTTTGTGCCTAAAGACCTCCAAGAAGAGGCACCAGTGCTAAAGACCTCCATGAAGAGGCAATTGACGGATAAAAGGGATTAGTAGTCAATCCCCCATTATTCAGTGTGTCATTCTTTAAGATCACACTACGTTTCGATGCTTCAGAATAAAAGCCCAAGATCTTTTGTCCGGTCAGTCAATGGAGAGGGTTCCACCTTTCTGAATCCCCACTTTTTGTCATGAGCTCACCCTGTCCAGGGTTAAGAGCTATGAGGTCTTATCCTCATTACCCGTTTGATCTGCTCACCCTGACGTTCAATGTCAGTGGTTAAGAGCCCATCTGATTACCTTTCCATGGCTTGTTTGTCGAGGTTGATATGACCCCTCTTGACTAAAGCCCTACCCACGTATGTTTGAGCCCCCTTGTTGGCGTGTTTACTTTATGCATGTTTGTTTTGTATGGTGTGATTGTCTCCCCATAGGATTGATAGGCTTCGTATAGTCTCTCGTTTGCATGTCAATTAAGGTAGCACGGTTCCTTCGTCTAGGACTTCCTTTTTGCATGAGCATTCCTAAAACAAACAAACTCATTGATTTTTCTTCTCCTAAGAACATGTTAACTCCCTCTACTACAGGTGAGTATGTCTCCAAAGGTCGAGCATCCGGTACATTGTGTAGTAACGTCATTCATCACAAAAAAACAAGTAAAAATAGGTTAGCCGAGCTACGGTGCTCTGATTCTCAATCCTTCTTGAGATATGTATGCAGCAGGGTAGGGCATGTGCGAGCAATAACTCTTTCTTTTCCTTACTTTGATTTTCTCTCTTTCGCATTGCATATAGGACTTTTTATACACACACTTTAGACATAAATAGCAAGCGTGGATCCTGTGGAGTACCACAAACGTGAAGGGGTGCGATAACCTTCCCTTCACGTGACCGGCCCCCTTACTTAGTTTTCTTTGGTTCGAGACTTTGTTTTATCCGTTCCCTCTTGGTTATGCAGTACTACCTTTTCCTCCTCTTGGGATAAAAGTACATAGCTGGCGACTTTACTTTCTTCCGCGCCACTCTTTTCGCGTTTGTACTTGGATTCGGGAAATCCGGGGAGCGACAGCTGGCGACTCTGCTGGGGATTTATTTTCCCTAGTGGGCCTTTCCTAGCATTTGTTTATTGTCTATTGTGTGTTATTCATTTATTGCTTTGCATACTTATCTACTTGCATTGCATCGTATGTGCGCTTTATTGTTTCATGCATACTGTGTTGGCTGTGTATCTATTTCACTGTTGGGTGGGAGTCACAAGAGGTAAAAGGCCCAATACACAGGCTATGAGTGAACTTTAGGACACCTAGGAATAGAGTGATTCATGGGAAGCGGGTGGTATGGCGCCACTTAGCAGAACATGGTATCACGAGCAGTTCAGATTCTGATGGGGTATTATCGCTGCATACACCTGGTGTGCATATGGTGATATTCTTGATTGGATTGTTTAGCCTGCGTTTCTCTTGACCTTACCCTGGCCTAGATTACACCCGTGAGTGGGGCGGGAATGAATCATTTACAGGTACTGATGGTGACTTGTTTTGTTGGTGACCGTGTCCTGTTGGTGACTTTTGTTTGGTTCTTGTTGGTGACCGTTGGTTCTGAAGTCTGGGTTCTAAGTTGATGACCATGTTTTATGGTTCCCGGTTCCGAATTCATGCTGAAGTTCTGATCCTGTGCCTTGAGATACACAACCAACCATCCATTGTTTCATCATTTTGCATCATAGCATGTTTACTTTTCAAAAAAATAATGCATAAAAAAGGAAACAAAATTAACCCGCATATGCATATCATTTTTCAGGTTTTATTCATGATAAAACATAGCATATGCATCATACACATATCATTCTTGCATCATTATAGGTGTTCTCGAAGAGGACTTCTCATCCTTGTTCCCGTTCCAGAATCAGAAAGGGCCATGTACTTTCACTAGTGCTTGATTGATGAATCACGGGGATGTCTTTGCAACAGACAATGAATATGGTGACAATGATTGTGATATGGATAATTGGGTGCGCCCGTGTGCTCCAGGGGAGAAGATCAACAACTGGACTGCTGAAGAAATAGTCCAAGTTACTCTTCAGACAGAGTAATTTCCTTTTGTTTTTCATTTTTCATGAAAGCCCTACGCTCTTCCCAAGGCGTAGTGGTTCATTGTAGGGCCACATCATGTTTTGAATTTTCAATGATTATCATCAATAAAGGACGTTTTGAAATCAAATTTGTGCTCACTGTCTTTCTGTTTTTACTTTCATTTTCAAAACAATAAAAATGGCAATGTTTTTTGTTTTTTGTTACTTTCTTGAACTCTTTTCTAAAATAAAGCATGAAACATGGTTCGTGCAGAATTGATCTTGCGGATTCCATTAAAAACAGTTATGTTATGGCTCATTATGACTTTGATAATCCCATTTACCAAGCCGAAGAGGAGAGTGAAGAAGATTGTGAACTCCCCGAAGAATTGGCCAGACTATTGAAACAGGAGGAAGGGTCATTCAACCTCATCAGGAAGAGTTGGAAGTCATTAACCTTGGTATTGAGGATGCAAAGAAAGAGATCAAGATAGGGGCTGCTTTAGAGGAAGAGATCAAGAGAGGGCTGATTGAAATGTTGCGAGAATACGTCGATGTCTTTGCATGGTCGTATCAAGATATGCCTGGTTTGGATACAGATATTGTGGTGCACAGGCTACCTCTCGGAGAAGATTGTCCTTCGGTAAAGTAGAAGCTTCGCAGAACTAGTCCTGATATGGCTGTCAAGATCAAAGAGGAGGTTCAGAAACAGTTGGATTCAGGTTTTCTAGCAGTTACCAATTATCCCCCTTGGGTGGCCAACATCGTACCCGTGCCGAAGAAGGATGGTAAAGTCAGGATGTGTGTCGATTATCGAGATTTAAACAGAGCCAATCCGAAAGATGACTTCCCATTACCTCACATTGATGTATTGGTCGATAACACTGCTCAGTCCTCGGTTTTCTCTTTCATGGATGGATTTTCTGGCTATAATCAGATCAAGATGGCTCCAAAAGACACGGAGAAGACGACATTCATTACACCTTGTGGCACATTCTGTTATAAGGTAATGCCATTTGGGTTGAAGAACGCCGGTGCTACCTACCAGAGAGCTATGACGACTATCTTTCATGACTTGATGCACAAAGAAATTGAAATGTACGTGGATGATATGATTGCGAAGTCTCAGACAGAAGAGGAGCACTTGGTAAACTTGCAAAAGTTGTTTGAAAGATTGAGAAAGTTCAAACTGAGGCTGAATCCAAACAAGTGTACGTTTGGAGTGAGATCTGGAAAGCTGTTAGGTTTCATTGTCAGTGAGAAACGGATTGAGGTTGATCCAGCGAAAGTAAAAGCTATTCAAGAAATGCCTGAACCAAGAACGGAAAAACAGGTTCGTGGGCTTTTAGGGAGGCTGAACTACATTGCACGGTTCATATCTCACATAACATCTACGTGCGAACCGATATTTAAATTGTTAAGAAAAGATCAAGCAATCATGTGGAACAATGATTGTCAAAAAGCTTTTGATAAGATAAAAGAATATTTGCAGAAACCTCCAATTCTTATACCTCTAGTTCCTGGGAGGCCCCTGATAATGTACCTTTCAGTAACAGAGAATTCGATGGGGTGTGTATTGGGACAACATGACGAGTCTGGTCGAAAAGAGCATGCAATATACTACCTTAGCAAAAAGTTTACCGACTGTGAAACAAGATATTCGCTGCTCGAGAAAACTTGCTGCGCTTTGGCATGGGCTGCTCGCCGACTAAGATAGTATATGTTGAACCATACTACCTTGTTGATTTCTAAGATCGACCCAGTAAAGTATATCTTCGAAAAGCCGGCTCTTACCGGACGAGTGGCTCGTTGGCAGATGATTTTGACAGAGTATGATATCCAGTACACGTCGCAAAAGGCCATCAAGGGTAGTATTCTATCCGATAACCTTGCCGAACAACCAATTGATGACTATCAGCCGATGATGTTTGAATTCCCCGATGAAGATATCCTGTACTTAAAGATGAAAGATTGTGAGGAGCCTCTTGTCGAGGAAGGACCAGATCCCGATGACAAGTGGATACTGATGTTTGATGGGGCGGTAAATGTGAATGGAAATGGTGTTGGGGCAGTACTCATTAATCCTAAAGGTGCACAGATACTTTTTTCCGCCAGATTGACTTTTGAAGTAACCAACAACGAAGCTGAGTACGAGGCCTGTATCATGGGGATTGAGGAAGCCATCGATCTAAGGATTAAAACTATGGACATTTATGGAGATTCTGCTCCAGTGATTAACCAAGTCAATGGAGACTGGAATACTCATCAGCCGCATTTGATTCCTTATAGAGATTACACCAGAAGGATCCTGATTTTCTTCAAGGCAGTAAAGTTGTATCATGTACCCCGAGATGAAAATCAAATGGCTGATGCCTTAGCCACATTTTCTTCCATGATTAAAGTCCATTGGCAGAATCATGTGCCACACATTGCTGTGAATCGACTCGAGAGGCCTGCGTATGTGTTTGCAGCCGAGTCTGTTATTGATGAGAAACTGTGGTTTTATGATATTAAGAATTTCTTCAAAAGCCAAGAGTATTCTGAAGGAGCGTCAAAGAATGACAAGAAGACACTGAGAAGGCTAGCTGGAAGCTTTTACCTGAACAAGGATGATGTGTTGTACAAGAGGAACTTTGACATGGTTCTGCTCAGATGCGTGGTTAGACACGAAACAGACATGTTAATGCAGGAAGTACACGAGGGATCTTTCGGTACCCATGTTGGTGGCCATGCAATGGCCAAGAAGTTGTTAAGAGCCGGTTATTACTAGATAACCATGGAATCTGATTGTTTCAAATACGCTCGGAAGTGCTACAAATGTCAGATCTATGCAGATAAAGTGCATGTACCACCAAACCCTCTGAATATTATGAATTCTCCTTGGCCATTCGTGATGTGGGGAATCGATATGATTGGAAAGATTGAACCTACTGCTTCTAATGGACATCGCTTCATCCTAGTCGCGATTGATTACTTTACCAAGTGGGTGGAAGCAGCTTCATATGCCAATGTTACCAGACAAGTGGTTGCTCGATTCATTAAGAAAGAAATTATCTGTCGTTATGGGGTTCCTGAGAGAATCCTCACTGATAATGGTTCGAATCTCAATAACAAGATGATGAAAGAGCTTTGCAAAGACTTTAAGATCGAACACCATAATTCTTCTCCTTACAGACCAAAGATGAATGGTGTTGTAGAGGCGGAAAACAAGAACATTAAGAAGATTGTGCAAAAGATGGTTGTGACGTACAAGGATTGGCATGAGATGTTGCCTTTCGCTTTGCATGGGTATCGTACCTCAGTGCGTACGTCAACCGGGGCAACTCCGTTTTCACTTGTGTATGGCATGGAGGCAGTCTTGCCAGTAGAAGTTGAAATCCCTTCTTTGAGGGTGACGATGGATGTAAAACTCGACGAGGCTGAGTGGGTTCAAGCCAGGTTTGATGAGTCAAATTTAATTGAGGAAAAGCGATTAGCAGCTGTGTGCCATGGACAACTATATCAGAGAAGGATGAAGAAGGCCTTTGATCAGAAAGTGCGTCCTCAAAGCTATCAGATAGGTGACTTAGTTTTGAAGAGGATCCTTCCTCCTGGTACAGATAACAGGGGTAAGTGGACTCCGAATTATGAAGGTCCATATGTTGTTAAAAAGGTCTTTTCTGGTGGAGCCTTGATGCTTACAACTATGGATGGTGAAGATTTTCCGTCTCCTGTGAATTCAGATGTAGTCAAAAAATACTTCGCATAAACTGACCCGTTGGACAAAGAAAAAAGTCCAGGCAAAAAAGGGCATCCCGGCGAACCAAGGGAAAAAGAAAAGAAAAAGGTTTGGGCAAAAGTTAGGGATAAAGAATAAAAATAATATGTACACCCGGTAAGTCGAAAACCTACAAAGGAGGCTTAGGAAAAACTGGGTATCCCGGTGGATTGAAAACCTGAAAAGGCGGTCCAGGCGAAAGAGGGATTAAAGCGAAGACTACAGTCTGAGTTATCTGTACTTCATCGCGTTTCAGTGTCTACCATCTTGAAGGATATGATCGGTCCAATCACTCTTCTCTGAAAGCAAAGAATTTGGGGGAAAGTGAAGATCTATGAGTCATAACAGAATTGGAAAATAGTGGAATGCCGTGTTCACATTGCCAATAGGATAGTTTATTTTTCTCTTTTGGCGCAATTACCTCTTCCTAGGAATTGCTTCCTGATGTATTTGCCTTTATAGGCCATTTTCAATCAATAAAAGTCGTTATTCAGTCAAATTGCTCTCTTGTTTTTTATTTTACAGTTTTGTTTGTAAAAAACGTCCGAATTTTTGATAAACATTGCATCTAAAAACATGAAGGCTAGACAATGACGTGTGGAAAGATAAAACATCTGAAAATCATTTTGAATGTTGAGTACACTTGAGTATATCTTGTCCATACGATCCCCTAGGGCATGTATGTACTGCCGTTTCGCAGGTCACTATCTTTGATTGATCGATAAAGCAGATGAGCCAAAGTTTGTTCGAAGGAAGACCCTGTTGTTTCAACACTGTCCAGTCACGTAAGAAGTTGGGTCGTCTAAGTCGAGTTCAGAATTTATTTCCCCAACATGGTCGAGAGGTTGGTGTTTTCCCAACAAGTGACTCCCTAGTTGAGTTGGTATCTCTACCGTTCCGAGAATGTCAGTTCCGTAAGTATCCTCAGCAAAATTGTTGTATCTCCCCACAGAGTTGGAAGATCGAATCAAGAATTGTGTGCTCAGTAAAGTGATCATTCGCTTTCCCAGCAGGAGTTTTCCTCCCTTTGCATCTTGCATGTAATAATCATCATTTGCATTCGCATTCTCAAATCGTGTAGCATTTCCATTCAGTGTGGAGCATTACGCCATAGAAAACTCAAACATATGCATACATGTATTAAACCAGATTGGATCATATCTCCGGAAGAGACGGATCATTTTTCAACATCAGTGTAGCACATTTGCAGCAGTTGCTCTTGGCAACATTCAGAATCGATGATCCCAGTGAGATTTATTTTCTCACCAGTCCGTGAAAGGAAAGCTTGATTCTCTACCGATTTAGTCACTAGTAAGTATCTGCCTTATTTTTGACATATGTAAATGTCATCCTTGCGATACCGGTAAGTGTCGTGTTGATCCCCGTAAATGTCTGTGCTTTTCTTTGATGTCGGTAAACGTCGAATTCCAATCGTTGGTCATCAGTAAATGGCATGTCTCTCACGGTGTCTACAAAAAATCGTTCTGTCAACACCCGTGTGTGTGGTTTCCCTTTTTGGTGTCGGTAAACATCATTGATTTGATGTCAGTAAACATCAGCCGCTTGTTAACCATCGGTAAATGGTTTGGTCGTTTAAGATTCCCCAGCAGATTCGCTATCCGTAAATATCGAGTGTTTCATTTTCGCCATCGGTAAATGGTTTCGGTTCATAAGTGTATTCTTTCTTTGGTGTCGGTAGACATCATTGTTCGATGTCTGTAAACATCGAGTTCCTTCCCAGTCATCGGTAAATGTCTGGCCTTGTTTCACTTATAAACATCCTTGTTCGATGTCGGTAAACATCGAGTTCCTTCCCAGTCATCGATAAATGTCTGGTCCTGTAGCGCTTTCTTTGACATCGGTAAATGTCTGGCCTTGTTTCAATTATAAACATCATTGTTCGATGTCGGTAAACATCGAGTTCCTTCCCAGTCATCGGTAAATGTCTGGCCTTGTTTCACTTATAAACATCATTGTTCGATGTCGGTAAACATCGAGTTCCTTCCTAGTCATCGATAAATGTCTGGCCTTATTTCACTTATAAACATCATTGTTCGATGTCGGTAAACATCGAGTTCCTTCCCAGTCATCGGTTAATGTCTGGCCTTGTTTCACTTATAAACATCTTTGTTCGATGTCGGTAAACATCGAGTTCCTTCCCAGTCATCGGTAAATGTCTGGTCTTGTTTCACTTTTCCCTCCCTAGTGAAGCCGCCATCGGTAAATGGCCTCGCTTTCCTTGATATCGGTAAATATCAAATCGGTTTTGAAGCCGCCATCGGTAAATGGCCTCGCTTTCCTTGATATCGGTAAATATCAATTTGATTTTGAAGCCGCCATCGGTAAATGGCCTCGCTTTCTTTGATATCGGTATATATCAAATTTGATTTTGAAGCCGCCATCGGTAAATGGCCTCGCTTTCCTTGATATCGGTAAATATCAAATTTTATTTTGAAGCCACCATCGGTAAATGGCCTCGCTTTCCTTGATATCGGTAAATATCAAATTTGTTTTGAAGCTGCCATCGGTAAATGGCCTCGCTTTTCTTGCTTCGTCACCTACAGAGTGCAAATTCTCCAGTTCTTTTGGTATTCAATCCCTGTTTACCTTGAAAGTCTGATAGCCGCTGCTTTCATCCATTCAGGTTAACAGTTGATTGAATAGGGGCAGCTGTAGCACCTCAAATTTGCCCTCCTCATTCATGCATTCATTTTTTAGGTTATTTAATATTTCATATTTCATTTTATCATGTCAATCAGAATTTGCTCCAAGAGTTTGTCGTCCAAGAAGCTTGGATATCATCCAAGTCACTTTGTGGGTTCTATCTGAAGGATCAGTCAACACAAGGGAGATTGCGCATCAACTAGAGGTTTTCTTTAAAGGATCAAGCTTAATGGGCTCAGTACGATTCAAAATTCAACTATGAAGCCAGAAGTCAACTGTTGGTCAATTGAAGAGGAAATGGCCAGGGAATGACTTGAGTTACTTCCAACATGTTCAAATAGGATCTATTCATCATTCAAAACGTTAATCTTGAAGGAACAAAAGTTTGTTCATGAGCTATCATGCTCGGTAGGCGAGCAGAATGGGCCGCCTAGCGAGTCCCAAGAAAAGCCACCAGAATCACCTGCGCTTAGTGGAATTTCCTGAAGTGTCATGCTCTCTAGGCGAAGCCCACGCATTTTGAAAAAGAATATATATATATATATATATATATATATATATATATATATATATATATATATATATATATATATATATATATATAAATAAGAAAGAAAAAAAGAAAAAAAAAGGAAAAAAAAAAGAAAAAAAGAAACGGAAAAAAAAAACGAAAAAATAAATAAATAAATAAATAAATCTTGGACTTGGACCTCTCTCATTTGAGCCCACAAAGCCACGAAAATCAGGTTATAAATTCTAAAAAAATCCAGTGGAAAAACCCTAGAGAGATTCTAACTAATTCAGAGCAACCTTCAGAGACTGAAGGGAACTCATCTGCAAAGAACCAATTCCCTCTCATATAAACCCTAAGATTGTTCTGCAAAGCAAACGGTGCAATTTAATTTCAATCGATCTCTCCAATTAGTTGGTATGTCATGTCTCGATGTATGGATCCTTGCCCCTGACTTTGAGTTTTGATACCGTTTTGATGCATTTGTTTGACAAGGGGTTTAGGCCTCCTATCCTTGGTTGCTTTTTGTGAGCTTTATTTTGTGAATTTTAATGGCATGATTCATGTGGTTATATTTTGATTTTGGTTTGGTGTAACTCTTGATTGCACCCCGTCTTGTTATTCTAACCTGTTTGTCGAGTTTTTTTTGTGAGGGCTCACATGACTCTTGAAGAGATAGCTTGCTTGGTATTCCACTTTATTTATGGGATACCATTTGGAGATTTATTCTGATTTCTTTGCTGACTTGTTTTCTTTGATGGTGCTAGCCTGAGAGATCTCTGGGTTTCTTATTTCTTTAGTTGTTGTTACTTCGGATCTTTATCCGTGTGGTAGATCTCTTGATCCCTTTTGCATCTTTCCCGTATTTTACCGCTTTCTTAGCTGGAAGACCTCGATAGGAGGCAATGCTTTTGTGTGTTTACTTTTGTGCCTAAAGACCTCCAAGAAGAGGCACCAGTGCTAAAGACCTTCATGAATAGGCAATTGACGGATAAAAGGGATTAGTAGTCAATCCCCCGTTATTCAGTGTGTCGTTGTTTAAGATCACACTACGTGTCGATGCTTCAGAACAAAAGCCCAAGATCTTTTGTCCGGTCAGTCAGTGGAGAGGGTTCCATCTATCTGAATCCCCACTTTTTGTCATGAGCTCACCCTGTCCAGGGTTAAGAGTTATGAGGTCTTATCCTCATTACCTGTTTGATCTGCTCACCCTGACGTTCAATGTCAGTGGTTAAGAGCCCATTTGATTACCTTTCCATGGCTTGTTCGTCGAGGTTGATATGACCCCTCTTGACTAAAGCCCTACCCACGTATGTTTGAGCCCCCTTGTTGGCGTGTTTAATTTATTCATGTTTGTTTTGTATGGTGTGATCGTCTCCCCGTAGGATTGTTAGGCTTCGTATAGTCTCTCGTTTGTATGTCAATTAAGGTAGCACGGTTCCTTCGTCTAGGACTTCCTTTTTGCAGGAGCATTCCTAAAACAAACAAACTCGTTGATTTTTATTCTCCTAAGAACACGTTAACTCCTTCTACTACAGGTGAGTAAGTCTCCAAAGGTCGAGCATTCGGTACATTGTGTAGTAACGTCATTCATCACAAAAAACAAACAAAAATAGGTTAGCCGAGCTACGATGCTCTGATTCTCAATCCTTCTTGAGATACGTATGCAGCAGGGTAGGGCCTGTGCGAGCAATAACTCTTTCTTTTCCCTACTTTGATTTTCTCTCTTTCGCATTGCATATAGGAATTTTTATACACACACTTTAGACATAAATAGCAAGCGTGGATCCTGTGGAGTACCACAGACGTGAAGGGGTACGATAACTTCCCCTTCACGTAATCGGCCCCCTTACTCAGTTTTCTTTGGTTTGAGACTTTGTTTTATCCGTTCCCTCTTGGTTATGCAGTACTACCTTTCCCTCCTCTTGGGATAAAAGTACATAGCTGGCGACTCTACTTTCTTCCGCGCCACTCTTTTCGCGTTTGTACTTGGATTCGGGAAATCCGGGGAGCGACACCTAGCAGTAGCTTTTGTGCCCGGTAACAACTCTGTTTGATCCTTAGCATTGGTTTTTTCCCCTGCAGAGATTGGTGTTTCTTGGTATCTGTTGCCCCCACCAGATTGGATGTTCTCCAGTGGGCCTGGCTTTCTCTTTTGAGATGTATTACCGGATGTCTGTCCATTGATTCTTGGACCTGTTTGTGTTAGATATGTCTGTTTGTCAGCATTAATCATACATAAACCACACATATACATGCATAATTGTAACATTCAGATATTCATGTTGCATTCTTTGCAATATATCTTTGTTTGTTATCTCTTGCTATCTGGTGATATATATTCCCCATAAGCAGATGTTTGTGTCTGATCTCTCCACATAGAGTTAGTCCCATAGGCAGAAAGTGTCTATCCTTTCTTCCATATTCCCTACTGAGTTATATCCTCGTGGATGATTATTATTTCAGTTTCCTCCCAAAATATGTATTGGGATGGAATTACTCCCCTGAGTTATATCCTCATTGGGTTGAGTCTTGTTTCATTGTGTCTCTCTAGTTTGTTCCTAGACTGACTACTCTTGTTATTTCCCATGCACTTCCCCGTAGTTCAGATGAATGATTGCTCAGTAACCAGTAATTGTCCATCTTTTCCTCGGCGGAGTTTCTGTGGTTTTCTACCCAGTAACCGGTAGTTGTAAGTCCCATTTCTGTGGTTTTCTGCCCAGTAACTGGTACATGTAATCCCCTCCTCGTTGGTTATCTTTAACCAATATTCGGTACTGATATTCCTTCATTTCTGAGTATACCACCCAGTAACCGGTGATATATCTCCTGGATCATTGCTTTTGGCAATGTATCCCCAGCGAGTCATCTTTCATTTACTCTTTTTCGGTAATGATTGTTTCTCCCCTTGATTGCTCATCATTTTATACCCAGTAGCCGGTATCCCGATGTCCTTTCTTTTCGGTCGATTTATCCTTTATTAACCCAGTAGCCGGTTGTGGATAATCTTCCATGCGAGTATGTTATCTATGTTCTGACGGTAATAGATAATATATCTCATGCCCTCTTCAGTCAAAGTCTTTTTCTTCCCTAGTTGAGTAAGATTCGTATTTCCTCATGGAATTGAATGTCCATCCTATAATCGAGTTTGCTTTCTCAGCCCTCCTTTTGGATGATGAGTGTCTTGGAAATACTCCCCAATTCATGCCTGGTTGGTCACCTATTATATGCCCAGTAACCGGTATCCCTGGTGTTCCTTCCTTTCTACTCCCTATTATGACTTTTGTCCCCTGTGGAGTCGGATTTTCCTGAGTTGAAATTTACCTTTTAGGTCTTCCTCAGATGTTTTGGATGATTGATATCTCTCACCCTTATACCGATCTTAGATATTCATTCTCCCCGAGCGTGTCGTTCTCTCACCCTTATACCGGTGTTTTAATCACATGTCTCTTTGAGCCTATTACCCAGTAACCGGTAATACCTCATTTGTTTCCTCAGCTGAGTCCTTAATGGATTTTCCCAACGAAGTCCCCTAGTGGATTTTTCCTCGTCTGAGTCCGGATTTTTATCCGAAGTATCCTTTGTGGATAGTTTTGTTGTATTGGCATATTCCCCAATACATGCATCTTTGCGTCAGCCAGAGTCTTTCCGTTGATTTATTTTCATGGAATCCCTTCGTGTCTCTCAGCAAGTTTCAAGTCGTGACCTGCTCACACATTTTATCCCCTTTATTCCCCGGTAAAGTCCCTAGAGTCTCTGTCCCATTTATGAGTGTATTACTCATATGGATTCTCAGTTTCTCCTGATTTCTTTTTCCTTTGTGGACATATATCTCCATAGAGTATTACCTTTTGCATACATACATTTGCATCATAAGGTCTCTTAGGGACCAAAATTCGTCTCTTTGTTATTATTTAAGCCCATTCTACCTTGTCGAGACGAAGATTTTAACCTTCATATCTCCGACTAGAATAACCTTAAATAGGGGCATCTGTAAGACCCTAATTTTGACCCTAAGATCCCTCATGGCATCATATGATTGCACTTTGCATTTGCCTCAAGGATCGTAGCATCTTGGCTCCTTAACCCTTGGGTTGAGATTTGTGTGAGTTGGTTTGAGACCACCAAGCATGCTTGAATTGTATGTTATTGCTTTTCTTATTTTGTTCACTAACCAAAAGCACAAAAATATGTCACTAACTTGTTTTGCTTTGTAGCTTAAGCAATCATGTGATCCAAGGCTCCTAGGAGGCCCCTATGCATTGATATGGCCAGATGAAGTTGAAAGCAAGCATGACAATGGTTCCCAAAGCTCTAATTCATCATATATTCCTCCCAAGTATCTCAATTTGTCAATTTGATCAAGATAAACCAAGGGGCTTGAGGCTTGTTTCCCAAGGAAACCCTAATTCATTTGTGCATCAACTATGCCTTGCTCATGAAGCAACTGTTAGGGACCAATTAGTACTACTTTTCATATATTTTTATTGGTCCCTTTTACCATTTTTTTGATTTAATTACACACTTTTATCCTCATAATTTTGTATAAATGCAATTAAGTTTAAGTGATTATGTTTAAAGTAGATATTTCACGTATTTGTTAGTTTTGTAGAGTTTTTGGACAAGAGAGCATTGGAGTGCATAAGCATAATTTGGAAGAAGTTTCAATGGCAATATTGGAAGCATAATTTGGAAGAATAACACTTGGGAGAATTGTTAAATGAAGCTTGCAAGGAAAGGAAGCTGAAATTGCTTTAGTTCGCGCCGCGACCAGGGATGGCGCCACGAACCTTGCGAAACCAGCAAGCATTTTGTTTGGGTCAAGTGTTCTGTTTTCAACCCAACTTTAGTGTGACAGTTTTGTATCATTTTTAGAGTGCTTTTCAGTTTTAGATGAAAATGAACATTTAAGGAAAGGTTGAACTCTTTAAGAAAACATAATGGAAAAAAAGAAAACATTCACACATTGTAGAAGAAAAACAGAGTTTGCTTTGGTATTGCATTTTGCTGTCCAAAATGATGATGAGGAGCTAAACCCCATTTTGTCAAGATTGGAGGTAGTAGCTATTCCTATTTGTTTATGTATTCCATTTGACTCTTGTATATGACAAAAGGTTATTGATGTATTGAATGATATTTTTGCCCTATTTTGAATATTTAGATTTGAGTAGTTGTTGAGAAAGATTATTCAAGTCTTGACTTAAAATATACTTTCAAGTAGCGAATGAGTTGTAGAAATAGATTTATACACTACTCTTCTTTGGTATCAAACATTAAAGATTGCTATATTGATAGTTAGGTAGAGAAATCATTTAACCATTAATATAGTGATTATCACAATATGATTTATCTCTAAATGATATTGAGAGGATACTTGAATATCATCAATAATTTTAAGTCTATATAGTTGTCATAAGGAAACATAAGAAATTTGAATAGTGAACTCCAATCTTGCCAAGCCTTTTACATTTGATTAAAACTATTTTATTGTTTTAGTGACATTTTACTCAAAAGATAACTTTTCAAACAAAACAACTTGGTTACATTTTAAACTTATAACAATTTGGATTATAGAATGGCGGTAATAACAACCAATCTCTGTGGATACGATGTTAAAATATTTGCCGAAATTATACTTTTCAGCAAATTGGCGTCGTTGTCGGGGATTGGTGTTCGATATTACAAGCATTGCAATAATTCATTGTTCTAAGTTTTTTACTTACTATCACTCTTGTGTTTCACTTGGTTTGTTAGTTTTGTAGATTCTAGTGCATGCAAGGAAAGGCTACCGAGGAGCAATTTCAATTCGATCCCGAAATTGAAAGAACACTTCGGAAGCTCAATAGCAAAATACGAAGAAGGAAACTAGCCGAAGAGAGGAACTGGAGAGAAGAAGTCTCTACTTCTTCACTTGTTCAAATCAAAGAAGTGGGTGTAAAAACTTGTGAAGAAAGCATAGCGGATGAAACTCCTACCGAAATGTCCCCAAATAGTCCAAGGAGGAATGCCCAATTTTCTCGTGGTGGAAGGAATACGGAGATGAAGACCGGAATCCTCCAACTCCTTTATGCAAATCCATTCACCGGAATGGACCATGAAGATTTGTATACCCATCTCATCAAATTCTATGAGATTGCAGGTTCTAGGGGAATAGAGGAAGCGGGTGAAGAAGCATTATTCAAGAGAATGTTCCCACACTCCTTAGTGGGAAAGGCAAAAGAGTGGTATCTTGATCAAGCACCAAGAGTGATGACGGATTGGAATTTGTTAGAAGAAAAGTTTCTAGAAAGATATTTTCCTCAATCCCGATTCGTGGAAGCCAAAACGGCTATTGCGGTATTCACTCAAGGAATCAATGAGGCTTGGGAAAGATTCAAGTCAATGTTGAGAAAATACAAAGGCCATGGTTTTGATGAACTCACTCAAATTCATATTTTTCTAAATGGGCTCCAATCAACTCACAAGACACTCTTGGATGCTACCACGGGTGGCTCTCTTATGTCAAAGAATGCGGAAGAGGCTAAAGTCATTATTGACCGTGTTGATTCTAAGAGTTGGCAGCAATTTTGGTAAAACAAAGAGTGTTCACAAGATGTCTTGTGTAATGTCTTAACATGAGATATCCTATGTACCTGCTGGAGTTAAAGAAGATATGCAAGCAGGATTGGTTCAGAATGCCACATACAAAGACAAGGCTTCTGATATTGGTTGTACCTGCTGGAGCTTAATGGAAGACATGTTCATGCAGGATTGTTTCAGATGACATACACAATGTCATGATATCTGATATGGCTGTACCTGCTATAAAAGGAAACTGGATTATGCAGGATTTTTCCAGGATGTCATACCCGATGTCATGTCATCTTGTACACAGAACATTCAGTGTGGATGTCTGGTGTTTTGTGATTGCACAATTAATGGAAATCTTTGGATGATTGAAGATATGGATAGCTGGCACATTCAATCATGGATTACAACCAGATTTACTTATTTTCCAAGGAGATCTATACAGCTGTTATAAAAAGATTTGATTGGAAAATAGATTTAGGGTTTTCAAGTTGTCCAAGCCCAGCTGTGTATAAAACTGAATTAGTTAATTCTGTTATGTGTTAACTGATTTAATTTTCTGGGATTAATTAGAATCCTATGTGGCGTTATTTGTGGAGGTCTTGAAGACTCAATCAAAATATTTGGTGAATATACAGTTTCCAAATATGGAGATCTTTTAGGAAATAAAAGATTGAAGACCTTGATTGTAGCAGAAGAATTCTGCCAGCTCTGTAACAGCAAAGAAGAAGATTTGTTGCGATTTTTGAAGGCCCAAATCCAGTTGGGTGGTTAGGTTATAAATAGGAGATTGTAACCTAGGTTTTGTAAGCCTCAAACAATGTAAAAATTAGAGGTGTGTGTATGAGGTAAACCTCCCAACCCGTGGGAAGGTTACCAAGTGTTTCTCAGTGCTTGAAAGCATGAGATTATTTGTAACTCAAAGCCCGTAGGCAAGAGTGATTATGTTCTTGAACGAAGCTGTGAAGCATGTTCAAGATGTTTAAACATTACATGGTAATTGTAGTGATACGAATGGAAACTGGAGGTTTCTATCTAGGAGTTCCTAGGTATAGATTGCATTGGGTAGGGATTAAGTGAGGAGTTGTAAACGGGGGAGTTTAACTCTGAATTAATACTGCTAATAGTGGATCTTCTTCCTGGCTTGGTATGCCCCCAGAGTAGGTAAAGTTGTACCGAACTGGGTTAACAATTACTGGTGTTTTTACCTTTTGCACACTATATTCTGTCAGTTATAATTCAGTTTGTTCCTAGTATGTTTATGAGGGAAATAACAGACTTGACACATAGTCTGCAGTCTGATTACAAAACTGAATATTATGACATTCATTATTGACTGCTGTTACTGATAGACTGATTGGTCTGTTACAGTTCACCCATCTGTAATATTGTGACAGGTGATGTTCAAAACAATGTTGAGACATCATGCTGATAACTGGGCAGGATCAATAAACATAAGGGCAATGTTTGGTTTCTTCTGTGTGTGTGCACTAGATGGACAAAACTGGATGTTCTTATTTCCATGATGGTTTATTATCAGATGTCTAGACATCTGTGACTGAGTGCATATCAGTACTGGTTTTTAATTGTTATAACTGTCTTGTTGTATTAGTAACAATGTTGGATCAGATGTCTTGACTTCGTGTAGAACATCTGAACTCTGACTATACCAGAATTTCAATTGGTATCAGAGCAGGCATCCTGTTCTGTTTCTGGATGAGATTCATGGGTGATAATTTCTGGTATCTTGCAAGGAGTTATGTTAGTACTGATGTTGGAACCCTTGCAAGGTTCTTTGATCCCCCTGAATGGTCCCTTGAAGTAGGTGGATGGACTATTCATGACAGGAACTGTGTGTATCTATCTCTGGAGGTTGGCAATTGGCCTTTATGTGGAACAGTTGTGCTAGTATTGAAACATATTCAAACTTTGTATGTTCTTGGAGGCTGATCTGGTGAAATGTGTGGTCATAGGTTGAGTTGTATTATGATTTCCGCTGCATAATACCTGGTGTCGCATTACGCGAAAAACCGGCGGGAAAAGAAGAAACAACAGAGCCGCCACCGTGCGTTATTTATCCCAAAAGAGGGAAAGGAAACGCTCAGAGTAAACCTAGGAAAGAACATGGTCTCGCGACCAAAGAGGATGGGTTCGGGAGTCGGTTATGCGAAGGGAAGGTATTAGCACCCCTACGCATCCGTAGTACTCTACGGGATCCACGCACAAAAAGAAGGAATATTGGTTGCTAAACACTGCTCAAACTCACACACACTGGCTGAAGGAGGCAAAAGAAACTGACTGAAACTGACTCGGCAGGATGTCGCATCCTGGGCCTACTTAGTCTATTAGACATAGACATCAGAGTCGAAGTAGTTCGGACTGGGGAAACAACACATGCTCGCTAGGATATCGCATCCTATGCATACGTATCTTCTCGGACGAGAGAAGAATCAGAGCATTCGTAGCTCGGCTGACACGCACACAAACAAAACACACATAGGCAAACGTGGAGCCCGACTGCCAATCACTGGACTTATGTCAGCATCCGAACCTAAACACACCCACACTGGAACCCAAATGCCACTCGATGGACTTACATCGGCTTCCAAGCACACAACAACACAACAAGTTAATAGGGAGTCAGGGACTCGAGCCTATAACTGTCAAGCACACACACAAACAAACGGACAACAGATTGCTAAGGAGTCGGGGACTCGAGCCTAGCAATGTCAAACAACTCACACAAAAAGAAAATAGGCGCCCGGAGAGATCAGCTCAATCTCCTGCCTACATACTTCATCTGGTATGAAGATCAGGGCGATGTAGTTCCCCTACGCAGGGACAAAAGGATCTAGCCTAACCAGATAACAGAGGGAGACACAACACTAGGGAGACTACGACTCGAGCCTAGATGTTGTCATGCAAAGTCAACCCTAAGTTAAGGTTTCTAGCTAAATGGCACAAGGGCCAACCTATCCTAATCACGACTTGCACAGGAAGCAAGGGTCTCGATTGCAACTAGGGCAAGAGAAAGGGGAGGTCTCAATCGCAACGGGGGCGAGAGGAAAAAATTAGTGTTAGTTGTTAGTCAAACTCGACAAGACATCGCATCTCGTGCCTACGTATCTTATCTGAACATGAGAATCAGAGTTGCTGTAGTTCGGCTGCGGAGGGACAAAGGTCTCGATTGCAACTAGGGCAAGAGAAAGGGAAAGTCTCGATCGCAACGAGGGCGAGAGAAAGGAAAAGGCTCGATCGCAACGAGGGCGAGAGAAAGGAAAAGGCTCGATCGCAACGAGGGCGAGAGAAAGGATCGCAACGAGGGCGAAAGCAAACAAGGACTAGTCTAAACTAAACCTAACTTGCACAGGAAGCAAGTCAAACAAACATACAAGCACAGGTAGCACACACTATATACACACAAGGGGCTCACACAAGGGTTAGGTTTTAGTCGAGGGGTCACATCAACCTCAACAAACAAACCTCTGGAATGGGGTGAATGTTGCTCTTAACCTTGCCATTGAGAGGCTAAGGTGAAGCAGATGAAAGGAGATGAGGGGTGTGCCTCATTGCTTCTATCCCTGGCCAGGGAGAGCATTCTGACAAGAATGTGTGGGTTCAGAAAGTGGGAACCCTTCTACACATTTGATACTGACTCAACTGTGCAATTGCACAAGATCTTGGGTTTTTATCTGAAATGCCTCAACACAGTAGTGTGAGCAAAACAGAAGACACGCTGAATAGCAGGGGATAGGTTGCTTATCCCTTGGTTCTGCCAATTGCCTCTTCTCTTAGGAGGTCTTTGACTCTGTACAAGGACAATTTGTAAACATACACAAGCATTGCCTCTTAAGGAGGACTTCAGACAGTTGCCTGGCCAAGTAACAGGCCAGGTCTTCCAGACTACATGAAGAAAAAGGAATTATACCTCAAGCAAGTTGCTAAATAGCAAAGCAAAGCAAGTTCAAAGAACTTAAGCAACTAAGGGTACCTGAAATAGTCAAACTAATCAGTACACATTTCAACAGTCAAAACAAAAGGAATTGGGAAACAACAGTCAACACAGAGGGACCAATGTGCAAAGCACAATACTCAAACTATATGAGTCATACCACCTACAAAACAAAGGTTAGCACATGATATGTAATCAAACTCAATCAAATTTGTATGAGCTTTGAGGCATTGTTGCTTAACCTGAAACATAAACTCAATCATAAGCCCAAAAGACCACTAGGACAAGCCTAGGGTCAAAAACAAATGAGAAAGTCAAAACAGCAAATGAAAGTCAACGAAAGTCAAGTTCAAACATCTAAGAAGCAAGCACAATTGGATTCATATTCATATCATGCATCATCATCATTTCATGAGCAAGAGAAACCAAAGCATGGCAAATGAAGGCTCAAAGAAGTCAACAGAATGACTTGCATCAAAAGTCAACTCAAACAATTTCAAAAATCATCAAATAAATCATACTCAATCCTAACATCTAGCATGGTAAGCATGTCAAATTTCATTGCATTTGGACAAGTGGAAGGCAGTCAATGAAAATCATAAATTCAAAGCAAATTCAAGCATGCACAAAGAAGTCAAACAAACATGGGTCAACTTCAAAAAATCATAACTAAATGAAAACAGATGAGAAATGAACGAGATTAACACCAATGCAAAGCTCAAGATGTCTAGTATGCACATGCAAAATTTCATGATCATACAATAAGGTATGAGAATTTCCCAAATGAAATGGCAAGGTAGGTCACACAAAGTCAACATTTGACTAGGCAGGGAAGAAAAATCTCAAATAATTAGGAAATAGCACAGTTAATTCCAAGAAAAATCACAAGTCAACTAGACATATGAAATGAGGTTCATGCAAAATTTGGGGTCAATCGGAGGCCAGGAAGCATGTCATTAAAATTCATGAAAATGCACAACCATGGTGTGACACAAGTTGTCACACCCTACTTCAAAAATTCAAAGCTCTCAATCCACATATGATAAAATCATGATGTTTACACCAAAATAAGCATGGATGAGTGTAGATTAACCACAAAAAATTTCAGATCAAATGGATGCAACATGATTATTTCACAATGGTTTTGGCAACATGTACAAGATATGGTCACATTACACAAACCCTAAGGCCATTTAAAAACCAGTGATCAGAAAATTCATTAAAAATCATGACAAAATAATAGAGATCCACATGAGCAATATGCAAAAATTTTCATGAATTTTGGATGTGAGATGATGATGTTATGAATTTTAGAAAATGATGTATCAAATGAAATGAATATATAAAAATGAGATGAAATACAACATGGTGTAATGGTCAAGTGGGGCACGGTGGCATTTTTGAAATTATGTGCCCAGATTAATGAAATGCGGCGTGTGGCGTTGGGACGTGTCATACGGCTACAGGTCATGGTAACAAAACGGTACAGGGCCATGCGAAATACAACAACATCAGCCAATTGCAATTTGAAAAGAAAATCTGGAGAAAGTTCTTAGGGTTTTACGCATACAGCAACAGTATTCATCATTCCTTTCATCCAATCGAAAATTCCAGCACACCCAGAAGCAACAATTGAGCACGGCATTTGAAACAGCAAGCAACAAACATCAAACATCCAGCATCCATTATCATTAAAACAAACTAAATAAGGAGCAACAAAACAAAAACAACCATGAACATCAACTTTCAAATCGACATATCTTCACAAATATCCAACCATTTTCAAAAACTCATAGCTCAAAACAATCAGTAAAGGAAGACCTACATGATATATAGCATGATTTGGAAAAACAAAGAAGTCGAAAAACTCACTTGATTTGAAGAAATCGATGAAACGGTGTTATTTGGATGATGCAGGCTCAAACAGATCTTCCTTATGGTTTAGAATGAAGGAATCTTGAAGGAACTTAGCTCAATGGTGCTTGGAATCTTTCAGACCTCGACTTGCCATGGATGTGACCTCATGTAGCAGCAGCAAGAGATGGTGTTACAGCAAAGAAACAGGGCTCCAAATAAGTTCAATATTGTTGGTAGATGATGAAAATGCAAAGCCAACTCGAGCCCCTTTGGAAAATTTGGCCAGAAATTGCAAGATGTCAAAAATGGAAATTGAGAGAGAATGAGTTTTTCTGATGTTTAGAGGCTGCCACTAGGGTTTGTTTTGACAGAAAAATCACTTTATATTTGCTGTTTTACATTGGCTAATGAAGTGTTAAGCTTGTTTAACTTAAATGAACCAAATTGCAAATTTGCTAATTTTGACCATTGCACATGGAGGGTGTATAGTTCTGCACGAATTGGGCCTCAAACATGTTGCAAATACCATTCTAAACAATTCCCAATTGGCCAAATGGTTTAAAAATCACTAATTCAAAAAGTCAACCTTTGGTCCACACTTGAATTTAAATGAGACAAGTCAAAAAATGCCATTTTGATTGGCAAGGTTTTGGTACATGAAATTTATATTTTTGGAAAGAGGAGACGAAATGTGGTTTGTAGGAAAAAACCCCACTAAATTTGGCCTTTTGGTTCATGAGATATGGCTTGTTGAAGTTCAAAAAAAATGTGAAAATGAAATGATCATATCTTGCAAACAATTCATGGGATTTGGGAGTTCTTGGACTTTTTGAAAATGGGAGAACAAGATCTTCAACTTTCATGTTGGGCAAAAATTCATTTGAAGCTTGTATCATGATGTAAGTTTGGGATCAAGAAGTTTCCATTTTTGGCAGTTAAAATTACAGGTCCAGTTTCTATTTTGGGAAATTTTCTGATTGGCTTCAAATTCTTCAATGATGTTGATTGTCATGATATATGAGGCCTATTGGGACAAGAATAAGCTCTCTCAAACCATTTCCATCAATCAAAACCATAAAATCAACCACAGTTGACCAACTTTGACTTTTCTAGGGTTTCTGACTGATTGTGCATGAACTGATGGCTTCTGAACATCCAATCTTTGACTTAAACACTTCAAATGGACCTCCAAGTCATGTGAACTTGTTGGACAAACCCTAGGGCCTTGGCTCCTTGAGAAACACCTTTGCTTGCTTGGTTGACTGATCTCCTGATCAGTTTGACCTAATTCTTGACTTGCTTGCTCTTGGGGCAACTGGGGACAATGCAATGCTATGCAATGGATCATGATATGCTATGACCTAATATGAAAATGTATGTACAATGATAGGTGCAAATTTGAGGTGCTACACCTAGCAAAACTAAGACTCTGATGTAGTTTCCCCTCATGTGGATGAAAGGCGGATGTGTTCAAGATTTCATCATAATCTACTGAAGATGTCAAAGATACTTGAGTCTCCTCAAGTCCACTCATGATGACGTTCTCACTTCAGGATGGTAAGAATCACCTGATCACTGATTCTTTTACTATCTTGGGTAGTGTATATGAAGACCTTGAAGACTTTCAAGGAGGATTTGTTCCAAAGAGGTGGAACTAATGTTCTAGGCGATGTTAGAACATGTTGTTCAACAAGTATGCATCTGCTGGTTGAAGAGCATATGTTTTTGGGTGTCAAACAAAGGGATACTTGTGTTTGGAACCTACTCCTGACCTGGAAGAGGAGACATCTGTGGGAGCTAAGTTGACAAGGGTAGGGTCAACTATGAGTATGCTCAAGAAGGTCACTTTTAGAAGTTTGATATCTAGAAGTGGAGCTGGTTGAAATGTGACATTGTGCAACCTCATGTTGTCTGTCTTGGATAGTTGCTCCTGGAAGTACTATGTTGTGTTGGAAGACATGTCCCCTGGATGTTAGAAGTCAATAATGGGGCAACCTGATTTCTATATCATTTAGGAGGATCAGGACCATGAATCTTGCAATTCAAACACCACGCTCAGAAGTGGCAGTTCTGTCAAGGAGTGAGAATATGAAGATTCAGAGATTGGTTGAGGTAGTATGCTCTGGCAATGCATACCTACTATTGACGAGTGTTGTTATCTTTCACCAGTACTTATGGTCAGCTGGAGTCTGATTGGAGTGATTGGAGTATGTAGAGGTTTAACTCAGAGAGTTAGTTGCCACCAATAAGGGTGATGTATGTCATGGTGAGATAGTTGGGTACAATGCATGGATATTGGTGTGAAGTTTCCATGATTGTTAATTTGAGGGGGAGTTTTGGTTAACCTCCTCACGTATTGGTCAACCTAGGGTTTGGTTGGCTGTTGACCTGTGTCACATGGGTTCTGGTAGTTGTGTGACACATTTGCAAGGAAGAATTCATCTCTCTCATTCGTAAGGGTGAATTTAATCAGGGAAGTTTTTCAAAACTGTTGAAGTGCTTGCAAGCAGAAGATGTTGACACTAGAAGAGTATTTTCAAAGTATTCTTATGGTAGAAGTATCTGAAAGGAATATTGGGAAAGGATTTAAGATCAATGTCTACTTGTGCCAAGTACAAGTGTTTAATTGATTATCCTTGGAGCTCAAGATAACTGATGTTTTTAAAGATGTTGGAACATCTAGTCTTCAAGACCCTGTGCAGAATCACAGGAAGGATAATACACTGGAGTATGATCTATCACTTTGGTGGCAGCAAAAGCATATGATCTCTGAAAAGGTTTCCTGGCAAGAAACATGTTCAGCCTTGACGTGTACAAGAAGAATAAAACATCATAGTCCTGATGGTGGTTACTTGGATTAGTTTACTTCTGATCTAGGTAAGGAAGTGCATTGGCTAATGCACATTGTGGAGTTAAGAATAAGTGGCAACATTCTTGACATCATGGAAACAACTTTGCTGGAGGAAGTGGAATCCTTGGTATAGCTGAAGGGACAGTTTCTAACTGGTCCTTCTGAAGACTCATGCATCAGAGTGTCTGAGGTCTTTGGAGAAGAAGCATGGATTCATCAAGGTGTATGCTTGGATGACTTAACTTCAAACCTGCAGGATGGAGGTTGTTTACTCAAACTTGGTTCCACAATCAAGTCTATGATAACATTGAACTCTTGTTCTGTGAAGGGAGGAAGTTCTTTCAAGTGGCAGAAGAAGGAGCTGAATTCAACAACTAGATGTCAAAACACAATGTTATGACATTTGGTTCAGCATCAGAATCTTAGTTGGTGAAGTGGCACATCAACTTGAGATAGAAGGGTCTACAGGGTTGTAGATTGGGTACTTCAAAAAGGTCGTTCTCGTTGCAGTTCTTTGGAGTTGCTGGATAGAAAGGATGTTACATGTTCATGTCTTAGAAAATCTAAGTTGTGTTCAACATGTAGCTTGAAGTTCAAGTCTCACTTGGAAGGTCAGAATATCTTTGGGAGAAGTCTGATAAACGTGGAGAGGTCAAAAATGGCATTTGACTTTTTCATATGAGGATTCATGAAGGAGGTAATCAACCAGTGGCATTTGGTCTATCTCAGAAGTGAGTTCAAAGAATCAAGATAATCTACATATGGCAACTGATTATTCTTGAGGATAGTCTGAGACAAGTTACTTTTGAGCAGAAAAGTAGTATGTTGAAGACAAAAGGAGGTGTTTTTTATTGGAGCTAGTGAAAGAAGTTTTGAGCTATCTATGGAAGATTATCTCTTGTAATGGGGTGAGAATGTATATGTCCCAATTTGTGTCTGGATCAAGCTTGTGATTCAGTGATATTTAAAGAATACCAAATGGTGGTATGTTATTTTCTGTTCAAGTTAGAAGAGAGATTGTCACAGGGTGTGGATGTGTTCAGCCAAGAAGGTTGAACAGGGAGTGTGCTCTTGAAGACATGAAGATGCGTCTTATGTTTTCCATTCATCAAGCTGTCTGGGTTCTCTTTGAATCAGGAAGTATGTGAAGGTCCAACTCTGGGGTGTTGGATATGTTCATCTCCAAGTTTCAAGAGGAGAGTTGGTTGTTCATGACAGGGGGAGTTCTGTCTTTGCACTGTAAGTAATCATCAAGCTTGTGGTCTATGTGTTCTCAGATAACAAGATATGGCACCGTGTTAGTTATTGGGATGATGTGGTGTGTGTCAAGGCTGAGTGAGCAGAAGAATGTCTGACCGGATGTCATGACATTGCCTTGGACAATATTGTTATTTCATTTTGAAACTTACAATCATAAGGAAATATGGATGTGGTGTGTACTTCCTGAATATTTTGTTTTAACATGCTTAATGTTATAACATCTGGTCTAACATTCTCTGCTAGGCTAATAGACATTTATTTTGTCTAATTGGTCACCTTTGGTCAATTTTGACTAAAAAGGGGGAGAAGTGCTTGATATGGAAGCTGATGTGGAAGTTGGTTGTGGCTGAACAGAAGTACAACTATTATTGGAAGAGGTGCACAGGTGCTGATGAAGAGGTGCACAGGTGCTGATGTTATAGCAGATGTCAGTGTGACATTCTGGCTGGTACAGGTGCTGGAGTTACAGTAGCTGTTTTTGGTGAATGCACAGATTTAGGGGGAGAAGAAGTACCCTGGTGCATTGTGCATTTGTGTGTCTTACTAGTTGCATCCATAACTAGTAATTCTGTTGATTGTTGCACAGATTGAGAGGGAGGAGAAGTACCCTTGTGCATGTGTGTATTACTAGTAGCCATAGCTAGTAATTGTTTTGCTTCTGCTGCTGATTAAACTATTGTTATGTGGTTTAACTGCTGATAGTTTACCTTGTGAACAAAAAGGACAGATACATGTTTTAGCCAAAATTTGCCAAAGGGGGAGTTTGTTGATTCTAAGAGTTGGCAGCAATTTTGGTAAAACAAAGAGTGTTCATAAGATGTCTTGTGTGATGTCTTAACATGAGATATCCTATGTACCTGCTGGAGTTAAAGAAGATATGCAAGCAGGATTGGTTCAGAATGCCACATACAAAGACAAGGCTTCTGATATTGGTTGTACCTGCTGGAGCTTAATGGAAGACATGTTCATGCAGGATTGTGTCAGATGACATACACAATGTCATGATATCTGATATGGTTGTACCTGTTATAAAAGGAAACTTGATTATGCAGGATTTTTCCAGGATGTCAGACCCGATGTCATGACCTCTTGTACACAGAACATTCAGTGTGGATGTCTGGTGTTTTGTGATTGCACAATTAATGGTAATCTTTGGATGATTGAAGATATGGCTAGCTGGCACATTCAATCATGGATTACAACCAGATTTACTTATTTTCCAAGGAGATCTATACAGCTGTTATAAAAAGAATTGATTGGAAAATAGATTTAGGGTTTTCAAGTTGTCCAAGCCCAGCTGTGTATAAAACTAAATTAGTTAATTCTGTTATGTGTTAACTGATTTAATTTTCTGGGATTAGTTAGAATCCAATGTGGCGTTATTTGTGGAGGTCTAGAAGACTCAATCAAAATATTTGGTGAATATACAGTTTCCAAATATGGAGATCTTTTAGGAAATAAAAGATTGAAGACCTTGATTGTAGCAGAAGAATTCTGCCAGCTCTGTAACAGCAAAGAAGAAGATTTGCTGCGATTTTTGAAGGCCCAAATCTAGTTGGGTGGTTAGGTTATAAATAGGAGATTGTAACCTAGGTTTTGTAAGCCTCAAACAATGTAAAAATTAGAGGTGTGTGTATGAGGTAAACCTCCCAACCTGTGGGAAGGTTACCAAGTGTTTCTCAGTGCTTGAAAGCATGAGATTATTTATAACTCAAAGCCCGTAGGCAAGAGTGATTATGTTCTTGAACGAAGCTGTGAAGCATGTTCAAGATGTTTAAACATTACATGGTAATTGTAGTGATACGAATGGAAACTGGAGGTTTCTATCTAGGAGTTCCTAGGTATAGATTGCATTGGGTAGGGATTAAGTGAGGAGTTGTAAACGGGGGAGTTTAACTCTGAATTAATACTGCTAATAATGGATCTTCTTCCTGGCTTGGTATGCCCCCAGAGTAGGTAAAGTTGTACCGAACTGGGTTAATAATTACTGGTGTTTTTACCTTTTGCACATTATATTCTGTCAGTTATAGTTCAGTTTGTTCCTAGTCTGTTTATGAGGGAAATAACAGACTTGACACATAGCCTGCAGTCTGATTACAAAACTAAATGTTATGACATTCATTATTGACTGTTGTTACTGATAGACTGATTGGTCTGTTACAGTTCACCCATCTGTAATATTGTGACAGGTGATGTTCAAAAGAATGTTGAGACATCATGCTGATAACTAGGCAGGATCAATAAACATAAGGGCTATGTTTGGTTTCTTCTGTGTGTGTGCACTAGATGGACAAAACTGGATGTTCTTATTTCCATGATGGTTTATTATCAGATGTCTAGACATCTGTGACTGAGTGCATATCATTACTGGTTTTTAATTGTTATAACTGTCTTGTTGTATTAGTAACAATGTTGGATCAGATGTCATGACTTCGTGTAGAACATCTGACCCTCTGACTATACCAGAATTTCAGACCGGATGGCACTCAATGATCGTCAAAGTCAACATGACCGTAGTCCTTCACAACAGAAACCGGGAGTTCTTGAATTAAATTCCAATGATGATATTCTTGCTCAAAACAAGCTACTTTCTCAACAAGTGGAGTTGCTCACTCAACAAATGTCCAAACTTCCACAACAAATGAAGGAAATTCAAGGATCTCAAGCTAGACATCAAGTAGCATGTTATGAACTATGTCAAGGAGATCATCCAACCGGTTTTTGTCCTCCATTGGAAGAAGTGAGTTATGTGAACAACCAAAATCAAGGCTATCAAAGGCAACCTCCACCCCACAACAACTCATATCAAAGGAACAATGAAGGTTATCAACCATCAAGGTTCAACAACCAAAATTTTCAGCAACAAAGTCCTTATCAACATCCAAATTCGCAAGGACAACAATCGCAAGGCGGAAGTTCAAAGCTAGAAGACACTCTCCAACAATTTATGCAAGCTTCCATGGCAAACCAAAAGAGCAACGAGGCAGCTATCAAAAATTTGGAGAATCAAGTAGGTGTAAAACCTCAAAATTTGCCCCCCTCATTTATGCATTCATTTTTAGGTCATTTAACATTTCATATTGCATTTCATCATGTCAATCGGAATTAGATCCAATAAGCTTGAATATCATTCAAGACACTTTGTGGGTCCTATCTGGGTGATCAGTCAACACAAGGGAATGACTTGAGATACTTCCAACATGTTCAAATGGGGTCTATTCATTAGTCAAAACGTTAATCTTGAAAGAGCAAAAGTTTGTTCATGAACTGTCATGCTCACTAGGCGAAGCCCACGCGTTTCGAAAAGAAAAAAAAAAGAAACAAAAAAACAAAAACAAAAAAACAAAAACAAAAAAACAAAAAAAGAAACAAAAAAAAACAAAAAAAAAATTAATAAATAAATAAAGTATAACAGAAAAATCTTGGACTTGGACCTCTCTCTTTTGAGCCCACAAAGTCACAAAAATCAGGTTATAAATTCCAGACTTTCATCTCCCAAGAAACCCTGGGGGAAAAAGATAGTGAGAGAAGAGCTAACAGAGTTCAGAGCAACCTCTAGAGACTGAAAGGAACTCATCTGCAAAGAGCCAATTCCATCTCATATAAACCCTCAGATTGCTTTGCAAACCCAACCGGGCAATTCAATTTCATTCGATCTCTCCAATCAGGTTTGCCCTATTTCCATCACTCTATGCTTTCAATTTGAATGCTCTGAATGTATGAGGTATTATCGTTAGGTTTTGCATCTGGGCACATGTTTTAGTATGTATGTCATGTCTTGATGTGTGGATCCTTGCCCCTGACTTTGAATTTTGATACCCTTTTGATGCATGTGTTTAACAAGAGGTTTAGGCCTCTTACCCTTGGTTGCTTTTTGTGAATTTAAATGGCATGATTCATGTGATTCTCTTATTTGGTGCAACTCTTGATTGCACCCCATCTTGTTTCTCTAACCTGTTTGTTGAGTTTTTTTGTGAGGGCTCACATGACTCATGCAGAGATGACTTGCTTGGTATTCCACTTTATTTGTGAGATACCCCCTGGAGGTTTATTCCGATTACCTGTACTGACTTGCTTTCTTTGATGGTGCCAGCTCAAGAGATCTCTAGGTTTCTTATTTCTTTAGCTGTTATTACTTCGGATCTTTATCCGTGTGGTAGATCTCTTGATCCCTTTATCTTTCCCGCGTTTTACCGCTTTCTTAGCTGGAAGACCTCAATAGGAGGCAATATTTTCTTTTGTTTGTTTACTTTTGTGCCCAAAGACCTCCAAGAAGAGACATCAGTGCTAAAGACCTCCCTGAAGAGACAATTGACGGATAAAAGGGATTAGTAATCAATCCCCCGTTATTCAGTGTGTCATTCTTTATGCTCGCACTACATGTCGATGCTTCAGAACAAAAGCCCGAGGTCTTTTGTCCAGTCAGTCAGTGGAGAGGGTTCCACCTTTCTGAATCCCCACTTTTTGTCATAAGCTCACCCTGGCCAGGGTTAAGAGCTATGGGGTCTTATCCTCATTACCCTTTTGATCTGCTCACCCTGATGTTCAATGTCAGTGGTTAAGAGCCCGTTTGATTACCTATTCCATGGCTTGTTTGTCGAGGTTGATATGACCCCTCTTGACTAAAGCCCTACCCACGTATGTTTGAGCCCCCATGTTGGCGTGTTTACTTTAAGATACATGTTTTGTGTGGTGTGATCGTCTCCCCATAGGGTTGCTAGGCTTCGTATAGTCTCCCGTTTGCATGTCAATTAAGGTAGCACGGTTCCTTCGTCTAGGACTAACTTTTTGCATGAGCATCCCTAAAACACCCCAACTCATTAATTTTTCTTCTCCTAAGAACACGTTTACTCCTTCTACTACAGTCGAGTAAGTCTCCAAAGGTCGAGCATCCGGTAGATTGCGTAGTAACGTCGTTCACCCAAAAACACAACCCTTAACCCGTAGTTAGCCGAACTACGGCTTGCTCTGATTCTCATTCCATATGAGATACGTAGGCATAAGACGCGATGTCTTAGCTAGCACACTCCTCTTTAACCCCTAGGTAGCCGAACTACGAAGACTCTGATTCTCATGTTCAGATGAGATACGTATGCAGTGGATGCGACATCCGTGCGAGTCATTTTCTTTTGACCCCCCTTTTAGTAAATAGTACATTAGATAAACCTACACCCTTTAGAAAAGAACAACAAAAGTGGATCCCGTAGAGTACTACGGATGCGTAGGGGTGCTAATACCTTCCCTTCGCATAATCGGCTCCCGAACCCAAGATTTGGTTGCGAGACCTTGTCTTTTCCTTTCCTTTTTTCAGGTTTACTTCGAGCGTTTCCTTTCCCTCCTTTGGGATAAATAACGCACGGTGGCGACTCTTCTGTCATTTCTTTTTTTGCCGATTGTTTTTTCGCCATTCCTTTTTGCAGGTTGCGACAGTAGGCCAACTTGTGAAGCAATTGTCGGAACAACACAAGGGCTCTTCCTTCTCCACTAACACTCAAACCAATCCAAAGGAGCATTGTAAAGCAATTGTTATTAGAAGCGGTAAAGAATTGACAAGTGAAACAGTGAGGAGATTATAGTAGAGAATGATGTGGCTGTTGTACCTGAAAATGAGGAAGTGGAGTGTGAAAAGGAGAAAGAGACAGAATTTGTTCAGTTCACGCCGCGAAAAGAGCAGAAACAACAAGGGTTGGCAGAGCAGCAGGGTGAAGTGGAAATGAAGAAAGAAGCCGAGCCACGAAAGAAGAAGAAATGAGACAAAGAAGTGAGTACCATCCCAGCTCAACATCTACCTTATCCGCACGCACCATCAAAGAAGGATAATGCTAGACACTATGCACGGTTTATGGATATATTTAAGCAACTTCAAATCAATATTCCATTTGCCGACGCATTAGAGAAAATGCCAAGATATGCAAAGTTCATGAAGGATATTCTCACAAAGAAAAGGAGATATATGGAAGACGAGACAATCTTGCTTGATGCACGTTGTATCGCCATAATCCAAAAAACTCTCCCAAGGAAGGAATCCGATCCGGGCCGAGTCGTTTAACCGGTAATTATTGGAGGCACCTACATTGGTAATGGTTTGATCGAATTGGGATCTAGCATCAATTTGATTCCCCTATCCATTGTTAAAAGATTGGGGAATGTTGAGATTAAATCTACAAGGATGAATTTACAACTAGCCGATAAGTCTACCACTTCACCATATGGAGTTGCTCAAGATATGCTAGTGAAGGTGGACAAATTCTTATTTCCGGTAGATTTTGTGATAGTGGAAATGGATGAGGATCGTGATGTTCCTCTAATTCTTGGAAGACCATTCATGAAAACAGCCTGAATGATGATTGACATTGATGATGGGCTCATGAAAGTAAGAGTGCAAGATGAAGAGGTAACTTTCAATCTTTTTGAAGCCATGAAGCATCCTAATGACAAGCATGACTCTTTCTGAATCGATGCCACCGAGGAGGAAATAGTGGAAGTTGCAAACCAAGGTCATGTTTCCAATCCGTTAGAAAGATCTCTTATCGGAGCTTACAACGTTTTGACCAAAAATGAAGAAAAAGATATTGAAGCAATTTTGCATGAATTAGAATCTTGTGGAGAGATTGCTTATCATGAGGAGACAAATGAAGAATTGGATGTGAAAAAGAAGGTGGAAGAGCCAAAACTAGAGTTGAAAATGCTACCTTCACACTTGAAGTATGTGTTTCTTGGTGATGATTGTACTAAACCATTGATCATTAGCAATACCTTGTCCACAAAAGAGGAGCATAAATTGATACAAGTGCTGAAAAAGAATGAAGGTGCAATAGGGTGGGTATTATCCGATTTGAAGGGTATTAGTCCGGCCTATTGTATGCACAAGATCATGATGGAAGAAAATTTCAAACCTGTTGCATAATCTCAAAGGCGCTTAAATCCCTCAATGAAAGAAGTAGTGAGAAAAGAAGTTGTCAAACTCTTGGAGGCCAGAATGATTTATCCTTTATCCGATAGTGAACGGGTGAGTCCGGTGCAAGTAGTTCCAAAAAAAGGTGGTATGACGGTTATCAAAAATGATAAAAATGAGTTGATTCCAACTAGGACGGTAACCGGATGGAGGATGTGTATTGACTATAGGAAGCTAAATCAAGCTACAAGGAAAGATCACTTCCCGCTACCTTTCATGGACCAAATGTTGGAAAGGTTGGCCGGCAAAAATTTATATTGTTTCTTGGATGGTTATTCGGGTTACAACCAAATTTTGGTCAATCCGGAGGATCATGAGAAGACGGCTTTTACATGTCCTTTCGGCATCTTTGCTTACCGAAGAATGCCTTTTGGATTATGTAATGCACCGACAACATTTCAACAGTGTATGCAAGCAATATTCTTGGATTTGATCGAAGAATGCATTGAGGTGTTCATGGATGACTTCTCCGTTTATGGATCGTCCTTTGATTTGTGCTTGAAAAATCTTGATGTGGTTTTGGAAAGATGTGTGGAAACAAACTTAGTGCTCAATTGGGAGAAATGCAACTTTATGGTCACCGATGGTGTTGTTCTTGGTCACAAAATCTCTTTCGAAGGGCTAGAAGTTGATAGAGCAAAGGTGGAAGTCATTGAAAAATTACCACCTCCAACAAACATTAAAGGAATAAGGAGCTTTCTTGGACATGCCGAATTTTATCGGAGATTCATCAAGGACTTCTCAAAGATAGCAAAGCCCTTGAGTAATTTGCTCAACAAAGGTACGCAATTTCTTTTCGATGAGTCGTGCCTAAAAGTATTCCTTGAGTTGAAAGAAAAGTTAGTCACCACACCCATAATCGTTGCACCAAATTGGACACTCTATTTTGAACTTATGTGTGATGCAAGCGATTATGCGGATGGTGCGGTTTTGGGTCAAAGAAGAGATAAAAAAATTCATGTCATCCACTATGCTAGTAAAGTTTTAAATGAGGCGCAAGTGAATTATGCGACAACCGAAAAGGAGTTACTAGCTATAGTGTATGCATTGGAAAAGTTTAGAGCTTATTTGATTGGGTCCAAAGTTGTAGTTTACACCGACCATTCGGAAATCAAGTATTTGCTAACCAAGCCGGATTCCAAACAAAGATTAATTCGTTGGATTTTGTTATTACAAGAATTTGATTTGGAAATCCGGGATAAAAAAGGTTCCGAAAACTTGGTAGCGGATCACTTGTCCCGTTTGGTCAATGTGGAAAGTACAAACAAAGAAGAAGAAGTAAGAGAAGAATTTTCGGACGAAAAGCTTTATGCGATTCAAGTGAGGCCTTGGTTTGCCGATTTTGCTAATTATAAGGCAACCGGTTTGACACCAGAAGACCTCACTAGTAATCAAAGGAAGAAATTCTTAGCAGATGCAAAGTACTATGTGTGGGATGATCCGTATTTGTTCAAAGTGGGTGTGGACAATATTTTAAGAAGGTGTGTGACACTTGAAGAGTCAAAATACATCCTTTGGCATTGTCATAACTCTCCATATGGAGGTCACTATAGCGGTTTGTGCACAGCCACTAAAGTCCTCCAAACAGGCTTTTATAGGCCGTCTTTGTTTAAAGATGCACATGAACACGCAAAGAGTTGTGACACATTCCAACGAAGTGGAGGAATAGGAAAACGGGATGAAATGCCTCTAACCAACATGTTAGAAGTAGAAGTTTTTGATTGTTGGGGCATTGATTTTCGTTGGCCCATTCCCCTCTTCCTTCTCAAATGAGTATATCCTCGTGGCCGTTGATTATGTTTCGAAGTGGGTGGAAGCAATCGCTTCACCTAAGGCCGACTCCAAAACGGTGATAAATTTTTTAAAGAAAAACATATTCTCACAATTTGGTGTGCCTCGGGTGTTGATAAGCGATGGAGGATCACACTTTTGCAATACACCTTTGGAAAAAGTTTTACAACATTATGGTGTAAAGCATAAGGTGACTACTCCCTACCATCCACAAGCGAATGGTCAGACGGAAGTTTCTAACTGAGAAGTGAAGAGGATCCTTGAAAAAACAGTCTCGAGTTCAAGAAAAGATTGGTCATTAAAATTGAATGAAGCTTTGTGGGCGTATCGTACCGCCTACAAAGCTCCTATTGGACTAACTCCATTTCAGATGGTGTATGGGAAGACTTGTCATCTTCCGGTGGAAATGGAGCATAGAGCACTATGGGTTCTCAAATTCTTGAATTTTGACTCCACTTTAGCTGGAGAGAAAAGAAAAGGACAGCTCCATGAATTGGAGGAATCACGGAACAATACCTACCATTCAAACAAATTGTACAAAGAGAAAGTGAAAGCGTACCATGATGGAAAGCTCCGTCACAAAGAGTTCAAAGTTGGACAAATGATACTGCTTTTCAATTCAAGATCGAAGTTATTTCCTGGTAAGCTAAAGTCCAAGTGGTCGGGACCGTTTGTTGTAAAGGAGGTATGAAACTATGGGGCCATCGTGGTTGAGGATCCCAAGTCACAGGAAAGTTGGACTGTAAATGGACAAACACTAAAAGTCTACCACAGTGGCGAAGTGAATCGAGATGTCTGTGTCATTTCCCTAGTCGGACCGCGAAGATCATTGAACCGTCGAGCTCAAAACAACGTTAAACAAAGCGCTTGTTGGGAGGCAACCCAACGTTGTAAGTTTGCATTTTAATTTTTGTCAATTTAGTTGTTAATGTATTCTGCTTTGTTTCTTTTTATGTGAAAAATGAGTTTTGTCCACTGCCAACAATTTTTAAAATTTCCTTCAGTTCGCCCCGCGAACAAAGTTCGCCCAGCGAACTGAGCGTGGCAAAACCTTTTAAGTTCTGTTTTGGTGTTATTTCTATTTCATTTCCAAATTCACAATTTCACAATTCTCTTCATCACTTTCACTACCCCACTTCCAAATTCAAAATTAATCCTCTCCATTTCAAAAATCCCAAACTTTTTAACAAGAATCAAGTTAATCCTCAACAAAGGTATGTGTAATCTCTCTTCCCTTTCTTTTTTGTTCCTCATTTAGGTAAAATAGGGTTTTGCTAGAAATTGATGTAGTTACTGAATTTAGCCTTGCATGTCTATAGAGGATTCAAATTAGGATTGGGTAAGGGATTGTGGTTATGATTGAGAAAAGTTTTTGAGCAAGAAGGAACCCTAGAAGTTGCTGTTATTTTCCTGGTTCGCAGGGTTCGCGCCGCGAACTGGTAAATTTCAGTTTCATGATTTTTGATTTTGAATGCTAACTTCTCTTATGGCTTTTGTGTGGTTGTTCTGATTTTGTTGCAGATGTCAAAACGTACCAAAACCTCCGGTCCTCCATGATCCGTGCGACGATTCACTAGTGATGAGCATGAGGAGAGATTCGAAAAATTGATCAAAAGGACCATTCAACCGAAAAGATTCATCCGCTTGTCACTGGGTTGAACTTATAGGAAGCTGGTGTCGAATTTTGAAAGAAGAAAATGGAACAAGATCTTTGAATCGGAGCCAGAGATAAATTATGACATTGTGCATGAGTTCTACGCCAATGCTCTTCAGCTGGAGGAGGGAGTGGCATTTCACTATCAAACAAGAGTGAGGGGAAAGATCATTTCCTTCAGTAGGGATGCGGTCAACTCCTATTTGGGTAATCCTCTCATTTTGGCGGAGAATGGGCAGTGCGAGTACCGTGCCAAAGAAATGGCTAACGATTGGGACCTTCCTACTGTGAGTGCTCATCTATGCCTTGAAGGAAGGACTTATGATTTGAATGATCAGGGATTCCCGAAGTCGTGGAAGAGGGAGAGTTTGAACTTCGAAGAAAGGGTCTATTTGGTGCTTCTATTGAATAATATTCGGCCAAGGAGCCACAACACCACCATTCCATTGGATGTCGGATGCCTATTGTACTACATCATGATTGGTATATCAGTAGATATGGAATCCATCATTGTGGGGGAAATGCGCAAAGTTGCTACTAGTGGAACCAAGTTCGGTGGCAAAGCTTGTGTTCTAACATATCCGGGGCTGATTATGGGACATTGCCGAAGGGCAAATGTTCCCAATTAGGATGAGGTACACTTGTCTATCACCAGTATTATTAATGATTCTTATCTGAACAGGTTTTTCCAGAGCCAGATGGACAGAGCTGAAGGAGCTGGCACTTCTTCCTCTAGACCTCGAGCCCGCAGTACGCCAGCATTCGATCAGATGGTGTTCGCTACCTACTTCTGTGAGAGATTTGAGGCCTCTAGGAGGTCTCAACCATTCATTTTTGTTGCTATGCAGCAGCAATTTCAGAACACCTTCCTTGTGCCCGAAGCCCGCACTTTTCCTTCCCAGGTGGAGTATGCTGTTTATGCTAATTGGCCTGAGGGCAGGCCAACTTTTATGGGGGGTGCAGGAGGTGGTGGTGCGACCCTTGATGATGAGATGGAGGATGTCCTTGGATCCGTTGGTGGTGGTCATGATGAGGAAGATTGAGGATTTTGTTTGAGTAGTAGTAGATTTTTATTTTGAGTTTTTTTATTATTATGGTTTTTGTTTAATTACTTTTGTACTTTTGGTGGCTCTAGTTTCACCAGAAACTTTTGTTTGTTAATTGCATGAATCTTTTGTGAGATTTAATTGTGTGTTACAATGAATTTGGTATACCCCATTTGTTTGTTTAATTTTTCTTATTCTTAAGTTAAGCTTAAAGCAACCAAGAAATGCTTGCAAAGAAGGAAGCGTAGGACACTTAGAGTGGTGATGATAAGAATTAGTGTCGGCATTTCAAGGTACACTTTATCGCTTTCTAGACTTAACATGAGTAGTTTGATGGTGTGTTGCAAATTCCATATCATAAATTCATTGAGATACATGTCATTTTTGAATGAAAATAGGACTTAACCCATTGTGAGGTAGCTTTCCATTGTACACTAAATGCGGGAAACCGAACATTATTTCAATTCATTCTTATAATGATAAATCATGCATTAATCTATTTTTGTGAAAATTGTTAAAATTATAGAGGCATTGTTTGTTATGGAGAAAAACCACTTGGCCAAAAAGTTTTGAATCAACTAACCTTGTGAGGAGTGATCCTTAGTTAACCCCCTTTGAGCTTGTTTTAGGATTCATTTGATTGATAAGTGTGAAGTCAATTGAAAATTTTGTGAATAAATGAATCCTAATTTCTTTCTTTTCAATTGAACCTTCAAACCGAGTTTATTTGCAAATTTTGCCTTTCGCCTATGTCTAAGTAGGGAGCATTATTAAATAAATTTGGTTTTGAAATCTAAAGTTGGGGAGAGTAAATTAGAAACTTGGAAAAGTGATGTTTTATAAAAGGGTGAAAGTGTGAAAAGAAACAAGAAAAAGAAATCACCTTTGAAACTATGGAGCAAAGAAAAAGAAAAGAAAAAAAAAACAAAGAAAAAGCTCATGGTTGTGTGTATGTGAAAAATAAGAAAATGAGAAAGACGGGGATCAAAGAAACAGAAATTGTTGTTGAGTTGAATGTATGGGAATGCTCCCTTAGGATAGGCATTTTTGTTGAATTCTCTGAATCATATCCTTTCTTGTAACCCAAGCCACATTAGAACCTTTGAAAGACCTCTTGATTCTCATTTTTCACATGATTTAGTATTTTCTTTGATGACCGCATGATTCAAGTTGTTCTTGATTTAATTGTTTGGATGAGTGAAAGTAAACCTTCATGTTTATTCATCATTATTATGATGTGTGTGTAAGTTTGATTCAATTTTGACATGTATTGCTTTGAATTCTTTGGTATGATATTTGCACCCAACCATCGCTCTTATTCATGTTTTGTCTAGCATTGAGATAGGTGGATTGAGAAAGTACCATACACTTTTGAAGCATTTGAATGTCATTGGTTAATCCTTGTTTCAATCTATTGTTTCATTGCTTGAATTACACAATTAGTACTACTTTTCATATATTTTTATCGGTCCCTTTTACCATTTTTTTGATTGATATACACAATTTTTTCCTTATAATTTTGTATAAATGCAATTAAGTTTAAGTGATTATGTTTTAAGTAGATATTTCACGTATTTGTTAGTTTTGTAGAGTTTTTGGACAAGAGAGCATTGGAGTGCATAAACATAATTTGGAAGAAGTTTCAATGGCAATATTGGAAGCATAATTTGGAAGAATAACACTTGGGAGAATTGTTAAATGAAGCTTGCAAGGAAAGGAAGCTGAAATTGCTTCAGTTCGCGCCGCGACCAGGGATGGCGCCGTGAACCTTGCGAAACCAACAAGCATTTTGTTTGGGCCAAGTGTTCTGTTTTCAACCCAACTTTACTGTGACAGTTTTGTATCATTTTTAGAGTGCTTTTCAGTTTTAGATGAAAATGAACATTTAAGGAAAGGTTGAACTCTTTAAGAAAACAGAACGGAAAAAAAGAAAACATTCACACATTGTAGAAGAAAAACAGAATTTGCTTTGGTATTTCATTTTGCTGTCCAAAATGATGATGAGGAGTTAAACCCCAATTTGTCAAGATTGGAGGTAGTAGCTATTCCTATTTGTTTATGTATTCCATTTGACTCTTGTATATGACAAAAGGTTATTGATGTATTGAATGATATTTTTGCTCTATTTTGAATATTTAGATTTGAGTAGTTGTTGAGAAAGATTATTCAAGTCTTGACTTAAAATATACTTTCAAGTAGTGAATGAGTTGTAGAAATAGATTTATACATTACTCTTCTTTTGTATCAAACATTAAAGATTGTTATATTGACAGTTAGATAGAGAAATCATTTAACCATTAATATAGTGATTATCACAATATCATTTAGAGATAAATGATATTGAGAGGATACTTGAATATCATCAATAATTTTAAGTCTATATAGTTGTCATAAGGAAACATAAGAAATTTGAATAGTGAACTCCAATCTTGCCAAGCCTTTTACATTTGATTAAAACTATTTTATTGTTTTAGTGACATTTTACTCAAAAGATAACTTTTCAAACAAAACAACTTGGTTACATTTTAAACTTATAACAATTTGGATTATAGAATGGCGGTAATAACAACCAATCTCTATGGATACGATATTAAAATATTTGCCGAAAATATACTTTTCAATAGCAACCTCAACCTATGATCAAATACAATCAAGGGAAGTTCTTTCATTCATCATTTCATGCATATTTGAGCTTATTTGAGTGTCCTCAATCATTCATTCATCAAGATTTGAAGTTTGGACTTGAGAAGTTGATCAGTCAATTCATCTGACTATTTTGAAATCCACTGAGACCTAACTTTTGATGTAATTGTCAAATGAAGATGACCCCAAGAGAAAAAATGTTCTTAAGAGCCATGTTAACTACTTTCATTTTCATCAAAAATCAATTTGAAACATGGAAGGTCATCATTCATTTCAAAACTTTATAGGTCATTTGACTGAAACCCTAATTTTGGGTCAACTTCCGAGGACCTAACTCCTTCATTTTTCATGATTTTGAGGTAAGATCAATTGCATTGGAAATTTTAAGATGTCTAATTCATTTGTTATGTTGAAAAAATTTTGATAATCCTAAAATAAAAACATGTGATAATATAAAACATTATAGGTCACTTTGGACCAAAGCCATTGAATCTTGAAAAAAGTCCAACTTCAAGTGCCCATAACTTTCTCATAAAAAATCCAAATTATGCAAACTTTGAGTCAACATTGATTTTCTTGAAAATATATACAACTTTAATGTTTAAGGTTTTGTCATTTGAGGCTTGCATCATTAAAACAGAAGGGCTTGAAGTTTGTCCATTTTGGCTAAAATTCCATATGCATGTTTTGTACCTTGAACTTCAATGCCTGTTTTTAATAATTTCCCAATCCCAAATGGATTTTTGTTCAACATAACAATTGTTCCTCATGTCAAGAGTTTCCATCCATTACCCACAAGGCCATGTTTCATTTTGTTAAGGGGCATTTTCGAAGTGGTGAAAGTTAATGTGCATTTATGGAAACCATGTCAAATAGTTGTGTACAAGCCAATTCAATTACATTTGCACGTCCAAACCTGATCAATTACACTTCAGCATGCTAAACCAATTGCATTTGGGCCACCCATGCGCCTGTACAGGCCCATGCATGGAGGCCCTCACTTCATGCACACATGAATTTCACCTTGCCTGCATCACCTTGTGTTATAAATAGAGATGCTCAACTTCATTCATAATCAACCTTAAGGCGCCTTACATGCTGCAGAACTGAATCCTCACACCTCACCTAAAGGAATTTTGCATTTCACTTTCATTTTTCAGTTTCAATTTTCAACTTCCTTGGTTGATTATTGAACTCTAATTCCTAAGCCTCACTTCCTTTCCATCTCAAGAACAAGTTGCACAAGAGAATTGGAGTGGATCTAGTGTTTGAAAGCTGCTCTTCAAAGGTTTTCCCTCAAACTGTTTTGATTCAAAACTCCAAATATATTGCTCATTTCTTGTGTTTGTTGGTTCCTCTGAAGTCCTCTCATAAGAGGAAATTGATTGGTGTACTTAATTTCACGAATTCATCAAGTTCAGATTGAACACCATAATTTTCTCTCTCATATTTCTCCTTCTATGAGAGTCTAGAGGAGAAACCAATAGCATAGGGGTGATGTACATCACCCCAGCTTTCCAATGATATGAGGATCGTCCATTTTGGTTGAGATTTCATGTGTCACCAGAGCTAACATGCTCGCTGGAGAAGACGGTGGTGTACACCACCGTCCACCTTGCCAGATTAAATCTAGGTCGTTGATTGTGATTTCTAGTTTGAATCGTGGCCTTTAGATGTTATGCTTATTTTTAATGCATTATGTTTCTCAGTTGACTAAAGCCTTTGGTGAGTGCGCGCCCGTGAGCCATCTGATGTGCCACGTCATTTAATGAGATTGATCCAACGCGCCAGGTTTTTTCTCATTTTCTGAATTTCATTTTATTTTCTTTTATTTCCTTTTATTTCAAAAATTCATATCTCTTTCATTTTAAATCCAAAAAATATGGGACCAATTGCATTATTTCCCTTTTTAATTCTAGTTTCTGAAAATGATTTTTAATATTTTTTATTTTGTCATTTGATATTTTTTGTGAATTTTCTTTTTTCTGGTTATTTTTAATTAATTTTAAATAGTTTTCAATATTCAAAAAATGCAAAAATATTTTCTTAACATCTTTGAATGATGATGAATCTATGAAAAATATTCTCATCAATTTCTTAATTGATTTGAGATTTATTTGAGATTTTAGTTCAATTATGTTATTTTTTATTCATTTTTAATTGTTTAAAATTAGTTTCTGGTTTCTAAAAATGCTAAAAAATTTTGTCAAACTTTGTTTGACCTTGTTGAACTTAGGATGATCCATTTGGACTTTTCCAAGTTGATTTGAAATGGATTTGAAGTTTGACCTTTAATTGTTTATTTTAATTCAAGTATTATTTTAATTCTCAAAAATACCAAAAATATTTTATTTGTTTCTTGACTTCTTAACTTCATCTTGCTTCTGTTTACCATTGATTGACTTTGATTCTATTCATGTTTGATCAACGTGTGTTGGATATTTCATTTTGATTTCCATTTATGTACATTCTTATTCTTCTTCTTCTTCATCTTTTTGTTTTTGATCAATGAGTTAATGATTGGTGGTTAGCCTTGACACATGAGGGGCTTAACCTTCTTTGATTCAAATCTAATTCATCTTGATCAAAGATCAAGTGAATGGGTTTGCATTAGAGATAGGTTGCTTCTTGGTCAAGCAAAAAACCTAAATCCATACAAGATCATTCTTCTTTTCTTTTGGCATGGCAAGTTGTAGGAGCTTGGCTTACTAGTCATGGTCTCTAACTTGTGTTTGTTGCCTATAGTTTTATTGACCGGCCTCAGATAGGTGTGACTACTACATTAGTCTACTTACGATTGCTTAACATAGCGTTAAATTGCCTTATGGCACACTAACACTAACTACTAATCATTAACTTTTAATTCAAGTCTTTAATTATTGCAATTTACTTTTATGCAATTTAATTCTTGCACATTAATTCATTTGCCTTTTGCTCACTTGAGCACATAATTGTGTATATACTATTGTGTTTTTTTTTGTTTTGATTGTGTGAACCAAATGCAAATGGAGAAAAGGACTTAGATTTTAGGACCTTACCTATGGAAAAATGGAGTCAAAGAGCAACTAGGCCTCATGCCTTTAGAATGCTATAAAAGAAGAAAATGTCAAAGAGCAACTAGGCCTCATGCCTTTAGAATGCTTAATCTTGAAGAATATGCACTTGAAAGGATCCTAATTCTAAACTCACTCTTGTCCATTCTTTATTTGTATTATGGAACTTTTTGATTTGTGTGTTCTTGTGTGCTAGGGATCTCAAACTTGCCAAGTAGAAGAACCATTGTCATGAGCATCCAAAGTGAGAGATATAAAAGCTAATTGGAATATTCCTAGGAGCTTGCTTATTTTGCTTGGTTGCTTGAGTTATTTGCTATTGCTTGCTAATTCCAAAGGAAAGGGAACAACTTGGATCATCACTATGATCTCAAGAAGGGAACTCCATTGTGGTTTTATTTCTCTTCCTTCATCTTTGCATGTTTAGGACCTTAGCCATTCTCTTCTTCCCTCCACTTTAACCCAAGCAAAACTTTTGTGAAAACATTTAACATTGCTTTCAAAAATTAGAAACCTAAGCACCATGCTTTTGATTTTTCAAACTTCTTTTCATAACACTTATTTTGAATTGAATCCTAAGTCAACTTTGACCTTTTTTTGAATACTTTTCATTGGTAAATACAACTCACTCAATTGTTTTTTATGGTTTCAATGGACACTTCTTGCCAAAGCTTTTCATAAACATTAGCTATTAGGTTTGAGTTATCCTTGAGGTTGATATAATGCTCATCTATATCCTTAGTGATGCACAATAAGTCTTCCATGCTTATTATAGGGTTAACCCCTCACTAGCATGTTGAAGCTCTCCTCACATGGTGGATTTGTGGTTTTAAGTTGAGTTTTCTCCCTTTGATAACAAAAGACCTTCAAGGCTTTTGACCAATCAATTCACCAACTTCTTTTGAGATTTTTACCCCGAACTATGAGGTTTTGATCCTAATCTTTTTAAGATGGTACATAGGCAATGGGTTTATCCATTCAAACACAGAATTGTAAATAATTTGTACATTCTTCTCTCATCTTCCCAATCATGTTTGCACAAATAATTTTCACAAATACCAACCTACCTTACACCATTGGTGAAAAGGGCTCCCTTAGAGTACTAAGGATGTTTTGGGTGCTTAAAACCTTCTCATTTCATAACCAACCCCCTTACCCATATCTCTGACATTTTTATTAGTTTTTGATTTGATAAAACTTCTCGGTTTTGGTTCGCTTTCTAACCTTTCCTTTGGATAAATAGAAGTGCGGTGGCAACTCGAATTGTATGATTTACTTTTGATTTAGTCAATAAATCTAAAGGTAACGAATACCCCGCTACATAGGCTTGCTCATGTGTTTGTTGTGGAAGAGATCCAAGATGAAAATCTGTGGTATTACAACATCAAGTGTTTCCTCCAAAGTTAGATTTACCCGTCTGGGGCATCTGTGAAAGATAAGAAGACTTTGAGAAGATTAGCTGGCAATTTCTACCTTAATGGAGAGGTATTATACAAGAGAAACTTCAATATGGTTTTGCTCAGATGCGTGGATAGACACAAAGCAGACCTATTGATGACTGAAGTCCGTGAAGGCTCCTTTGGTACTCATTCCAATGGACATGCAATGGAGAAGAAGATGTTGCGAGCAGGTTACTATTGGCTGACAATGAAATTTGACTGTTGCAAGTTTGTGAACAAATACCACAAGTGTCAAATTTATGAAGATAAGATTCATGTTTCTCCGACACTATTGAACGCCATTTCCTTCCCATGGCCCTTGTCCATGCGGGGAATTGATATGATTGGCATGATTGAGCCTAAATAATCGAATGGATATCGTTTCATTTTGGTGGCAATTGACTACTTCACAAAATAGGTTGAAGCGACATCGTATGTGAATGTGACCAAGAAAGTTGTTATAAGGTTTATCATGAATCAGATCATATGTCGTTATGGTGTGCCAAGTAAGATCACTACTGATAATATATCGAACTTGAATAATAAAATGGTGGAAGCTCTTTGTAAAGACTAAGATTACACGTCATAATTCTTCTCCCTACACACCCAAGATGAATGGGGTTATTGAACCTGCGAACAAAAACATCAAGAAGATTATTCAGAAGATGGTTGTAACATATAAGGATTGGCATGAGATGCTCCCATTTGCTTTGCACGGGTATCGTACATCCATCCGCACTTCAACAGGGGCAACCCCTGTCTCATCAGTATATGGTATGGAAGCAGTGCTCCCCGTATAGGTCGAGATTCCTTCATTGTGTGTGCTCATGGAAGCCAAGTTGATTGAGGCTGAATGGTGTTAGACCAGGTTTGATCAGTTGAATTTAACAGAAGAGAAGAGATTGACATCTATGTGTCATGGTCAGTTATATCAGCAAAGGATGAAGTAAACTTTTGATAAGAAGGTCAGACCTCGGGTATTCAGAGAAGGTGACCTTGTGCTCAAGAAGATTTTATCGTTTAAACCAGATTCTAGGGGAAAATGGACTCCTAATTATGAAGGCTCATATGTTGTTAAGAAAGCATTTTCAGGCGGTGGATTGATTCTTACAACTATGGATGGTGAATAGTTCACTTGTCCTGTGAACGCAGATGCAGTCAAGAAATACTTCGCCTAAAAAATAAAAGAACAACTCGCTAAGTTGAAAACCCTAAAGGGCGGCTTAGGAAAAAATGAGTGTCTCGCTGGATTGAAAACCCGAAAGGGCGATCCAGGCAAAGATTAGAGACATAAAATGGAAAGAATTCTCCCGATAAGTTGAGTACCCCACCCTGGGGATACTTATGCAAAAATTAGGGATTATGACAAGTAACTGCATTCTACTGATGTTCAAATTTTTGAGAAACTTTGTTGAGCACAAGGGTTGACGTCAATTCATCATCCCAGTAGCGGCTAAAACCACAACTGATATCAAGATTTGGTGGAAGGATTAGTGATCATTTGTATTCAATGTAACCCTTTTCCATGTAAATTACCATTTTCAACTTTGTAAAGATCCATGGAGTCTTGTCATTTACAAACTACCATTCTATTAAATAAAGTTGAGCTTTTATCCAATTGTTCCACTCTTATTTACTTCAGCCAAATAGTTTTAAATTTTATTATATTCATTTTTGAATTTAAATTTTTTTAATCAAAATCATTTTCTTAAACATATAAAAGCAAGAATTTTAAAGCAATTAAAAAGAATTATCAACAGCATTTCAAAAACAGCAAGTCCTAAGTGTGGAGCACTAATGGTTCCCCCGAGCAGCTAACCCTTCAGTTATCCCCAACCGAGTTGGTTGATTCATTCCCCCAGCGGAATTTGTGGACTTTCCCCAGCAGAGTTTGTGTATTCCTCAGCAGGGTTGATGTTGTTTTTAATCTCCAGCAAAGTAAGATTGGTTTCCTCAGTAGACTGTGTTGGTTTCTCCACTAGTCGCCATCCAGCTCGATCCCCAGTCAGAGTTTCCTCCTGGTTCCTGAGAAGCTATTTGCGTTTATCCTCTGTACGGTTGTACCCCATTCAATATGGTGTTGACCTAAAATTTCCTCGCAGCTAGGGTTGAGCTTTTGGGATGTTGATCTCTTTGCTACGATAGTTGTTCCCCTCTTTTGTGGATCGACCGAGGGTTGTATCGATGATTCACATTTTTTCAACACCTTTGTATCCTTTGCGATTGTTTTGTCAGCATAATCATCATATATACATATACATATACATATACATATATATATATACATATACACTCATATAATTTCATAATCGCATGATTGTATCATCATATTGGTTGATTCATTGTTTGAGACTCTTATTATCTATTATGGAGGTACTTTATCCCCATACAAATCTGGCGTCTGTCGTCCTTCAATTGTAGAGTGTCCCCCCCTTAAGCAAAGAGACTTTAACCTTTCTCCTTTCCCCACTGAGTTATTTCCTCTTGGAAGATTTTTGTTTTAGTTTCCTCCTCAGCGGATTATCTGGATGGAATCACTCCCCTTGAGTTATATCCTCATTGGGTTGAGTCTTGATTGACCGTTTCTTTCTAGTTCTTACCTAGATAGATGTTTTGGGTCCCCTAAGGGTTTATTACCCAGTAACTAGTAATATTCTTCTTAGTTTATAGTTTGTTACTTCTTGCCAAATACCCAGAAAAGGTACCCCTGTTTTTCCCATCTGTGGAGTCCCTAGTGGATTCATTCTTATTCCGAAAGAATATCCTTGATATGTTCATCTTAACTGATGACGGATATTTTCTTCCCCTGTTTGAGTTTATCCTTGATATGTTCATCCTAACCGATGACGGATATTCTCATCTTTGGGATTCTACCCAGTAAAAAGGTAGTTGTAATCCCTATTTTGTTCCCTAGAGAGCTAATCCTTGATATGTTCATCCTAATCGATGACGAGTTTCCTTCTCTTTGCGGTACCCAGTAACCGGTAGTTGTAAATCCTGCTTTCCTTTCCCCTTTGTAGAGTCAATCCTTGATATGTTCATCCTAACCGATGACGGATTTTCTCTTTGTGGTATTCTATCCAGTAACTGATAGATGTAATCCCTATTTTTCTCCTCAACAGAGTCTATCCTTGATATGTTCATCCTAACCGGTGACAGATTTTCTCTTTGATGGTATTCTATCCAGCATTCGATAGATGTAATTCCTACTTTTTGCTCAGAGTTAATCCTTGATATGTTCATCTTAACCGATGACGGATATCCTCCTTGACATCCCAGACAAGTCTATCCTTGATATGTTCATCTTAACCGATGATGGATTTTCTTCCCTTTTGAGTTTATCCTTGATATGTTCACCCTAACTGGTGACGGGCATTCTCATCTTTGGTCTTCTACCCAATAACTGGTAGCTGTAAATCCTATTTTCGGCGGTCTTCCCCGGTAAGGCTATTCTTACCCAGTAACCGGTAATGAATACTCCCTCCTGGTGGTTCTCATCGAGTCATCCTTGATATGTTCATCCTAACCGATGGCAGATGTCCTCTCTATCAGATCTCTATTATCTCCTTAACAGGTAGTGAATAATAGATTTCTGCTCCTCTTGTGCTGAAGTTTATTTCTTCCCCAGTTGAGTCGACTGTGCATTTCCTTAGTGAAATCGTTTTTCCTGCAAGACTCAAGTATGACAGTTTTACCCTGATCTACTTGTATCCCCTACAAATGTTTTGTTTCCCTGGCCGAGTCTTTCCATTTTTTCATGGAATCTCCCTAGTCCCCCACCAATTTTAAGTCGTAGCCTGGCCTACGCATAATCCTTTTTTCCCCATAGAGTCTATGTCTCCCTAGTGAGTTTTTCCTTATGGAAAGCATTATGCTCTCACGGATATTCAGTCTCTCTGATTTCTTTTCCTTTGTGGCAACATTTCCCCCCACATAGAATTTGCTTTACATTCATATCATATGCATCATGAGGTCTCAAAGGGATCAAAATTTGTTTCAATATGTTGTTATTTAAGCCCATTCTACTGAGTCAATACGAATATTTTAACCTTCACCTCCTCAGTTAGAATGTCCTTAAATAGGGGCAACTGTAAGACCCCAATTTTGACCCTAAGATCCCTCATGCAAATTTCATCATATGCATTAGCATTGGGATCACACCTTGGCATTCTCCTTACCCCTCTTTCATTGGGTTTGTTTAGGGAGAGATCACCAAGCACCATGTGATTGTATCATACTTGTATATTATCATTTTACTAACCAAAATACCAAAGATATGTCTTTGCATTTGCCTAACTCTTTTGTAGGTAGGGCATGATATTCATTGACCTATCAAGTTCATATCTAGAGTTTAAGACCCTCATGGCTAAAATTACAATCAAGGATTGATCCACAATGTCTCAAAGCATCATATATTAGTCCCAGTGATCTCTATATGTTATATTGATCAAGTATTCTTCAAGAGTTTGGAAGTGTTGATTCCTTAGGATTGGCAGTAATTTTAGAAAACAAATAATGTAATCATCTCTGTTGTTTTAATATGTTGGGTTGAAGAAATTCAACATCTGGACCAACATGTCATGTACGATGTCACGACATCAGGTCTGTGACATCGCACATGTGGAGAAGACTGAATTAATTAATTCAGTATATGTCAAGGGATCAGCAAGGATATCTGGTGAATATCCTAACTCCTTTGTGGAGGTCTTGAAGACTAAATCAGAATATATATAGGCTCTAAATATGGAGATATATATGGAGAGAGTTTAGGAACTTGAAGACCTTGTTTGTAGCAGAATTTTTCTGCTGAAGTTGCAACAGCAAAGAACAAGTCTGCTGCAGTTTTCTGAAGGCCCAAATCCAGTTGGGTGATTAGGTTATAAATAGCTGATTGTAATCTAGTTTTTGTAAGCCTCTTAGAATGAATTTTTAGGGGTGTGTGTAAGGTAAACCTCCCAATCTGTGGGAAGGTTACCATGTGTCTCTCAGTGGTAAACCTGAGAGTGTTTGTTACTCAAAGCCTGTAGGCAAGAGTAATTATGTTCTTGAATGAAGCTGTGAAGCAAGTTCAAGGTGTTTGCACATTACATTGTATTTGTAGTGATAGGAATGGACACTAGAGGTTTCTATCTAGGAGTTCCTAGGTATAGATTGCATTGGGTAGGGATTAAGTGATGAGTTGTAAACGGGGGAGTTTAACTCTGAATTGATACTACTAATAGTGGATCTTCTTCCTGGCTTGGTAGCCCCCAGATGTAGGTCATGTTGGACTGAACTGGGTTAACAATTTCCTGTGTTTGTTTACCTACTGCATGTTATAATTCAGGTTGTGTTACAGTCTGCCATTCAAGTTAATAACAAACCTGAAACATAGCCTTCTGTTGGAACGTCAATCAGAATGTCTTGACATCCATCAACAACAGCACATACTGTTTAATAAGCTGATGAATTCAGTTCAGTATGTAGTGAAGTCTGGTTTTCAAAAGCATATCAGACAAGGCCAAAAGAGCAGTGTGAAACTGTCAAACTGGATGTCTTGACAGTTCTTCCAGTAAGCTGATACTGAAGTAGAGACTGGTTGGTCTTTTACAGTACAGCAAATTTAGCAGTCTGTGGTTAGGAACTAAACAGACTGAGCATATGGGTCTGGACTTGGATGTCAGACGGAATGTTGTGACATTCATTCCAGACAGCATATGCTATATTGTTGGATGGTTAGTTTTTCTGTTTCAGGATTTTTCTCAGGCTATTCTCCAGGAATCCACCAGCTGATCTAAAATCTAGGAAACTAACAACTAAGCTACAATTAATGAAACTAACAAATAATCTATTTGTTAGCTCCTTAATAAGTGGAGATTAGTTTAACTTGTTACAACCTTTAATTTAGGAAATACAAGTACATGACCAACAAACTGGAACATTATAACAGAGGATGCTCTAAACAGGATTGAGACATCTTGCTGATAACTGTGTAGGAAAACAACAGTAGTGAATGTTATGGTGCACATAACTAATTGTTCCTCCTCTATAGGATGACATAGAAGGAGAGGTTGTGACATTGTGAAAAGGTGCACAATAATACAGAGTGTGATAACTGTCTTGCTGTAATAAGTACAATGTTAGATCAGATGTCACGACTTGAAGTAGAACATCTGAATACTGACTACGCCAGAATTTCAGGAAGTGATTTGCCTTGGAAACCCTAGTTTGACTGGGTATCTTAAGTAACTTCTCCAATAAGATATCTCACCAATTGATCAAATTTCTCAAGGGACACATCAAAATTCATCATATTATGCATATATGATCCACCATGAGCCTATAAAGTCAAGAGAATTGAAGGATAGCAAGTTGGTTCATGGTGGTTGGCCAGATAAATTCATCTGATCAAAACTGGGTCTCCCTGGACCCTATTGTAACACCTCAAAATTTGCCCTCCTCTTCTTGAGACTAGTTTGACATATTGCATTTCATACTTTAGAGCATTAGGCATTTCATTTTTTCATTTCATCTGAAAATAAGAAGATCATCCTCCATAGTCTTTTCAGAAGATGGAAAAGTTACATGATTCAAGCCTGAGGGTTTCTATGAATTGATGATCAACCATCTGAGGGTTTGCACTTCAATTAGGGTTTCTTGATCCTTCAAGAGTCTTGGGAATTATCTTGTTTGCAAGGATATATTGCCATCATCATGGTTCTATCATCATCAAGGGTTTCAAGATTCATGCTCAAGTTCCTTTGGATTAGGGTTTTGACCTTTGGTCAACCCTAATTAATGTCATTCTTCCAGCTAGGGTTTCTCAAGGAGGTGAGGTATTTTCTTGGAATGAAGATAACATGGTTATATTAAGGAGCTTACATGAGCTAGGGTTTTATTTTTGAGCAATTTCCCCAAGTGGTGGAGGCTCAAGCTGATCAAGGCATTTCAAAGTCATTTGAAGACCAAACAAGTCAACTATGCAGTCAACTCAGGGCTATGAGGTGGGGAAATGAGTTGAGACACCTCAATCATGTTCATAAGAGGTCCATTTGTCATTTTAAACATCTATCTTGAAGATTTTGAAGTCATGGCAAAAGTTTCCCAAAATGGAAAATGACCTGTAATTTCAAGTTTCCAAAAATGGCAAGTTTCTGGTTCACATTCAACTTGACTTTCCAATATCAAAGAAGTTTCAAATGAATTTTTGGTGAACATGAAAGTTGAAGATCTTTCTCTCCCCTTTTCAAAAAGTCCTATTTCATGATCATCTGATGATTGGTTGTGAAGTTATGGCCAAATGATCACAAAGTATACATGGAAGTTCAAAGTGGCATAACTTTTGATTCAAGACTCCAAATTGGTCCATCCTTTTTGCAAAATGCTTGTCATGACCAAGAGATTCCAAATCAACCCTTGCCATGCATGGAATAAGTTCATATTATCATTTGTTCATACATGTGCATTTTGGAGGGAATTTTGATAATTCAAATTTGGATGATCATGCAAGCCAAATACCATTCAAATCTTGTTTGTTGGTTGATTTTAAGTGGAATCTTACCCTTTCATGGTATTGTTCACGTGCACATGGCCACATGCTAGCTCATTTTTTCATTTTTTGCAATTTACTTCAAAATCCACTAATCATGATTAGGGAAAGCCTAATTGAGATTTCAGTGTCATTAACACATCATATAAAAGCCAAACCCTAACTATTTTTGCTGATAACTAACTTTTCAGATCCAAAATCTCAATTTCCCTCCATTTTTTTCTCTCTCCGAAAATCCAAATTTCTTCACATAATTCCTCAATTTCTTTGCATATTCTTGTTGATCATGGAATTCTGAGCAAGGATCATCATCTGGATTAAACAATTGAGCTGGTTTTCATGCATATCAAGAGTTTGAACATGGAGATGGAAGCTTGAAATTGAAGCAGATCTAGGAGTTTTCAACGGTTTCTTTGTGCTTAAAGCTTCAAGGCAAGGTTATTGGAGTAAAGCTGAAGCTCTAGAGCATCTGAGGACACGAGTTTAGATCACTGCAATTTCAAGTAGGTTGAATTCGATCCTCTTATTTTGCCAATTTCTTGCCATGAATGTATAGATCTTGTTACACTGAGCATGCTGATATGATTTGTTTTGAAAATGGATGAGAAATGAGCTTGATATATGAACTGGAATTTTTGATGTCAATTATGTTTTGCTTCGATCCGTGAGATTTAGTAGGAATTAGGTTGAATGATCATGATATTTGGAATTCTGGTTGAACGCTGGTTTGAACGGTATAAATTTCATTTAATTCTGGAAAAATCTTCACGAGTCTCCGCCGCAGACGGCCGGAGAAGATGGTTGCTCCGCCGTCTGCAAATTCTTAGGGTTTGTGTGACGTGGCTGCCTCGTGTGCGCCTGCTTGTCCAAACGATTGGCTCGTGTGTGTTTGACTATGTCGCGCGAATGGCTGACCTGCTGACTGAGCGCGCCATGTGTATTAGTGAAACGCAGCGTTTCACATGTTGGATCCTGAGCGCGCGTGTTCGATCCAGCGGTGTTGCATTTTTCTGAATTTCATTTGATTTCTCCTGCCTGGCGTGTGTTCGATCCTTAGCTCATGCGTTTTTCTGATTTATTTTTCAAATTTCATTTTCCCTCCATTATTCCATGTTTATTTCATTTTATTTCTTCAACTTTAAAATATCATTAAAAATTGAAAAAATGTCCAAATTGATCCTAATTTTTTTCCACATTCTTATTTTGATCTCTAGTTTTTTATAGCAATTATTTCATGATTTGTTGATTGCTGGATTTTTAATTGTGAATTTTTGATTGAACCTTATGCCAAATTGACATGTTACATTCAATGCTTTGTGAAATGCTATGTGTTGATCCAATTGATCTGAAATTTGGCTTGCTTGATCCCCACATGTGATATGATTTTTGAGCTTTGGTTTGGAATTTTATCATATGATTTCACTGTTTTGGACACATGAAGATGTAATGTGACAATTTGTGTCACATTTTGTGCATTCAATTAGTGCATTTTTGTTTACCTATCATTTGAGCTCTTCTGGATCTAATTTTTTGCGTGATGTATGTTCATAACATGAGGAACTTGCATAAAAAATTTCATAGCCCATGGATGCATTTCTGTTTTGATTTGGATTTTCTAATTTGATTGTCCATTTTGTGCACATTTGCTTACCCTTGCTTTACATTGATCATTTGATGCCTTTGCCTTGTGAATTGGTGCTGGTCCTTTTGAGGATATCTTGTGACATGTTTGAATGTGCTTTGTGCAATAGATTGACTTCTGTTTTGATCATTTGGTTTGGTTTTGGACCTAGTCTTTGCACTAGTCTTTTTGTACATAACTAACTGTGCTTTGTGTTTCAGGTTTGGACATTTAGCATTGATGTTTGGATTTGGTCTCACCTTATGAGATGCAAATACCTTTGAGCAATAATTATTGTTGTTTTGTAGGTTAATTGATGTGATGAACTCATTTGAGTGCTTGCATTTGTGCCTTGCATTGAGTTGTAAATATTGGAAAGTTTCGCTGTTTGTCTGTTGGTTTTCTGTCTGAGATACTAACTGGTTGGCTTTTGTACAGGTACATTAGTGGCTTGCTAGCTTTGCTTTTGCTTAAGCTTTGGAGTGTGGTTGATACACCACTGAGGTAGTTTAGCCTTCTTACTCCATGTAGTCTGGAAGTCCTGTCACCTTTTTGGCAGGCATTTTGGCTGAAGTCCTCCATATGAGGCTCTGATTGTGTTTGTTTACATTTGTGCCAAAGACCTCCAAATGAGGCATGTTATTTGATAAGTCCTCCTAAGTGAAGAGGCAATTGACAGATAGAATGGATTAGCAATCAATCCCCTATTATTCAGTGAGTCGTTCTTTATGCTCGCACTATATGCTGATACTCTAGAGCATGTACCCAAGATCTTTGTATAGAGTCAGTCAAGTGGAATAGGGTCCCTCTTTCTAGATCCCCGCGCTTTCTTTGTTTTGAGCTCACCCTGGCCAGGGTTAAGAGCATGAGGTCTCATCCTCATTACCATTTCAATCTGCTCACCCTAACTCTCAATGTTAGTGGTTAAGAGCCCCAGTTGAATACCCTTACAGATTGGCTTGTTTGTCGAGTTTGATATGACCCCTCTTGACTAAAGCCTACCCATTGTTTGGGCCTCTTGTGTGTATATAGTGTGTGATACTTGTTCACTGGTGTTGATGTTTTTGAGCTGACTTGCTTCCTGTGTGAGTTAGGTTCTGATTAGAGACCTCAATCTAGGGATATTGTTTGCATGACAACTATTAGGCTCGAGTCAGTCTCCCTTTTAGTTTGTTGTTTCCCTGGTCTCTGGTTAGGAGAGAGTTGTACCCCTGTTAAGGGGAACTACGTCGCCCTGATTCTCATACCAGATGAGATACGTAGGCAGGAGATCGAGCGAGATCTCTCAGGGCGCCCCTTTTTCTTTTCAACCTTTTTGCTTCTTTTGACGTCTCAACGTCTCTTTTTGTTTGTGTGACAACTATTAGGCTCGAGTTCCAGACTCCCTATTAGTTTGTTGTTTCCTTCCCCTGTTAAGGGGAACTACGTCGCCCTGATTCTCATACCAGATGAGATACGTAGGCAGGAGATTGAGCGAGATCTCTTCGGGCACCATTTTTCTTTTTTATGTGTGTTCACCCATCATTTGTTGGCTTTGGTGTGAGTATTTGTTTGTCCAACGTGGGCGCGTGTGGTATGTTTATACCTTATGGGATTCATCCTTGGGGTTCATTTGTGATGATGGTTATCATCTATGGGGTTCATTTGTGACGGTTGTCACTCACTTGGGGTCCATTTGTGATGATGGTTATCATCTTTGGGGTTCATTTGTGACGGTTGTCACTCACTTCGGGTTCATTTGTGATGATGGTTATCATCTTTGGGGTTCATCTTTGGATATTTGTTTACTTTGTTGAGGTTCATTCGGAGAACCTTTTTCTTTGGTGTTCGCTGCTTAGCGTTTGTTTTATTGCTTGGAGTCGGATGTAAGTCCATGTGTTGGCATTCTGTTTCCTTTTTGTTGTTTGGAGTCGGATATAAGTCCATGTATTGGCATTCTGTTTCCTGTTTGTTTGTTATTTGTTTGGAGTCGGATGTAAGTCCATGTATTGGTATTCTGTTTCCTTTTTGTTGTTTGGAGTCAAATATAAGTCCATGCATTGGCATTCCGTTTCCTTGTTGGTTGTGTGGAGTCGGATATAAGTCCATGTATTGGCATTCTGTTTCCTTTTGAGTGTTTCTTTTGACGTCTCAGCGTCTCTTTTTGGTGTTTCATTTCGGCGTGCGTTAGCCGAGCTACGAGTGCTCTGACAAACTACGTAGGCCCAGGATGCGACATCCTGCCGAGTCCACTTCCTCCGTTTTCTTTCTTCTTTGACCTGTTTTATTATTCCAATTTGTGCAATTTCTTTGGGAAATTTTATTAGCAACCTTATTCTATTATTTTCCTATTCTTTTAAGTGTGGATCCCGTCGAGTACGACGGACGTGAGGGGTGCTAATACCTTCCCCTTACGTAACCGACTCCCGTACCTTGTAATCTCTGGTTGTATGACCGTTCCTTTCCCTTTCTTAGGTTAGTCCTGCACTTCCTTTCCGTCATAGGATGAATAGCCTCGGTGGCGGCTCTGTAAACCTGTTTTTTTCCGCCGGTTGTTTTTCGCGTTGCGACAGCTAGCGACACTGCTGGGGACTGAAGTTGACCTTTTATTGGTCCATCTTCCCTAAGCGAGTCAATCCTAGCGCTCTTTAGCGTAGTTTTTAGGGTAGTTTGGGTTTCTTTTGCTGCTTTATTTATTGCATTTGTGATTATTATACTGTGGTTGTATATATTTGCATATATGGTTGCATGCATCATATTATTACTGTGCTGGATTCTGGACAGGTTTGGTTCCTTTGATTTGGGGTGGGTGTTCTGAGTGGGGCTAAAACCCAGGCCCGAGTATACACCTAGGATTAGTGTGGTCTCATGTCTCTGCACATGTGGTATTAACATGATGTGGAGACATGACATACCACAGCCGGACGAGGTTCTTCTGAGAGAGCTCTTCCGGGTGGAGTAGTCCATTTTGGTTGGGTTACCTCTTTTGAGTTGTTGACTTCGGTGACCTTTATTTCCCGGATTGTTGGTTTAGATGATCTTACGAGAGCTGCAACTGCACACCCGAAAGGGCAAACCCGTTGAGTATCTTGTCCGATTGTCGAGACCATTATCCGCCTTAGGATGACCTTATTAGAATTCACCTGTGAGGGGAGGGGTTTGATTCTTACAAGCACAGATTCTGATGGTGATTATTTGATGGTGACTTTGGTTAAGTTGGATTTATGGATATTTATTTCTGACACGCCGGAGTTCTGTCCGTGGTATTTATCGGCGGGTTCCGTTTATTTCGGATCCCCGGGTTGGATTTGAAGTTACTTGTTCAGAGGATCTTGTTGTTACCCGTTCAGTGGATTTTCTGTGATGATGGTGATATATCCTCCGGTTCCGTTTATTTCGGAACCCCGAGTTGGATTTGTGGTTACTCGGTCCCTCAGATGGTTGTGATCAGTTTAGAGATCGGAATCCAGTACAGTTGATGTTCAGATGACTTGGAGGATGGCACTGTGACTTGCATTCATGCATCTGCATCATTCCCATTTTGCATTCATTCGCATATAACTCATGTCTATCCATACTCAGGGTTCATTCTCGATTGAGATTCTGGTTGAGAGACATCCTGGTGTCAGAATGTTATTGTCAAATTATTATCCGTCTCGATGAAGCCAGAATCAAAGGACAAAATGTTCCTCATACGGATAGACATTGCATTCATGCGTGAGTCATAATAACCTGTCTTCTGTTTTGCAGGTGTCAGTTTCTAACATGTTTGATTGACTCAGGAATCATTGCTCGCGCACGTAGAATCATCCTTTGCACGTAGCTCGTCCGCACAAATATCCTACCAGACGCAACAAACCCAAACTGATGGATCCACCCAACGGTGACATTCTCGAGCTGAAAGAGAAGATGAGTGAGTTGATCAACGTCATGCAAGGGTTTGCCTTGGGGCAGAAAGCAATCCCCGAGAAGGTGGAGAGGATTGAAAGTTGGCTGAGAATGGGGAAAATACAGGGAAATGCTCCGTCGTCTGGAGTAAAGAAGCCCTTTGGTATTGGTCAGCGCGAGAAGGAGGGTGAATCGAGTGATGTGTACGCCCAAAGGGGACACGGTAGGTATCGTTACCACCCGTATGCTGCTACAGTAACAATTCCCACTAATAATCAATATGTACAACAACAACAGCAACCACTTCAACAGAGAACACAAAGAGCTGGGTGCCAAGTGAGAAGACGGATGACTGATCGTCAGTTTGATAGGCCACCCGTGACGTATGCCTTTCTGTTTAAGAGGTTGAAGGATCTTGGGTTGGTTCAGCAGAGGACGTTGGCTCCGGTAGGACCAGATCAGAGGCCTGCAAGTCACGATGAGAACGTCAAGTGCGAGTTCCATTCTGGTGCACCCGGGCATTGTAAAGTTTTTAAGCATGTCGTTCAAGATTTGGTGGATTCTAAAGCCATCAATTTTGCACCGACGCCGAATGTTAATGCTAACCCCATGCCGATGCATGGTCCTATGGGGGTGAACGTGATGTCAGAGGATAAGAGAAAAATAGAGGTGACGGATGTGGATCAGTTGAGGACTCCAATGTTTGTGGTCAAGAGACATCTGATGAAGAGTGGAGTTTTCCCTGGTTGTGATAATTGTTGTGCTGCTTATACTGTCACTACGGATGGGTGTGTAATGTTGAGGGAGAAGATTCAAAGAATGATGGATGGGGGACGTCTCCGATTTGAGAAAGTTGATTGGGGGGAGGAGGATATTTTTGTCAGCCACTTGTCATCGTTCAAATATATGGAAATGGACGGTGAAATATTTGAAACACCGAGTCAGGCGTTTGAAGCCGTCAAGGTGGAGAATGCCATTGTTGCTGAGAAAGAGAAAAAGCCGTCCATTTCTTCTTATAGACAGGCTGTAGAAGTGGTGAAAAATGGAGAAGCCTCAGGTTGGGGAAGAATGATAGACGTTGTGGTGAAAGAAGACAGGTTTGGGGTTGGTTATCAGTCGGGCCAAGGCTCGTCTGGACAGAATAGAGGACTTCGTCAACCGTTCACGTTCACCAGTGCTGGAATGTTAGATCCAGGCCGTATCTGTGCGGTGGGTGAAGAGATTGACAGTGACTGCGAGCTCGACTCATGGATAAAACCGTGCGTACCAGGAATGGAGATCCAGAACTGGAAGGCCGAAAAGATCATCACTGTCACTCTGCGTGAAGAGTAATATTTCTGTTTTTCAATTCAGTTTGCATGAAAGCCATACGTTTTGCCCGAAACGTAATGGTTCATTGTAAGGGCCACCTCATGTGTTTCATTTTTCATTATTTGCATCAGTAATAAAAGGATGTTTTTCACATTAAAAGCGGTGTTCCCTGTTTTTCATTTATTTTTGCAGTTTATAAAACAAATAAAAATGGCAATGTTTATTTTCATTTTTCTTCCTTTTCAATTTGTCTCGTCCCGACTCTAAAGCAATGCATGAATCAACATTCATGCGGATGCGATCATTCTCCGGATCTCATTGATAACAATCCTGTTACACCCTCATATGACTTCGACAATCCAATCTATCATGCCGAAGAAGAAGGCGAAGACGATTGTGAATTGCCGAAGGAGTTAGCCAGGTTGTTGAAACAAGAGGAGAAGGTGATTCAACCGCACGAGGAGCAAGTCGAGGTTGTGAATCTGGGTACCGAGGAGGTCATAAAAGAAGTGAAAGTTGGGGCCGCTTTGCAGGTGAATGTCAAGAGCAAAATGGTAGCATTGTTGAAAGAGTATGTTGATATCTTCGCCTGGTCCTATCAGGATATGCCAGGGTTCGATACCGATATCGTTGTACACAAGTTTCCATTAAGAGCAGATTGTCCTCCAGTGAAGCAGATGCAAAACTCGACCCGAGATGGCCATGAAAATCAAAGAGGAAGTACAGAAGCAGTTGGATGCTGGTTTCCTAGCTGTCACTAATTATCCGCCGTGGGTCGCGAACATTGTGTCGGTGCCGAAAAAGGATGGAAAGGTGAGGATGTGCGTGGACTACCGGGATTTGAACAGAGCTAGCCCGAAGGATGATTTCCCATTACCTCACATCGATGTGTTGGTAGATAATACAGCTCAATTCTCGGTGTTTTCCTTCATGGATGGAGAAAACAACGTTCATCACCCCGTGGGGCACTTTTTGTTATAAGGTGATGCCATTTGGTCTCAAGAACGCAGGTGCCACGTATCAGAGGGCTATGGTGACTTTGTTTCATGATATGATTCATCATGAAATCGAATACTATGTTGATGACATGATAGCAAAGTCCCAAATAGAAGAGAGGCATCTGGTAGATCTGGCCAAGTTGTTTGACCGATTGAGACAATTTAGACTGAGGTTGAATCCGAATAAGTGCACTTTCGGAGTGCGGTCCGGTAAGTTGCTGGGGTTTATTGTAAGTGAAAAGGGAATCGAGGTTGATCCTGCCAAAGTAAGAGCGATACAAGAAATGCCTGAACCGAGAATAGAAAAGGAGGTTCGTGGTTTTTTAGGTAGATTGAGCTACATTTCACGGTTTATATCTCATCTAACAGCCACGTCTGAACCCATATTCATGTTGTTGAGAAAAGATCAAACGGTCAGGTGGAATGATGATTGCCAAGCGGCATTTGAAAAGATAAAAGAATATTTGCAGGAGCCTCCGATTCTGATGCCTCCTATGGAGGGACGACCGTTAATTCTGTACTTGACAGTCCTCGAGGGGTCTATGGGGTGTCTACTGGGGCAGCATGACGAGTCTGGTCGAAAAGAGCATGCAATTTACTACCTTAGCAAAAAGTTTACCGACTGTGAAACAAGATATTCATTGCTCGAGAAAACTTGTTGTGCTTTGGTATGGGCTGCTCGCCGACTAAGACAGTATATGCTGGTTCATAGCACTTTGTTAATTTCCAAGATGGATCCGATCAAGTATATATTTGAGAAGCCAGCATTGTCCGGAAGGGTTGCGAGATGCCAAATGATTTTGTGAATATGATATCCAGTACACTTCTCAGAAAGCAATCAAGGGGAGTGTATTATCTGATTACCTCGCCCAACAACCCATTGAGGATTATCACCCGATGAAGTTTGAGTTCCCTGATGAGGACATCATGTTTCTTAAATCGAAAGATTGTGAGGAACCGATCCCGGAGGAGGGGCCTGACCCTGAGTCTGAATGGATTCTGATGTTTGATGGGGCCGTTAACGTGAATGGTAGTGGTGTTGGTGCTGTTTTAGTTACGCCGAAGGGATCCCACATTCCTTTTGCCGCCCGGCTAACATTTGAATGCACCAACAATGAGGCTGAATACGAAGCTTGTATCTTGAGTATTGAAGAGGCGATTGATTTGCGAATCAAGAACCTTGTTATCTATGGAGATTCAGCTTTGGTTGTGAACCAGGTTAACGGGAAGTGGTATACGCATCAATCTCATTTAATTCCATATCGGGATTACACAAGGAGGTTGTTGACATTTTTCACCAAGGTGGAATTACACCATGTGCCGAGAGAAGAGAATCATTTGGCAAATGCTTTGGCTACTCTGGCCGCCTTGATTAAGGTGCAGTGGTGGAATCAATTCCCTAGTGTTGAGGTGGGACGACTGGATAGACCGGCTTATGTGTTTGCTGTTGAGGCAGCGCCTGATGATGAAAAGTCGTGGTATCATGACATCAAACGATATTTGGAGACCCAGGAGTATCCCGAGGGAGCGTCTAAAAAGGACCGAAAGACTCTGAGGAGGTTGGCCATGGCGTTCTATTTGAACAAAGATGGCATTTTGTACGAGAGAAATTTCGATTGGGTTTTGCTTAGATGTGTCGATGATAAAGAAGCAAGCCAATTGATGAAAGAAGTGCACGAGGGGTCGTTTAGTACCCATGCTAGTGGGAATGCGATGGTGAAAAAGTTGTTAAGAGCTGGATATTACTGGATGACAATGGAGGCCCAGTGTTTCAACTTCGTGCGGAAATGTCATAAATGCCAGATTTATGCTCACAAGGTGCATGTGCCTCCAAATCCGTTGAGTTTAATGTCGTCTCCGTGGCCGTTTGCTATGTGGGGCATTGATATGATCGGAAAGATCGAGCCTACGGCTTTGAATGGGCACCGGTTCATATTAGTGGCTATCGATTACTTCACCAAGTGGGTGGAAGCTGCGTCTTATGCAAACGTGACGAAACAGGTCGTTGCCAGGTTCCTCAAGAGAGACATCATTTGCAGATATGGGGTTCCCGAAAGAATCATTACTGATAATGGTTCCAATCTCAACAACAAGATGATGGCAGAACTGTGCCGGGAGTTCAAGATCGAGCATCACAATTCTTCTCCTTATCGTCCAAAGATGAATGGGGCGGTCGAGGCGGCTAATAAGAATATTAAGAAGATTGTGCAGAAAATGGTCGTGACCTATAAGGATTGGCACGAGATGTTGCCATTTGCATTGCATGGGTATCGAACCTCGGTGCGTACATCTACTGGGGCAACGCCTTTCTCGCTTGTGTATGGGATGGAAGCGGTGCTTCCGGTTGAGGTCCAGATTCCGTCATTGAGAGTCCTGATGGACGTGAAATTGGAAGAGGCTGAATGGATAAGGACTCGGTATGAAGAGTTGAGCCTGATTGAGGAAAAGAGGCTGGCGGCCATTTGTCATGGGCAGTTGTACCAACAGCGAATGAAGCGTGCTTTTGACCGAAAGGTGCGACCTCGGGTATACCATGTGGGAGATATGGTGTTGAAAAGGATCCTTCCTCCTCAAAACGATCGTCGGGGCAAGTGGACACCCAATTATGAGGGTCCATTCGTGGTCAAGAAGGTTTTCTCTGGCGGAGCCTTGTTATTGACGACCATGGATGGTGAGGATTTTCCATCCCCTGTGAATGCGGACGCAGTTGAAAAATACTTCGTATAAGAGACCCGCTGGACGAAAAGAATAAAATAGTCCAGGAAAAAATGGGCATCCCGGCGAACCAAAAAAATGAATGAAAAAGGTTCGGGCAAAAATTAGGGATAAAAGAAAAAACTGTACACCCGGCAAGTCGAAACCCCCACAAGGGCCGCTTGGGCAAAAAAGGGTATCCCGGTGGACTGAAAACCCGAAAGGGCGGTCCAGGCAAGAGAGGGAATGAAACGAACAACTGCGTCTAGCATGATCATTTGTACTTTGGATATGACACCGAGGATAATCCCCGGCAGAGATCGGTCGGAAGCGTCTTGTTCAGAAGGCAGAAAGCGCGGAGAGTATTGAGGACATATGGGTTGTAACCGGGTTGGAACTCGATGAGATCACGGGTTCACATTGCCATTAGGATAGATTTTCCTTTTATGCGCAATTACCTCTGTTCAAGGATTGCTTTCTGTGTATTGCTCAGTTACGAGCCACCTTTTTCAATCAATAAATGCATATTCAGTCAAATAATTTTGTTTTTGTTTTCATTACCGCTTTGATTGCAAAAACATCCGTTTATTTTGATAAGAATCTTTGTATTTTGAGACATAGGGGTCCCTTCCGATGCATGTTTATAAGATTGAAAACCTGAAATCTTATTCGGAAGGTTGAGTGCTCTGGGTGTTGAAATTTTGGCATGCCTGGGGCACGTTTTTATCTAACGATCTCTTTTGCAGGTGTTGTTAGATATTTTCACTCACTTACAGGTTGTGATGTGAAGCTTTTTGACGAAAGAATCCTTCGAGTCCAATTAGGGACAAGGAGTTGAAGAATGGTGAAGAGACGGCGAAAGAATTGCGACGATCCTGGAAGGTTAATCAAGAAGACTCTTCAAAGTCTGAGGACTGGAGTTGACACGAATCTAAGGAGGTCGATCTTCCTGAAGTAGGGAGAAGTCGAGAATACAAGGTGATGAATCAAGAAGACTCTTCAAAGTCTTAAAAGTGGAAAGTTAACACTTTGGTTAGATGGTGAATACCAGTGTTCGACGAGTCTGCAGGTGTTCCGCGTCAAACATTTCGTATCTCCCCAACGGGTTCGAGGTTGGTGTTTCCTCGGCAGCCAAGTCTGAAGGTTGCTGTTTCTCCCCAGCAGGTTCGAGGTCGGTGTTTCTTCGACAACCAGGTCTGAAGGTTGCTGTTTCCCCTAGCAGGGTGAGATTGTTATTTCCCCAGCAGGTCTGAAGATTGCTGTTTCCCCAGCGGAGGTGTGCGTTAGTAGTTGTTTCCCCAGCGAAGTCCCCAAGCGGATCGGGTTCAGTGGAGGTTATCCCTAGTAAGGGTTGTCCTTTCCCCAGCAGCGGTGTTATCCCAAGCAAGGTTGGAGATTGGAGAGATATCGAGTTCCTCAGCATAGTGGCTCGTGTCGTTCCCTGAGGGGGATATTTCTTATACATTCATCATTTAGAGAAGCATAGCATATTGCATAACTTATTGCATAGCATTTCCATGGTTATGGAGCATTACGTTGTAAAAAATCATGCATCAGCATTGCAAGCATAAAACTAGTCTCGAGTTGTGGTTGCCGTTTGAGAATTGGTTTAGCTGGTTGGTGAAGGTGTTACTCTGAGGAGTTTAGCATCGTGACGTTGGATCAACAATATTGCCCAGTAGCGCGATATTGGAGGAAAATTTCCGTCGGGCGGAGATGGAAATGAAGATCGGAGAATGTTATGTGATCAGCGCGAAAATCGGGGTTCGAATGGAGAAAAGGAAGTGCTGGGTGTTTTCTGGAGAACGGGGTTCAACTGGAATTGAAGATTGTATCCGGGATGAGGTCCTCAGGATAATCTTCTGATCATGTGTCACCTTAGACTTTGGCGGAGGCCAACAGAAGTCGTTATGGGTGTCTTCTGAGGAAGAAATGCACATGTTACCTTCCTTTCGTGAAGGTGTACCCTCTAGTATGTCGCCATCAGAGTGGTGTTTGGTGTTATTTCCGACATTGCCAGCGGAATTATCACAAGAGAACGGAGAACGGAGTTCAAATGGAGAAAAGGAGACACGGGGTGTTTTCTGGAGAATGGGGTTCACAACGACGATCGCGAGTTATCGTCAGGCGATTGGGGTTCAAATGGAGAGCGGGGTTCATTGTTTGGCAGCAAGAGTGACATGAAGTTATCGGGGTTTAAATGCAGTGATCAGGGATCATCCGCGCGGAAGAAAAATATTAGTTTTGGGGTTCAAGAAAAGCAAAAAAAATCAAAGAAGTTTTGGGGTTCAAGTAAAGCAAAAAAATAATAATAATTCCCAGCGGAGCGCAAATTGTTCGTCTGTTCTTTGTATTCAACCACTCTTCACTCTAATCATCTGAAAGCCGAGGTTGTTCATATCGACATGTTCACAGTGGATTGAATAGGGGCAGCTGTAACACCTCAAAATTTGCCCTCCTCTTCTTGAGACTAGTTTGGCATATTGCATTTCATATTTTAGAGCATTAGGAATTGCATTTTTTCATTTCATCTGAAAATAAGAAGACCATCCTCCAGAGTCTTTTCAGAAGATGGAAAAGTTACATGATTCAAGCCTGAGGGTTTCTATGAATTGATGATCAACCATCTGAGGGTTTGCACTTCAATTAGGGTTTCCTGATCCTTCAAGAGTCTTGGGCATTATCTTGTTTGCAAGGATATATTACCATCATCATGGTCTATCATCATCAAGGGTTTCAAGATTCATGCTCAAGTTCCTTTGGATTAGGGTTTTGACCTTTGGTCAACCCTAATTAATGCCATTCTTCCAGCTAGGGTTTCTCAAGGAGGTGAGGTATTTTCTTGGAATGAAGATCACATGGTTATATTAAGGAGCTTACATGAGCTAGGATTTTATTTTTGAGAAGTTTCCCCAAGTGGTGAAGGCTCAAGCTGATCAAGGCATTTCAAAGTCATTTGAAGACCAAACAAGTTAATTGTGCAGTCAACTGAGGGCTATGAGGTGGGGAAATGAGTTGAGACACCTCAATCATGTTCAAAAGAGGTCCATTTGTCATTTTAAACATCTATCTTGAAGATTTTGAAGTCATGACAAAAGTTTCCCAAAATGGAAAATGACCTGTAATTTCAAGTTTCCAAAAATGGCAAGTTTCTGGTTCACATTCAACTTGATTTTCCAATATCAAAGAAGTTTCAAACGGATTTTTGGTGAACATGAAAGTTGAATATCTTTCACTCCCCTTTTCAAAAAGTCCTATTTCATGATCATCTGATGATTGGTTGGGAAGTTATGGCCAAATGATCACAAAGTATACATGGAAGTTCAAAGTGGCATAACTTTTGATTCAAGACTCCAAATTGGTCCATCCTTTTTGCAAAATGCTTGTCATGACCAAGAGATTCCAAATCAACCCTTGCCATGCATGGAAGAAGTTCATATGATCATTTGTTCATACATGTGCATTTTGGAGGGAATTTTGATAATTCAAATTTGGATGATCATGCAAGCCAAATACCATTCAATTCTTGTTTGTTGGTTGATTTTAAGTGGAATCATACCCTTGCATGGTACTGTTCACGTGCACATGGCCACATACTAGCTCATTTTTGCATTTTTTGCAATTTACTTCAAAATCCACTAATCATGATTAGGGAATGCCTAATTGAGATTTCAGTGTCATTAACACATCATATAAAAGCCAAACCCTAATTGTTTTTGCTGATAACTAACTTTTCAGATCCAAAATCTCAATTTCCCTTCATTTTTCTCTCTCTTCGAAAATCCAAATTTCTTCACATAATTCCTCAATTTCTTTGCATATTTTTGTTGATCATGGAATTCTGAGCAAGTATCATCATCTGGATTGAACAATTGAGCTGGTTTTCGTGCATATCAAGAGTTTGAACATGGAGATGGAAGCTTGAAATTGAAGCAGATCTAGGAGTTTTCAACGGTTTCTTTATGCTTAAAGCTTCAAGGCAAGGTTATTGGTGTAAAGCTGGAGCTCTAGAGCATCTGAGGACACGAGTTTAGATCACTGCAATTTCAAGTAGGTTGAATTCGATCCGCTTATTTTGCCAATTTCTTGCCATGAATGTATAGATCTTGTTACACTGAGCATGCTGATATGATTTGTTTTGAAAATGGATGAGAAATGAGCTTGATATATGAACTAGAATTTTTGATGTCAATTATGTTTTGCTTCGATCCGTGAGATTTAGTAGGAATTAGGTTGAATGATCATGATATTTGGAATTCTGGTTGAACACTGGTTCGAACGGTATAAATTTCATTAAATTCTGGAAAAATCTTCATGAGTCTCCGCCGCAGACGGCCGGAGAAGACGGTTGCTCCGCCGTCTGCAAATTCTTAGGGTTTGTGTGACGTGGCTGCCTCGTGTGCGCCTGCTTGTCCAAACGATTGGCTCGTGTGTGTTTGACTATGCCACGCGAATGGCTGACCTGCTGACTGAGCACGCCATGTGTATTAGTGAAACGCAGTGTTTCACATGTTGGATCCTGAGCGCGCGTGTTCGATCCAGCAGTGTTGTGCTTTTCTGAATTTCAGTTGATTTCTCCTGCCTGGCGTGTGTTTGATCCTTGGCTCATGCGTTTTTCTGATTTATTTTCAAATTTCATTTTCCCTCCATTATTCCATGTTTATTTCATTTTATTTCTTCAACTTTAAAAAATCATTAAAAATTGAAAAGATGTCCAAATTGATCCTAATTTTTTTCCACATTCTTGTTTTTGATCTCTAGTTTTTTATAGCATTTATTTCATGATTTGTTGATTGCTGGATTTTTAATTGTGAATTTTTGATTGAACCTTATGCCAAATTGACATGTTACATTCAATGCTTTGTGAAATGTTATGTGTTGATCCAATTGATCTGAAATTTGGCATGCTTGATCCTCACATGTGATATGATTTTTGAGCTTTGGTTTGGAATTTTTATCATATGATTTCACTGTTTTGGACACATGAAGATGTAATGTGACAATTTGTGTCACATTTTGTGCATTCAATTTGTGCATTTTTGTTTACCTATCATTTGAGCTCTTCTGGATCTAATTTTTTGCATGATGTATGTTCATAACATTATGAACTTGCATAAAAAATTTCATAGCCCATGGATGCATTTCTGTTTTGATTTGGATTTTCTAATTTGATTGTCCATTTTGTGCACATTTGCTTACCCTTGCTTTACATTGATCATTTGATGCCTTTGCCTTGTGAATTGGTGCCGGTCCTTTTGAGGATATCTTGTGACATGTTTGAATGTGCTTTGTGCAAAAGATTGACTTCTGTTTTGATTATTTGGTTTGGTTTTGGACCTAGTCTTTGCACTAGTGTTTTTGTACATAACTAACTGTGCTTTGTGTTTCAGGTTTGGACATTTAACATTGATGTTTGGATTTGGTCTCACCTTATGAGATGCAAATACCTTTGAGCAATAACTATTGTTGTTTTGTAGGTTAATTGATGTGATGAACTCATTTGAGTGCTTAAATTTGTGCCTTGAATTGAGTTGTAAATATTGGAAAGTTTCGCTGTTTGTCTGTTGGTTTTCTGTCTGAGATACTAACTGGTTCGCTTTTGTACAGGTACATTAGTGGCTTGCTAGATTTGATTTTTCTTAAGCTTTGGAGTGTGGTTGATACACCACTGAGGTAGTTTAGCCTTCTTACTCCATGTAGTCTGGAAGTCCTGTCACCTTTTTGGCAGGCATTTTGGCTGAAGTCCTCCATATGAGGCTCTGATTGTGTTTGTTTACATTTGTGCCAAAGACCTCCAAATGAGGCATGTTATTTGATAAGTCCTCCTAAGTGAAGAGGCAATTGACAGATAGAATGGATTAGCAATCAATCCCCTGTTATTCAGTGAGTCGTTCTTTATGCTCGCACTATATGGTGATGCTCTAGAGCATGTACCCAAGATCTTTGTATAGAGTCAGTCAAGTGGAATAGGGTCCCTCTTTCTGGATCCTCGCGCTTTCTTTGTTTTGAGCTCACCCTGGCCAAGGTTAAGAGCATGAGGTCTCATCCTCATTACCATTTTGATCTGCTCACCCTAACTCTCAATGTTAGTGGTTAAGAGCCCCAGTTGAATACCCTTACAGATTGGCTTGTTTGTCGAGGTTTATATGACCCCTCTTGAATAAAGCCTACCCATTGTTTGGGCCTCTTGTATGTATATAGTGTGTGATACTTGTTCACTGGTGTTGATGTTTTTGAGCTGACTTGCTTCCTGTGTGAGTTATGTTCTGATTAGAGACCTCAACCTAGGGATATTGTTTGCATGACAACTATTAGGCTCGAGTCAGTCTCCCTTTTAGTTTGTTGTTTCCCTGGTCTCTGGTTAGGAGAGAGTTGTACCCCTGTTAAGGGGAACTACGTCGCCCTGATTCTCATACCAGATGAGATACGTAGGCAGGAGATCGAGCAAGATCTCTCCGGGCGCCCCTTTTTTCTTTTCAACCTTTTTGTTTCTTTTGACGTCTCAGCATCTCTTTTTGTTTGTGTGACAACTATTAGGCTCGAGTTCCAGACTCCCTATTAGTTTGTTGTTTCCTTCCCCTGTTAACGGGAACTACGTCGCCCTGATTCTCATACCAGATGAGATACGTAGGCAGGAGATTGAACGAGATCTCTCCGGGCACCCTTTTTCTTTTTTGTGTGTGTTCACCCGTCATTTGTTGGCTTTGGTGTGAGTATTTGTTTGTCCAGCGTGGGCGCGTGTGGTATGTTTATACCTTATGGGGTTCATCCTTGGGGTTCATTTGTGATGATGGTTATCATCTTTGGGGTTCATTTGTGACGGTTGTCACTCACTTGGGGTTCATTTGTGATGATGGTTATCCTCTTTGGGGTTCATTTGTGACGGTTGTCACTCACTTAGGGTTCATTTGTGATGATGGTTATCATCTTTGGGGTTCATCTTTGGATATCTGTTTACTTTGTTAAGGTTCGTTCGGAGAACCTTTTTCTTTGGTGTTCGCTGCTTAGCGTTTGTTTTATTGCTTGGAGTCGGATGTAAGTCCATGTATTGGCATTCTGTTTCCTTTTTGTTGTTTGGAGTCGGATATAAGTCCATGTATTGGCATTCTGTTTCCTGTTTGTTTGTTGTTTGTTTGGAGTCGGATGTAAGTCCATGTATTGGCATTCTGTTTCCTTTTTGTTGTTTGGAGTCAAATATAAGTCCATGTATTGGCATTCTGTTTCCTTGTTGGTTGTGTGGAGTCGGATATAAGTCCATGTATTGGCATTCTATTTCCTTTTGAGTGTTTCTTTTGACGTATCAGCGTCTCTTTTTGGTGTTTCGTTTCGGCGTGCGTTAGCCGAGCTACGAGTGCTCTGATTCTTCCTCTGGATAGAGAAGATACATAGGCATAGGATGCGATGTCCTAGCGAGCATGTTTCCCATTCCCCCGAACTACGTTGACTCTGATGTTTGTTTCTGACAAACTACGTAGGCCCAGGATGCGACATCCTGCCGAGTCCACTTCCTCCGTTTTCTTTCTTCTTTCACCTGTTTTATTATTCCAGTTTGTGCAATTTCTTTGAGCAGTTTTATTAGCAACCTTATTCTATTCTTTTCCTATTCTTTTGAGTGTGGATCCCGTCGAGTACGACGGACGTGAGGGGTGCTAATACCTTCCCCTTGCGTAACCGACTCCCGTACCTTGTAATCTCTGGTCGTATGAGTGTTCCTTTCCCTTTCTTAGGTTAGTCCTGCGCTTACTTTCCGTCATAGGATGAATAGCGTCGGTGGCGGCTCTGTAAACCTGTTTTTTTTCCGCCGGTTATTTTTCGCGTTGCGACACCTATCTCCTACAATTTTCACCATATGAAAATGATTACATGATCAAATTTACTCTAAATGACATTCCAAACAACTTTCATGTTAAAGTATATAGCTAATTTTGCTTGGAAAATCATTTTCTATGTTGAAACGTTATAGGTCATTTTCTCTAAACCCTAATTTGAAAGTCAAGTTCCCAAGGCCATAACTTGCTCAATTTTTATGAGATGAAAGATTTCCAATTTGAAAAATCCAATTCAAGATTTATAATTCAACTTTTATGTTTGTAGTGAGAGCTAAATCAACTTTTATGAGCATGTTATATCAGGATACATTATACGTCATTTTTGCCCTATACCATTGAACAAGTCATTTTCCTCAACTTCAAAATGCATAACTCTATCATTATAAATCCAAATGACATGAAATTGGTGACCATTTTTAAGGTCTTTTAAATATATACAACTTTTATGAAGACACGTTTCTCATTTGGAGCTCACATAAAAAGTTAAGCAAGGTGGAATATTGAGATATATGACTTAACACTTAGAAAAAATTTCAACATGTTGAAATTTCCAAACTTCCCCCTCACAATTCACCATGATCAAAGTTCCAATTGGAAAAGTATCCAACATCAAAGTTGTTCCCCTTGATCTAAGCTTTCCAAAGAACCCTATTTCAGGAATTTTAGATTAGGTTTGGTAGGGCTGCGCATGGTCTTAACAGGTCTGCATCATTGGAGAAAATCAAATGTCCAAAACTCCATTTCACTTTGCCTTGCCATTCAAGCATCACTTGAACTTCAGTACAGTTGCAATTGGATCATAATGGATTGCTTCATGGGCCTATACCCGCCCATTCAAGCTTCTGCATCACATTGCCAAATTTAGCAACTTTTCGAGTGTGCAATTATCAATCCCAAATGCTATAAATACAAGGCCTCAGAGCTCATTTCAAACACACCTTGCGCGCCAGCTTTGCCCCCCAATTGAAACCCTCACCATTCAAAGGAAAACCTGAGAATTTTCAACTTGAAAATTGAGTTTGGATCACACTTCTGCAAGCTCCTCGAGTGTGATCAAGTCAAGTTTGAAGCAAGCAAGATCCATTTCTACACAACATTGAAGGTAATTTTCAGAAATCTTCTTCTCTTCGATTCTCAATGAATTCTCATCAATTCTCTTGGACCTTTGGTTGTCTGAAGTCCTACCAATGTAGACAAGAAGATTGAGTTGCTTTGAGGTCAAATCGAAGCAACTCAGTTGACATACCTCAAAATTCAACTCCTCATATCTTTTTATATATTTGGAGTTAGTTGAAATTGAGGTCAGATTCGTGCTCTACGCCATTTTTTCTTTCAGATTATGTCCAGTGCCGGAGGTCTAGCGCCGATGGTGTGCTGGACAGGTTCTGAGCCATTGATCTTGTTTAAATCTTGAGTGTTGCTTTTGAATACCATTGGTGTGGCGCGCTGACTCGTGTGTTTGGTGGAACGCGTGTTTTAGACCACTTGATCTGCCACCTCAATTAATGACGGAGATCAAGTGGTCCACATTTTTTTGATTTTTTGATTTTCATTTTATTTCATTTGATTTTCATTAATTCATATTAATTTTAATATTGATCCAAAAAATATGAGAGTTTCACCAAAAAAAATTAAATAAATTCTTCTTTCATATTTTGAATCAAAATCCTTTTTTGGATCATTATTAACATTTTTCATGATTTAATTGATTTTGTGAATATTTTTAATTGTTTAAAAATACTTTTAAGTCCCAAAAATTCTGAAAATTTTTCTCCAAGGTCCCTTGACCTTGTTTGACCTATGATAAATCTCATGGCCATTTCTTTGATGTTTTGATGAGACTTTAGGAATTTTGACAAACCATATCTAATTTAATGCATTATTTTTAGTATTTTTAAATTGAATAAATGCCAAATAATTGTGTTGAGCTATCTTGATGATTTGTATAAGTTTTACTTGTGTTGTTGGGCCTTGGCCAATGTTGATTTGATTTGGCTAGGTTAAGATCATTGGATTTAGAGGATTGATGGAATGTAAATTCCATCTCCCAAAATGAATGGATGATCTTAATTTGGTAAAAGTCCTCCTTTGACCAATTTGATTTTTGATTTATTCCCCTCCCTCTTCATCTAATTCCCCTTCTTTATGCATCCATTTCATTTGGCCTATGATATCTCAAAGTCCTAAGGTTAGTTGATTGAAAAATCAACATAAGTATGGATGAGATTAGGCCACCTCTTTTGCATATTCTTCTTGTGTGTGGTATGTTTCATGAGCATAGTCCATTATACTATGTCTCTAACATGCATTAACACCAAAATTCTATTGCCCAACCTCATATAGTTGTGACTTCTACGTAAGTCCACCTACGATTGCTTAACATAGCGCTAAATTTTGACACAAAAAGGCATAGCATTCTAGTTAGTGAGATTGTAAGTCTCCCCTCTTTCATGGTATTGTGTGGAAACTTGACATTTTTTCCTTCCTTTGGAAGATGTCTTGGTTCAAGGATACATGCTTGTGATAAGTGGGTTGAGTGTTCTCCAAAGAATGACTTAAAATGAAAAGCAAAAGCAAAAACAATACTAACTTCTAATTCATTAAAAACTAACATTTAATTTCAAACCATTTACTTTTAATGCACTTTAATTTTTAAGCTCTATTCATTTGCCATTATTCATACCATTCTAATTGTTTACATTAATGCCTTTTCAGTTTGTCCACTTGGACCATATTGTGTGATATATCTTGTTTTTTCATATTTTGTTTGTTTGTGTGGTCTTTGACCATTAATGTACATAATAAGAAACTTTGGGTGCTAACACCTTCCCTCTGTGTAACCAACCCCCTTACTTTGTAATCTCTGGAATTTTATTAGTTTTGATTTGAAAACTTCTTACTTTTGTGTTTTGTTTGTACTTTTCCCTTTCCCTTGGAAACAATAAAAGTGCGGTGGCGACTCTTGTTATTTGATGTCTAGCTTATCCATAGTTTGATGATCATGAATTTACCGCTACAATATGAAAATGATTCCAAAAGAAACTTTTACTCAAAATGACATTCCAAACAACTTTCATGTTAAAGTCAAGAGCTAGTTTTGCTTGGAAAGTCATTTTTTATGGTGAAAGATTATAGGTCACTTTGTCTGAAACCTAGTTTTGAGGTCAACTTCCCAAGACCATAACTTTCTATGTTTTTGTGATATGAAATCCATTCAAATTCCATTATCAGATTCAATATGTTAACTTCAACTTTGATGTTTGTAGGAAGTTCAAATTCAACTTGTAAATGCATGCGCCAAGAGGAAACATTATAGGTCATTTTGGGCCAATACCATTGAACAAATGATTTTCCTTAACTTCTAAAATGTATAACTCCTTCATGCCAAATCCAAATGAGGTCAATTTGTGACCAAATTTAAGAGGCTTGAAAGAGATACAACTTTGATGAAGGAACTTTTCTCATTTGAAGTCCATAGATAAAGTTATTAAAGGTGGAAGAAGTGAACATTTGACTTGTGACTTAGAAAACTTTCAAATATGTTTGATTTCCCATGATCCAAGCTTCAAATGAAAAACTGTTCAACATGAAAGTTGTTCCCCTTGATCTCACCTTTCCAAAAAGTCCAGATCATCTCATTTGGCCAAAGGATGAAGGACTTGGGCACGGGTGCAACATGAAGAACCATTTGGATGATTTCCACTTCCACTTTTCATACATCGTTGCATGGATTTGTAACATGGTTTCAGCATGATTCACACTCAATTTTGGACCTAATTACATCACTTGATGGGCCTATCACACGCCCATGCAAGCATGCAGAAAGAATTTCACAAAATTGCCAAATTTGGAAGTGTGTAGAAATCAATCTCATGGCCTATAAATACAACCCTCATTGCTCATAATTAAGGACCTCATGCCCAAGCTTTGAACCTGCAATCCCAAACCCTCACCATTGAACGATAAGCTTGAAGATTTTCTTTGGAAGTCGAGTTTCAAATCTCCATCTGTTTTGATATTAAAACTCCAAGAGTCCGTACCTTTCATTGATCCTAATCACTTCCAACAAGCATCTGAAGCAAGGCCTAGCATAATTGAAAGCAAGATCGTGCCAATCTGAAGCTCCATTGAAGGTGAATTTTCAGAATTTTCATCTCTTTGATTCTCCCTCCATTTTTCACCATTCTTGTTGATTTTTGGTTTTCTGAAGTCCTATCAATATAGGCAAGAAGATTGAGTTGCTTTAAGGTTAAATCGAAGCAACTCAGTTCATGATCCTCAAAATTTAAATCCCTGTACCTTTTTATATACTTGGAATTGGAGAAAATTGAGGTCAAATTCGTGCTCCTGAGCATTTTTCCTTCAAATTAGTGTATTCACTTTTCATTTTCCAGTGAGTTGAGCTTGGACCAGACAAATGGTGGTCACCGGAGAAGATGACTGGATCTAGGGCTCTAGTGGTGCGCGGGATCAATCCAGGCCATCTGATCTGTTTGAAATGTTTTAATCTCACGCGTTCAATCTGATTACCATGCCTGCAGCACGTTTGACTAAGGACCTTGTGGAATGCACGCTTCTGGCCATCTGATATGCCACCTCAATTAATGAGGGAGATCAGATGGCCTTTGTTTTTTTTTATTTTCTGATTTTTCCATTTAATCCTTTTATTTTGATTAATTCATATTAATTTCATTTTTAATCCAAAAAATATGGGACTTTCACCAAAAAATTCAAATATTTTCCTCTTTCATTTTATGAATTAAAATTATTTTTTGGATTAATTTTGATATTTTTCATGATTTAATTGTTTTTGTGCATATTTTTAATTGTTTAAAAATTCTTCTGACTTTTCAAAAATTATGAAATTTTTTGTCTAAGGTTCTTTGACCTTGTTTGACCTAAGATAAATCTCTTGGCCATTTATTTGCTGTTTTGAGGAGGTTTTAGGTTTTTAACCAAACATAATTCAACTTAAATGCATTTTAGTTTGATTTTTAATTGATTAATTATGTAGAAATTATGTTGACTCATTTTTATTGACTTGTGAAGTTTGACTATGTGTTTGGGGCTTGGCCAAGGTTGATTTGATTATTTTGTTGGATTAAAATCGTTGAATTTAGGGGATTGATGAAATGTACATTTCATCTCCCAAAATGAATGAATGATTTTAATTTGATAAAAGTCCTTCGATGACCAATTTGTGTTTGACTCATTTTCCCTCCCTCTTTATCTTCAACCCCATTCTTTCCCATTCTTTCCATTAACCAATGAAGTCTCAATATCCTAAGGTTAATTGGTTCATCAATAACTTTATGTTAGATGAACCAATACAAGTATGGATGAGATAGGTCCATCCTTTGATCTTTTTTCTTTTTGTGTGTGGTATCTTTTAGGAGTATGGTTCATTATACCATATCTATAACATGCATTAACACCAAAAAATTTATTGCCCGACCTAGAATATTTGTGACTTCTACATAAGTCCAATTACGACTACTTAACATAGCGCTAAATTTTGACCCTAAAGGCATAACATTCTAGTAAGTAAGATTGTAAGTTCCCCCCCCCCCCCCCCCCTTCATGGTATTGTATGGAAACTTGGCCTTTTTTCCTTCCTTTGGGAGATGTCTTGGTTCAAGGATCCATGTCTGTGAATAGAGGGTTGAGTATTCTCCAAAGAATGACTTACTCAATTGAAAACACCATTGACATCTGATCAACTAACATGTGACTAACTTTTATTATTCTTGCTTTTAATTTCAAGTCATTTAGTTTATGCAATTTAAACTCAAGCCATTTACCATTTCATTTGTCATTTACATATCATTTTATTTGTTTATGTTTATGTCATTTTCACTTTGCTCATTTTGGTCATATATTGTGATTGTATAAATTTGTTTGTGTATTTTGATTGTATTTGTGGTCTTAGGACCTTAAAATACTTAATAAATAACAAGAACCCTAAAAAATGTTTGTGTGGACTGTTGGATTTGATCTGAACTCTTGGACTTAGAACTAAGCAACATTCCCTATGCAAAAGGACTTGGCCAATGCCAACATTTCTGAAACCAAGTTATTGTGATTTGAGCTTTCATCTGATGCAAGTATTGGGATCCACATGAATTCATCTGCTACATGGTCTTGATACAATTGTTACTTTGAACCTGTGTCTAATGCCTTATTCTGAGCCAATCAAGGAGTATGTCATATGATACATGAGAAGAAGAAGACTATGAAGTTGCTTGCTTGGATTAGGCTATTTTTATTTGATGCTTTGTTCTTTATTTTGCTACTTGCTTATTGATATTGCTTGATTTAAAGTCAAAAGGTAAAATGGGTTTCTATATGACATTCTTGTCTGTCATTGGCCAGATCTTTCTAACTCTTAACTTTTAAATTTTTGCTTAGGATTAGTCTCTTCATCTCCTCCCACTTCTTAAATTTCAAATCCCCCCCCCCCTTTCAAAAAAAAAATTTATTGTGATTTCTAAACTTAGACCTTATTGCAAATTAGAAACTTTGGCCTTATGCCATTGCATTTTTAAACTCTTTTCTCAATCAAACTTGTAAATGAATCTAATCATATTGACTTCAAATTTCAAAAGACAAAAAGAACTAACACCCATTAAAACTTTTGGGCCCTTTGTGCCTCTTTTAAATTTAAACTTTTGGTAAAAGCAATCCACTCATTTTGAAATTGTTACCACGAACTACGAGGTTTTGATCCCTCATTTTTATGTTGGTAAGGTCTGGTCAAACACAAAAATATAATCAATGAATTCTTTTTCTCATCCCCACACTCTATTTATTTCAAACATCTTTTATACCAAAAATACATACACATAAAAAAGGGCTCCCTAGGAGTACCTAGGACACTTTGGGTGTTAACACCTTCCCTTTGTGTAACCAACCCCATTACCTATAATCTCTGGAATTTTTATTAGTTTTGATATGAAACTTCTTATCTTTGGGTTTTGTTCGTACTTTTCACTTTTCCTTTGTAAACAATAAAAGCGCGGTGGCGACTCTGGTTTTATTGACGTTAAGCTTATCCATAGCTTGATGGTCATGAATTTACCACTACAATTACCACTTGTACATGCGCATTGACTGTGGACTATGATGGATGATACGCGATTGGCCATCAAATCTGCCACCTCAATTATTGAGGGAGATCTGATGACCCTTGTTTTTTTGTATTTCCTATTTTTTTCATTTAGTTGCTTTATTTTTATTAATTCATAATAATTTCATTTTTAATCCAAAAAATATAGGACTTTCACCAAAAATCTGTAAATATTTTTCTCTTTCATTTTCCAAATAAAAATTATTTTTTGGATTAATTTTGATATTTTTCATGATTTAAATGTTTTTGTGCATATTTTTAATTGTTTAAAAATACTTCTGACTTTTCAAAAATCATGAAATTTTTTGTCTAAGGTCCTTTGACCTTGTTTGACCTAGGATAAATTTCTTGGCCACTTATTTGGTGTTTTGAAGAGATTTTAGGTTTTAACCAAACTAATTTGTATTTTAATGCATTTTTAAATTGATTTTTAATTGATTGATTGTGTAAAAATTATGTTGAGCCATTTTTATGGTCTTGTGATGTTTGACTATTTGTTTGGGCCTTGGTCAAGGTTGATTTGACTTTTGTTGGATTAAAATCATTGGATTTATGGGATTGATGAAATGTACATTTCATCTCCCAAAATGAATGAATGATTTTAATTTGACAAAACTCCTCCCATGACCAATTTTTATTTCTCTACCTCCCCTCCCTCTTCATCTCCATCCCTATTCTTGCCCATTCCTTTCATTGACCAATGAAATCTCAAATATCCTAAGGCTAATTGGTTCATCAATGACCTTGTGTCAGATGAACCAATACAAGTATGGATGAGATAGGTTCATCCCTTTTGATCTTTTTTTTGGTGCATGGTATGTTTTAGGAGTTTGGTTCATCATACCAAATCTCTAACATGCATTAACAACTAAATTTTTATTTCCCGGCCTCAGATAGTTGTGACTTCTAAATAAGTCCAATTACGATTGCTAAACATCGAGCTAAACTTGACCCTAAAGGGATAACATTCTAGTAAGTGAGATTGTAAGTCTCCCATCTTTCATGGTATTGGGTGGAAACTTGGCCTTTTTTCCTTCCAATGGAAGATGTCTTGGTTCAAGGATCCATACTTGTGAATAGATGGTTAAGTGTTCTCCAAAGAATGACCTAATCAATTAAAAAGTAAAACACTACTAACATTCAATTAACCTTGAATAACATTTGACTAACTCTTATTAATATTGCTTTACTTTCAAGTCATTTACTTTATGAAATTTAATTTCTAGTTATTTATCATTCATTGTCATTTACATTTCATTAAACTTGTTTATGTTTATGCCATTTTCACTTTGCTCATTTGAGCCATATCTTGTGATTGTATATATTTGTTTGTGCATTTTGATTTTTGTTTGTGGTCTTAGGACATTAAAATACTTAATAAACAAAAAAACCCTAAAAGTGTTTGGTGGACTGTTGATCTTGATCTGAACTATTAGACTTAGGATTAGGCAACATTCCCCATGCAAAAAGGAATTGGTCAGTGCCAACATTCTGAAATCAAGTTATTATGAACTGAGCCTTCATCTGATGCAAGTCTTGTCATTGTATTTGAACTCATCTGCTACATTGTCTTGGTGCAAACTGGTATTTTAATCTTATGTCTAATGCTTTATTCTGAGTTGATCAATGAGTATTTCATCTGATACATGGGAAGACAAAAAAGATTGCTAGCTATGGGATTTGCTTGCTTGGATGTGCATATATTTATTTGATGCCTTGATCTTCGTGATGTCTGATATTACTAATTGCCTGATTGATTATTTCTTGATTCGAAGTCCAAAGGGAAAGTGGGTTTTCTATATGACATTCTTATATGTTGGATTGCATCTCATTGGTCAGATCTTTTTAACTCTTAACTTTTTATTTAATGCTTAGGACTAGTCTCTTCATCTACCCCCCCCCCCCCCCCCCTTCTTAAATTTCAAATCTCTTCCCCTTTTCAAAAAAAATATTTGCTTGTGATTTTAAACTTAGACCTTATTTCAAGTAGAAACTTTGGCCTTATGCCATTGAGTTTTTGAACTTTCTTTTTCTTAAATCAAACTTGTAAATAAATCTAATCATATTGACTTAAAATTTCAAAAGACAAATAACTAACAACTTCATTCAAAAATTTGGGCCTTTTGTGCCTTTCTTATTAACCTTTTACTAAAAGCAACCCACTCATTTTGAAATTCTTACCATGAACTACGAGGTTTTGATCCCTCATTTTTATGTTGGTATGTAGGCACAAGTCCGAAGGTCTTGTCAGACACAAAATGTAATCAATGAATTCTTTTCTCATCCCCACACTCTATTTTTCTCAAACATCATTTTATGCCAAACGCCCTTACCTGTACTCTCTGGCATTTTAATAGTTTTGATTTTGAAAACTTCTTATCTTTGGGTTTTATTCGTACTTTTCCCTTTTCCTTTGGAAACAATAAAAGTGAGGTGGCGACTCTGGTTTTATTGACGTTAAGCTTATCCATAGCCTGATGGTCATGAATTTACCGTTACAATGACACATTGGGTGAATAAACTTTTTGGGATTAGGTAAAATCTTCACGCTTTACCCATTGTCATATTTTTTTAACTATTCAAGATTTTATTCATGATTGCAAAACCCTTATATAAACCCAATTCACTCATTTCACACACTTTTGCTACATTTACTTCCCACATTTTCTCTCTTTTAAGCCTAAAACTCTCTGCAACCTAAAACCCTTGTTCTTCATCAATGATGGCTTCTCAACAACAATCAGCTTAACAAGAACAATAACAACCTCAACAACAAGAGAAAATCAAAAAAGGAATTCAAGATCTTACACTTTCTACCCTAGTTGATTAGTTAGAAGTCCTTTGTGAGTTATTCGTGGATGTTAATAACATCAAGGAAAATGGGTATGATTTAATTGAATCTATTGCAACTCAAGGATGGGAAGGTTACTTTGAACGTCTCAAGGATGGGAAGGTTACTTTGAAAATGGGTATGATTTAATGAAGCAATTCTGGATATTTGCTTTAGCTACGAATCTTCAAGTAACGTCTTATGTGTTAGGTCACAAGGTTATAAGATCACCATTTTTTATGACATAGTCGGTACCAGATGCTTCTGAAATTATTTCCTCCTCTAGTTTTGAAATTTTTCTTTTCAAATCAGAGTTAATAATTTCTAAAGAAAATGATTTTTTTTCATTTAAAGAGGAAATATCTTTCTCAAGCCTTTTTTGAGTTTTAGAAGTATTTGCTTGGACTTATTTAAGGTCCTTGTATTTACTCTGAAGACTCTGGTACTTTTCCAACATTTCAAAAAGACATGATTCAATATTAGAACAAGATAGGTTAGAAAATACCTCTTCAGAATCAGAGTGGGATTCTGATTTTGATAATACCCCGTCTTATGGTTCCTCAGTGGTTACCATTAGTGCAAAATTGGCTTTTTCTTTGTCATAATCTTCTTCTTCAAATTCTGAGTCATCCCATGTAGCCATCAACCCCTTCTTGATTTCAGAGAAGTTCTTCTTGGGCCTTCTGTCCTTCTTCAGCTTAGGACAAACATTTTTGTAGTGGTCTGGCTCCTTGCACTCGAAGTAGATAACTTCTTTTCCATAAGCTTGCTTCTTTTGTCTAGATGAAGATTCAAAGTGACCAGCAGTCCTTCTGACTCCTTTGAATTTACCTTGACCACTTTGCGTGTGTTTCCAGAGTCTGTTGACTCTCTTTGAGATTAGAGACAACTCATCATCATATTCTGAGTCTTCACCAAACTCTTCTGATTCTTCCTCAACTTGATATGCTATAGTATTCTCACGATTGGATTTTAGAGCTACAAATTTACCTCTCTTCTTAGGTTCATCTTCTTTTAGCTCAATCTCATGACTTCTTAAAGAACTAACAAGTTCTTCAAGACTTATGTTGTTGAGATTCTTTGCCAGCTTCAAGGCAGTTATCATAGGAAGACTTCTGATAATTTTCTTGACATGATCAGTTGTAGAATACCCATTGTCCAGAACTTTAAGCCCTGCGACAAGCATCTGAAACCTTGAGAACATAGTCTCAACTTTTTCATCATCTTCCATTTTGAAGGCCTCATATTTCTAGATTAAGGCCAAGGCCTTTGTCTCCTTTACTTTAGTGTTTCCCTCATGAGTCATTCTCAGGGAGTCAAAGATGGATTTGGCAGAATCCTTGTTTGTTATCTTCTCATACTTCATATAAGAGATAGCATTAAGCAATATGATTATAGCCTTATGATGATTTTTGAAGTCTTTCTTCTGTTAATCAGACAGAGCACTTATTGTTAAAGTATTTCATTTAGCATTTACCGGGTGAACATAGCCATCGACTACGAGATCCTAGAGATCAACATCGTAATCAAGAAAGAAACTTTCTATTCTGTCTTTCCAGTAGTCAAATTTATCACCATCAAAAATATGTGGTTTGCACTGTAATGATCTTTATCCTTATTATTAACAACGTTAGTAGCGTTAACAACAACCATTGTTTCTCACACAACTACATCGGTACTGAACATTATGAGGTGTTGATAAAACTTTTTATCACAATCAGAACCGGAGCTCTGATGCCAATTAAAGGTGTGAAAACACAAGAAAGAGGGGGGTTTGAATTGCGTATTATAAGCAAAATCTTTTTCCAAAACAAAAACACCACTAACAAGTTAATAAAAAAGAAATGAAAACACAAATATTTTTATCCTGGTTTTCTTGAATTCAAGCTAATCCAGTCCACCCTCCAAGGTGATTTTGCCTTATACACAAGGACTTAATCCACTAAAATCAACAGATTACAATAAACATAAAGAATAACCTTCTTTGTCCTCTCAAGGGTCCAACTAAACCTTAGTCTCCTTAAGGACTCACAAAGAACAACTTTCTTTGTCTTCTAAGGATAACCTCCTTAAGGACTCAAATAATTAGTTTGAAGAATATTTAGCGTGTTACAAGATGCTTCTACATAAGCAAATTTTACACAAATGAATAAAAAACACTTAAAAAAAACTGTATACAAAGAATGATAGATTTTCACAAAGAAATGATAGCTTGCCAAAATAATTGTGCAATAAGTGGTTTCTTCAAGTCCCCAATGCATGCTTATATAGCATAAGCATGTGACCGTTGGAGGGAAAACTAGGGAAACGTCATATGAGCGGTTGTCCACTGTTGGATGGGAAAGGAATGATACTGGGTACTGTCCTTTCGCCCATAAATTCAGTGACAGGTGTGATGTATAGTACTGTCCTTGCCCATGAAACCAGGTAGTGGAAAGATTGTTAGATTTGTACCATGTACTATTTGATCAAGTTCATGTTTTTGTCTTATCTTCAAATTCATTGGCTTCTAATGAAATATGATTCAAGCATGAAGTGAAGAAGTAGAGAGCTGGATTCATAAACTTTAGAACCTTGGGTCAGAACCTTGACAGTGTCAGTAATCTGGCTTGAGATCTTCCGTATCTTCAGAATCCTCAATCAGAACCTTGATAACTTCAATTGTCTGGCTTGAGATCTTTAGAATTTTTAGCTTCATAACATAACTTCATAAGCTTTCCATTCTTCAGAAGTTTGGTTATCAGAGTCACGTCCAGAAGCACGAGCTGAGAGAACATTGTAGCAGCAACATATAGTCTCCTCAAAAGCTCTAATGAGTGAAACAACTCAGAAGTAGAAAGAACATTGCAGCAGCAATAATGAAGTCTTTCAAGACTTGTAATACTTTGCACGGAAGCTGATTTAGAGGCACATAATTCAGAAACTGATGATGTTTCACATCATATATTCAGAAACAGAATTGGTTGTTAAAGCTACACAATAAAAAACATTAGGGTACCAAAATTATCATCAAAACTCAAGGTATAGATGCATAACCAAATCTTGTTCTAACAATAAATGCAGTGATGATGCATGCATGAATTTGAAAAAATGAAATTATTGGTTCATTTAAGAATGTGTGATTCATAAGTTTCAACCTGTTAGTTAGGATTTTCGACAAGGGTAAAAATCTCAGCAAAGGACGAAGGTGAAGGTACATTGATGACGTATACGCAAGACTCTTGGTTCGACTAGATTCGAGACTTAGTTTTTTGGGATGTTATAAGAACATTTTAACCGTGTGGTATTATCGACAACAAATGATAGGTCAAAAAGGCGCTTATTTAAGCATGCAGATGTTACGTTCAAACATGAATAACTGCCTATGGGTTTCTTTCTAAAGGTCACCTGGAGAGAGCATAGAGACGGGATGCATGCAAATCTTTACGTGGCGAAATCTGACGATAGGAATGTTAGAAGTAGTTATTTTAGTACTTGTATATGTAGGAGTTCATTTATTGGATTTGAGGGTGTTTATTTTACTACATAAATCTGACATAAAACTAGAAGTACCAACGTCCAGAGAAAAGATTCGTGATTGAGAGAATGTATGAACAATGAAACACCATTTTTTACTTTTAATGCAGAGTCTTTAAATTCCCTTTTATTTTTCCTCATCAATTTACCTTCGATCTTGTTTAAGTTACATTACTTTACACTTTCAGTCTTTGATACATTTTCTTTACCATTTTAAAGTAGTCGAAGTCGATAACTTTTACATCCTTTTAGTCACTTAAATCACTATTTCTACTAAGTCAAAAATAGGCTATCCATCAATAGAGAATTAAAATAAGGGTTTTGGTACTATGTCCTAGGATTCACTAGTTGATCTTGCTAGTAACCTTTAATTAAGAGACTAGCAATTGTTTACCATTTTTCAGCGTAAAAAAATTGGCACGCCCAGTGGGACTTGTGCTAAGTTTCATATTTTTTTTATAGATATTCTTGTGTTACTCTGTTTTAAAACTTGTTATATGTTCATGAGTTTTTTAGTATGTATGCAATTAAGGAGTCGAAAGGCTATGTCCAAAATGTCGCATCCTCATGTTGATAATGTCAATCCCCGGAACAATCCTCAAAATATGGTACAACAACCATTCGTGTCGACAATTGAAGATCTAGTTATCTCAACACCGATTAGGACAACTTCTCCGATGGTGTCAACGATGCCAGTCGCATCGATACCATCGCATGGGATATCACCACCACCACAATCAGGGAATCCACTAATTAACCATGCAATTGCGAGATCTTTATTTGGTTTTTCAATGCCACCAACTGAAAGAGACTACCCTTACAGGATGCCAACATCCATGATGGCTAACCTTCAACCAAATATGTCAACATTTAGTGATAATGCAGGGGCCACAATTCCATTATACAATCCTTATAATGCCTCAGTGTCAACCTTCAATAATATGGCATGACCTGGAGGGAAAAATTACATTCCCCAGAATATGTTATCGTTAAATACGACCTCTATGATGGATATGAGGCAACAAATGGATGAGAGTAATTTAGAATTAGTTAATACTCTCACCCAACAAATGGGAACCATTTCAACCCTTTGATTGCAAATACGAATCAAACTTATAAAGTATTGGAAAATCAAATGGGGCGTATTGTTGATTTCTTTGGCACGCCTCCAGTGCAAGTGCGACCTATCCCATAAATATCAAACGTTAGGTTGGTCGAAACTCCGGAAAATGGGACAACACAAGCCATTGTAGACCAAAACCAAGGGTTTGAACTAGGACCTCCCCAAATGGGGAAGGGGTAGAGCAAATAGAACAAAAAAACACTAGGCCTTAGATCGTGCGGAGAAACCAAAATGCTGACCAATTGCTTAGATATGTCTAACAAAACAGTTTTGGACAACAGAATAACATAGCAAATGTGGTCGAACAATTTTTGGCCCAGAATGACCTCTATGTAGAACTCCACAGGCATAATGTTATATCTCCCTTGTCAGAGTATGTTAGACAGATGGAGTTACCCAAGGGATGGAAAGTCCCAAAGTTTTCTAAGTTTGCTGGAGACACCAATGAGTCGACAGTAGAACATGTTTCCTGGTACCAGATTGAGGCGGGGGACATAGAAAACAATGAGAATTTTAAGATGAAATACTTCCCTAATTATCTGAAGAATAATTCCTTCACTTGGTTCACAACTCTCCCTATATACTATGTCCAATCATGGAGTCAGTTGGAGAGACTATTCCATGAACAATTTTATATGGGATAGTAAAAAGTTAGTTTGAAGGGGTTAGCGAGTGTTAGGAGAAAAGTCCCTGAGTCGATAGACGACTATTTGAATAGGTTTAGACTTCTCAGTGAAAGGTGTTTCACATAGGTGCATGTGCATGAGTTAGTCGAGATGGCCTCAGGTGACCTAGACTATTCAATTAGGAAGAAGCTAGACACCCAATACCTTAGGGAAATGGCACAATTGGCAAATAGGGTTCGCCAAGTCAAACGCCTGAAAGATGAAAAGTCCAGGACAAGTAAGTATCACAAAAAGGAAATAATCGCTTATATAGAAGTAGATGATTCGTCTCTGATATAGGCGATGACTTTTCTGAAGAGGATGAGGTCAATGTGGATGAACTTAAGCCAAGACCCCCTTATGTTTGTAAATTGTTAAAACCATCGAATTGGAGAAATCCATTTGAAACTAGTAAAAATGAGAAATTCGGCACTAGAACTTACACTTTTGATATTACAAAATGTGACGAAATATTTTATTTGTTGGTCATAGATGGTCAGATTATAGTACCTTCTAGCCTAAAAATTCCTCCTTTAAAACAAATTCATCAATGATAGTGGATTATAATCCGATGCAGACAGAAGATGCTCAATATGTTGAGCCTGTGGAGATCTTGACGGTTGAAGCTGTTGAGGGATCCAACATAGAAGATGACAGGGGTGAACAAATCTCCATTGTCATCGATTTTGACATGCAAGTAGTTTATCCCTAGTCTGAATAGGGATTGATTGATTTCCATGAATGTTGCAATCTTAGTGATTCTAAGACCATGCTTTCCCCATGCTGTATTTCCATATTTGATGAAGAAGCAGCAAAGAAGCTAGAGGGAACAAGGAGGTTTGACCCCAGAAGAGGACAGGGTGGAAGTTAGGCTGCTAGGTTCTCCCCGAACAATGGGGGAAGACCTCGTAGAAACCAAGAGGACATGAGGCAGTTTCAACAACCTCGACAGAAAACGTTTTGACCACCAGCTAGCGCACTTAAGGAAAAATGGGTGAAACCTATAAATCAAAGAGGGGAAATCACCTTAAATGGAAGGAGGTCGACCCCAAGGTGGAAATGCCAAGTCACAAAGGGAAGAAAGAGTCGAAGGGGAAATTTTATGTCCCTGCTACCTACAAGGGTAACATTCCTAACACGCGTACCCAATGGAGGCATCATCAAAGGAAAAATAAGGCTGAAAAGGAAGCCTTCACAACTAAGCACGATCCCCCAGAGGCGAAGCGCAATGCAACTGTATCGAATGCTTATAATAAGCCTTACCCAAAGAGATTCAATAAGGAGGACCAACTGACACTTGTTCTAAAGATAGCTTCGAAGGAGGCCTACATGGGTAAGGGGGCACCAAGGGAGAGGGATAAGACTCCCGAATATTCTCCATAGTCTAAGGATGAAACTATATAGTATACTCCCCAGCCTGAAGAGGAGGATCCCCAGCCTACTCCCTAGTCGAAGGATCAAAAACTAGAGTACACCCCCTAATCTGATGATGAAATGGTTGAAGACAACTTCAGCGATGATTCCAAGGATGAATTGCAAATTAAATGCGGCATCATCTTAGATCTACCAATTGAATACGATAATGTTTATGAAGTGCCTGAAGTAGAAGAGGGCTTTGTCCAAGACGAGGTTGATAACCAGAAGCTTATGTACTACTATGTTATGAATAATGGTGTGGTCGAAGAACAACAGGTTTTGTTTGAAAGACCTGGCCCATGTATGATATACCACCTAAAACCCCTATTTATTAGGGAGAAAGTAGACAACATGGACGTCAACAAAGTATTTGTTGATGGAGTCGTGACAGTAATCTGATACTGATCTCACTATTCAAGAAAATAGAGAAGACAAATGAAGATCCCATGCCCCATAATATGGTGTTGCCCAATTATGAGGCCAAAACCAGCAACATACTAGGTGTGATCCAGGTTGACCTATCCGTTGGCTCGACTTCCGGGTAGACATTATTCATGGTCATCAAGTCCAGTGCTAATTATAACCTTCTGCTTGGACGTGAGTGGATACAAGGAATTGGGGCGGTGACTGCAACGCTGCACCAAAGAGGTTCCATTTGGAGAGAGGATGTTATCATTAAAAATAAGAAGTTGACCAAAGTTACTATAAAGCTGAAGTGGGCAAGGTTCGAAGAAGAGACTTCAATAGGAACTTAGAAAAAATACCGTCATGCTATGCTGTAGAGGAAGTGTATGCCTCTGAGAAAGACTCCACTTACTCATTCAACCTACACCCAAACTATGGGTTTATCTGGGACAAGGAGCAGGTAAAGAGTGAACATGTCGAAGAAGGAAGTCTACCTCCTACATGATGGACAATGGTCAATAGGAATGACTGGTGAGTCAAGATCATTCGCTCAAATTTTATCTTATATTGTTGAAAACAGAATAAACTTGGCCTTAGACGTTGAGGTTTCACAAAATATGAATTTTGAAGCCAATGTCAAAAGCTCTGAGAATCATGGAGGTGGCCTTATGGGTCGGACAACGACTTCAGAAAGTCGGAGGCTCAAGTGAATTTATGACAATGACCCTTTGAAACTGACATGATTCATGTCGACAGGAAGGTGTTCTTTGAAACTGTACAACTCCAGCTTAGTCGGAGTCACTCGCTGCATATATTTCAGCTCCCTCATATATTCCAATCTCAAATGTTTGGAGAGACCCAATTAGCTCATCCACTCTCATATTTGAGATGTCTTGAGATTCTTCTATGGCTGTGACTTTCATAGCAAATCTCTTGGGAGTGATCTTAATATTTTTCTTACCAGCTTTTCATCTGACATCTTCTCGCCCAAAGCTCCAGAGGCATTGGCAATTTCAAGAATGCTCATGTAAAATTCATGAATATTTTCATCTTCTTTCATTCTTAGGTTTTCAAACTTGGAGGTGAGCAGCTGAAGTCTAGACATCTTTACCCTAGATGTGCCTTCATGAGTGGTCTTGAGAATGTCCCAAGCCTCTTTGGATATTTCACAGTTATTTATCAGCCTGAAAATATTCTTGTCCACTCCATTGAAGATGGCATTCAAGGCTTTAGAGTTTCCAAGAGAAAGATCACTCTCTTCCTTGGACCATTGTTCTTCAGACTTTTTCTCAGTAATGGCCTCTCCTTCTTTAGTAACAATAGGATGCACCCAGCCTGTCAAGACAGCTTTCCAAGCCTTGTTATCAAGGGATTTTAAAAAGGCTACCATTCTTGGTTTCCAATAGTCATAGTTAGAACCATCCAAAATTGGTGGCCTATGAACAGATCCTCCATCCCTCTCCATTGTACCAGAAAGTATTCTCCCTAAATCTCACCTAGAGCCAGAGCGGGATGCCTGCTCTGATACCAATTGAAATTCTGGTATCAAATATAAGATGTTGAAGGTAATGTCATGACACTGATATCTGGTTATAAACAATGGATAAACAAAAACAGAATTGAAAAGCAAATCACACAAGCAATTGTTAACCCAGTTCGATGCAACTCACCTGCGTCTGGGGGCTACCAAGCCAGGAAGGAAATTCACTATAATATAATTAGTTCAAAGACCATCCGTACACTTCACCAAGTTACAGTCTTTCTCACTTAATCTCTACCCGTGCAGATTCTACCTAAGCACTCTTAGATATCAGAACCCACTCACTTCCCTTACAATCACAAACCCGTGATCTTAAACAACAATCCCTTGTGAAAAGAAAATACTTTTCAATTACAAACTCTTGATTTTACTTCACAGTTTCAATCAAGAAGACACACTCTTGATCTTGCTTCAAAGCTTTGATCAAGAAGACAAATCAGTCCAATTCAATCATCAATGGATAACTTGAATGACCTACAGACACAAACCCTAGCTCTCTCTCTAAATTTCGCTCAGTCTTGGTTGTGTATTCAAACAGGTTTTCTGAGTCCCTTTTTATAGAAACATTGGACATCTTGAAAACCCTAAATATATTTTCCAATCAAATCTTTTTATAACAGCTGTAAAGATCTTCCTGGAAAATAAACAGATCTGGTTGAAATCCCTGAAAGAATGCACCAGCTAGCCATATCTTCAATCAACCAATGATTGCCATTAATTGTGCAATCACAAAACACCAGACATTCATACTGAATGTACTGTGTACAGGATGTCATGACATCGGGTCTGACATCTGGAAAAATCCTGCATAATCCATATTTATTTTTATAGCAGGTACAACCATATCATATATCATGACATTGTGTATGTCATCTGAAACAATCCTGCATGAACATGTCTTCCATTTAAGCTCCAGCAGGTACAACCAATATCAGAAGCCTTGTTATTTTATGTGGCATTCTGAAACAATCCTGCTTGCATATGTTCTTTAACTCCAGCAGGTACATAGGATATCTTATGTTAAGACATCACACATGACATCTTGTGAACACTCTTTGTTTTACCAAAATTGTTGCCAACACTTAGAATCAACATGTTGCAACGAAGAAAAAGCAACAGTGATGTCCTGTCTTATTGTCGCAACATCCATAAATTCTTGGGGATAATAGGCTCTCCACCAAGTATCAAAATTTTGGGTACAGTAGTAAGAAGGTTCAAAAGAAAACAGAGTGAGAGTGGGGAGACCATCATCATGCCGAGCAAGCCTTTGAAGATAATCATCCTCAGAGTAGTCGACGATACTAGGACATAATTCACTTTTCTTTTTTAAGAACGATCGAGGAATAGTTTGATTGATCACAAACTGGCGAGATACCAGGTTAGGGTGATCGCTAAGTTTCCTCACGTGTTCTTTGGAGGTTTCAAGTATGACGGAAATGAGTCTAGGAGTCAATAAGGCTTTCCATATCCTTTTGGATTCATATTCTGTTTCACTAGTGCCTGGAAGTTGTCGGGTGAACCATTCTGTTATGTGGGTTCTTTTGGAGAAAGGGGCCATAGTCACGGTAAATTTCTAGTGCTTGGAGAACATCATGAAGTAAGTAAAAAATACTTCTCATCCCGACCTACTCTTATTAGTGGGAGTCAGAAGGTTCAATCGAACACCTTCAATGCTTCTTCCACTAATGATGGTGTCGGTGTCTTCAGGTTGTGTGACCTTCAAGGAAGTTTCAAATGTGGCATTGAGCCATAACTGAAGCATCCAAAATGATCCAGTAAGTAGTATGCCATATTTAGGTTTAAAATTCCTCAAGGCTTTGGTGGCTTCTCCTAGAGATTCGTACATTGATCCTAAGATTAGTTGGTCGAGGAACATATCTTGTCCTTCATGTACTTGGTTGGAAAGAGTCAAATACCTCTTCAATTCCTTAAGGGATTAACAGCAAAATATGCATCTATATAGCCACAAGGCTAGGGATGGAATTTTTCCTCAATAGTAACTTCAGAAGTGTCAGAGACATGTTAGTTTTCAATATACCTAGTCAAGTCGGCGCGATTGCTATCAAACTCAATACTTTCTTCGTCATTCTCGTTGGGTTCTAAGTTTCCACCATCGAGAAGAAGGCCAGTAATGGCCGCCACGTCGAAGAGTGTTGGTGTCAACAGAAAAGGGACACGACTAGCATGTTTTGGCAGTACGTCGGGCTGGTTCTTGACAGTTGGATCAAGTCAAAGATGCCTCTCTCTTTCCAGACTTCACTTATTTTAGATTCTATCTTATCAAAACATGAGATGTAGTCATCGTGTATTTTGGTTGGGGGAGTTGAGTAAAAGATTGCAAAGTGCTAGTCAGGTATTCTAAGTTCATGGGTCATTTGACGCTAACTAGGGGTTTTGTATTATGATAAACTGGGAAAAAAGTATTTAAACTTAGTGAAGCCCTCTGAAGGGTGAAGCATAGTATCATACCCCAAAATTTACCCTCATTTTTTCTCCTTTTTCATAGGCTCACTTGCATACAGTAAATCATATTATGCCTGACCGTTGCATTTGGTCATGGAGTCACAAGCATGGCCACATTGTGTATACTAGGGTTTCACTTTGTTTTAATTGTTTTAATTGTCACAAGCATGGAGATATGGTAGTTGTTTGTCATTATTACTCAAGTAGGTAATCATACTTCATATCAAGGCAAAGTTAAGGTCTTTGATCAAGGGAAATGCAAGCTTGTTCATGTTGATTCAAAGGTGGTTCATGTGTTGATTTCCATGCGACAACCCTCAATATTTAATCCATTCTCCATATCAATCAAGACCTAATCAAATTTTCATCAAAGGATGCTCACTCCATCATCATTATGGTTTAAAGTGCAAGAAATTGTCATGTTTGCACAAAGGGGTACAAGTTGGTTTGACCAAATTCGCAAGTATGCCATGCCTTTGGTCCAAACTCCATAACTCCTTCAATATTCATCCAAATTCCATGATCCTTTTAGCCAAAGGTTCCTTTTGGTATCCTCTATAACTTTTATTCAATGGTAAAACATCAAATCATCCATTAAGGACCTCATTTGTGCAAAGGACCAAGTTACCAAAATAGGCCAAAACCTTGCCATGACCCCTAGGTTCCACCCTTTCCGTTTTCAGCTCAAGCACTCTTTTATCCCATTATTTTTGAATTTCTTTAAGCTTGTGTCAAAGATAATTTGGCCCAAGTTTGGCCTAAAATGAACTATGGAATTGAAAGTCATGGCATCATGAACATAAGACCTCAAATTGACCAAGCATGATGTAAAGTGCTTGACCAATTGCCCAACCCAATTTTACAGGTCACGACCTCAAATTCACAAGCCTACAACTTTCACCTTAAATATTATTTTGGGTTGATATTTTTTTCATCTTATTCTACTCCATGAAGTGATCATTTGGCTCAAAGAAAATTGGAAAACGCACGAGGGGATTGGATTTGGCCTAAGCATGAACATGGTGACCTAAACTTTGTTTTGGTCAGTGAGCTAGAATGTTGAATCATGCATAAATCAACGTGGAACCACTTCTCATGCGTGAAAACCAATTACCTATGATCAAACACATCTGATGGGAACTTGAAACAACTTTAGAAGCTAAAAAATCACGAGTTTGGCACCAAAATTTCACACGATCGGGATCTGAAATTTTCCAAGTCAATTCATACGAATTCAAACTTATTTCACACGTATTTGCATCCCAACACATTCCCTATAAATAGAGGAAGCTTTTTCCTTCATTTGAAAGCTTTGAAAACCAAGAAAACTCTACAACCATTGAAGCCTGATACCTTAAATAACAAGTCAAGCTCTTTTTCGATTCAAGATCTTTTCCATCTATTTCTTTACCCAGAATCCTTCATAGGCATTCTCTGAACGTGTATGAAGTTATGCCTTGGTCTGAATCCTTCTGCAACCTAGTTTCTAGATCCATCATTGTTGACTTCTGAAGCTTCATTCAAACAAGTAGATACGAGTTACAACCTTGATAAAACAAGTTACCACACTCTTCGCCTTGTTTCACTGATCAAAATCCCTAACTTACTTAGCATTTATTTTCAGTATTCATCATTTAACTTTACTTTGAAGAACTAGGGTTCTTCGAGTTCTTGAGCAAATTCTCCCTACTCAGAGAAAATCAATTGCTCTGATGCAGGGAGACATGAACGATGAGGTGTTTAGCAATTGAATCCATGCTTGGTTCATGTTAAAAACATAAGTTCATGAATTTGCAAAATCACAAATCCAGAGGTTGAAGTTGAAGTACTTCGCGCACTTCAGTGGGAAAATTCAAATCCTTGGCCAATTAGAGCACGCCACATGACCTAGTCGTTGGATTCAAATTTTTTTTTCTCTTTTTTTTAATTCATTTTCTTTCCTTTTCTTTTAAATTTAATTTTAAATATCTCCTTTAATATTTTTTAATCCAATTGTTTTTCATAATTTCATAAAAACATTTCCTATCACATACCATTTTTTGCATTTTTTTAAAATCATTTTTGCATTTAATGCATATTATCTTTTATTTTCCATTTAATTTTATTTTTTCATTTTAATTTTAATCATTTTTAAACATTTTTTATCCCAACTTTTTAAGTCAATTGAATCTTAATTTTGTTGACCTTCCACATTTTTGTTAGACTTTTTTTTTATGCTTTGACACCTCTTTGAGATTTTCCATTTTATTTTCATTATTTAATCAATATTAGATCATTATTAAGTCATCTGACTCATCCCCACAAGCATTTTTGGGAACATGATTCAACAACTGGTCAGTCTTTGACTAGGCTTGCATGCCATGAGACTTAAGAAATATAAAATGATGAAAGGGGATCTTCCATACACTTGTCCATAATATCTCTGAGTATGGGATGAATGACCTAGTTGCTCACAGTATTTTCCTTTATTCATAGACTTTAGTGCAATTCCAATCAATTCATGGGTATTTCTTTGGTTTTAACACCACCCCTGATCATAGTATTTGCCTTTAACACCATCTTTTTCCTTTGGTTTAAACACCACCCCCGATCATATCTTTTTCTCTGTCCTTGTCCTTCGAACTACGAAGCTCTGACTTCCTTATTGCACTATAAGGATACGTAGGCACGAGGATGCGAATCCTTGGAGAGAACCTTTCTCCATCCTTCTTTCCTCTCCCCATTTTCCAATCTTTATTCTTTGAATTATGAGGCTCTGACTTTCTCATTGCACCATGAGAATAGGTAGGCATGAGGGCCACAATCCTCCCCGAGAACTCTTTTTCTAACCCTTTTTTTTTGCAGGTACATGAAGATTATAATACCCGTCCAAGCAAGAGCACTCAAAATGGTTCCCATGGATGAGAGGGGTGCTAATATCGTCCCCTTGCATAACCGATTCCCTTACCCGTTTGGGTTTTATTGATGTTTTCCCTTCCCTCTTTTGGGATAAATAAAGTTCGGTGGCGACTTTGTTGTACCTTCTAGCGTGCGATGCGTTCGGTGGGCATATTTCATCTAGCTTCACATAGGACCAATAAGAGCATGGTTTGTCCAGAAATGGTGTAAGGAATGAGTACCTGAGATTTATAGATCCGAAGCTTTTCCTCGAGGTTTGGAGGTTTTGGAACATATTCTTAATTTCCTATTACGGTGGCGTCAGTCAGCATGTTAGCCATGGGGAAAGGGTCCTCGGAAGCTCTGGTGTTCTTGTTCAAATGATCCATTGTTGGAAAACTTGGAGTTTTTTGAGAAATTTTGAAGAAAAAAATGTTCTTAGAGTAAAGTTTCAGAAAAAAATGTTGGGAAAGTTGAGGAAAGAAGGAAGAAATGTTATTTATAGTGGAGGAATAAAAGACTCTTCATTCTTCACAAGTAAACAAGTGGTGCGGAGCAAGTGGCACATGGCATCTCCCCAGAGGAAGGATTGAAGCGACCTACTACACATAGCCGAACTACCCCGCGCCGTGATGAGTAGAGGTATGGGATAGTGGGAAGCGCACATTTTTTAGGTGACGGTTGAAAGAAATGTCATTATGGTTGTAACGTCAACCCACTAGGAGAATAGTATCTGAAAAGATAAAAAATGCCTCTATCTCCTAAGTTCTTCGAAAGAGACCTCTTTGGGGGGAAACTTGTTGGTTGGGATTTTCGACAAGGGTAAAAATATTATCAAATGACGAAGGTGAAGGTACATTGATGATGTGTACGTAAGAGTCTTAGTTCAACAAGATTCAGGACTTAGTTTTTTTTGGATGTTGTAAGAACATTTCAACTACATGGTATTCTCGACAGCAGTGGATGGGTCGAAAAAGCAATTATTTGAGCATACAAATGTTATTTTCAAACATGAATAACTGCCAATATGGGCTTCTTTCTGAAGGATGCATGGAGAGAGTACAAAGATGGGCTACATGCAAAGCTTCACATGGCGAACTCTAAAGATAGGAACATTAGAAGTAGTTATTTTTGTACTTGTATATATATGAGTTCATTTATTGGATTTGAGGGTGTTCATTTTACTACCTAAATCTGACATAAAACTATAAATATCAGCGTCCAGAGAAAAGATTCATGATTGAGAGAATGTATCAACAATGAAACACCATTTTTTAATTTTAATGCAAAGTCTTTAAATCCCCTTTTATTTTTCCTCATCAATTTAACTTCAATCTTGTTCAAGTTACATTACTTTACACTTTCAGTCTTTGTTACATTTTCTTTACATTTTTAAAGTAGTCGAAGTCGACATCTTTTACATACTTTTAGTCACTTAAATCACTATTTCGACTAAGTCGAAAATAGGTTGTCCATCAATAGAGAAATAAAACAAGGGTTTTGGCATTATGTCCTAGGATTCACTAGTTGATCCTGCAAGTAACCTTTAATTAAGAGACTAGTGATTATTTATAATTTTTTTAGCATAAACACAACCATATTCCAACCATAATAAAAAATTTATGCATTTCAAGAGTAACTAAATAAATCAATTAAGAATAAACTTTTTGAAGCTTATATGTGAATTAATATATATGTAAGATCTTAAGCTTGTAGTAGTAACAGATGATCAAAATCCACCAAGCCAAATCTTAATTAGTACATCATTTTCCAAGACTAATAGCAATGATGTGTCAAACAACACGCTTAACCCACCTACATGTCAATGTTGTGTAAGGAACTATTTGGAGCAGGTTCTCCATCAACTTCTAGAGTAGGAGAAAATCTTCTATTGTGACCAGCTTCACTGCATATACCACATCTTTGTGCCCGCCTACGTCTCCTCGATGTACCAACAATACTTGGTCCACAACCTTTTCTTTTTGAACATGAAGGGTTAGGTATATTTTCAAACTCCTATACAACATGTATGTCATCTAAAACATCTTCATTGTCCTACTTCGGTTTAAGCCTACCAAGTTTAGTAATCATATATTCCAAATACTTTTTGTAATCATCAACATCCATATATGACAAGTTAGCAACACCCTTACTAAGATTCACAAAATTAGTGTGTCTAGCCACCAAATGTGAATTCCAATAGTGAGAATCATCTTGATAACTTCTACTAATTGACTCCTTCGCAAATAATGACCAACAATTACATATAAGAGTCTTAGGGAATTCAACAATATCAATATATACCATCACAACAACAATATGCTCACATGGAATCCCGATAGATTCCATTGTAAGACATGAGTGTAAGACCCCAATTTTGACCCTAAGATCCTTCATGCAATTTCATCATATGCATTGGCATTGGGATCATACCTTGGCGTCCTCCTTACCCCTCTTTCATTGGGTTTGCTTTGGGAGAGATCACCAAGCACTATGTGATTGTATCATACTTTTATATCATCATTTTACTAACCAAAATACCAAAAATATGTCTTTGCATTTGCCTAACTCTTTTGTAGGTAAGGCATGATCATCATTGATCTATCAAGTTCATATCTAGGGTTTAAGACCCTCATAGCTAAGAGCACAACCAAGGATTGATTCACAATGTCTCAAAGCATCATATATGAGTCCCAATGATCTCTACATGTTATATTGATCAAGCATTCTTCAAGAATTTGGAGGTGATTTGCCTTGGAAACCCTAGTTTGATTGGGTATCTTAAGTAACTTCTCCAACAAGCTATCTCACCAATTGATCAAATTTATCAAGGGACATTTCAAAATTCATTATATTAAGAATATATGATCTACCATAAGCCTATAAAGTCAAGAGAGTTGGAAGTTAGCAAGTTGGTTAATGGTGGTTGGCCTGATGAATTCATCTGATCAAAACTGGGTCTCCCTAGACCCTATCGTCTACAATTTTCACCATATGAAAATTATTACAAGAGAAAAGTTACTCTATATGACATTCCAAACAACTTTAATGTTGAAGTATAGAGCTAATTTTGCTTGGAAAGTCATTTTACAGGTTGAAACATTATAGGTCATTTTGTCTAAACCCAAATTTGAAAGTCAACTTCCCAACATAATAACTTGCTCGATTTTTATCAGATGAAAGATTTCCAAGTTGCACACTCAAATTCAAGATGTCTACTTAAACTTTTATGTTTGGAGTTAGAGATAAATCAACTTTTATTAGCATGTGATGTGAGGATACATTATAGGTCATTTTTGCCCTATACCATTGAACAAGTGATTTTCCTCAACTTCAAAAATGCATAACCCTATCATTCTAAATCCAACTAAACATGAAATTGGTGACCATTTTAAATGTCTTTGAAATAGATACAACTTTGATGAATACACGTTTCTCGTCTAGAGCTCACATAAAAAGTTAAGCAAGGTCGAATATTGAGATATATGACTTAACACTTAGAAAATATTTCAACATGTTGAAATTTCCAAACTTCCACCTCCAATTTCACCATGATCCAAGTCCCAAATGGAAAAGTGCCCAACATAAAAGTTGTTCCCCTTGATCTAAGCTTTCCAAAAAGTCATATTTCATGCATTTTGGATGAGGTTTGCTAGGGCTGTGTATGGTCTTAATAGGTCTGCATCAAGTGCAAAAATCAAATGTCCAAAACTCCATTTCACATTGCCTTGCCATTCAAGCATCATTTGAACTTCAGTACAGTTGCAATTGGATCAAAATGGATTGCTTCATGGGCCTATACACCCCATGCAAGCTTGTGCATCACATTGCCCAATTTAGCAAATTTTCAAGTGTGCAATTATCAATCCCAAATGCTATAAATACAAGGCCTCTGAGCTCATTTCAAATAGACCATGTGCGCCAGCTTTGTCCCCCAACTGAAACCCTCACAATTCAAAGGAAAATCTGAGAATTTTCAACTTGAAAATTGAGTTTGAATCTCACTGTTTGGAGATTCAAAAACTCCAGGATCCAAAGCTTTGTTCCATTGCTAAACCACTTCTGCAAGCTCCTCGAGTGTGATCAAGTCAAGTTTGAAGCAAGCAAGATCCAATTCTGTACAACACTGAAGGTAATTTTCAGAAATATTCTTCTCTTCGATTCTCACTCAATTCTCATCAATTTTCTTGGATCTTTGGTTGTCTGAAGTCCTACCAATGTAGGCAAGAAGATTGAGTTTCTTTGAGGTCAAATAGAAGCAACTCAGTTGACACGCCTCAAAATTTAACTCCTCATATCTTTCTATATATTTGGAGTTAGTTGAAATTGAGGTCATATTCGTGCTCTACGCCATTTTTTCTTTCAGATCATGTACTCCTTTTTCATTTTTTTGATGGTGATGACTGAACCAGTCTGGTAAGCCTCGCCTGAGAAGGTGACCGGTGTTCTAGAGCCGGTGGTGTGCTGGACAGGTTCTGAACCATTGACCTCATTTGAAATATTGTAATCTCACACATCGATTATGATTACCATTGGTGTGGCGTGCTGACTCAAGTGTACCATGGAGCGCACATTTTCATCCACTTGATTTGCCACCTCAATTAATGAGGGAGATTAAGTGGTCCAGGTTTTTTCTGATTATTTGAATTTCATTTAATTTGTTTTATTTTCATTAATTTATATTAATTTTAATATTGATCCAAAAAATATGAGAGTTTCACCAAAAAAAAATTAAATAAAATCCTCTTTCATATTTTGAATTAAAATTATTTTTTGGATCATTATTAATATTTTTCATGATTTAATTGATTTTGTGAATATTTTTAATTATTTAAAAATACTTTTTATGTGTGGTATGTTTCATGAGCATAGTCCATTATATTATGTCTCTAACATGCATTAATACCAAAATTCTATTTCCCGACCTCAAATAGTTGTGACTTCTACATAAGTCCAATTATGATTACTTAACATAACGCTAAATTTTTTACACAAAAAAGCATAGCATTCTAGTTAGTGAGATTGTAAGTCCCTTTTGGATTTAGAAATGTCACACAAGTATTTGTGGTTAGGCATTACTATCTCTAATTTGGGTCCGAGAAGCTGAGGACCGTAGAACATTTAACCCCCCTTGGCCTATTTAGCACGTAATGCGGAGACTGTTCAAGTGTAGACTTGATAACAGTTGTTACGCGATACTACACTCAGGCGAGTTTTTATTGAGAATATTATGGGTCAACGAGTTAGTCATCTTAACCTATAATATTCGATAGATGGAATTAAGACTCTAGGAATTTTTTAGAACATGATCTACAAGTTTTATCCTTAGTCCACTCCTTTGGGATGGTTCTTACCCAGACTCCATGCTCGTGACTCACAACAAACCCTTAAGTCTTGGTTGATCCAATCAAGTGTTGTCAATATCAATGGGACTTGGGTGTTGATAAGGTGAGAACCATAATCCACCAAAATGGATGATTGATCTTAACAATGACTTGATTCATCCCTTGACCTTTGTTTGCTTTCCTTGTGTGTGATCCCTTATTTCTGATTGTTGCATTCATGCATTCATACGCATCATAACATTCATCACACGAAAATTTCAAGGAACTGAGGTATTATTTGTAAATATTTTCAGACCATGGATTATGGACGAAGGAACACTAAGAAGTACGATTTCAGATGTCCCGACTTGAAAGAGTTAAGGAAGCTAGCATCTTTTGTATTATATCCCTTGGACATCAAACAAAGCCATGGGAAGCTTCTGTCTATCTTGTCTGCTGATGTAGTTGAAGGACTTTTTAGTGTGTTAGTGCAGTTCTATGATCCTCTCTACCGTTGCTTCACTTTTCCGGATTATCAGCTTGTGCCTACGCTAGAGGAGTATGCCCATCTCTTAGGAATACCTGTTTCTAGCAAGGTACCTTTTAGTGGGTTGGAAGAGATTCCCAGATCTCATCTTATTGCTGAAGCTCTTCACTTGAAGAAGTCTGAGATAGAGGCTCATTGGGTGAAGAAAGGAGGATTTTTTGGGTTGCCATTTGATTTCCTCATCAAGGAGGCTACTACCTTTGCTTAAGCCGGTAGTGTGGACGCTTTTGAAGCTATCATTGTGTTGCTCATTTATGGATTAGCTTTGTTCCCTAACATTGACGGTTTTGTTGATGTTAATGCCATTAGAATTTTCTTGATTGGGAATCCTAGGCCTACATTGTTGGGTGATATGTATTTCTCTTTGCATCTAAGGAACTCTAAAGGTGGTGGAACTATTGCCTATTGCATTCCTCTTCTGTACAAGTGGTTTATTTCGCACTTGCCTCAGGCACCTACTTTTGTGGAGAACAAACAATGTCTATGGTGGTCTCAGAGACTTATGTCTCTCACTAATGATGATATAGTTTGGTATGATCCTTCTTTGAGCAGTTTGGAGATTATTGATTGTTGTGGTGAATTCTCTAATGTGCCTCGCATTGGTACACAAGGAGGAATTAACTACAACCCTGCTTTGGCTCGTCGTCAACTTGGGTTCCCCTTGAGAGACAAACCTAATAACACTTTGTTAGAAGGTCTTTTATATCAAGAGGGTAAAGATCCCCAACATTTGAAGCAGAAGATCGTGCATGCTTGGCATAATGTGCATAGGAAGGGAAGATCCGAGCTTGGTCCGTGCAATTGTGTAGCTTTAGAAGCTTACACTCTTTGGGTAAAAAAGAGAGCTTTGGAGTTGAAAATGCCTTATCCTTGTGAGAGACCTATGTCTGTGTTTGTGGTTGAGCCATTAACTCTCCCTAACCAAGATGTAGAGGAGTTGGAAGACGCACTCGCCAAGATGAAGCAAGAGAAGGATATGTAGGAAGAGCGTTTCCGTGCTTTGAGCAAAAAGCATGAGGAGTTGCAGTTGGAGTCTAAGGACAAAGATGCACTCATTGAGCTACTTGAAGATCGAGCGATAAAGAGACAGAGAGAGTCGGAGGTATCATCTTCCTCTAGCATGCCTCAACCTTTCGTTGCTTGGAAGAAGATTGTTGATCAGCTTGTCCTCGAGAAGACTCAGATGAAGGCTTATTTCGAGACCGAGATTCGACGCATTCGAAGGAAGTACGCGCCTACAGCCAGATCTTCTGACATTGTTATTATGGATCCTTAGGATAACTAGTCTCCTTTACTCTTGTACTTTCCATCTGGTTTCTGAAATTGTACTCAGTGTAATCCTTCCAATTATAAATGAAAAGAGATTTTTGGTCATATCAAATTGTTACCATTGTTGTTAAATATATATATATATATATATATATATATATATATATATATAATATATATATATATATATATATATATATATATATATATATATATATATATATATATATATATATATATATATATATATATATATATATATATATATATATATATATATATATATATATATATGCAAATAATATAGTAAGTTCTTTGAAAAAAAACAGCATTGAATTTCCTGCATCATTTGCATAAGCAGGTTTCTCTTTCACCAGATGTCTCATTGGTGTTTCTTATGTGCTTTAGCCAAGCTGACTCATCGATACAACATTCGCACCAATCACTCCAGAATCATGGAACATCTTGAGCAAGAGAATAGAGAGCTAAAGGATGAGATTGTCCGCCTGACTCCCATGATGGAGTCAGTTCTAGCTGCACAGAGCCAGACTTCTCCAACGCCCGCAACTCCTCCCCCTTAGAGGACCGTTATTTCAGAGGTGGCTACCTCTACCATGCCTGCTGCTACCGTTCATTTCGCATCTACCATGCCTGTCGGATTCTAGTGGGGAACCAAACTTCGTGCCTGAAGGCTTTGCGCCTACATTTGCTTCCATGCTGACATCTAGCCCGGTCATGTCTGTGCCACCTCCCGTAGTGCACACCTTACCTCGCGTGGAAGACACCACTTATCATTCCAAGCCATCTGAGGGCCCAGACGTTTATGAGAAAATGGATGAGATGAAGGATCAATTTCTTGAGTTGCGCAAGGAGTTGAAAACATTGAGAGGTAACGACCTGTTTGAAAAGAGTGTTGCTGAATTATGTCTGGTGCCGAATGTGAAGATTCCGGTGAAGTTTAAAGTGCTTGACTTTGAAACATACAGAGGGAACTCATGTCCGCTCAGTCATTTAGTAATGTATGCCCGCAAAATGTCTACCCAAACAGATAATGATCAGTTGTTAATCCACTACTTTCAAGACAGTCTGACCGGTGTTGAGCTCAGATGGTATATGGGGTTGGACAGTGCAAGCATCCGAACTTTCAACAATTTGGGAGAAGCTTTTGTCAAACAGTATAAGTATAATATGGATATGGCGCCTGATAAAGACCAATTGAGGTCTATGTCTCAGAAGGATAAGAAGACATTCAAAGAGTATGCACATAGGTGGTGAGAATTAGCTGCTCAGATCACCCCTCCTTTAGAGGAGAAGGAGATGACCAAGATATTTTTGAAGACCCTGAGTTCATTTTACTATGAACGCGTGATTGTCAGTTCCCCCAATGATTTTACCGAAATGGTAAACATGGGGATGGGGCTTGAAAAAGGTGTCTTAGAGGGACGGTTTTCAAAAGACGAGGTATCGTCAAGCAAGAGATATGACAGTAGTTTTGGGAAGAAAAAAGACAGTGAAGCCAATGCAATAACTAGTGGTAGGCAGAGGAGGCCTTAGACCAGAAGGAATCAACCACCCCGTCAACACCATCATCAAGTATCCTCCGTAATTCCTGTATTTTCTGTAAGTCAGTCAACACCAATTCAACAACAACAGCGTCAACAACAACTACCACAACAACGAACAAACACCTACAACAACAACAATACCAACAATCATCAACAACAATTTTTCGAGAGGAAGAAGGTCTCTTTTGACCCAATTCATATGACCTATGTAGAGCTTTATCCATCATTGGTTCTCAAGAACCTACTCCAACCGAGGAATCCGCCACAAATTCCAGAACCACTCCCATGGTGGTACAAGCCTGACCTCCATTGTGCTTTTCATCAAGGAGCACCCGGACACGACATTGGGAACTACTATCCGCTCAAATACGAAGTTCAGAAGCTAGTGAAAAGTGGAATGGTGTCCTTTGAAGACCATGCACCTAATGTCAAAGCAAACCCACTGCCAACCCATGGAAATTCATCTGTTAATATGGTAGACGGCTGTCCTGGGGAGTTCAAAGTGTTTGATGTTCGTTTCATCAGAAGGTCTTTGGTGACGATGCATAAGGACATTTGTATGGTGAGCGATTGTGAGCATGACCAGATGGTTGTGCTATCTTCAGTGTCAAGCCGAGGGGTTGTATGATTGTAAAAAGAAACATCCAGCGGTTGATGGATGAGGGTATGATTCAAATTGTTCAATCCTGTCACATAGATGACAATGTGAATGTCATAGTGCCCATTTTCAAGAATCCAGAAAGAATAGTAATTAAATACGACAGCAATAGCAGTAACATCATCAGTCAAAGATCGGTATCACCGTTGGTCATACGGTTAGCGGGCCTAGTTTCGTATTCATCCGATAAGGTTATTCCGTATTAGTATAATGCAACTATGATAAATAATGTCAAGAGGTTCCATTACCTACAACCAGTTCTGTCGTGAGCATTATTGATGTTACTAAGGTGACCCATAGCGGTCGAGTGTTTGGGTCGGTGTTCCCAAAAGATATGGAAGATTCAACATCTGATAAGAAGGTGGAAGTGCCTGGAGTAGATCCAGTTAGTGATTCAAAGCATCAGTCTGGTGAATCCAACAATTTGAAGACTAATGATGATGATGAGGTGCTTTGGTTGATAAAGAAGAGTGAGTTTAACATGGTGGAGCAGTTGCTCTAAAACCCCTCAAAGATTTCAGTACTGTCTCTACTTATGAATTCAAAAGCGCACAGAGAAGTACTGTAGAGAGTTCTAGAGCAAGCATTTGTGGAACATGATGTTACGGTGGATCAGTTTGATCATATTGTGGCTAACATCACTTCCTGTAATAATCTCAGTTTCTTTGACGAAGAACTCCCCGAGGAGGGTAGGAATCATAATTTGGCTTTGCATATCTAAATGAATTGCAAAGACGACGCTTCATCCAATGTATTGGTCGACACCGTGTCTTCGTTGAACATGCTGTCCAATTCAACTCTTTCAAAGTTGTCATATCAAGGAGCGCCTATGAGGTTTAGTGGTGTAATCGTCAAATCTTTTGATGGTTCATGCAAAACATTGATAGGAGAAGTGGACCTTCCAATGAATATAGGTCCGAGTGACTTCCAGATTAATTTTCAAGTAATGGATATCCACCCGGCCTACAATTGTCTGTTGGGAAGGCCATGGATCCACGAGGCAGGAGCTGTTACCTCCACACTACATCAGAAGCTCAAATTTGTCAAGAATGGGAAGCTTGTAATTGTTTGCGGGGAAAAGGCGTTGTTGGTTAGCCACCTGTCATCTTTCTCTTACATTGAACCTGAGGATGAGGTTGGAACTCCGTTCCAAGCTTTATCTATTGCTGCAGAAAAGAGGGTTGGGGAACCTATGTCCTCATTAAAAGATGCAAGGAAGATTGTTGAAGAAGGTAGTGTGGATCAGTGGGGGCGCATGGTAGAGGTCTCCGACAATAAGGGCATAGCCGGTTTGGGTTTTCAGCAAGGTTCATCAACTGCTAGATCACAGGATATGCAACTTAGCTTCCGTAGCGGAGGGTTCATTCATGGAAATGAATAACACTTAGCTGTTGTGCTAGAGGATGACGAAGAAGAAAACTGCACCAATTTTATGACACATGGAAAGGCTTGCAACAATTGGACTGCTGTTGATATTCCTGTTATTTTGTATCGATCTAAGTAATTGCTTTTATTGGTTTTAAAAAATCCTTCTCTTATTCCTAAGGGGGAAGTGAACATTGTTAGGCATTTCAAATCTGATCATTAATAAAATTAATTATATTCATCCACATCTATGATGTTTTGTTTTTACTTTTTACTTTATTCTGAAAATGGTAATCACAAAAAACATAAATAAACAATATTATTATCCATCTGCATAATATTTGGTCATAAGTTCACTTCTCTAAAATCAAAATATCAAATCACTATGCAGGTTGGTTTCTAACCCCATTGAATACAATGATCCTTCTCCCTCCAAATTATGAATTCCCTGTGTTTGAGGCTGAGGAGGAAAGTGATGAAGAAGTGAGTGATGAATTGTCTCGTCTTCTTGAGCATGAAGGAAAAGCCATTCAGCCATTCGAAGAGAAGATTGAGTTAGTCAACTTGGGTTCCGAAGATGATCTGAAGGAAGTCAAGATTGGGTCTCGACTGTGTCGAGATGCAAAGAAGGGGTGCGTTGATCTTCTTAGAGAGTATTCAAATGTGTTTGCTTGGTCCTATCAAGACATGCCTGGTTTGGATTCTGAGATTGTGGAGCATAGATTGCCGTTGAAGCCAGAATGCCCACCAGTCAAGCAGAAGTTGAGAAGAATGCATCCTGATATGACAGTGAAGATCAAAGAACAAGTGCACAAGCAGATTGATGTTGGTTTCCTTGTGACCGCTGAGTATCCGTAATGGGTGGCCAATATTGTGCCTGTGCCGAAGAAAGATGGAAAAGTTCGCATGTGTGTTGATTACATAAATTTGAATAAAGCCAGTCCGAAAGATGATTTCCCTCTATCGCACATTGATATGTTGGTAGATAATACTGCTAAATTCAAAGTCTTTTCGTTTATGGATGGATTTTCTGAATATAATCAGATCAAGATGGCACCCAAAGATATGGAGAAGACCATATTCATTACACCTTGGAGAACATTCTGTTATAGAGTGATGCCTTTCGGTTTGAAGATTGCGGGTGAAACTTACCAAAGAGCAATGACTACTCTTTTTCATGATATGATGCATAAAGAGATTGAAGTTTATGTCGATGACATGATTTCCAAATCGATTGATGAAGAAGAATATGTTGAGAATTTGTTGAAGTTATTCCAGCATTTGAGGAAGTATAAACTCCGCTTGAATCCCAATAAGTGTACCTTTCGTGTTTGTTCTGGTAAGTTGTTAGGCTTTATTGTCAGCGAGAAGGGTATTGAAGTTGATCCTGCCAAGGTCAAAGCAATAAAAGAGATGTTTGTGCCCAAAATTGAGAAACAAGTTAAAGGGTTTCTCGGCCGCTTGAATTATATCTCAAGATTCATTTCACACATGATTGCCACATGTGCACCTATATTCAAGCTTTTTCGGAAATGTCAGTCTTGTGATTGGACCGAAGACTTCCAGAAAGCTTTTGATAGTATCAAAGAGTATCTGCTTGAAGCTCCGATCTTGCCTCCACCTGTTGAAGGAAGACCGTTGATCATGTATTTAATTGTGCTTGGAGATAGTATGGGTTGTGTTCTTGGTCAGGAAGATGAAACTAGAAAGAAAGAATTTGCAATTTACTACCTCAGTAAGAAGTTCACCAACTGTGAGACTCTGTAATCTATGCTAGAGAAGACTTGTTGCGCATTGGCTTGGGATGCTAAGCGTTTGCGTCAATATATGTTGAATCATACCACTTGGTTGATATCCAAAATGGATCCAATCAAGTATACTTTTGAGAAGCCTGCTTTAACTGGGAGGATTTCCCATTGGCAGATGTTGTTATCTGAGTATGGTATTGAATACCGATCTTAGAAGGCGATCAAAGGTAGTATCTTGGCTCACCAACCAGTTGAATATTACCAGTCAATGCAGTATGACTTTCCGGATGAAGAGATCTTGTACTTGAAAATGAAAGATTGTGATGAACCATTGCTTGAAGAAGGGCCAGAACCTGGTTCCTGTTGGGGCATGGTATTTGATGGAGCTATTAATCAATATGGTAATGGCATTGAGGCAATGATTATTACTCCTCAAGGCACGCATTTTCCCTTTACAGCCAGATTGACTTTCAAGTGTACAAACAACATGGCAGAATCAAGCATTTAGATGTCTTTGGAGATTCATCTTTGGTTGTGAATCAGATCAAAGGTGAATGGGAGATGAACCAACCCGGTTTAATACCATATAGAGATTATGCGAGGAGGATTTCAACTTTATTTACAAAAGTTGAGTTTCATCATATCCCTCGAAAAGAAAACCGGATGGCAGATGCCCTTGCAAAGTTGGCATCAATGATTGTAGTGAAGTATTGGAATGAGGTTCCCAATATGACTGTTATGCATCTTGATAAGCCAACTCATGTGTTTGTTGTTGAAAAGATCGAAGACAAAAAGCCGTGGTATTACGACATCAAGTGTTTCCTCCAAAGTCATATTTACCCATATGGGGCATCTTTGAAAGCTAAGAAGACTTTGAGAAGATTAGCGGACAATTTCTACCTGAATGGTGATGTATTGTACAAAAGAAACTTCGATATGGTTTTGCTCAGAAGCATGGATAGACATGAAGCATACCTGTTGATGATTGAAGTCCATGAAGTTTCCTTTGGTACTCATTCCAATGGACATGCAATGGCGAGGAAGATGTTGCGACCAGGTTACTATTGGCTGACAATGGAATCTGATTGTTGCAAGTTTGTAAAGAAATTCCACAAGTGTCAAATATATGCAGATAAGATTCATGTTCCTCCGACACTGTTGAACGTTATTTCCTCCCCCATGGCCTTTTTCCATGTGGGGAATTGATATGATTGGCCTGATTGAGCCTAAAGCTTCGAATGGACATCGTTTCATCTTGGTGGCAATTGACTACTTCACAAAATGGGTTGAAGCGGCATCATATGCGAATGTAACCAAGCAAGTTGTTGTAAGGTTTATCAAGAATCAGATTATATGTCGTTATAGTGTGCCAAGTAAGATCATTACTGATAATGGGTCGAACTTGAATAATAATAATATGGTGGAAGCTCTTTGTAAAGACTTCAAGATTGCACATCATAATTCTTCTCCCTACGGACCCAAGATGAATGGGGCTGTTGAAACTGCAAATAAGAACATCAAGAAGATTATTCAGAAAATGGTTGTAACGTATAAGGATTGGCATGAGATGCTCCCATTTGCTTTGCACGGGTATCATACATCCATTCGCACTTCAACAGGGGCAACCCTTTTCTCTCTTATATATGGTATGGAAGCAATGCTCCCCGTAGAGGTTAATGTTAGTACCTTAGGATTGGCATTAATTTTGTAAAACAAATAATGTAATCACCTCTGTTGTTTTAATATGTTGGGTTGAAGAAGTTCAACATCTGGACCAACATGTCATATAAGATGTCACGACATCGTGACTGTGACATCACGCATGTGTATAAAACTGAATTAGTCAATTCAGGCATGTGTTGACTAATTTAATATTCTGGGATTAGTGAGGATATTTGGTGAATATCCTAACTTCTATGTGGAGATCTTGAAGACTCAATCAGAATATTTGGTGAATATACAGTTTCCAAATACGGAGATTTTTTAGGAAATAAAAGATTGAAGACCTTGATTGTAGCAGAAGAATTCTGCCAGCTTGGTAACAGGAAAAGAGAAGTTTGCTGCGATTTCTGAAGGCCCAAATCCAGTTTGGTGGTTAGATTATAAATAGCAGATTGTAATCTAGGTTTTGTAAGCCTCAAAGAATGTAAAATTAGGGGTGTGTGTGAGGTAAACCTCCCAACCCGTGGGAAGGTTACCAGGTGTTTCTCAGTGCTAGAAAGCATGAGATTATTTGTAACTCAAAGCCTGTAGGCAAGAGTTGTTATGATCTTGAACGAAGCTGTGAAGCAAGTTCAAGTTGTTTAGCATTACATTGTAATTGTAGTGATAGGAATGGAAACTGGAGGTTTCTATCTAGGAGTTCCTAGGTATAGATTGCATTGGGTAGGGATTAAGTGAAGAGTTGTAAACGGGGGAGTTTAACTCTGAATTAATATTGCTGATAGTGGATCTTCTTCCTGGCTTGGTATGCCCCCAGAGTAGGTAATGTTGTACCGAACTGGGTTAATAATTACTTGTGTTTTTTACCTTCTGCACGTTATAATTCTGTCTGTATTCCAGCCTGTTTATCAAGGAAATAACAGACCTAGCACATAGCTTCTGTCTGAATGCCAAACAGAATGTTATGACATTCATCATTGACAGCTGGTACTGAAGTATAGACAGGTTCGTCTTTTACAGTACAACAAACTGTAATGCTGGAACAGGTGATGTTCAAATCAATGTTGAGACATCATGCTGATAACTGAGCAGGCTCAATAGAAGGAAGTGTTATGTTTGATCTCTGTTGTGTCCTTGTACCAGATGGACAGAACTAGGTGTTCTTCCATTCTATGGTGATATAGTAGCAGAGGTCTTGACATTTGTGAATGTGTGCATATGAGTACTGGGTCGTAATTTGTTTAATTGTCTTGCTGTATTAGTAACTATGTTGGATCAGATGTCATGACTTCGAGTAGAACATCTGAACTCTGACTACACCGGAATTTCAATTGGTATCAGAGCAGGCATCTTGTTCTGTTTCTGGATGAGATCCATGGGTGATACTTTCTGGTATCTTGCAAGGAGTTATGTTAATACTGATGCTGGAACCTGTGGAAGGTTCTGTGATTTCCATGAATGGTCCCTTGAAGTAGGTGGATGGACTATTCATGACAGGAACTGTGTGTACCTATCTCTGGAGGTTGGCAATTGGCCTTTGTGTGGGACAGCTCTGGTAGTATTGAATCATATTCAAACTTGGTATGATCTTGGAGGCTGATCTGGTGAAGTGTGTGTTCATAGGTTGAGTTGTATTATGATTTCCACTGCATAATACCTGTCAAAACTCAAACTCTGATGTAGTTTCCCCTCATGTGGATGAAAGGCTGCTGTATTCAAGATTTTTACTCTCTTGGGTAGTCTATATGTGAATTTTCCCCTCATGTGAATTTTCCCCTCAAGATTTTCCCCTCATCTGAATTTTCACAATGTCACCTGATCACTGATTCTTTTAATCTCTTGGGTAGTCTATATGACGACCTTGAAGACTTTCAAGGAGGTTTTGTTCCAAGGAGGTGGAACTAATGTTCTATGTGATGTTAGAACATGTTGTTCAACAAGTATACAGCTACTGGTTGAAGAGCAGATGTTTTTAGGTGTCAAACAAAGGGATACTTGTGTTTGAAACCTACTCCTGACCTGGAAGAGGAGACATCTGTGTGTGCTCAAGAAGGTCACTTTTAGAAGTCTGATCCCTACAAGCGGAGCTGGTTGAGATGTGACATTGTGAAAATTCATGCTGTTTGTCTTATCCCTGTAGATTGATCATGGTTGGATAGTTGTTCCCTGAAGTACTATGTTGTGTTGGAAGACAAGTTCCCTGGATGTTAGAAGTCAATAATGGGGTAACCTGATTGCTATTCCATTTAAGAGGACTGGGACCATGAATCTTGTTATTCAAACACCACGCTCAGAAGTGGCAGTTCTTTCAAGGAGTGAGAATATGAAGATTCAGAGGTTGGTTGAGGTAGTATGCTCTGGCAATGCATACCTACTATTGACTGGTGTTGTTTTCTTTCACTAGTACTTATGATCAGCTGGAGCCTGATTGGTGTGATTGGAGTATGTTTAGGTATAACTCATAGAGTTAGTTACCACTGGTAGGGATGGTGTATGTCATGTTGAGACATTTGTGTACAATACATGGATATTGGTGTGGAGTTTCCATGATGGTTAATTTGAGGGGGAGTTTTGGTTAACCTCCTCACGTTTGGTCAGCCTAGGGTCTGGTTGGCTGTTGACCTGTGTCACATGGGGTCTGGTTGTTGTGTGACACATTTGCAAGGAAGGATTCATCTCTCTCATTCCTAAGGGTGAATCTAATCTGAAAAGATTCTCAAAACTGTTGAGGTGCTTGCAAGCAGAAGATGTTGACACAAGAAGAGTATTTTCAAAGTATTCTTATGGTGGAAGTATCTGAAAGGTAAATTGGGAAAGGATTTAAGATCAATGTCTACTTGTGCCAAGTACAAGTATTTAATTGATTATCCTTGGAGCTCAAGATAACTGATGTTTTTAAAGATGATGGAACATCTCGTCTTCAAGACCCTGTGCAGAATCACAGGAAGGATAGTACATTGGTTTATGATCTATCACTTTGGTGGCAGCAAAAGCATATGATCTCTGAAAAGGTTTCCTGGCAAGAAACATGTTCAGCCTTGGTGTGTGAAAGAAGAAGAAAACAGCATAGTCCTGATGGTGGTTACTTGGATCAGTTTACTTCTGATCTAGGTAAGGAAGTGCATTGGCTAATGCTCACTGTGGAGTTAAGAATAAGTGACAGCATTCTCGACATCATGGAAACATCCTTGCTTTAGGAAGTGGAATCCTTGGTATAGCTGAAGGGTTAGTTTCTAACTGGTCCTTCTGAAGACTCATGCATCAAAGTGTCTGATGTCTTTGGAGAAGAAGCAGGGATTCATCAAGGTGTGAGCTTGGATGACTTAACTGCAAACCTGTAGGATGGAGGTGGTTTACTCTAACTTGGTTCCACAATCAAGTCTATGAGAACGTTGAACTCTGGTTCTGTGAAGGGAGGAAGTTCTTTCAAGTGGCAGAAGAAGGAGCTAAATTCAACAGCTAGATGTTAAAACACAATGTTGTGACATCTGGTTCAACATCAGAATCTTAGTTGGTGAAGTGGTACATCAACTTAAGATAGAAGGGTCTACAAAGTTGTAGATTGGATACTTCAAAAAGATCGTCCTCATTGTAGTTCTTTGGAGTTGCTGGATGGAGAGGATGTTACATGTTCATGTCTTAGAAAATCTAAGTTTTGTTTAACGTTTAGCCTGAAGTTCAAGTCTCACTTGGAAGGTTAGAATATCTTTGGAAGAAGTCTGATAAACGTGGAGAGGTCAAAAAGTGGCATTTGACTTTTTCATATGAGGATTCATGAAGGAGGTAATCAACCAGTGGCATTTGGTCTATCTCAGAAGTGAGTTCGAAGAATCAAGAGAATCAACATATGGCAGCTGATTATTCTTGAGGAAAGTCTGAGACAAGTTACTTTTGAGCAGAAAAGTAGTAAGTTGAAGACAAAAGGGAGGTGTTTTCTATTCATCTCTTGGAGCTTGTGGTAGGAGTTCTGAGCTATCTATGAAAGATTATCTCTTGTAATGGGGTGAGAATGTATATGTCCCAATTTGTGTCTGGTTTCTTTTGGATCAAGCTAGTGACTCAGTGATATCTAAAGATTATCAGATGGTGGTTTTAGTTATGTTGTGAAGGATGTCCTAACTTATGTGAAGTGGTTTTCTGTTCTGGTTAGAAGAGAGATTGACACAGAGTGTGGATGTGTTCAGCCAAGAGGGTTGAACAGAGGGTGTGCTCTTGAAGACATGAAGATGCGTCTTATGTTTTCCATTCATCAAGTGGTCCGGGTTCTCTTTGAATTAGGAAAAATGTGAAGGTCCAACTTTGGGGTGTTGGATATGTTCATGTGTGATCTCCAAGTTTCAAGAGGAGAGTTGGTTGTTCATGACAGGGGGAGTTCTATCTTTGCACTGCAAGTAATCATCAAGCTTGTGGTCTATGTGTTCTCAGATACCAAGGTATGGCACCTTGTTAGTTAGTGGGATGATGTGGTGTGTGTCAAGGCTGAGTGAGCAGAAGAATGTCTGACCGAATGTCATGACATTGCCTTGGACAATATTGTTATTTCCTTCTGAAACTTACAGTCATAAGGAAATATGGATGTGGTGTGTCTCATTATGTTATATTAGAATGAGCCTGGGTGTTACAGTTGTGTGGTACAGGTGCTGGAGTTACTATTATTTGATTTATGCATAGATTTAGGGGGAGGAGGAGTACCCTTGTGCATTTGTGGTCTTACTAGTTGCATCCATAACTAGTAATTTTGTTGTTTGTTGCACAGATTTAGGGGGAGGAGAAGTACCCTTGTGCATGTGTGTATTACTAGTAGCCATAGCTAGTAATTGTTTTGCTTCTGCTGCTGATTAAACTACTGTTATGTTGTTTAAACTGCTGGTAGTTTTCCTTGTGAACAAAAAGGACAGAGTGTTCACAAGATGTCATATGTGATGTCTTAACATAAGATATCCTATGTACCTGCTGAAAGTGGTTTTAGGAAATGGTGATAGGGAGAATATATGAAGAATGTAGACAAAAGCAGTGTCAAATGTTAAGACATAGCTTGCAACGTGTTTGACAGCATTTATGGAATAGTCTTTGAACTGTTGGTTCTGGAAAGAAACAGTCAAGAGCTATAAAAGGTATTCAAAGATAGTCTGGGATATTGGTGGTGATTCTCTGACTGACTCTCAGCAAATATTTATGGATCTTGACCAAGTATTTACTCCTACAGTTAATTCCTAAGCAAATATTTATGGATCTTGACCAAGTATTTACTGCTACCGTTAAATCCTAAGCATGGTCTGGCCTATTTAAAGGATGTATCAGCACTCCTCTTCTCACAAGAGCGACATTCCATTCCCTCTAAACCATGGGGTTTGTTAACATTTGGGCATACTGCGCCTGGATCTGGTTTTGTGAAGGTTTCATTTATAAATGTTTAGCTAAAAAGGGGGAGAGAAACATTGTCCTGAGGATGTACCAGAAGCAAGCAAAATGTGGTAGCAATGAGAAGTTGGGTTCAGGCACAAAAGTCACTAACTGGGTATATCACTTGTGACTTGTGATCTGAGTTAAGAGGACAGTTGTGTCTTGTGATCTGAGTTACATTATCTATGTACTCAACATTACATATTCTTCAGGAATCCCCAGTGTTTAGGGGAAGGGTTGTGATGAAGCTGATCCTTGTACATCTTCTTCCTCATGTACACCAGAAGTGGTGTTGGTAATGAGGCTGAAAATGACAAAGAGGAAGTGCAGGCCCATATTGGGATGTGGTGTCTAGTGTAATATTTATTTGTTTTAGCTAAAATTTTCCAAAGGGGGAGATTGTTAGTACCTTAGGATTGGCATTAATTTTGTAAAACAAATAATGTAATCACCTCTGTTGTTTTAATATGTTGGGTTGAAGAAGTTCAACATCTAGACCAATATGTCATATAAGATGTCACGACATCATGACTGTGACATCACACATGTGTATAAAACTGAATTAGTTAATTCAGGCTTGTGTTAACTAATTTAATATTCTGGGATTAGTGAGGATATTTGGTGAATATCCTAACTTCTATGTGGAGATCTTAAAGACTCAATCAGAATATTTGGTGAATATACAGTTTCCAAATATGGAGATTTTTTAGGAAATAAAAGATTGAAGACCTTGATTGTAGTAGAAGAATTCTGCCAGCTTTGTAACAGGAAAAGAGAAGTTTGCTGCGATTTCTGAAGGCCCAAATCCAGTTTGGTGGTTAGGTTATAAATAGCAGATTGTAACCTAGGTTTTGTAAGCCTCAAAGAATGTAAAATTAGGGGTGTGTGTGAGGTAAACCTCCCAACCCGTGGGAAGGTTACCAGGTGTTTCTTAGTGCTAGAAACCATGAGATTATTTGTAACTCAAAGCCTGTAGGCAAGAGTTGTTATGATCTTGAACGAAGCTGTGAAGCAAGTTCAAGTTGTTTAGCATTACATTGTAATTGTAGTGATAGGAATGGAAACTGGAGGTTTCTATCTAGGAGTTACTAGGTATAGATTGCATTGGGTAGGGATTAAGTGAAGAGTTGTAAACGGGGGAGTTTAACTCTGAATTAATACTGCTGATAGTGGATCTTCTTCCTGGCTTGGTATGCCCCCAGAGCAGGTAATGTTGTACCGAACTGGGTTAATAATTACTTTTGTTTTTTACCTTCTGCACGTTATAATTCTGTCTGTATTTCAGCCTATTTATCAAGGAAATAACAGACCTGGCACATAGCTTCTGTCTGAATGCCAAACAGAATGTTATGACATTCATCATTGACAGCTGGTACTGAAGTATAAACTGGTTGGTCTTTTACAGTACAGCAAACTGTAATGCTGGAACAGGTGATGTTCAAATCAATGTTGAGACATCATGCTGATAACTGAGCAGGCTCAATAGAAGGAAGTGCTATGTTTGATCTCTGTTGTGTCCTTGTACCAGATGGACAGAACTGGGTCTTCTTCCATTCTATGGTGATATAGTAGAAGAGGTCTTGACATCTGTGAATGTGTGCATATGAGTACTGGGTTGTAATTTGTTTAACTGTCTTGCTGTATTAGTAACTATGTTGGATCAGATGTCATGACTTCGAGTAGAACATCTGAACTCTGACTACACCAGAATTTCAGTTGAGATTCCATCATTACATGTGCTCATGGAAGCCATGTTGACTGAGGATGAATGGTGTCAGACCAGGTTTGATCAGTTGAATTTAATTGAAGAGAACAGATTGATTGCCATGTGTCATGGTCAGTTATATCAGCAAAGGATGAAGAAAGCTTTTGATAAGAAGGTCAGACCTCGGGTATTCAGGGAAGGTGACCTTGTTCTCAAGAAGATTTTATCGTTTAAACCAGATTCTAGGGGCAAGTGGACTCCTAATTATGAAGGCCCATATGTTGTTAAGAGAGCCTTTTCAGGCGGCGCTTTGATTCTTACAACTATGGATGGTGAAGAGTTCACTCGTCCTGTGAATGCAAATGCAGTCAAGAAATACTTCGCCTAAAAATAAAAGAACAGCTCGTTAAGTTGAAACTCCAAAAGGGAGGCTTAGGCAAAAATGAGTGTCTCGGTGGATTGAAAACCTGAAAGGGCAATCTAGGAAAAAATTAGAGACATAAAATAGAAAAGAATTTTCCCGATAAGTTGAGTACCCCACCCTGGGGCAATTTATGCAAAAATTAGGGATTTTGGTAAGTAACTACATTCTGCTAATCTTCCAGTCTTGGAGAAACTTTGTTGAGCACAAGAGTTGACGTCGATTCATCATCCCCAGTAGCAGCCAAAAGCACAACGGATATCAAGAGTTGGCGGAAAGATTAGTGATCATTTGTATTAAATGTAACCCTTTTCCATGTAAATTACCATTTTCAACTTTGTAAAAATCTATGGAGTCTTGTCATTTACAGTCTACCATTCTATTAAATAAAGTTGAACTTTTATCCAATTGTTTCCACTCTTATTTACTTCAGCCAAATAGTTTTAAATTTTATTATGATCATCTTTGAAATTAAAAGTTTAAATCAAAACCATTTTTCTTTAACATATAAAAGCATGAATTTTAAGAGCAAGTAAAAAGAAATGTCAATAGCAATTCAAAAACAGCAAGCCCTAAGTGTGGAGCATTGATGGTTCCCCCGAGAAGTTAACCCTCAGTTATCCCCAACCGAGTTGGTCAATTCAGTTCCCATATGGAGTGTTTGTCCCCAGCGGAGTTTGTGCATAAGTTCCCCGTAGAATCGGTGATTACCCAGCCAGTTTTGATCTCCAGTAGAGTGAGGAGGGTTTCCTCAGTAGTTTGTATAATGGCAGTAGAACTTTGGTTTCCCCACTAGTTGTCATCCGGCTCACTCCCAGTTAGAGTTTCCTCCTGGTTTCTGAGAAGCTATTTGTGTTTATCCTCTGTACGATTGTATCCCATTCAAAATGGTGTTGACTTAAAATTCCCCAAAGATTCAATAACGTCTCCTTTCCTCAATAGATCTTCTCCTTCCCCGGCTAGGGTTGAGCCTGTGGGATGTTGATCTCTCTTTGCTCCAGCATTTTTCTCCCTCTTTTGTGGATTGACCGAGGATTGTATCGGTGATTCATTTTTGCGACACCTTTGTATCCTTTGCGATCGTTTTGTCAGCATAATCATCATATATAGATATACATATACATATACACTCATATAATCTCATAATTGCATAATATTGATTCATTGTTTGAGATTCTCATTCACTGTTATAGGGGTACTTTATCCTCATACAAGTTTGGTGTCTGTCCTCCCTCAACTGTAGTCAGGCCCTTAAGCAGAAAGACTTTAACCTTTCTCCCTTCCCCACTGAGTTATCTCCTCGTGGATGATTATTATTTTAGTTTCCTCCTAGTTGATTATCTGGATGGAATCACTCCCCTTGAGTTATATCCTTATTGGTTTGAGTCTTGATTGACCGTTTCTTTCTAGATCTTACCTAGATAGATGTTTTGGGTCCCCTAAGAGTTTATTACCCAGTAACTAGTAATATGCTTCTTAGTTTGCAGTTTGTTACTTTTTGCCCAATACCCGACAAAAGTACCCTTGTTTTTCTCCTCAGTAGAGTCCGCAGTGGATTCATTTCTATGTTTCCCCAGAAGTATATCCTTGATATGTTCATCCTAACCGATGACGGATATTTTCTTCCCCTGTCTGAGTTTATCCTTGATATGTTCATCCTAACCGATGACGGATATTTTCTTCCCCTGTCTGAGTTTATCCTTGATATGTTCATCCTAACCGATGACGGATATTCTCATCTTTGGTATTCTACCCAGTAGAAAGGTAGTTGTAATCCCTATTTTGTTCCCAAGAGAGTTAATCCTTGATATGTTCATCCTAACCGATGACGGGTTTCCTTCTCTTTGTGGTCTTCTGCCCAGTAACTGGCAGTTGTAAATCCTAATTTCTCCCCTACAGAGTTAATCCTTGATATGTTCATCCTAACCGGTGACGGATTTTTCTCTCTGATGATAGTTTATCCCGTAACTGATAGATGTAATTCCTATTTCTCCTCGTAGAGTCTATCCTTGATATGTTCACCCTAACCGGTGACGAATATTCTCATCTTTGGGTTTTTTCCCAGTAACTGGTAGTTGTAAATCCTATTTTCTGTAGTTTTCCCCAGCAAGGCTATTCTTACCCAGTAATCGGTAATGAGTATACCCTCATGGCCGTTCCCCAGCGAGTCATCCTTGATATGTTCATCCTAACGGGTGACGGATGTACTCCCTGTCAGATCTTTATTATCTCCTTACCCAGTAACCGGCAGTGGATAATAAATTTCTGCTCCTTCTGTATTGAAGTCTATTTATTCCCTAATTGTGTTGAGTGTGTATTTCCTTAGTGAAATCACTTTTCTTGCATGATCCAAGTACGTTAGCTTTACCCTGATCTACTCGTTTCCCCTGCAGATGTTTTGTTTCCCCGGCTGAGTCTTTCCAATTTTCATGGAATTCCTCTGAGTCCCCCAACAGTTTTTAAGTCGTAGCCTGGCCTACGCATAACCCTTTTATTCCCCCAAAGTTTTTGTTTCCCCGGTGAGCTTTCCTTACGGAATGCATTGCGCTCCTATGGACTTTCGATCGCTCTGATTTCTTTTCCTTTGTGGCAAAATTTCCCCATAGAGAATTTGCTTTCATATTCATATCATAGGCATCATAAGGTCTCTTAGGGATCAAAATTTGTTTCTAGATGTTGTTATTTAAGCCCATTCTACTGAGTCGATACAAAGATTTTACCCTTCACCTCCTCAATTAGAATGTCCTTAAATAGGGGCAGCTGTAAGACCCCAATTTTGACCCTAAGATTCCTCATACAATTTCTTCATATGCATTGGCATTGGGATCATACCTTGGCATCCTCCTTGCCCCTCTTTCATTGGGTTTTCTTTGGGAGAGATCACCAAGCACTATGTGATTGTATCATACTTGTATATCATCATTTTACTAACCAAAATACCAAAAATATGTCTTTGCATTTGCCTAACTCTTTTGTAGGTAGGGCATGATCATCATTGATCTATCAAGTTCATATCTAGGGTTTAAGACCCTCATTGCTAAGATCACAACCAAGGATTGATTCACAATGTCTCAAAGCATCATATATGAGTCCCAATGATCTCTACATGTTATATTGATCAAGCATTCTTCAAGAATTTGGAGGTGATTTGCCTTGGAAACCCTAGTTTGACTAGGTATCTTAAGTAATTTCTCCAACAAGCTATCTCACCAATTGATCAAATTTCTCAAGGTACATTTCAAAATTCATCATCTTATGCATATATCATCTACCATGAGCCTATAAGGTCAAGAGAATTGGAAGTTAGCAAGTTGGTTGATGGTGGTTGGTCAGATGAATTCATCTGTTCAAAATTGGGTCTCCCTAGACCCTATATTTTACAATTTTCACCATATCAAAATGATTCCAAGAGAAATGTTACTCTAAATGACATACCAAACAACTTTCATGTTTAAGTCTAGAGCTAATTTTGCTTGAAATGTCATTTTACATGTTGAAACATTATAGGTCATTTTGTCTAAACCCTAATTTGAAAGTCAACTTCCGAAGACCATAACTTTCTCAATTTTTATGAGATGAAAGATTCCAAGTTGCAAAATCAAATTCAGGATGTATACTTCAACCTTGATGTTTGGAGTGAGAGCTAAATCAACTTTTATGACCATGCGATGTGAGGATACATTATAGGTCAATCTTGCCATATACCATTGAACAAGTGATCTTCCTCAACTTCAAAAATGCATAAATCTATCATTATAAATCCAAATGACATGAAATTGGTGACCATTTTTAAGGTCTTTGAAAGAGTTAAGCAAGGTGGAATATTGAGATATATGACTTAACACTTAGAAAAAATTACAACATGTTGAAATTTCCAAACTTCCACCTCAAAAAATTTCAACATGTTGAAATTTCCAAACTTCCACCTCAAACTTTTTTAAATAAAATCCTCTTTTATAAACTTTTGTGAATATTTTTAATTATTTAAAAATACTTTTAAGATTCCAAAAATTCTGAAATTTTTTCTCCAAGGTCCTTTGACCTTGTTTAACCTATGATAAACCTCATGGCCATTTCTTTGATGTTTTGATGAGATTTTAGGAATTTGACAAACCATATTTAATTTAATGCATTATTTTTAGTATTTTAAATTGAATAAATGTCAAATAATTGTGTTGAGCCATTTTAGTTGTTTGTATAAGTTTGACTTGTGTTGTTGGGCCTTGGTCAAGGTTGATTCGACTTTGCTAGGTTAAGATCATTGGATTTAGGGGATTGATGGAATGTATATTCCATTTTCCAAAATGAATGAATGATCTTAATTTGGTAAAAGTCCTCCTTTGTCCAATATGAGTTTTGATCTATTCCCCTACCTCTTCATCTAATTCCCCTTCTTTATGCACCATTTCATTTGGCCTATGATATCTCAAGGTCCAAAGGCTAGTTGATTGAAAAATCAACATAAGTATGGATGAGATCAGGCCACCTCTTTTGCATATTATTTTTGTGTGTGGTATATTTCATGAGCATAGTCCATTATATTATGTCTCTAACATGCATTAACACCAAAATTCTATTGCCCGGCCTCAAATAGTTGTGACTTCTACATAAGTCCAATTACGATTGCTTAACATAGCGCTAAATTTGTGACACAAAAGGCATAGCATTCTAGTTAGTGAGGTTGTAAGTCTCCTCTCTTTCATGGTATTGTCTGGAAACTTGGTCTTTTTTCCTTCCTTTGGAAGATGTCTTGGTTCAAGGATCCATGCTTGTGATAAGTGGGTTGAGTGTTCTCCAAAGAATGACTTAAAAAATAAAAAAATAAAAAAACAATATTAACTTTTAATTCATTAACAATTAACATTTAATTTCAAGCCATTTATTTTTAATGCCCTTTAATTTTAAGCTCTATTCATTTGTCATTATTCATACCATTCTAATTGTTTATATTAATGTAATTTTCACTTTGTCCACTTGGACCATATTGAGTGATATATCTTGTTTGTGCATATTTTGTTTGCTTGTGTGGTCTTTGACCATTAATGTGCATAATAAGAACAAAAACCCTAAAAAACTATTGTGTGGATTGTTGGTTAGATCTTGGACAATTGGACTTAGAATTTAGACAACATCCCTATGCAAAAGGACTTGGCCAATGTCAACTTTCATGTAACCAAGTGCTTGCAATTTGAAACTTCATCTGATACATCATTGAAGATCCATTTGAGTTCATCTGTAACATGATCATTGTGAAGCTGCTATTTTGAACCTGTGACTTGTGGAATTCATCTGCTACATAGGCCAATTTGAAGAAGATTATGGAGTGGCTAAAGCTTGGATGTGGCTATCTTTATTTGATGTCTTGCTCTTCAAGTTAATATGTTATGCATTGTTTGTTGCTTGATTCTAATGTCCAAGGGAATTTGGGTTTCTATATGGAATTCTTGCCTATTGGATTGCAGCCCATTGGTCAGATCTTTTCAACTCTTAACTTTGAAATTTATGCTTAGGATTAGTCTCTTCATCTCCATCCAATCTCTTTAATTTCAAAATCTCTCCCTCCTTTTAAAAACTTATGTGCTTGTGCTTGTCTTTTTTAACTTAGACTCTTTGCAAATTAGAAACTTTGGTCTTATGCCATTGCATTTCAAAACTTCTTTTCTTAAATCAAACTTGTAAATATACTTAACTATACTTGACTTAAAATTTTCAAAAGCCAAAAAGAATTAACTCATTCAAACCATTTTTAGGCCTTTGTGCCTTTTAAACCTAACTTTTGCTAAAATCAATGCACCCACTTTGAAATTTGTATCACGAACTACGAGGTTTTGATCCCTCATTCTTATGTTGGTACATAGGCACAAGTCCGAAGGTCTTGTCAAACACAAAAATATAATTAATAAATTCTTTTCTCATCCCCCCATTCTAATTGTTTGTAAACATCATTTTGTACAAAATACATATGCACACAAGAAAGGTCTCCCTAGGAGTACCTAGGACACTTTGGGTTCTAACACCTTCCCTCTGTGTAACCAACCCCCTTACCTGTAATCTCTGACATTTTATTAGTTTTGATTTGAAAACTTCTTATTTTTGGGTTTTGTTCGTACTTTTCCCTTTTCCCTTGGAAATAATAAAAGCGCGGTGGCGACTCTTGTTATTTGATGTCTTGCTTATCCATAGCTTGATGGTCATGAATTTATCACTACAATAAGAAATTGAAATCATCATTCGATGGACAGAGGGAAACACGTCATCCATGCCATTCGTCTCAATATTTTTTCACTGAGTAAATTGTAAAGGACACCATATTTTGAGCATCTAATACAAATATTAAGGATACCTTTTTCATAACATATCGTACCATCTCGAATATTTCTTTTGTCCATTATTTTGAAGTTGACCTCTCAAGCGCCCTAAGAATGATATGCAACACTACATGTCCATATTGGGATTGAAAATAAGCTTAAGCCTCTCTAAAGCAAAAATATGCCACACACATATGGATATACTTAACAAAATTAGTCATATTCATCTTCGAGTGTACAAACTGGCCCATATGGCTATGAAATGTTTCACATCATTATGTAGTTCTTATTCCTGCAAAGAAATTTCCCCGACTATGAATTGTTGCCTACATCTTGCTTTTCTGGTACAATTCTTTGATCCAACTGTTATCTTCTAAACCAAACTTATCTACCATATCCTTTCATATATTCTCAAATTTTCAAACATCATGATCACCAAGCATGCATTTTTTTAAAACAAGGATGAATTAGGATTGCCAATGTTGGAGATTGCATTCCGTAGGAGATGCCATTCACACAATCTATTGTAACTGTAGGGAAATACTTTCTTGATTTCATTTCTCATAGCAACATAATTTTCCGTTATTACAGATATTAGTGTCTTGCCTTTCATTGCAACCAAAAACTGCTCCAACAACCATACGGCTGTCCCTTCAACTTCATTTGAAACTAGTGTAGTAGCAAATATAATAGTCTGGTTATGGTGATTAACACCAGAAAATAACAAACGGGCTCATGTACTTATTTTTCTTATATGTAGCATTGAAAGCAAGCACAACACCAAATAGTTCATAATTCTTTTGACTTTCACCATCGCTCCAAAATAGGTTTTGCATCGTCCCATCCGCACCCACCTCGTGTGCAACAAACATTAATGGATCTTTAACACGAAGATCTATAAGATACCTAACAACACCTTTAACATTAGAAAACATCTCTTTTCTTTGTCTTGAAAATTGATTATGTATGTCCTTCTTCAAAAGTCCTACCTTATCATACCCCCTATAGCATTTGCAAATGCACCAATCATTTGAGATACTCTGATTCAAGCATTGCCAAAATTCTTAATTTGTATCTTATCTGACTTACTAAGATTCCTATTAGCTGCCAACAACATGCGGTGCTTCTCTTTTAACATTTCATGATTATGCTCAAAGGTAAAAATTGTGATATACCACTTTTGTGAAATTATATCAACATGCACCCTAAACTTTGCTCCACATCCACATCGAATTTCGTGCTTCGGACCATGCTTGTGTTGCTCTACTCTGTCTTGCCTAAATCCTTCAAGGTTACAAAAAAATGTTTGTTGAATAACGTCTTCATCCTTATTTTTAGTAACTTGACCTTTACGAACTGCAAATTCGTTCATCTTTGGAAACCAACCATAAAATGTGTAAGCAACTTCTGGATTTCCAAATTATAGCTTCGAAACATCATCATGTTGCAAGTTAAACATGTCCATCTTTACAATATCGTCGACATCGTCAACAACAAATGATTCATCTAGAACTTGATATGAAAATATTGATTCATTTAAACTATTTGAACTCTATTCCAAACCTTCCCCATCAGTTTCATCGTTGTTGGCATCTGTATTCCAAGATTCGTCTCCACCAACATCACCAGAACCAGCTTCACCATCGTATTCACATCCATCAAATTCACCATCTTCATAATCATATTCACCTCCTACAAACTCAAAATCTTCATCAACAACTACATTATCATATTCAATAATATCCAAGCATCCATCATTAACAATATCCAATTCACTATCAAGGTTAACACGACCATTCTCATGTATAATCTCATTGAGTGCTTGCTAAAAAAATATATTAATAAATACATCAATAAATCAACAAGCAAATGGGTTAACCACAAAGTAAGATTCATAAAAAATTTCACTTACATAGTTAGCTTGCATTATTTCATGCCCATCAACATCACCATCATCCATCTTCGATTCAATATCCATGTGATTACCATCATATATAACAAGTTTCAATCTATTACAACACGAAAGAATATGATTGTTTGATCCATTTTTAACTCAAACTAAAAACTTACCTTTTTAATTCACTAAAAAGAACTTCAGATCCAATTAAATGAGGAAGAAATCAGAAGGGAAGAAATGAGGATCGAAGAAATGATATTCCAAGTTGTAGATTGAGACAATGGAAGAAACAAAGTTGCAGATGGAGACAATGGAAGAAACGAAGTTGCAAATGGAGAAAGTGAAAGAAAAGAAAAATGGAAGAAATGCAAATGAGTATGGTAAAATGAGAAAGTGGAAGAACTGCGAATGGAAAAAATGACGTGTTTGAGAGTAGTAAGCTACAGATAGAGAAAGTGATAGTGCAATGTGTTTCCAAACTAATCCAATGATTATTGTTCATTTGAGAAGAAGAAAAACAAAGTCTCTCCTGTGAAAGACCTATGGGCTTAGGAGACGCGGTCCTTTAAGAATTTGTCTTAATCTTTTTATATAAGGCAAAAAAAAATCCGTAAATTTATTTTTTTTATTAATATTTTAATGTTCCCTTGGATTTTGCCTTTTAGGTGCGTATTGTTTGCTACTACTTTTACATTTTAAGAGCATATTAGGATAAAAAATACATAATTTATAATTGATATTTTAAATAATATATAAATTAAAATAGAAAAATATTGTTCACAAGATCCTTTTCACTTACGACGAAAAACATAGATTTCAATATGTCGACCAAGATATTTTTTTTCAATATGTCGACCAAGATATGTCGTGAAAGAAGTGTTATCTATACATTGTTTTTCATTTTTAATAATCCTTTGGTTTTCGAACTACTCCATTCTAGAAAGCAGTGACTCACACCTTATGAACACACAAAGTGATTGTTCACACAGTTTCAATTCACAAGTGGTGACATTATAACTTGAATCTAATCTGCATCAACATTGCTAATACTTCATCATGTCTATGTCTTTCTATCTTCCATTGGATAATGAAGATCTTGATAATGATACCACTCAAAAAATGCACAAGGAAGTTGAAAATTCTGGTGCTGCTGCTGATGAAATGGAATCTCAACTCATTTCACAACCACAAAGGCAGAAGGGGGGTCTTATCACCATGCCTTTCATCATTGGTACGTTATCTCTTTATTTAACTTTTCTTAAAGTTATAATATCAAAGTTATTTATTTTAAAATTTATATTCAAACTATTTAATAAATTATTAAATAAGAAAAAAATAAAGTAATATTAATTAATTAATTGTTAGATAGAAAAATTGTCATGGTAAGAAATATCTTAATTAAACGTAATAAAAAAAAGTTGCATACTACTAGATGCTTAAACTATATTTAAACTATATATACGGTTGGAGTAGATTGAATATATATATATATATATATATATATATATATATATATATATATATATATATATATATATATATATATATATATATATATATATATATATATATATATATATATATATATATATATATATATATATATATATATATATATATATATATATATATATATATATATATTAAAAGAAATTCCACGTCGTTTAATTTTATGAATGAAAAGAGAGTTCAAAATTATATATAGAATACGAGTTTTTTGAAGTCACACATCGCTTAGTTTTGTGAAGAAAGAGGTATTCCAAGACTATATATAAAATTCAAGTTCTTCATTCTAAAATGCATCAGTCAAAAATACTTTTAGTTTGTATTAGACTTTGTTTGTTCTCTTATACTCTTGTATTAGGGTGTTGTGAGATGTAGTTAAATATTTGTTTTGGAGGGTATGAGTGTATTAGGGGCATGAGTTAGTTAAGAGTATATTATATGTTGTAACAATTTTCACATAGTATTATTCTCTGGTTGTCTATTGACAACGATTGTGGTTTTTCTCCGGTTTTAGAGTTTCTACATTATATTCTTGTGTTGTGATTGTGTTTCTCTCTCTCTCTCTCTCTCTCTCTCTCTCTCTCTCTCTCCCTCTCTCTCTCTCTCTCTCTCTCTCTCTCTCTCTCTCTTTTGTCTCTCTATTTTGTTTATTTTTTTCAACCAATGGCATCATGAGTCTTTGGTTCGAATAAAGAGACTGACTTAGTTCTTTCGAAATGTCCAGAAAGAGGTGTCTCGGCTAAATCGAAATGTCCAGGAACATGTGTCAATGGTGATACAAATGTAAAATGTATGTGGACAAAAGAGTTTCCACTTGATGGGGAACATTATGGCCTCACACTTGAGGGAGAGTGTTAGAAATAATGATCAAGTGTGAGTTGGAGTCCCACTTTGATTATAAATGCAGAAACTTGAGCATTTATAAATGGGAGAACCCACACACCTATCACCTTAAGGTTTTGAATGAGTATGTGGTGTCTCTCTCACTTATGTGTTGCTCTTAGCCTAATGTTGATGTTCTTCCTCATGACCCAACAAATGGTAGAAAACTTTGAGCTTTGAAGAAGTTGTTAGTAAGATTATTTCTAAAGAAAGAAGAATGAAGGGTGAGGAGAATACTTCATCAAATTCAGTATTGGTTGCTAGAGGAAGGTCGTATGTGAAGAAAAACAATGAAACGGGTGTGAGATATTGGAAATGTGGAAAGTTTGGACATGTAAAGTATAAATGTCATGATGGGGAAACATTAGAGAAGAGCTTTGAGTCAAATGCTAGAAATGTCTCTCTCGCTTTGAGAGAGGATCATCTTCTTTGAAAATTGAGAAGTGTGTCCTCATGACATTTCTGGTGTCATGGAAAAGGACGAGTTATTGCTATCTGATCAATACATAGGCATTAATGCAAAGTGTGTTGTGAGATTATGTCGATGGTTGAAGAGCTTCCAACCAACATGGAAGTTGCACCATAAAGTTTCAACCTGGTTTTTGACATGTGAAAATTCTTTAAGGGACTTAACATGAAGTGAAGTATACTCTTCTTTAGGTGGAGTTTGATAGTTTTTAAAAACTATGATTGTCGGTGAAGACAACGTAAAAATTCTTGTAGTGGTGTAGCTTCAAGTGAATATACTCTTTATGGTGGAGTATGATTGTCAGTGAAAACAATGAAAGTTTGTGTATTATTTTCAATCAAGATGGATATTGTTGGGGTTGGTTGAAAATATACATGTTAAAGAAGTCTCACATCACTTAGTTTTATGAATGAAGAGAGCATCCAAAACTATATATAAAGTACAAATTCTTTGAAGTCCCACATCGCTTAGTTTTATGAAGGAATGTGGATTCAAATACTATATATAAGATTCAAGTTCTTCATTTCAAGATGCACCATATTAGAGTGTTGTGAGATGTAGTTAAATATGTACTGGGGGTATGAGTTAGTTGAGGGTATATTATGTGTTGTAACAATTTTCACATAATGTTATTCTCTGATTGTCTATGGACAACGACTGTAGTTTTTCTTCGGTCATGAAATTTTCATGTTATGTTTTTGTATTGTAATTGTGTTCCTCACTTTTTTATCTCTATATTTTATTTATATTTTGTCTTGTGTCTTTGTACACATACAGTCTTTTAACATTTGATTTATATTAAAAAAAATCAATGGTTTGAAGAATTAAAAAATTATATTAAAAGAAAGATTTAAAGAATTCTAAAGGGTTTAAATAAACTATTAAATATAATATATATTTTAAAAAATTATAAAATTTAAAAAATATTAAAAATGATTAATTATTTATTTTTAAAAAAAATATCATAAAGAAATATTTAAAATTTATGTATCTTTTTTCAAATTTTCTCGCCAAAGCAATCCCAACCATCCTTTTCTAATTTTTTCAAACTTGTAAAAAGAACTTTAAAGTCACACTAACAGAGACGATAATAAATTGAGCCGAGATAAATAAACATTGTCAAGCTAAAAAACTCAAATTGACAAACTTTTTTTTCATGAGTTCGGTCCTTTCAAAGATTTGATTGATTATTAATCTATTTTATTTGAATATATATATATATATATATATATATATATATATATATATATATATATATATATATATATATATATATATATATATATATATATATATATATATATATATATATATATATATATATATATATATAAATTAATTAATTAATGTTTAAACAGATTAACAAATTAAAAATATAAGTTTTATGAAATTATTTAATTGAGAAAATTTTAAAAAATAACTTATAATATTGTTTATAGTTTTTCTTATAAATTCTTTAAGATAATTAATTTTTATTTTTATATTTTAATTTAAAATAAAAATATAATATAATAATAAAGTTATTAATATTTATTTAAATACCAAGTTTGATGGATTTATAACAAAAATTATGGCATGCAGTCTAATATTTTAATTAAGTAAAGTATATTTCTTTTATACCAACAAAAATTAGCCCAGAACCTATGTCTGTTAGGGATTTTTTTTTTAAATAATCAATATTTTCAAATTAAATCCTTAAATAATCAACTTTTCAAAAACAAATACCAAAATAACCACCTTTCTTAACTGATACGTTAGTTGAACTGGCGCATCCAATTAACCTAGAGAGGAGGCGCTATTGAAGCTAGCGCATGCTCCAAATGGTGTAGCACCTAGGTGTCATGCCTCTTGGCGCCTGCATGTGTGGTGTCACATGCATTGTCGCATGCATACACTACATAGTGTATGTGCCAATGCATATTGCGCATGCACCTTTAGTTTTTTATTTTTTTAAAATTTTAAATGTTAATTTTACAAATAAATAAAAAATACTGAAAATAAAAATTATATTTATGTTATAATGAATATTACATGGAATTGACAAGAAATTTAATGACTCGTCCGATTGAAACGCCCATTGTTCCACATCCAGGTGTGTTAGTCTGTCTTCGAGGTCTCCAACGATTTTCTTGAGGTGTTTGGGGTCTTTGAGTGCTGACATGATCCAATGGCGGCTGGTGCGAAAGTCCAGTGGAAGGTCCAGCGATATTTGATAGACGTGTCATCATTTGTTCCCAATAGCTTGGGGGTTTTCGCCAACGGCGCTTCCGTAATTGAGTTTGGTGCCCATGTTGTCGTAGTTGGATCGTTGTGGTTGGGTGAATTGTGGATGATATGGTTTCCCGAATTAGGACATTTAATCGGTTTGAAAACGAATCAATGGTTCCTAGAGTGTACTATAGTCAAACAATGGTTGGATGTTGTGGCGATGAGATGTTTGGGTGGTAATTGGTGGGGGGCTGCGATGACATGAATTATATGAATCATCTGGGCTATAGACTGTTGTGGTGGCTGCGTATGGTCGTTGGTAGGTAGGGTTTGATTCTTGGTTTTGAGGTTGGGTGTGTGGCATGAATGGGTTGCGAGGTTGGGTGTTTGGTTGTTGGGTGTATATGGTAGGGTGATGGTGTGAGGTTGGTCGTTGGGTTTGGGTGAGTTGACATTGTTCTTGGACAGAGATTTGTTGTTGGGCGTATGATGACAAATCTAGTTGCCATGGATCAATTAAATACCTTGGCTCAAACACAAATTGTGACATTGTAAGCGACCTAAACCATTCCATATATTGTTGAGTTGGTCTAGCACCCTGTATGTCTGGTTCGTTTAAGATGTGTTGTCGTCGATTCTCCAATGACGACACAACTCTTTTGCGAAGTCCCTCTAGTCGGAATAATCCCATTGGGTATCAAATCTCTGTTGATGTCAATCTCCCAAACATGTCGAAAAGTTCTGGAATTTGTTGTTGCATGCCGAACTGCAGTTTTACCGGATAATTGGTGTTTTTGTTGTCCAAACTGCATCATCATCATGGTTAACCTATTGATAAAGATCCAAATATGGCCTCTAGATAAACTGTGCAAGAATATGACATGATTAGATGATAGATAATTTGATAATTATTTTTAAATCAAAATAAAGTTTTGTTGGAATAGTACATCGTCTGATCCAATGTGGTCCAATAGATTGTGATAGACTACTACAGCGTGTTTCGGACACCTGTTGTAGTTCATCCCTCTAACTGACCACATAGATCAAAAAAATTTGAAAAATATTATTTAGAGTTAATTGCAATACAAAGTCTAATAATTAGATGGTAAAGTTTTAAACTTACTTTATTGCAAAGGGGAATATGAATAACTTCTCATTTACCGGGACGAGTGACAACATTCTTGGCCAAACTCATGCTTGTAGCAAATATGCGCATGAATAAAACGTAGAAGTATTTTTTTTGGCATATTTACACAACACACTATATAGATTGACCAAAATAGTTGAACCCCAACTATATATGCTTACCTTATTTATGTTTCGTAACAACGGTAAATACATAATACTTACCGTATTACCAGTACTTTCGGGAAGTAAAAAATTATCGAATAGAATCATAATATAACACCGAGCTTTAATTATTTTTTCATACTTGGTAGATTCTTCAGTAAATGTTATACTCGCATAATATTGTTTGAGATGTTTTAAGTTAATATCTTGACCCCTAACTTGGTCGTCACACAAAGGGGCGCCCAACAATTCATTGCAAATAGAGTTATCCTGGTTAACTCTACCATTTACGACCTTACCATTGATATGTAGACCCAACAACATGTAGACGCCCTCAAGTGTGACGGTACACCCACCGAAAGGAAGGTGAAATATGTGGGTCTCGGGTCTCCATCTCTGCAACAAAACAAGAACAAATTTGTAGTCAACCGAGTATGAGACTATGTTGAAGAGATTACCAAAACCGTATCCTCGAATATATGGTTCAATCAAAGGATCGTGGGGTACATATTCATGTACACGACATCAAAATCGTTTTGGGTCCTAATAAAACATAAATAAGAAATAAAATAAGAAGTAATAAACAATAAAAGCATAAGTAAGAAATAAGTACGAAATAAGTAAGAAGAAATAATAACATACAAATGTCGAGATATTGTCGATTGTTCCTCGATGTTTATCATCCATAGTCAATAGAGACATAATGCTGCAGAGGTTGAGTATTGCAGATGTTGAGTGTTGTAAAGGTGGAGTGTTGCAGATATTGATTGTTAGAGTTGCAGATGTTGAGTCTTGTGAATTGCTGCCCTATTTATAGATGAGATAATGTTGCAGCATGTGAATAGCTATGCAGTGTGTGAAACATGGAATATGGCACATGCATGTGAGGATATGGTATAACTTATTATTATAACTTATTTTTTAGAAATAAATTATTTTAAATTATAACTTACTTTAGGATTTAAATAAATTTAAATAAGTTATTAATAATATTTTTATAATATACATTCTATTATTTATTATTATTTACTCATCCAATTTTTAATTAATTCGTAATCTTTCAATTTTTTTAATTAATTGAGTATTTGACGTATTGGATTTGTTCTTAACCCTATTGGCTAGTATGAGCGAAACCAATATTTCAAAATCTAAACTCTAAATTGTAACGATCTATCATAGTATTAGCTCTAGGTCCACGAAAATTCTTCTCCTGTCAACATAGGACCATCAACTTGCTATCAAGCTCAAACACACTCACACAAGAAAACATAGCTGAGCAGCAAATTTGCACCCTAAAGAGCACTAATGCTCTCAACAAGAGTCAATTCAGCAGCCAAATGTCAATTCCAAGTTGCAGCAGCAATGAAGTATATGGATTTGTCAGTATTCTCCGCCTTGTTTTGCCAATTCAGCAACATCGAACTGATTAACCTTTCTGAAATTAGACCTCCACTTTATTTTTTTTTTATTTAGAGCTACTTCCAGGCTTATCAATAAATCTTTTTTTTTGTTCTCTTGATAAAGCTTCATCATTTTGTTTATTTTCTATGGCTTCTTTCTTTGATTACTATTGTTTATTTTATTAATTCTATCATACTATTCAGGGTCTTCTCAATCTTTTTTAGAGATCCAATATAAGAAGTTGAAGTTAATTTTAGTTGTGAAACTTTTTTAAGAGGCTCTATTAACTATAAATAAATTGTGAAATATTTGTATGTAGCCCCTTTTTTTATAGCTTAATCATAAAAAAGTGTGAGGTCATATGCTATAGATTGCTTTTCACGTCCTCAAAACGACCCGAATGCTATTTTATCTCATCATAGTGCATGAATTCTTTACTAGTTATATTTATACTTGGTCATTCACATTAAATAAATAAGTTTATTTTGATTTTTGTTTACTTAGATTGAGCTTGAAATTTATTGTACAATACTAATGGTTTTCTTATGAGTATTTGCAGCAAATGAGGCACTTGCAAGGATGGCAAGCATTGGAATTTTGCCCAACATGATAGTCTATTTGATGGGAACTTACAAAATTCCTCTTGGAAAAGCTACTCAAATACTCATCTTATCCTCTGCTGCCACCAATTTCATGCCTGTGGTTGGTGCTTTTGTTGCAGATTCTTATCTAGGCCGATTCTTAGTCGTTGGATTAGGCTCTACTGTTAGTTTCCTGGTATATATAGTTATTCAAATTTGTACTACACTTTTTATATTATATTACAGACATAGACATAGACAATAGACAGACAGCAGACACGACACTGAGATCGATACGTCTACACCGATAATAATTTGAAAATTACACCGATAATAATTTTAAAAAATGAATAAACTAAACGTATGTGTTAATGTTGGTGTCAACGTCGGTGTCAAACTCTGACACAGACACAAATACACAATTTTTCAAAGGTTTAGGTGTTACAGTATTAAATACTCTAAAAGTAGGTTACAAATTATTCTCTTTTGTTGTTATAGGGAATGGCAATGTTGTGGTTAACAACAATGATCCATCCAGCTGAAGGTGGTAAATCAGCAACATTAGTGGAAATGGCAATTCTACTCTCTGCATTAGGTCTCATGTCAATTGGAAGTGGAGGTCTTTCATGCTCCTTAGCATTTGGTGCAGATCAAGTGAACACAAAAGATAACCTAAATGACAACCATTCGTTCGTGGAAATTTTCTTTAGTTGGTATTATGCTTTCACACTTATCTCTATCATAATAGGTCTCACTGGAATAGTATATATTCAAGATCATCTTGGATGGAAAATCGGTTTCGGTGTTCCGGCAATACTCATGCTTTTATCCACTATCTTATTCTTTCTTGCTTCACCTCTTTACGTAAAGATTCATAAAAGGACCAACTTCTTCACTGGTTTTTCGCAAGTGGTTTCTGCTTCCTATAAGAACAGAAATATTCCATTACCGTCTAAAAATTCTACTCAGTGTTACCATCACTACACTGACTCAGATTGTGCTGTTCCAACTGATAAACTAAGGTAAAATCATCTTTTTGCTTTTTTATATTCACTAAATTTGGATGAAATATTTCATTATCTTGTGCTTTTTTATCCTTTTCAGTATTACTATTTGACTTAAAACTTCTGGATAACGAGTAGTTATATATAGAGGATGGTTTTAAATTGTGGTTATGGTTGCAAATCTTGCAATTGCGGTCATAGTGATACACATTATGGCCGTTGCAGCGTAAATTTTAATTGGGATGCATTCGAAATATACCTGAAAAAACACTTGAAGTTAAGATTTTTTATTACATATGAATAGGAAGTAAATTGAGTTTTGGAGTTATGAAATTTGGACTTTTGATAAAAATACTTAAGAAACATGGACAAAATTGTCTAATGGGGTTTCTAATGACAGTCAGATGCATGATTTTAATTCACACTGCGGAGGCTACGACATCAATCAAGGTTTTAAATAACGGTTGGGGTTGTGTAAAAACTTTCGCGATTTCGATCAATACAGATGTTGCGATAGTAATTGTGGTCTTCACAATGTGAATTTACGATAATTTCTTTTTAATGTTTTCGCGGTATCAGACCGTTTTTTAAAACCTTGTCAGCAGTATTGCGAATGTAATTGCTGTTGTGAAGTGCAACTTAAAACCATGATATAGAGTAACAATACTAGAATTACAACTTGTGTAACTAATTTGTAACAAACTTTTATATATATCAGGTTTTTCAATAAAGCTTGTCTTATTAAAGATCATGAACAAGATAAAGCCTGTGATGGCTCAGCAATAAATCCATGGAGTTTGTGCACAGTGGATCAAGTAGAAGAACTAAAATCCATTGTTAGAGTTATTCCATTATGGTCAACAGGGATCATGATGTCTCTTAACATTGGAGGCTCATTTGGATTGTTGCAAGCTAAATCACTGGACAGACACATAACCTCGCACTTCGAAGTACCAGCAGGATCTTTCAGTGTTATCTTGGTAGGTGCAGTATTCATATGGATAGTTATCTACGACCGCGTTCTTCTTCCATTCGTGTCAAAGATACGAGGCAAACCAGTGAGGATCTGCGCGAAAAAAAGAATGGGAATCGGGTTATTCTTTTATTTTCTCTACTTGGTAACTGCAGCGACTTTCGAGACTATAAGAAGAAAGAAAGCAATCAATGATGATACCAATGACGGAGTGTTGAAAATGTCTGCAATGTGGCTTGCACCTCAACTTTGCTTGGCTGGTATAGCTGAAGCATTCAATATAATAGGCCAAAATGAATTTTATTACTCAGAGTTTCCAAGGACTATGTCTAGTGTTGCTGTTTCACTTCCTGGATTGGGAATGGCAGCTGGAAATTTGGTTTCTTCTTTTGTGTTTAGTACTATAGAAAATGTTACTTCAAGAGGAGGGGAAAAAGGGTGGATTTGTGATGATATTAATGAGGGTCGTTTTGATAAGTATTATTGGGTTATAGCTGGACTGAGTGCTATTAATGTAGTCTATTATTTGGTATGTAGTTGGGCTTATGGAACTACAGTTGAAGAGTTAATTAAGGATTAATATGATTGATCAATTGTATATAGAAGACTATGGAGATAGAGATACTGAATTTGAAAGATTGTATAGTAGATAACCACAATTTTATTGATATTGTTGGAAGTTGGGATATTGTTAAGTTAGTTTTTTTTCTTCATGTTTTTCTTTTATAATTAACTTTTTCTCTATTGGTTTGTTGTAGAAGTTGTAAAGATTGATCACTCTTTATAAGATCATTCTCTTTTCTATTTTAAGTAATTCGTTCTTAGAGAGTTACAATCAAACACGGAGACCCAATGGAATTGGGTAGATGGAGTGCGTGTTCAAGAGGTTCATTAAACTCGTATATTATTTTCTTGTAATTGATTTCAAAGTATTAAGAGAAAAGACTATTGTTGCGTTATGGTTGAAGTTGGACAGTCTTTACATGACAAAGACCTTGAAGATGCAGTCAGACACTCTAATCGAAGATGATATGGATGAATTCAATAGGTTGATGCTCGATCTTGAAAACATAAAAATCAAGCAAGAAGATTAGAATCAATCAATCTTGTTGAATTATAATTTCTTGTGTCAAAGCAGGTTGTTCGACAGAAGTAAGGGAGTGTCGAATCATCTAGTGTGCTGAGTTGTGTTAGTGTGTCGAAGTGTCGAAGCATGTTGCTTCACACATGATTTCTACTTAGACCTATTTTAGTAGTGTTAGTTATTTTGGGTTTTTATAGTTTGGGGTTTTGCCTTGAGGTCCAAGTTAACCTAAACCTATAAATAGAGGAAGTAACCCTTATTCTTGTAATGAAGTGAATATAATATTCATAATATTGTATTCACAGTATTTTGCAGTTGCAAAGTGAATAAGAAGTTTTTCACAGTTTGTGGGGAGAGAGAAACTCTGCAGAATTTAATTATTCTTTTCCTTCATCGTTCTTTACTTTCATTCTTTCTCCGTTGTTCTTCCTTTTTCATTGTTATTATGCAGGTGATAACGATCTTATTCATCAAGATTGATTGAAATTCTTCATAGGTTGTGGTGGATTTCCAACATTTGATATCAAGAGCTCCGGTTTAATCGATTCATGGGAAGAAAATCACCATGGCAACGAATCATCCAAACAGAAATTTTCCAGCAAATCTTTCGATTATCAAGAACAACAATTATGAGAATTGGTGCAAGCAGATAAAGGTTGCGTTCTGTTATCAAGATCTTTGGGATCTTATGAAGGAAGGAGTAACAACGCTTGCAAAAGACGCGATAGATCAAGAAAAGATGCACATAAAGAATTGAAGAAGAAAGATTATAAAATTCTCTTTAAAATCCATCAATATGTTGATGCAGATAACTTTGAAAGGGTTAGTGATGCAGAGTCAGCAAAAGAAGCATGGGAAATTCTGGAGAAATCGTTTGGAGGCGCGGAGAAGGTGAAAGAGGTGAGGTTACAAACTCACAAAAGAACGTATGAACTGCTTCAGATGAAAGACAATGAAAGCATAACTGGTTTATCCACCAAGGTTACAAGACTGGTGAATCAAATGAATACATGTGGAGAAGTGTTGACATCAAGATCTGTTGTTGGAAAGATCTTGAGGTCGTTGGCTCCAAAATTCGACCACGTGGTAGTAGCCATAGAAGAGTCGAAGGATTTGTCAAAACTGACAAAGGAAGAGCTTCAAGGATGCTTGAATCTCATGAACAAAGAATGGCTAAAAGAGCTGTAGGAAAGTTGAAGAGTGATATGGCTTTACAGGCGCAGTCATCAAAAGAAAGGAAAGGCAAAGGAAACTAGAATGGCAACAAAGGCAGAGGAGGATACAACAATTCGACTGGTCGAAATCAGCAAGAAGGAAACTGGTCGAATCAGAGAAAACCCTAGAACCAAGGAAACCAAAGAGATGGTGTTGCAGGTAGAGGAAAAGGTGGTGGTCAAAAGCCAGACAAGAGTCACATTCAGTGTTTCAATTATCAGAACTATGGTCACTATTCTAGTGATTGTCTAGAAAAGCAGAAGAACTAAGAAACTTATGCAAAGTTGGCGAAACATGAAGAAGAAGAGACGTTGTTGATGGTTACAACATGAGATGAAGAGAGATTCAAGGATCAATGGTACTTTGCCTCAGGATGCTCATCACACATGTGTGGAAGGAAAGATTGGTTTATCAACATAAAGCCCTCAATGACGAACATGGTGAAATTTGCAAATGACAACACTCTAGCAGCTGTAGGTTTTGGTGATGTTATGATTATGAGGAATGATGGCAAGAGGTCATTAATTTCAAATGTGTTGTAGATACCAGGCATGAAGAGCAATTTTCTCAACATTGGGCAGTTAGTCGAAAAGAACTACAGAGTGTCAATCGAAGACAAGATGATGAGAGTTCTCGACTCAAATGGAAGGTTGATCTTGAAGGCTCCAATGTCTCAGAATAAAACCTTCAATATTGAGCTTAATATGATGGAGCATAAATGCCTTGCAACAAAAACCAGCAGTGATGAATGGATATGTCATTATAGACTTGACCATCTCAATTTCAAAGACATCAGATATTTGAAGTGAAGAAATATGGTTTCAGGATTACCAGAAATCGACATTCCAAATGAAATGTGTGAAGAATGCGTGCATGCGAAGCAGCATAAGAACAACTTTAGTAAGGATGCAGGAAGCAGGTCGAAGGCAATTCTTGAAGTCATATACTTTGATGTATGTGGTCCTCTCCAGGTGGATTTGATTGGAGGTAACAAATACTTTGTTATGTTCATAAATGATTTCAGTCAAAAATTATGGTCTTACCTGATCAAGAAGAAAAGTGAAGTGATCGAGGTATTTGCCAAGTTTAAATCTATGGTCGAAAGACAAAGCGGTCGAAAGATCAAGATTTTAAGGACCGGTGGTGGTGGAGAATATGTGTCGAAAGATTTCGATGTATTATATGTGAAAGAAGGGATTGTGCATGAGGTTGTGCCGCCCTACACTCCACGGAAGAATGGAGTCGAAGAAATAAAGAATAGAAACATCATGAATATGGTTATAAGTATGTTGAAAGGCAAGCATCTACCCAAAGAATTATGAGGAGAAGTTGTGTCGACTGCGACATATATCCTGAACAGATGTCCCACGAAGAAGCTAGAAGGATTCACGCCAGAAAAATGTTGGTCTGGTGTAAAGCCTAGCCTGAGTCATCTAAAAGTGTTTGGATCTATAGCACATAGATATGTGCCAAATCACTTGAGAAGAAAACTTGATGCCAAGTCGAATCAGATGATCCTGATAGGATATCATTCGACTGGAGGATACAAGTTATTCGACCTAGTAAATAAGCAAGTGGTGATCAGCAGGGACGTGATCATAGATGAGTTTAAGGATGGGATTGGACTGAGAATGTAAAGAAAGATTCAGTGAGAATCTTTTGTGATGAACCATCTAGTGAAGTCGAAAGAGAAGTTCGACAGGAATAAGTCAGAGGTGAAGCAGGCCCAAGCAGACCTCAAAGAATAAGACACGTGCTTGCAAGGTTGCGAGAATGTGTGATTATATCAGATGATGTGGTCAATGAAGAAAGTGAGATGGTACATTATTCTTTCTACACATATGTCGGACCAGTTAATGTAGCTGATGCATTGAAAGACTCAAAGTGGATGAAAGCAATGGACGAAGAGCTAAAGTCAATCGAAGTCAATAACACTTGTTCACCTGTCGAATTTCCCTAAGACAAGAAGGAAATCGATGTGAAATGAGTATACAAGGTGAAGTTGAATCACAGAGGAGAAGTCACTCAACACAAGGCGAGACTTATGGCGAAAGGATTTCTTGAGAAAAAAGGAATCAACTTCGATAAAGTTTTTGCACCCGTTGCTAGGATCGAAACAATCAAGTTGATTGTTGGTCTAGCAAACATGAACAACTGGAAGATGTGTCAGATGGATGTAAAATGTGCATTCCTTAATGGCCCCTTAGAATAAGAAGTTTATGTCTCATAACCAGTTGGGTTTGTGAAACAAGGCGAAGAAAGAAAGGTGTACAGGTGTTAGCTCAAATTTTCGACGTCCACTTCAAATTAACAAAATTGGAAAGCATGTACAGTTGGTTTCGACTAAGAAGTGATTTGACCAGCTGAAGGTAGACCGACTTAGCTGATTGGATAAAGATCAAGCTTATAGCTGAAATTTCGGAGCAGTTCCTTCGGGAGCAGTTAGAAAACGGTTTCGGTCAGAGATTTAAAATTTTAATAAAGGAGGGAAGATTACCTTCGTTAGAAACCACGAGGATACACGTGGAAGCAGAGTGAGCGAACATACACATGCAGGGTGCCACGTGTATCGACGGGATTGAAGAACCATGAGAGCGGTTATTTCGACCCAGCATAAATATAGGGTCTTAGTGTTAGAAAAGTGTGTGTCAAATTGTGTACAAAAAACCTGTAAATTTACTAAGTATTCGTGTGAAGAAGAACTGTAAAACACAAAATGTACGTTGTCTACACCATTGTTTAATCATTTCAAAGAATTATAAAGTTATCTTTACTTTTTCTTCAGAAACTTCCTTCCTTGTTCTTTACTCTCAAACATTTTATTTCTTGCTTCGTCATTTACAAGTTTAAAGATCCCTGGTTCCTTTCCTTACCTTGAACTTTTACCTTACAGTCTTAAAGATTCCAGCGCTTACAAACCTTTTTGATTATTTTCAACCCTTTTACAATTCTCGTCATTTACTTCTTCTTTAATAGTTCTAAATACTGATTTAAGATTGTTCTTTTGTTCGAGTCACTCTTTTGTCTTCAGTTTTTATTTAACACTTTGATTCGACGTTTAGTTCGATCATTTATTAACATTACGTTTACGAGAAATTTAGCACATGTCCTAGGATCAATCTGATCGATCCTATGAGTGACCAAATTTATAAATATGGAAGATCAGCGGTTGTTTACCATTTTTCAAGGTAAACAAATTGGAACGCCCAGTGGGACCAGTGCTAGCGTTCTGTTTAATTTCTAAGATTTGTTTGAGAAAAGAATTGTTGTATGCTTTTAAGAAGTGGTAAAATAGCCATAAACAATGAACGAAGAACATGGAGAGAATCACAGACGGGGATGGGGAATATGAATCCGCTAGAGACTCAGAATTCTCAAAACCCATCAACTAGAAGCATGGTCCGTCTTTCTTCTTCGATGGGGACAAATATGGGCACGACACATGCGTCCGAATAGTTTCGTCTATGGTGAGTTCGATTCCTATGCATTCGATCTCTCACTCTGAACCAATTCTGACTTATGTTGGACCTAGGGGACCTCCCCACACTCCTTCATCGATTAGGGACATTTCAAATAGGCCGTTGGTACCCCCTGGTTTTTCAATACCATTTAGCGGTTGAGAACAACCGTATGGAATGCCAACTTCAATGATGGCCAATCTACAGAATGTTGGTTCTACTTTTTCGGAACCAACGGCTAACATAAATTCACCAGTACAAGGGTCCGGGATAAACGTGGAGCAAACCAATCAGGCGTTAGGTTTAAGACACCCAGTATAACTACCCACTCTTACCAATAATTCTGTGGTGGCATGGAGGCAACAGATGGACGAAAGCAATCATGAAATGGTTCAGATGTTAACTCAAACTTTGGACACTGTGTTAAATCCTTTAATTCAAAATACAACTCAGTCGAATCAATATATGATAGCACAAGTGGCTCGAATGTCTGAGTTTCTTGGTATACCTCAGCACCAGCGTCCCCTGCCCAGGGATTGGGTAAGAGAGAATCAAGAGCCCACACTTGAGGAGGACCTCACCATTAACTAGATCCCACAAAATCAAGGGGGAATAGTAGCACCTCCTAGGATCGAACCACATGTACCCAGGGAACCAATGGTGTTAATGGTAAACAGGAATCAAAATGTTGATGATATCATACGACAAGTTTGACATGATGTGGCAGCGGATAATAATCTAGCAGCTATAGTCGAGAGAATTATGGTTTGAAATGGGGTAAATTTTGGTCTTAGAAAACCAAATTATACATCACCTTTGGCAGAATATGTCTTACTGACAGATGTGCCCCTGAGGATAATAGAATCCCCAAATTCACCAAGTTTGTCGGGGATGCTACTGAGTCTACTGTTGAACACGTGGCGAGATATTTAATTGAAGCTGGAGATATGTCAAATAACGAGAATCTTCGGATGAAATTTTTTCCAAGTTCTCTTACCAAGAATGCCTTTACATGGTTCACAACTTTGCCCCAAAATTAGATCCATTCATGGAACCAGCTAGAAAGAATGTTCCATGAACAGTTCTACATGGGGCAAACAAAGATAAGTTTGAAAGAGTTGGCTAGTGTCAGATGAAAATTCACTGAGCCAATTGACGACTACCTGAATAGATTTCGACTACTCAAAGCCATGTGTTTTACGCAAGTGCCAGAACATGAGTTGGTCGAAATGGTTGCTGGGGGCCTTGATTACTCGATTAGAAAGAAATTGGATACTTAATACCTAAGGGATATGGCCTAGTTGGCTGAGAAAGTTCGACAGGTAGAACGTCTAAAACAAGAAAAGGCTATAACAAACAAAGGTAAAAGGGTAGCCTATGTCGATTTTAGGAAAGATCAAAAAAAGATTCAGGCCTTGAAGTTCCAGATTTCGACGATACTGAGATCGATCTTACTGAATTGACACAGGGGCCACCATATGCGTGCAAAATTTTGGCCCCTTTAAACGGGAGAAACCTGTAGCGGGAAATTCATGATCATCAAGCTATTGGCAAGCTAGAGATCAAATAACAAGAGTCGCCACCGCGCTTTTATTGTTTCCAAGGGAAAAAGTACGAACAAAACCCAAAAGTAAGAAGTTTTCAAATCAAAACTAATAAAAGGTCAGAGATCACAGGCTAGGGGGTTGGTTACACAGAGGGAAGGTGTTAGCACCCAAAGTGTCCTAGGTACTCCTAGGGAGCCCTTTTTGTGTGCATATGTATTTTGTACAAAGTGATGTTTACAAACAAATAAAATGGGGGGATGAGAAAAGAATTCATTAATTATAATTTTGTGTTTGACAAGACCTTCGGTCTTGTGTCTACGTACCAACATAAAAATGAGGGATCAAAACCTCGTAGTTCGTGATACAAATTTCAAAGTGGATGCATTGTTTTTAACAAAAATTAAGTTTGAAAGGCACAAGGGCCTAAAAATGGTTTGAATGAGTTAGTTCTTTTTGGATTTTTGAAAGTTTTAGTCAAGTATAGTTTAGTCTATTTACAGGTTTGATTTAAGAAAAGAAGTTTGAAAATGCAATGGCATAAGACCAAAGTTTCTATCTTTTGCAAAAATGATCAAAGTTTAGAACAAAAGTAGTTCGCACAAAGAAAATTTTGAAAAATGAAGGGAGAGATTTTGAAATTAAAGAAATGGGGAGAAGATGAAGAGACTATCCTATGCACAAAATTAAAAGTTTAGAGTTGAAAGGATCTGACCAAATGGGTAGAAATCCAATAGACAAGAATGTCAATAGAAACCCAGAATTCCCTTGGACTTTTATAATCAAGCAACACACAAATGCACAATTATATTATCTTGAGGAGCAAGGCATCAAATAAAGATGGCCACATCCAAGCTTATCCATTCCATGATCTTCTTCAAAATAGCCCATGTAATAGATGAATTCCACAAGTCACAGGTTCAAAATAACAACTTCACAATGATCATGTTGCAGATGAATTTGGAGAGGTCTTCCAAGATGTATTAGATGAAGTTTCAAATTGCAGGCGCTTGGTTCTTCAACAAGTTGGCATTGGCGAAGTCCTTTAGCTTAGGAAGGTTGCCTAAATTCTAAGTCCATTTATCCAAGATCAAGCCAACAGTCCACTCAAACGTTTTTAAGGGTTTTTGTTATTATTATGTACATTAATGGTCAAAGACCAAACAAACAAGAAAAGTATACACAAACAGAATATATCACACAATATGGTCCAAATGAACAAAGTGAAAATTGCATTAACATAAACAATTAGAATGATATGAACAATGGAAAATGAAATAGAGTGCTCAAAAGTAAATTGCATTAAGGTAAAAGCTTGAAATTAAAAGTTAGTAGTTAATTGGTTAGAAGTTAGTGTTTTTTTTCTTTTGCTTTTCATTTCAAGACATTCTTTGGAGAATACTCAACCCACTTATCACAAGCATGAATCCTTGAGCTAAAACATCTTCCAATGGAAGGAAATAAGGCCAAGTCTCCATACAATACCATGAAAGAGGGGAGACTTATAATCTCACTAACTAGAATGCTTATGCCTTTTATGTCACAAATTTAGCGCTATGTTAAGCAATCGTAATTGGACTTATGTAGAAGTCACAACTATTTGAGGTCGGGCAATAGAGTCTTGGTGTTAATGCATGTTAGAGACATAGTATAATGGACTATGCTCATGAAACATACCACACACAAAAAGAATATGCAAAAGGTGTGACCTAATCTCATCCATACTCATGTAAATTTTTCAATCAACTAGCATTAGGACTTTGAGATGTCATAAGCCAAATGGGATGAATGAGTGAAGAAAAGGAATAAGATGAAGTGGGAGGGGAATGGATCAAAACACAAATTGGTCAAAAGAGGACTTTTACCAAATTAATATCATCCATTCATTTTGGGAGATGGAATGTACATTCCATCAATCCCCTAAATCCAATGATATTAATTTGACAAAGTCAAATCAACCTTGACCAAGGCCCAACAACAAGAGTTAAACATAAACAAGCCATCACAATTGATCAACAAATTTATTTGGCTTTTATTCAAATTAAAAATACTAAAATAGTGCATTTAAATTAAATATGGTTTGTCCAATTCCTAAAATCTCATCAAAACACCAAAGAAATGGCCATGAGATTTATCATAGGTCAAACAAGGTCAAAGGACCTTGGAGAAAAAATTTCATAATTTTTGGACATTTAAAAATATTTTTAAACAATTAAAAAAATGCAAATTCAATTAATTCATGAAAAATATTAATAATGATCCAAAAAATAATTTAATTCAGAATATGAAAGAGATAAATATTTGAAATTTTTTGGTGAAAGTCCCATATTTTTTGGATCAATATTGAATTTAATATGAATTATTGAAAATAATGCAATAAAAATAAAATTAAAATATCAGAAAAAACGTGGACCACTTGACCTCCCTCATTAATTGAGATGGCATATCAAGTGGCCAGAAACGCGCTTTCCACCATGGTCTCAAGTCAGCGCGCCACACCATTGGTATTTAAAATGCACACTCCAGATTAAAACAAAATACATGGATCATGTGGCTGTGAGACATGTCAGCGTATGGCCGGAGTTGTAGCTCCGGTCTTCTTCTCCGGTGGACCTCACCGGACTGGTCCACCATCAACCATCACCAAAATTAAAAACAAGGACATGATTTTAAAGTAAAAATGGCACTGAGCTTGAATATGGCCTCAATTCACTCTAACTCCAATTATATTGAGAGATACATGGAGTTGAAATTTGAGGTACATGAACTGAGTTGCATCGATTTGGCCTCAAAGCAACTCAATCTTCTTGCCTACATTGGTAGGACTTCAGACAACCAAAGAATCAATAGAATTGAGCAAGACTTTGAGAGAATCGAAGAGTTCAAAAATTCTAGAAAATACCTTCAATGGAGGTATGGATTCAACTGATCTTGATCTTGCTTGTGCTTGATCTTACTCCACTTGCTTGCAGAAGAAGGATTGGATGATTAAAAGGCCGTGGATTCCTGGAGATTTGAATTTCAAAATAGTGGAAATTCAACCTCAAATTCAAAAGAATTTCTCAGGCTTATCCTTTGCAAAGCGAGGGTTTAAGATTGGGGATCAAAGCTGGCGCGAATGTCTCTGAAATTCTAAGCAATTGAGGCTCTATTTATAGCTGAAATCATTGATATTTGCACACTTGGAATCACTTTCAAAATTTGGTCATGGATGATGCATGGGTGTATGGGCGCGTATAGGCCCATAAAATCATTTCCATAAGTCCACAAATGAATGTTAGATAGTATGAACTCATCTTGGATTGCAAGGCAAGTGTGCATTTGGATTTGAAGTTTGATCTTTGCCAAGTGATGTCGCCATGTTCATGCCATGCGCAACCTATTCATTCCTTGTCCAAAATGAATTAATTTGAGCTCTTTGGAAAGGTAAGATCAAGAGGAACAACTTTCATGTTCAACACTTTTCCATTTGAAACTTGGAACTTGGATAAATTTGAGGTGGAAGTTTGGAAATATTTGACATATCAAAAAATTTCTAAGTGTTAAGCCATATGTCTCAACATTCCACCTTGCTTAACATTTTATATGAGCTTCAAATGAGAAAAGTGTCTTCATCAAAGTTATAACTCTCTCAAATACCTTCAAAGTGGTCACAAATGTCATGTCATTTGGATTTGAAATGATAAACTTATGCATTTTTGAAGTTTGGAAAAATCACTTGATCAATGGTATAGGTCAAAAGTGACCTATAATGTAACTTCATATCACATGCTCAAAAGAGTTGAATTAGCTCCCACTACAAACATAAAAGTTGAAGTAGACAGATTGAATTTGATTGTGCAGCTTGGAAATATTTCATCTCATAAAAATTGAGCAAGTTATGGCCTTGGTAAGTTGACTTTCAAATTAGGGTTTAGACAAAATGACCTATAATGTTTCAACATAGAAAATGATTTTCCAAGCAAAACTAGCTCTAGGTATAAAGATGAAAGTTGTTTGGAATGTAATTTAAAGTAAGTTTTATCTTGGAATCATTTTCATATGGTGAAAATTGTAGGAGATAGGGTCTAGGGAGACCCAGTTTTGATCAGATGAATTCATCTGGCCAACCACCATTAACCAACTTGCTAACTTCCAATTCTCTTGACTTTCTTGGCTTATGGTAGATCATATATGCATAAGATGATGAATTTTGAAGTGTCCCTTGAGAAATTTGATCAATTTGTGAGATAGCTTGTTGGAGAAGTTACTCAAGATACCTAGTCAAACTAGGGTTTCCAAGGCAAATTACCCTCAAACTCTTGAAGAAAACTTGATCAATATAACATGTAGAGAACATTGGGACTCATATATCATGCTTATAACCATTCTTGAATCAATCCATGGTTGTGCTCTTTGTTCATGAGGGTCTCAAACCCTAGATATGAACTTGATGAATCAATGGAATCATGCCCTTCCTACAAAAGAGTTAGACAAATGCAAAGGAATATTTTTGGTATTTTGGTTACTGAAATGATAAAATATAAGTATGATACAATCACAAAGTGCTTGGTGATCTCCCCCAAAACAAACCCAATGAAAAGGGGTAAGGAGGATGCCAAAGTATGATCCTAATGCTAATGCTTATGATAGAATTGCATGAGGGATCTTAGGGTCAAAATTGGGGTCTTACAGCTTCCCTTATTTAAGGACATTCTAACTGAGGAGGTGAAGGTTAAAATCTTCGGCTCGACTCAGTAGAATGGGCTTAAATAACAACATAGAGAAACAAATTTTGGTCCCTAAGAGACCTCATGATGCATATGATATGAATGTAAAAGTTAATGCTTTGTGTGGAAATATTGCCACAAAGGAAAAAGAAATCAGAGAGACCAAAAATCCGCAGGAGCACAATGCATTCCGTAAGGAAAACTCGCTGGGGAGGCAGAGACTCTAGGGGGTAAAAGGGGTTATGCGTAGGCCAGGCTATGACTTAAAACTACTAGGGGACTCGAGGGATTCCATACAATCATGGAAAAGACTCAGCCGGGGAAACAAAACATCTGCAGGGGATACGAGTAAGTCAGGATAAAACTGAGGTACTCGAATCACGCAGGGGAAAAGCGATTTCACTAAGGAAATGTGCACTCAACTCAATCGGGGAAGCAATAAACTTCAACCCCGGAGGATTAGAAATTTATTATCTATTACCTGTTACTAGGTAAGGAGATAATAACGATCTGACAGAGAGAACATCCGTCATCGGTTAGGATGAACATATAAAGGATGACTCGCTGAGGATTCCAGGAGAGGAAATTCATTACCGGTTACTGAGTAAGAATAACCTTGTTGGGAAAAACTACAGAAAATAGGATTTACAACTACTAGTTACTGGGCAGAAGACCAAGGGAGAGAGTATCCGTCATCGGTTAGGATGAACATATCAAGGATAAACTCAACAGGGAAGAAAATCCGTCATCGGTTAGGATGAACATATCAAGGATAGACTTGCCTGAAAATGTCAAGGAGGATACCTGTCATCGGTTAGGATGAACATATCAAGGATATACCAACTGAACAAAAGGGTAGGAATTACATCTATCGAAAACTAGATAGAAAACCGTCAGAGAGAAAATCCATCACCGGTTAGGATGAACATATCAAGGATAGACTCCGCGAGGGGAAAAAGTAGGATTTACAACTACTAGTTACTAGGTAGAAGACCAATCAAAGAGAAAATCCGTCACCGGTTAAGATGAACATATCAAGGATAGACTCTGAAAAGGGGATAAAGTGGGATTTATAACTACCGGTTACTGAGTAGAAAACCAACCAAAGAGAAGACCTGTCATCGGTTAGGATGAACATATCAAGGATCGACTCTGATGAGGAGCAAAATAGGGATTACAACTACCTTTTTACTGGGTAGGATACCATAGATGAGAAAATCCGTCATCGGTTAGGATGAACATATCAAGGATAGACTCCGCACACGGGAAAAGTAGGATTTACAACTACCGGTTCTTGAGTAGAAAACCATAAGGAGAAGAAAACCCGTCATCGGTTAGGATGGACATATCAAGGATTAACTCTCTGAGGAATAAAATAGGGATTACAACTACCTTTTTACTGGGTAGAATACCAAAAATGAGAATATTTGTCACTGGTTAAAGTGAACTTATCAAGGATAGACTCAGGCAGGGAAAAGAAAGATACCCGTCACCAGTTAGGGTGAACATATCAAGGATATACTTCCTGGGGAATAGATCCACTAGGGACTCTAATGAGGAGAAAAATAAGGGTACTTTTGCCGGGTATTGGGCAAGAAGTAACAAACTGCAAACTAAGAAGAATATTACCAGTTACTGGGTAATAGACTCTTAGGGGACCAAAACATCTATCTAGGTAAGAGCTAGAAAGAAAAAGGCCAATCAAGACTCAACCCAATGAGGACATAACTCAAGGGGATTAATTCCATCCAGAATGTTCACTGGAGAGGAAACTGAAATAACGACCATCCACGAGGAAATAAACTTAGTGGGGAAACAGAGAAAGGTTAAAGTCTTTCTGCTTAAGGGGCTGACACTCTATAATTGAAGGAGGACAGACACCAGATTTGGTATGGGGGTAAAATACCGCCATAACAGAGAATAAGAATCTCAAACAAATCAAATATGAAGATGCAGGATATGCAAATTATGAAATTATGTAAATGTATATGTATATGTATATATGATGATTATGCAGACAAAACGATCACAAAGGATACAAAGGTGTCGCAAAGAATTTGAACCACTGGTACAATCCTTGGTCAATCCATAAAATATGGAGACAATTGCAGGAGAACAGAGAGATCAACATCTCAAAGGTTCAAACCTAATTGGGGAAGGAGGAGATCTGCTGAGGATAGAACATCCAATCTGTGGGGAATTTTAGGTCAACACCATAAAAATGGGAGACAACCCTACAGAGAATAATCATAACGAAGCTGCTCAGAAACCAGGAGGAAACTCTGACTAGGAGCAAATTGCATAGCGATTGGTGGGGACACCTGTAGCGGTGTATTCGTTACCATTGGAGATATTGACTAATCCAAGGTAAATCATACAAAGTCGAGTCGCCACCGCACTTCTATTTATCCAAAGGAATGGTTAGAAAGCGAACAAAAACCTAAAAAGTTTTACAAACAAAACTAGTAAAAGAAACAGAGATCTGGGTAAGGGGGTTGGTTATGTAATGGGAAGGTGTAAGGCACCTGTAAGACCCCAATTTTGTCCCTAAGATCCCTCATGGCATCATATCATATCATATCATTGCCTCAAGGATCATTGTGCACCTTGCCTCCCTCTTTGTGGGTGGGTTACCTTGTGAGTGTGGGTCTTGATTACCAAGCATGTTTTGCATTTGTATATCATTGCTTTTCATTTGTTTACTAACCCAAAAGTACAAAAATATTGTCATCTAACCTTGTTACTTGCAGATGAAGCAATTAGGTCAAACCAGTCACAGGCAAGTCATTGAGCTAGGTGGTGGCCATTCTTGAAGAATTTGGGCACCATGATCATTCATAAGAAGTTCATATGAGTTATGACATCATTTTGAATCAAGATCTCAAGTGGTAGAGCCTTGGAATTCATTAAAGCATGGCTCAGTCAACCAAAACCCTAGCAAAGTCAACTGTGGTCAACTGTGCATTTAATCAGGGATTTGATGGTGGGAGATGATTTGAGAGACCTTATTCATGTCCATACAAGCCTCATATAACATGTCAAACATCCACAGTGAAGGATTGGAGGTCAGACAAAAAGTTTCCCAAAATAGTAAGGACCTGTAATTTCAAACTGTCAAAAATGGAAAGGTCTTCTCCTCAAAATTACATCATCAAGCAAGCTTCAAATCAATTTTTGCCCAACATGAAAGTTGAAGATCTTGCTCTTGCCTTTCCAAAAAGTCCAAGAACACTCATTTCTCATGTGTGGTTGGCAAGTTATGATCAAATCATTTTCAAGAAGTCTTGAACTTCAAGGAGGCATAACTCTTGAACCATTTGGCCAAATTGAGTGAGGTTTCTTTGAGCAAATCCCATTTTACATGAGCTATCATAATTCATCATTACATCTCATCAAAAAGCATCACATCAAAAGTCCATTTTTCAAGTGATCAATTTAAATTTTGGTGGGAAAAAAGGCCATTTTGAAAAATACACATGATTTTCACTCCAAACCACTTCCAATAGCCTTAAAACAGAAATTTGGATTTGCTTCAACTGGTTTTCTACTGTTCCATTGGCTGCATGATCAAAAGGGCATTTTGGCCAAAGTGCATGAAATATCCATTTTCACTAATCTCATTGGTTTTGGCTAAGCATGATTCGCAAGTTGGATTAACAGGAGTATATAATCCTAATCATAACAGAATTTCGAGATCACCAATCACAATCTCAGATCCAAATCACAAATCACCAAAATTCTCTCAATTTCTCTCAAGCTTTTTTTTCACTTTTTCCATCGAAATTCATCATTCTTCTTGCTTGTTCTTGTGTGATTCATCATCTGCAGGTACTATAGGAGATCTGTTGAAGGAGAATCGTGGAAAATCTTGAAGAATCACCACTGTAGAACTTTGAGCTTGCACATGGCAGTTGGAGATTTATGCTAATTCGAGCTGTGTTGAGCTGAAGCATTGGTTCCATTCATCTTCCCTAGCATCACTGAATCTCTGTTTGCACAATCCAAGCCTCGAAACACACGAATCAGCTGCTGCATCATCATTAAGGTTGGAATTCGACCACTCCATTTCTTGCAATTATCATGTGGCTTGTGTAGATCTTGGCATGTAGATTATTCTGCAACTTGAATCGTGCATTTTCATTAGAAATTAAGGAAGTTATGCTGATTTAAACATTTGGATGTTAGAACTTCTTTTGCTCGATCCGGTTGATATGTTTAGAATTAGGACAAATTGAAGCTGGATTAATGATGTGTGATGCATGACGTTTCGATTGATATGTGGATTGTGAATTTCTGTGAGAGTTAGTTCTTGAGCATGAAGAACAGTATGAATGTTTGATGAACATGTTAGGTTTCGCGTCCAGGACTTCCTTTGATCTTCATTGCCTTGGTGTTGCATGATTTTTGTGTTTCCCGCGCCATGAACCAATCGCTGGCTGCCACGTCCGTTAATGAAACGGAGCGTTTCATCCTAGCGCGCCATTTTTGAATCGTCCAGGGGATCGATTCCCCGCTTCAGCATCCAGCCAATTGCCTTGTGTTTTTTCTTCCACTTATGCATATCATGTATCACATGCCTTTCCATGTTTTTTTTTATTTTTCTTCCATATTCAAAAAATCATAACTCAAAAAATATTGATCCAATTCACATGCAATTTTTTTCGCCATGATCCTTGTTATGTGCTTTATTTTTTGATGATTTTTAATAAATTTGTGCACGGTTGGATTTTATAAATGCCTAGGGTTTACTTTCATGTACCATTCCTTGCAGCTTGCCTACTATTTTCACCATGAAATCTTGATGCCTCATTAGAAATTCTTGAAATTTTACATGCATGATCTAGACTCATCCCTGGTTATTTTGGCATATGGTTTGAGATTTTTGAGTTCCTGGATTGTGAGATATGATGTGATCTTTGGAGGTGTGACAATGTATGTCACCCCATTTCTTGTTCATGTTCTTGATTTTATTTTCCATGATTATGCTATGCCAATTGCTCTCGAGTTTTGCATGTTGATACTTATGGATGTCTAGTTTAGTTGTGATTTTTTCTGGAATTGTTGAATGCATTTCCCATTTGTTTGAGAATTTTCCCTCTGCTTGACCAATTGTGAACATTTTGTGAGTCATGATCTCATATGTTTTGTGAAATTCTCATGCATTATTGGATGGATTTGAAATTTGGCATGTGTATTATAGACACCTTGAAGTTTGCCATGGCTTTGATTGCATTCATTTATCATGTTTGGTTGCTGTTTTATGATTGCTTGAAGTTGATGCATGATTTGTGGCCTTGTTTGAGCTTGCTTTTGCATACTTTGACTTAGGGATTTTAATTTCCTTACTTCCACTTGTCCAATTACCATGATTTTTGGCATGTAGCTCATTGAATGTGTTCTGTTTAAGCATGATTTTTCTTGAAATTTATTGAGCCATTGTGGTATTGGTATGCTTGTGTTCATTCTGTTTACATCATTGAGTTCTCAACTTGCCTAGGTTGACATGATTTGCTTATAAAATGGATTTGGTGCATAGTTTTGATATGAGACCAATTGGAATTGGTTCTTAATTGATTAATCTTGATTTTGGTTAATTTTCAGGTTCTGTTTTAAATTTTTTCCCTATCTTGGACCCTAGGCTTTGGCGTAAGGGTTCACTTCTCATATTTGAGTTTGTTTTCAGGTGAAGAAGCAAATTGCTTTAAGGAGATTGATTCAAGTTGATTGAGTTTGGTTTATTTGATTGTTATGGACTAACTTGATTTGTTTTGTAGGATGCTAGCTCATTTCATTTGAGTGTGTGCTTTGCACATGTGATTGATTGTGTTGACTGTTGGTTCTTATCTTGTCTGTTTTGACTTTGTGATTGGATTATTGATTATATTTGATTGATTTCAGGTACCTTAGTTTCTATAGTTCCATTGTGAACTTGCTATTGCTTTGCTTTGCTTAAGCATTGAGGTAGAATCTCTTGTCTCCATGTAGTCTGGAAGACCTGGCCTGTTACTTGGCCAGACACCTGTCTGAAGTCCTCCTTAAGAGGCAATGTATGTGATTGTTTACTTTTGTACCCAAGCAGGAAAAGACCTTCTAATGAGGCAATTGGTAGATAGAAGAGATATGTAGCCTATCTCCTACTATTCTGTGTGTCACTCACCTTGCTCACACTACATGTGTTGATGCATAGTGAGTAAAAACCCAAGATCTATCGAGTCATTAACTTGTGGAGAGAGTTCAATCTTTCTGAACTCCCACACCTTCTGATATTCAATGCTCTCCCTGACCAGGGATAAGAGCAATGAGGCACACCCCTCATATCCTTTCATCTGCTTCACCTTGGCTCTCAATGTCAAGGTTAAGAGCACCACTTACCCAATTCCAGTTGACTTCACAGTCTAACCCTTGCTTGAGCCTAATTGCTTGGTTATAGTGTGTGCTAAATGACTTTGTTTGATTGATTGCCCAGTGCATTTGCACATGTTTGCTTGTTTGCCATTGTGCACTTATCATCATTAATTATTCATTATTGCATGATCATCATTTCATATCTTTGTGATCCATCTTTGGTTTACCCATTGAGGACAACTGTAAGTCCATTCATTGGCTAGTGTTCCTATGATTTGGAAGGGATAAAGTGTAAGACCATTTCATCTGGCTACTTATGTCCATTGCTTAATGCTTGTTTTGTTTGTTGTATGTGAGGATGCAATTGTAAGACCATGTTGTTGGCTTTTGTATTCCTATGATCATCTGTTGGAGATTAGAGTAAGTCCAGACAAATTGGCATCTGACATCCATGTCTTGTTTTGTTTAGGAGATTGGTATAAGTCCAGATAGATTGGCATCTGATATCCAGGTTTTGTTTTGCTTTAGGAGGTTGGAATAAGTCCATTTATTGGCATCTGACATCCCTGTTTGTTTTAGGAGACTGGTGTAAATCCATCTATTGGTATCCGGTATCCACCTTTGTTTGTGAGATTGGTATAAGCCGAGCTATTGGCTTCCGGTATCATTTGTTTTGCTTACTTGTTTTGTTGCCTATTCCTAAGGACACACTTGAATCATCTTCTATATGATCTCAAGAGGTGAACTTTTCTAAGAAGTTTTACACTCCATTCTCCCTACCCTCTTTGTCCTAAACCTTTTCACACTTTGAATTCAAAAAAACTTTGACATTGTTGTGCAAACATCTTCATGTCTTTTCAAATTAGAAACCTGGACTCTAAGTCCTTGACTTTTCTAACTCCATTTCATAACACTTCTTTGAATCAATCCTAATCATATCTTAACCATATTTTGTGAATAATCAGAATCAGTTAACTTCACCCATTCAATTGTTTTGTGGCTTTGTCATTTGTTAACATGTTTTCATACATTAGCCATAGGTTTCAATTACCATAGTGGTTGATGTAAATCTTACCTTGTCCTTAGTGAGTCGATTGTAAGACTTCCGTACTGAAAACAGGGTTAACCCCTCTAGTACGTCGAAGCCGTCCTCGCATGGTGGATTGTTGATTCAGGTTGAGTTTTCTCCCATTGGTAATGAAAAGCCTTAATGCTTGTGTTTTAAAATGAACTCACTAATTTTTGGAAATCTTTTAGCCGAACTACGGCGTTTTGATCCTTACCTTTGATGGAAGGTACGTAGGCAACGGGTTCATCCGTTCAAACACAAAAACAATAAAAATTATACATTCTTTTCTCATCATCCCATTCATGTTTGCACAATATGTCATAAACAAATAAACATTTTTATACAACAAGTGTGAAAAGGGCTCCCTAGGAGTACCTAGGACGTTTTGGGTGCCTAACACCTTCCCATTGCGTAATTTACCCCTTACCCAGATTCTCTGATCTTTTTATTAGTTTTCTATGTGTAAAACTTCTTAGGCTTTTGTTCGCTTTTTAGCCATTCCTTAGGATAAATAAAAGTGCGGTGGCGACTCGATTCTTTGTATACTTTGCTTATGGTTTAATCAATAAATCATATAGCGACGAATACACCGCTACAGAAAAGTGGCGACTCTGCTGGGGAGGAACACATTAGACCTTCCCTGGTGGTATTGCCTACTTTTCACCCTTGTTGTATGATATATTTTTATCTGTTATTTGACATATTTTTGTACAATTTGGGATAACTGTATTGATTGTAATGTTTGAATTGCTTGATATACAATTGCTGTTTGCTTTGGTGATCTCTGTGAGATGAGTTCTATACCCGAACTCGAGAGCACTCTAGGATAGGAGAATGGCGTAGTCTTATTGACTGGTGTGGAGTATTCCTTAGCCAGTTGACTTGCGAGTCCATTCACTTGGTGGAGGTCATGTTGGATTAATAATGTCACACAAGTTATTTGTGGATAGGCATTATTCTTTCAATCATGTGCCTTAGAAGCCAAGCACCTTAGTTTACCAAGCCCATCTTGGCCTATTTTTAGGACGTAGTGCGGAGGTCGTTCAGATGTAAGATCTGATGCGATTGTTACGCGATACTACACTCATAAGAGTCTCTCTTGATAATATTTTTGGAATACGAGTATTCGTTCCTCCGATAATATCCGAAAGATGGGACGATGATTATGGGAACCTCTGGTAGAACATGTTTGGCAGGTTTAAACCCTAGTACACTCCCTTTGGGTGGTTCTTAACCGAGACTCCATGCTCGTGACTCTCAGCAAACCCGTGATTCATGGTTGAGTCGTTCAGACATCGTTAATATCAATGGAACTTGGGTGTCGATAAGGTGAAAACCTAAATCCACCAAAATGGATGATTGATATTAAGGAGGTTCGAGCCGGTTCATGTACCGTTAATATCAATGGAACTTGGGTGTCGATAAGGTGAAAACCTAAATCCACCAAAATGGATGATTGATATTAGGGATACAATGAGCTTTCCCATGACCTTTGTCTGGTGTGTTTTGCTTGATCCTTGAGTGTGATTGTTGCATTCATGCATTCATGCATTCATCTGCACTTCATGTCATCAAAAAGAAAAAAAGAGAAATTTTTCAAGGAACTTAAAGGGTTTATTTGCAAAATTTTCAGACATGGAAAGACCAAAAAGGCATACAAAGAAGTACAGCTTTAGACAGCCCGATGTGAAAGAGTTAAGGAATCTGACATCTTATGTATTAGATCCCTTGGGTTTCAAAGCTCGTTATGGGAAGCTTCTGCCTCTGCTCACTACTCAGGTTGATGAGGGTTTGATGAGTACCTTGGCTCAGTTTTATGATCCTCTGTATCACTGCTTCTCTTTCCCGGACTTCCAGTTGCTGCCTACTTTGGAGGAGTATTCTCACCTTATTGGGAATCCTATTCTGGATCAGGTGCCGTTCAGTGGCTTAGAGAGTATTCCGACTGCCCGAGAAATTGCGGATTTGTTGCACATAGATGAAGCTCTGATTAAAGCTAATCTGATTACCAAAGGTGGAATTCAGGGTTTTCCTTCCGAGTTCCTCATCGCTCAAGCTACCATCTATGGGAAGGCCATGAGTGAGGATGCCTTTGAGGCTTTATTTGTGCTGCTCATCTATGGATTGGTATTATTTCCCAACTTCGACAAATTTGTGGACATGAACGCCATTAGGATCTTCTCAGTTCTTACTCCCGTTCCGACTTTGTTGGGTGATGCCTATGTCTCTTTGCATCTGAGGAATGCAAAGGGTGGAGGAGTTATCGTCTGCTGTCTGCCTCTGCTGTACAAGTGGTTTATTTCCCACTTGCCGCAGACTGTCGCTTTCAAGGAGAACAAGAGTTGTCTACGGTGGTCTCAGAGACTCATGTCTCTCACTAATGACGATATCTCTTCGTATGATCGCGTGTATGATACCGTCCAGATCATTGACTATTATGGTGATTTCCCTAATGTGCCTCTTCTTGGTACATGTGGTGGGATCAGCTACAATCCTATCCTAGCACGACGTTAGCTTGGGTTCCTCTAAAGGACAAACCTCATAACATTCTGTTAGAAGGTGTGTTCTTTCAGGAGGGTAAAGATCCCCAAGGCCTGAAAGCCAGATTTGTTCGCGCCTGGCGCAAGATTTGCAAGAAGAGTAGGAACAAATTGGGTCCGAAGAATTGCATTGCTTTGGAGCCCTATACCTCTTGGGTCAGACAGAGAGCTGCCGAGTACCTTATGCCATACGATCATCCGAGACCTACACCGTTGGATGTGGTTGGGTCTTCAACCCTCCCCACCCAACGTGTAGAGGAGTTGAGAGAAGAAGACCTTTCACGTGCCTGGATCCGTGAAAGAGAAGAATTGCTTCAGCAGATCAAGGAGAAGGACGCTCTGATTGAGTTTCTCGAGCATCGAGTGATCGACGATCCGAACAATACTTGGACTTCTCTGCTTCCTCAGTCTTCCAAGTTCTGGAAGAGGAAGTATGATCGACTCGCAAAAGAGAAAGCATATATGGAAGCTGCCTATGAGAGAGAGATTAAGAAGCTTTGTGTTTCTCGTCTTCCAGCATCCCGAGCTTCTAGGGATCCATAGGATGTTATTTTCCTTTCCTCTTTGTAATATGATCAAAACGCTGTACTTCTTTGTCTCGATTATATTGAATGAGATATTTTTCATATGATAATAAATGCTTTAAAAACGCAAAATTCGCCAATAATACCCTAAAGGTTCCTTGAAAATAAAGAAAGCATATGCACAATCATTTCATGCATCATTTCGCATAAGCAGGTACCTTGTTTCTGGTCTTCTTGTCCTAACTCTGTGCTCTTCATTTATTTTGAAGACAAGCTGACTCACCGGTATTATACTCGAGCCAATTCTGCAAGAGTTATGGATCAGCTAGAACAAGAGAACCGTGAATTGAAAGAGGAGGTCGCCAAACTTGGCGCTTTGATGGAGCAACTCCTTGCTGCTCAGAATCAACCTGCTCAACCGCCTGCAACTCCTGTCTAGAGGACTGTTATTTCAGAGGTCGCTGTTCCGACTGTGCCAGCCGCCAGTGCTCATTTCGCGTCTCACGCCATGCCAGCCGGGTTCCCTTGGGGTATGCCTCCAGGCATTATGCCTGATCTGCCTGCTCCGACTTTTGCTCACATGCCGACATCTAGCCCGGTCCCTGTTGCTGCTCCTCTTGTCGTGCATACCATGCCGAGGGTAGACGACACCATCTATCATTTCGAGCCGTCTGAGGGCCCGGATGTTAATGAGAAGATGGAAGCCATGAATGATCAATTCCTCGAGCTGAGGAAGGAATTGAAGAGCCTCAGAGGGAAAGATTTGTTCGGCAAGTCTGCTGCTGAGCTCTGCCTTGTTCCAGGTGTCAAAATTCCGATCAAATTCAAAGTGCCTGACTTTGAAAAATATAAAGGGAACACCTTCCCTCTTGCTCACCTGGTCATGTACGCCAGGAAAATGTCTACCCAAACTGATAATGATCAGCTTCTGATCCATTATTTTCAAGACAGTCTGTCCGGTGCTGCACTCAGATGGTACATGAGTTTGGACAGTGCTAATATCCGATCCTTCAATGATCTTGGCGAAGCCTTCATCAAGCAATACAAATACAACGTCGATATGGCTCCTGACCGTGATCAGCTCAGGGCCATGTCTCAGAAGGATAAGGAGACATTCAAGGAGTACGCCCAGAGGTGGCGAGAGCTGGCTGCTCAGATTACTCCGCCGCTAGAGGAGAAAGAAATGACTAAGATCTTCTTAAAGACTCTTAGCTCATTTTATTACGAGTGGATGGTAGCAAGCGCTCCCTCTGATTTCACCGAGATGGTGAACATGGGGATGCGTCTCGAAGAAGGAGTCTGTGAAGGACGATTGGCAAAAGATGAGAGCTCTTCTTCTAAACGGTATGGGGCGTTTAAGAAGAAGGATGGGGAGGCACATGCTGTGCAATCCCATACTAAATCCAAAAGACCCTCTGTTCAGAGGAAGCCTGCACGGCATAACAGCAATCAGCACCAAGTGGCTCACATAGCACCTGTTTTCAGAGACAATGCTCAGCAACAGCAGCCTCACCAGCAGCAATACCAACAGCCTCAGTATCAGCAACAACAACGTCCACAGCAACAGGCTTACCAGCCTCGTGGCAGTACAACCAACCAAGCTAACTTGAGTTATGATAGGAAGAAGATCAGTTTCGATCCAATTCCTATGTCATATGCAGAGCTTTATCCTTCCTTGTTGGAAAGGAAGTTGGTTTCACCCAGGGATCCTCCAGCTATTCCTGCGAATCCTCAATGGTGGTATAAGCCAGACCAACACTGTGTTTATCATTCCGGTGCTCCGGGTCATAACATAGAGAACTGCTACCCATTGAAGACTAAGGTTCAAGACCTTATGAGATGTGGGATTCTGAGCTTTGAAGATTCAGGCCCGAATGTTACCAAGAACCCATTGCCCGCGCATGGGAAATCTGTTAATATGGTCCAGGGATGCCCTGGCAAGTACAAGGTCAAATATGTAAGCCATATTAGACAGTCGCTGGTCGAATTACATCGCTTGCTGTGTCAGTACAGCCACATGGAGCATGATCACGACAAATGCCGCATCTGTTCGGTTAACCGTCTGGGTTGTAATCAGGTACGCCGAGAACTTCAAGAGTTGCTAGATGAGGGTACCATTGAGATACTTCAGAATCACAATGTTGATGAAGACGAACCGGAGGTTAATGTTATATCGCCTGTGTTCAAGTTTCCTGAGCCTGTTGTTATTCGCTATGATAGCAACAAGCAGAAGGTCTCTCCGTCTTTGGTGATCAAGCCTGCAGGCCCTGTGCCTTATTCTTCAGATAAAGCTGTGCCGTTCAGATACAATCCTGTTGCTGTAGAAGATGGTAGAGAAGTGTCGTTGCCTTCAACTTCTGTCACAAACATTGCTGATGTGAGCGGGCTGACCCGGAGTGGTCGAGTATTTTCTGCGCCTAAGCCTCAGGCTAAGGCTGTTGCTTCTGATACTATTGAGCGTCCTGTTGGGACAGCTGTGAATATTCAGAATCCGGCACTTGATGTTGCCAAACCCTCCTCCTCTGTACAAAAGACTCCTGCTTCTTCTGTTGGCCCGAGTGGCATTATGAATGAAGAATCTGATGAGATGCTGAGGCTCATCAAAAAGAGTGAGTACAATATTGTAGACCAGCTTCTACAAACGCCATCCAAGATTTCCGTTCTATCTTTGCTGTTGAATTCAGAACCCCATAAAGAGGCTCTGCAAAAGGTATTGGATCTGGCGTATGTCGATCATGACGTCACCGTTGAACAGTTTGATGGTATTGTTGCAAACATTACCGCTTGCAACACGTTGAGTTTCTGTGACGCTGATCTCCCTGAGGAGGGAAGAGACCACAATATGGCTTTACATATCTCTATGAATTGCAAATCGGATGCCATGTCCAACGTGCTGGTGGACACTGGATCGTCTCTTAATGTATTGCCAAAAACCACACTCTCCAAGTTGTCATATCAAGGGCCTCCCATGAGGCAGAGTGGTGTCGTTGTGAAGGCTTTTGATGGGTCACGTAAGACTGTGATTGGGGAAGTCGATCTCCCAATCAAAATTGGACCTAGTGATTTCCAAGTTACCTTCCAGGTAATGGATATCCACCCATCTTATAGCTGTCTCTTAGGCAGACCATGGATTCACGAGGCTGGCGCCGTGACATCCACCCTACACCAGAAGCTGAAATTTGTCAAGAACAAGAAACTGGTTGTGGTAGGGGGAGAAAAGGCTCTCTTGGTTAGCCACTTGTCTTCTTTATTGTATATTGATGCTGAGGATGAAGTTGGAACGCCGTTCCAAGCTTTATCTATTGATGAACCAATTGAGAAGAAGTCTCCTTCATTTTCTTCCTACAAGGATGCAAAACTGGCCATTGAATGTGGTGCAGTTGCTGGTTTAGGGAAGATGATCGAGCTTGAAGACAATAGATCCCGGGCTGGCATTGGCTACTGTTCTGGGGCATTTAATGAGCAAGGGCTGTTCAAGAGTGGAGGATTCATCCATGCTGATCAACCTAAGGAAGAAGCTGATGCTATCTTAGAAGAGGATGCAGAGGATCTGAGCAATTTCGTCATTCCTGGTGGTGTCTGCCACAATTGGGTCGCTGTAGATGTTCCTACAATCATCCATAGATCAGAGTAATGGTTCACTTTGTTCAAAACCCTCCTCCCATGCCAAAAGGAGAAGTGATGACATTGTTGGCAGCATTTAATACAATGATATTTCATTCAGTTAATGCATTGTTAAACATTTGTTTTTCCATTTGTTTTCACTTTTTGCTTTTTTGCATGAAATCAGTGATCACAAAAAAAAACCATAAAAACAAGAATAAAAGCAGCATTTTTCATCTGCATAATGATTTGCTAGTTTAAATTCTAAAGTTTTCATTAACCCAAAATCATTATGCAGGTTGATTCTAAAACCCATTGAACATAATGATCCAACGCCATCTCCAAATTTTGAATTCCCTGTATTCGAGGCAGATGAAGATGATGTTGAAGGGATTCCTGATGAGATTACCCGTCTCCTTGAGCACGAGAAGAAGATCATTCAGCCGCACCTTTAAGACTTGGAAACAGTCAACTTGGGGTCTGAGGATTGTGTTCGTATGGTGAAGATTGGGGCACTTCTTGAAGAGTCTGTCAAGAAGGATTTGATCAGTTTGCTACGAGAATATTTCGATATCTTTGCTTGGTCATACGAAGACATGTCGGGTCTAGATACAGATATTGTGCAACATTTCCTGCCCTTGAAGCCTGAGTGCGTGCCTGTGAAGCAGAAGCTCAGAAGAACTCATCCAGATATGGCAGTGAAGATCAAAGAGGAAGTTCAGAAGCAAATTGATGCGGGGTTTCTGGTGACTTCTACATATCCTCAATGGGTGGCCAATATTGTGCCTGTTCCTAAGAAGGACGGAAAAGTCCGTATGTGTGTTGATTACAGAGATTTGAATAAAGTTAGTCCGAAAGATGATTTCCCTCTACCACACATTGATATGTTGGTAGACAATACAGCTAAATTCAAAGTCTTTTCCTTTATGGACGGATTTTCCGGTTATAATCAAATCAAGATGGCACCCGAAGATATGGAGAAGACAACATTCATCACACCTTGGGGAACATTCTGTTACCGAGTGATGCCCTTCGGTTTGAAGAACGCCGGAGCCACGTATCAACGAGCTATGACTACCTTGTTTCATGATATGATGCACAAGGAGATAGAGGTCTATGTTGATGATATGATTGCTAAGTCCCGAACGGAAGTTGAACATGTTAAGCATTTGTTGAAGCTATTTCAGCGTCTGAGGGAGTTCAGACTTCGTTTGAATCCGAACAAATGTACATTTGGAGTCCGTTCCGGCAAGTTGTTGGGTTTCGTTGTCAGCGAAAAAGGTATTGAAATTGACCCTGCAAAGGTCAAAGCAATACAAGAGATGCCTGCACCCAAAACTGAGAAGCAAGTCCGAGGTTTTCTTGGCCGCTTGAACTACATTTCCAGATTTATATTCCACATGACTGCCACATGTGCGCCGATATTCAAGCTCCTCCGGAAAGATCAGTCTCATGATTGGACCGAGGATTTCCAGAAAGCTTTCGACAGTATCAAAGAATACCTGTCTGAACCTCCGATTTTGTCTCCGCCTGTGGAAGGAAGACCTCTGATCATGTATTTGATTGTGCTTGAAGACTCGATGGGTTATGTCCTCGGTCAACAAGATGAATCAGGGAAGAAAGAATCTGCTATCTACTACCTCAGTAAGAAATTTACTGATTGTGAGTCTCGGTACTCTATGCTTGAGAAGACGTGTTGTGCTTTGGCTTGGGCTGCTAAGCGTTTACGCCAGTACATGATAAATCATACAACTTGGTTGATATCCATAATGGATCCAATCAAGTATATTTTCGAGAAGCCTGCTTTAACTGGGAGGATTGCCCGTTGGCAGATGTTGTTTTCTGAGTATGATATCGAGTATCGAGCTCAGAAAGCTATCAAAGGTAGTATCTTGGCTGACCATTTAGCGCACCATCCGATTGAAGATCATCAGTCTGTTCAGTACGACTTCCCAGATGAGGAGATTCTGTATTTGAAAATGAAAGATTGTGATGAGCCTACACTTGATGAAGGTCCGGAACCTGGTTCCAGATGGACGATGGTGTTTGATGGCGCTGTAAATCAGTATGGAAATGGAATTGGGGCAGTAATCATTACTCCTCATGGCACACATATTCCGCTTACAGCAAGGCTAACTTTCAAATGCACGAATAATATGGCTGAGTATGAGGCCTGTATTATGGGACTAGAGGAATGTATTGATTTGAGAATCAAGCATCTGGATGTATATGGTGATTCGGCCCTGGTTGTCAATCAGATCAAGGGTGAATGGGAGACGAATCAGCCAAGTCTCATTTCGTACAGAGATTATGCAAGAAGGATTTCAACGTTCTTTACAGAAGTTGATTTTCATCATATTCCTCGAGAGGATAATCGGATGGCAGATGCTCTTGCTACGCTTGCTTCCATGATAGTTGTGAAGTATTGGAATGAAGTTCCCAATATTGCCGTGATGCGCTTGGATAGACCAGCTCACGTATTTGCAGTAGAAGAAGTGCAAGATGACAAGCCTTGGTATTTTGATATCAAGAATTTCCTCCAGAACCAGGTCTACCCACCTGGGGCATCTGTGAAAGATAGGAAAACTTTGAGAAGGTTGTCAGGCAGTTTCTACCTCAGTGGTGAAGTGCTGTATAAGAGAAATTTTGACATGGTTTTGCTCAGATGCGTGGATAGACACGAAGCAAACCTGCTGATGACTGAGGTCCATGAGGGTTCATTTGGTACTCATTCCAATGGACATGCCATGGCTAGAAAGATGTTAAGAGCAGGCTACTATTGGCTGACAATGGAGTCTGACTGCTGCAAATATGTGAAGAAATGGCCCAAGTGTCAGATTTATGCGAACAAGATTCATATTCCTCTGACACTTCTGAATGTGATTTCATCACCATGGCCTTTCTCTATGTGGGGAATCGACATGATCGACATGATTGAACCGAAGGCGTCCAATGGGCACAGGTTTATTCTCGTAGCAATTGACTACTTCACCAAATGGGTTGAAGCCGCTTCGTATGTGAATGTGACTAGACAGGTGGTTGTGAAGTTTATCAAGAACCAGCTGATTTGCCGTTATAGTGTGCCAGATAAGATCATTACTGATAATGGATCTAATCTGAATAACAAAATGATGGATGAGTTATGCGCTGAATTCAAGTTTGCACACCATAATTCCTCTCCCTACAGACCTAAGATGAATGGGGTTGTTGAAGCTGCTAATAAGAATATCAAGAAGATCATCCAGAAGATGACAGTTATGTACAAAGATTGGCATGAGATGCTGCCATTTGCTTTGCATGGATATCGTACATCTGTCTGCACTTCAACAGGGGCAACCCCTTTTTCTCTTGTTTACGGCATGGAGGTTGTTCTCCCAGTAGAGGTGGAGATCCCATCAATGAGAGTCTTGATGGAAGCCAAGTTGACTGATGCTGAATGGATTCAGAGTCGTTATGACCAACTGAATCTGATTGAAGAGAAGCGATTGACTGCCATGTGCCATGGTCAATTGTATCAGCAGAGAATGAAGAAAGCATTTGATAAGAAGGTCAAGCCTCGTGTGTTCCGAGAAGGTGACCTCGTGCTCAAGAAAGTCTTGTCTTTCGTGCCCGATTCCAGGGGCAAGTGGACTCCAAACTACGAGGGTCCATATGTTGTTAAGAGAGCCTTTTCAGGCGGTGCTTTGATGCTTACAACAATGGATGGGGAGGATTTCACTCGTCCTGTGAATTCAGATGCAGTCAAGAAATACTTTGCCTAAAAAAAAAAGAGTATATGCAAATGAAAAACAGAATAGCTCGCTAAGTTGAAAACCCGAAAGGGCGGCTTAGACAAAGATGAGCGTCTCGGTGGAGAACCCGAAAGGGTAATCCAGGCAAAAATTAGAGACATGAAAAAAGTATATTTGCATCCCGCTAGATTGAGTACCTCACCTTGGGGCAATCTAGGCAAAAATTAGGGATTTGGCAAGTAACTGTATCCTGACAAGACTTTCTGTTCCACAGCCGTCTGTTCGTCAGAAGTTCTCGATTCGTCGTCAACTGAAGCTTCGAATACATCGAGATTCACATTGGTAGAGAAAGGATCATTATGTTCAATGTAGCCCTCCTCCAATATATATCACTGATTTCAAATTTGTACAGATCTATGGAGTCTTGCCATTTGCAGACTACCATTCCATCAAATCAATTTGAGCTTTTTATCCAATTATTTGCACTCTTATTTGTTTCAATTCACCAAATGTTTTGCATGTTTTAATTGATAAAATGTCATTGTTTTAAACAAATAAATTTTTCAAAACTATTGTTTTAAACAAAGTGAATATTCACAATGGTGAAAGGATACTCAAGAATGTCTCAGTGCTCTCCCGAGGGTGGCATGATTTCCAACAGGTAAGACATTTGTTCATATTCCTGGCTTGGTTGTATCCTCTTTCTCCTGCTTTTTGTTGGGGTTGCTCCCCAAGCAGAGTTTGTTGGTAGGGTTGTTCCCCAGTATAGTCGCTAGCAGAGGTGTTGTTGAAGACTTCGTTTTCTTCTCCAGCAGTAGTCTCTCCCCATTGCAGACGGCAGCGGAGTTGTTGTTTCTCTCCTCAGCATGGTTGCTTTCCATTTTTTTTCCAGCTTAGTCTGCAGAATGGTTGTTGTGGCAGTTTTTCCTGTTGAAAACTCTCTCAATCCCCATTAGGGTCGGTTGGTGGCTCTAGCAGCCCAAAGATTGGAGTGGTTTCCTGATTTGCTTGTGATCCCAGTAGAGTGGCTTATTGCAGATTCTACTTGTATGATCCGTCGGATGTATGTTCTCCCCGAGTAGAGCGGCGTGTCGCAGAATCTACTTGTATGATGCTTTCTCCTTCAGTGGTTTGTTCTCTAGAAGGATAGCTGACAGCTTTCCCCAGTAGAGTTGCTGGTGCAGTTAGATTCTACTTGGATAATTCTCCTGCAGTGGGTTTGTTCCTCGGAGTTGTTTGGAGTTGCTTTTGCGGCAGTTTTTGTTTGTGCCGTGAACTTTTGTTTCTCAGTTGATACTGAGATCCCCTGCAGAATCTTGAGATTCCCTCGTTCCCCTACAGATTGGTCTTGGTGGCTGTTTGCCTGTTGTGACTTTCTGTACCCTGGTTGGGTTGGTTATGGATCCATCACTCAGAGATTCTGTGATGTCTCTCGTTTTGCCCCCCGCAGATCCTTGCTTTTTAGCATGTGGATCTCCGCAGATTGGCGTTCCAGTTGGTTTTCCCATGGAAGTATAGTACCGGGCGTTTTGATTCTTAGGCCTATTGTGTTAGATATGTCTGTTTTGTCAGCATTCATCAAACATAAATTACGCATATTCCTGCATATTCATAAAACATTCAGATATTCATGTTGCATTATTTGCCATATATCTCTTATTTGTTGTTCTCCTGCTATGGGTGATATAGATCTCTTTATAGATCTTCCCAAACAGATGTCGGGTGTCTAAATCTCTTCATACAGAGTCAGCCCCATAAGCAGAAAATGTCTGTATTTTCCTTCTGCAGTTCCCCACTGAGATTATCCTCGTGGATGACGGTTTCTTCTGTTTCCTCCCAACACATATATTGGGATGGATTTTCCTATTGAGTTATATCCTCATAGGACGAGTTTTGATTCGGTCTGTCTTTTCGGATCAATCCCGAATCGGCGTTTTGTCAACTGTTCTTGTGCTTCCCTGTGGAATAAGTGAATGAACTGCCCAGTAACCGGCATCAATTCATTTATCCCCAGCGGAACCTTTTTTTGGGCCTCTACCCAGTAACCGGTAGTTGTAAGTCCTATGTTCCTTCTTCTTGTTGGAATTTGTGGTTATACACCTTTTATTCCTCAACAAGAGTTTGATTTGGTTTTCTACCCACTGGTCGGTAGTCATAAATCCTGTTTTCCTGCTCTCCAGCAGAGTTTGTGGTTCGTTATAAACCCTATTATTTGTTTCCCGTGCGGATTTGTGATTTTTCCCATCCCCATGTGGAGTTGTTGGTTTTCTACCCAGTATTCGGTAGATGTAAACCCTAATTCGTGTTTTCCCACCAGAGTATGGCTACTACCCCGTATTCGGTAGCTCGTAATTCCTATCTCTGTTCCCCTAGCAGAGGTAACCTTTGTGGTTCGTTCTGGTTGATGGTGGATTTTGTGCTGTTGTGGTTTGTATCCCCAATAAAGTTGGTGTCTCCCTGTGGTATAAGTTGAATAAGTGCTTAGTATTTGGCCTTCATTCACCCTGTCCCCAGTGGAGTCTGTGGTCTTCTACCCCGTATTCGGTAGTTGTAAATCCCATGTTTTGGTTTCTCCCCCATCGGAGTTTTGTACCTTGTGGTACAGGTGGATAATTGCCGGTTGCTAGCAATTATATCCCCAGCAAGTTGTCTTCTGGATAATTGCCGTATGCTTGCAATTTTATCCTTTTTGAAGTCGCCAGTGGGTCCTTTCACCGTTTGCTAGTGATTTGTTCCCCAGATTATTGATTGTTTATCAATATATCCCCGACTAGTCTTTATGGATAATTGTTGTTTATGCAATTCATCCCCGGATCATTTTTTTTTGTACCAATGCACCCTCAGCAGATCGCCTTTCATTTACCCGTTTGCGTGGTAATGATTGTTGCTCCTTTGATTGGTCATCATTATATACCTTGTCGGTATCCCGATGCCTTTCTTTTCGGTCGATTTATCCTTTGTTAACCCTTATACCGGTTGTGGATAATCTTCCATGCGAGTATGTTATCCACGTTCTGACGGTAATGGATAATATATCTCATGCACTCTTCAGTTGAAGCCTTTTGTGTTTCTCTGGTCGAGTAAGATTCGTTATTTCCCTTTTGCGGAGTCGAATATTTGTTGTTTCGGATAATTGTCGGATGCTTGCAATTTATCCTTTGAGTTGTCTTTCGTTTACCCGGATGCTTGGTATCGATTGTCTCTCTTTTTGGTTAGTCACCTATTATATACTTTGGTATCTCTGGTGTCTTTTCCTTTCGAGTATATTATTCACGGTCTGCCGGTAATGAATAATATGTCTCTTTCACTCTTTGGTTGGAGTCCTTTGTTGATCTTCCCCAGTAGAGTAAGATTCGTACTCTTTGTAGAATCGAATATCCATCCTTTAACAAGTTTGTGTTTTGGATGATGAGTTTCTTGGCATATATACCAATTCACGTTTCGGTAGTTCACCTATTATATACCCAGTAACCGGTATCCCTGGTGTTTCTTACCATGCGAGTGTATTATCTACGTTCTGACGGTAATAGATAATATATCTCATGTGAGTATTCTATCCACGTTCTGACGGTAATGGATATTATATCTCATGCACTCTTTGGGTTTGTGTCCCCAGTTGAGTAAGATTCGTTTTCCTGTTGTGAATTCGAATGTCCATCTTGTAAGTCGATTTGCTTTTTCAAGCCCTCCTTTCGGATGATGAGTGTCTTGGCATATATACCAATTCACGTTTTTGGTAGGTCACCTATTATATACTTCGGTATCTCTGGTGTCTCTTCCCTTTCGAGTGTATTATTCACGGTCTGCCGGTAATGAATAATATGTCTCATGCACTCTTGGGTCAATCTTTTGATTGTTTTCTCCGTAGAGTAAGATTCGTACTCTTTGTAGAATCGAATATCCATCCTATAAACAAGTCTGCTTTTCTAGCTTTCTTCAGGATGATGAGTGTCTTGGCATATATACCAATTCACGTTTTTGGTAGGTCACCTATTATATACTTCGGTATCTCTGGTGTCTCTTCCCTTTCGAGTGTATTATTCACGGTCTGCCGGTAATGAATAATATGTCTCATGCACTCTTGGGTCAATCTTTTGATTGTTTTCTCCGTAGAGTAAGATTCGTATTCCTTGTGGAATCGAATATCCATCCTATAAACAAGTCTGCTTTTCTAGCTTTCTTCAGGATGATGAGTGTCTTGGCATATATACCAATTCATGCTTTGGTCGGTCACCTATTATATACCACGGTATCCCTGGTGCTCCTTCCTTTCTGCTCCCTATTATGACCTTGGTCCCCTGTGGAGTCAGATTTTCCTGAGTTGATGTACCTTTGTCAGGTCTTTCTCAGATGTTTGGTTGATTGATATCTCTCACCCGTATACCGGTCTTAGATATTCACTCTTCCTGAGTTTGTTGCCCTTATACCGGTAACATCTCATTTACTTGTTGCTTTTCCCCGCGAGAGTCTCTTTGTTAGACACTTCTCCAGTGGAGTTCCTGTTGTGATTTTACCCTTTGCTGTATTGGCATTTTCCCCAATATATGCATTTTCACCGGCAGGGAGGTTCTTTGTGAATCGTTCCTTGGTCTGAGTCCGGATTTTTATCCGAAGTATCCCTTGTGGATAGTTTGAGTCAGTTTGAGTCTTTCCAACGGAAGTGTTTTCCTTTAGAATTTCTTTCTCTCCCCAGTTTGAGTCCTTTACTTCCCCAGTGAGGTCTCTAGTCCAGTCGTGTTTTGTCCACGCTGTGTCAGTTTTGTTTTCCCCAAATCAGAGTCGTGTCCTGCTCACGCATTCTTTTTCTTTTATTATCCCCATAAGAGTCCTGTTAGAGTCTCTGTTCCTGGTGAGTGTATTACTCCGATGGATCGTCTTTTCTTCTGTGTGAACCATTATCCCCACAGAGTTTTTGTCTTTTCCATGCATACATCTGCATCATGAGGTGTCTTAGGGACCAAAATTTGTCTCATTACCGTTATTTAAGACCATTCTACCGTGTCGAGATGAAGATTTCTAAACTTCACTTCTCCGGCTAGAATGACCTTAAATAGGGGCATCTGTAAGACCCCAATTTTGTCCCTAAGATCCCTCATGGCATCATATCATATCATATCATTGCCTCAAGGATCATTGTGCATCTTGCCTCCCTCTTTGTGGGTGGGTTACCTTGTGAGTGTGGGTCTTGATTACCAAGCATGTTTTGCATTTGTATATCATTGCTTTTCATTTGTTTACTAACCCAAAAGTACAAAAATATTGTCATCTAACCTTGCTAATTGCAGATGAAGCAATTAGGTCAAACCAGTCACAGGCAAGTCATTGAGCTAGGTGGTGGCCATTCTTGAAGAATTTGGGCACCATGATCATTCATAAGAAGTTCATATGAGTTATGACATCATTTTGAATCAAGATCTCAAGTGGTAGAGGCTTGGAATTCATCAAAGCATGGCTTAGTCAACCAAAACCCTAGCAAAGTCAACTGTGGTCAACTGTGCATTTAATCAAGGATTTGATGGTGGGAGATGATTTGAGAGACCTTATTCATGTCCATACAAGCCTCATATAACATGTCAAACATCCACAGTGAAGGATTGGAGGTCAGACAAAAAGTTTCCCAAAATAGTAAGGACCTGTAATTTCAAACTGCCAAAAATGGAAAGGTCTTCTCCTCAAAATTACATCATCAAGCAAGCTTAAAATCAATTTTTACCCAACATGAAAGTTGAAGATCTTGCTCTTGCCTTTCCAAAAAGTCTAAGAACACTCATTTCTCATGTGTGGTTGGCAAGTTATGATCAAATCATTTTCAAGAAGTCTTGAACTTCAAGGAGGCATAACTCTTGAACTATTTGGCCCAATTGAGTGAGGTTTCTTTGAGCAAATCCCATTTTACATGAGCTATCATAATGCATCATTACATCTCATCAAAAAGCATCACATCAAAAGTCCATTTTTCAAGTGATCAATTTAAATTTTGGTGGGAAAAAAGGCCATTTTGAAAAATACACATGATTTTCACTCCAAACCACTTCCAATAGCCTTAAAACAGAAATTTGGATTTGCTTCAACTGGTTTTCTACTGTTCCATTGGCTGCATGATCAAAAGGGCATTTTGGCCAAAGTGCATGAAAGATCCATTTTCACTAATCTCATTGGTTTTGGCTAAGCATGATTCGCAAGTTGGATTAACAGGAGTATATATTCCTAATCATAACAGAATTTCGAGATCACCAATCACAATCTCAGATCCAAATCACAAATCACCAAAATTCTCTCAATTTCTCTCAAGCTTTTTTTTCACTTTTTCCATCGAAATTCATCATTCTTCTTGCTTGTTCTTGTGTGGTTCATCATCTGCAGGTACTATAGGAGATCTGTTGAAGGAGAATCGTGGAAAATCTTGAAGAATCACCACTGTAGAACTTTGAGCTTGCACATGGCAGTTGGAGATTTATGCTAATTCGAGCTGTGTTGAGCTGAAGCATTGGTTCCATTCATCTTCCCTAGCATCACTGAATCTCTGTTTGCACAATCCAAGCCTCGAAACACACGAATCAGCTGCTGCATCATCATTAAGGTTGGAATTCGACCACTCCATTTCTTGCAATTATCATGTGGCTTGTGTAGATCTTGGCATGTAGATTATTCTGCAACTTGAATCGTGCATTTTCATTAGAAATTAAGGAAGTTATGCTGATTTAAACATTTGGATGTTAGAACTTCTTTTGCTCGATCCGGTTGATATGTTTAGAATTAGGACAAATTGAAGCTGGATTAATGATGTGTGATGCATGACGTTTCGATTGATATGTGGATTGTGAATTTCTGTGAGAGTTAGTTCTTGAGCATGAAGAACAGTATGAATGTTTGATGAACATGTTAGGTTTCGCGTCCAGAACTTCCTTTGATCTTCATTGCCTTGGTTTTGCATGATTTTTGTGTTTTCCGCGCCATGAACCAATCGCTGGCTGCCACGTCCGTTAATGAAACGGAGCGTTTCATCCTAGCGCGCCATTTTTGAATCGTCCAGGGGATCGATTCCCCGCTTCAGCATCCAGCCAATTGCCTTGTGTTTTTTCTTCCACTTATGCATATCATGTATCACATGCCTTTCCATGTTTTTTTTATTTTTCTTCCATATTCAAAAAATCATAACTCAAAAAATATTGATCCAATTCACATGCAATTTTTTTGCCATGATCCTTGTTATGTGCTTTATTTTTTGATGATTTTTAACAAATTTGTGCATGGTTGGATTTTATAAATGCCTAGGGTTTACTTTCATGTACCATTCCTTGCACCTTGCCTACTATTTTGACCATGAAATCTTGATGCCTCATTAGAAATTCTTGAAATTTTACATGCATGATCTAGACTCATTCCTGGTTATTTTGGCATATGGTTTGAGATTTTTGAGTTCCTGGATTGTGAGATATGATGTGATCTTTGGAGGTGTGACAATGTATGTCACCCCATTTCTTGTTCATGTTCTTGATTTTATTTTCCATGCTTATGCTATGCCAATTGCTCTGGAGTTTTGCATGTTGATACTTATGGATGTCTAGTTTACTTGTGATTTTTTCTGGAATTGTTGAATGCATTTCCCATTTGTTTGAGAATTTTCCCTCTGCTTGACCAATTGTGAACATTTTGTGAGTCATGATCTCATATGTTTTGTGAAATTCTCATGCATTATTGGATGGATTTGAAATTTGGCATGTGTATTATAGACATCTTGAAGTTTGCCATGGCTTTGATTGCATTCATTTATCATGTTTGGTTGCTGTTTTATGATTGCTTGAAGTTGATGCATGATTTGTGGCCTTGTTTGAGCTTGCTTTTGCATACTTTGACTTAGGGATTTTAATTTCCTTACTTACACTTGTCCAATTACCATGATTTTTGGCATGTAGCTCATTGAATGTGTTCTGTTTAAGCATGATTTTTCTTGAAATTTATTGAGCCATTGTGGTATTGGTATGCTTGTGTTCATTCTGTTTACATCATTGAGTTCTCAACTTGCCTAGGTTGACATGATTTGCTTATAAAATGGATTTGGTGCATAGTTTTGATATGAGACCAATTGGACTTGGTTCTTAATTGATTAATCTTGATTTTGGTTAATTTTCAGGTTCTGTTTTAAATTTTTTCCCTATCTTGGACCCTAGGCTTTGACGTAAGGGTTCACTTCTCATATTTGAGTTAGTTTTCAGGTGAAGAAGCAAATTGCTTTAAGGAGATTGATTCAAGTTGATTGAGTTTGGTTTATTTGATTGTTATAGACTAACTTGATTTGTTTTGTAGGATGCTAGCTCATTTCATTTGAGTGTGTGCTTTGCACATGTGATTGATTGTGTTGACTGTTGGTTCTTATCTTGTCTGTTTTGACTTTGTGATTGGATTACTGATTATATTTGATTGATTTCAGGTACCTTAGTTGCTATAGTTCCATTGTGAACTTGCTATTGCTTTTCTTTGCTTAAGCATTGAGGTAGAATCTCTTGTCTCCATGTAGTCTGGAAGACCTGGCCTGTTACTTGGCCAGGCACCTGTCTGAAGTCCTCCTTAAGAGGCAATGTATGTGATTGTTTACTTTTGTACCCAAGCAGGAAAAGACCTTCTAATGAGGCAATTGGTAGATAGAAGAGATATGTAGCCTATCTCCTACTATTCTGTGTGTCACTCACCTTGCTCACACTACATGTGTTGATGCATAGTGAGTAAAAACCCAAGATCTATCGAGTCATTAACTTGTGGAGAGAGTTCCATATTTCTGAACTCCCACACCTTCTGATATTCAATGCTCTCCCTGACCAGGGATAAGAGCAATGAGGCACACCCCTCATATCCTTTCATCTGCTTCACCTTGGCTCTCAATGTCAAGGTTAAGAGCACCACTTACCCCATTCCAGTTGACTTCACAGTCTAACCCTTGCTTGAGCCTAATTGCTTGGTGTAGCACCTCAAATTTGCACCTCCCTTTTGTAAATTAATTTCATGATTAGGTCATTTACATAACATAATCCACTGCATAGCATTGCATGGTCCTTTGCCCAAGTGCAAGCCATTAGACAAGATTAGGTCAAGATGATCAGGAGAATCAGTCAATCAAGCAAGCAAGTGTATTTCTCAAGGAAACAAAGCCCTATGGTTGGTTCATCAAGTTCACATGACCTAGGGACCATTTTGAAGTGGTTTGACCAAAGATTGGATGTTCAGAAGTCAACAGTCAAGCTGGATTTCATCTGAAACCCTAGAAAGTCAACTGTGGTCAACTGTGCCTGAATCATGGATTTGAAGGTGGGAGATGGTTTGAAAGGCTTCATTCATGTCCATACAAGTCTCATTTGACATGTCAAAGATCAAGATTGAAGAATTGGAGGTCAGATGAAAAGTTTCCAAAAATAGTAAGTGACTTGTAATTTCAAACTGCCAAAAATGGAAAGTTCTTCTCCTCAAATTTACATCATCATACAAGCTTCAAATGGAATTTTGTCCAACATGAAAGTTGAAGATCTTGTTCTCACCTTTCCAAAAAGTCCAAGAACACTCATTTCTCATGTGTGGTTGGCAAGTTATGATCAAATCATTGTCAAGAAAAGTTGAACTTCAAGGAGGCATAACTCTTGAACCATTTGGCCAAATTGGGTGATTCTTTTTTGAGCAAATCACATTTGACATGTACTATCATAATCCATCATCACATTTCATCAAAAATCATCACATCAAAAGTCCATTTTTCAAGTGTTCATTTTGCATTTTGGTGGGAAAAATAGCCAATTTGAAAAATACAGATGATTTTCACTCCAAACCACTTCCAACAGCTCATAAACTGAAATTTGGATTTGCTTCAAAAGATATTTCACTGTTCCATTGGATCTAATTGAAAGAGGGCATTTTGGCCAATTTAGCATAAAACTCCATTTCCATTAATCACTTTGATTTGGCCTAATCATGTTTAGCAATTGGATTAAGAGGAGTATATATTCTTAATTGTAACTGAATTCACATTAACACCATTCACTTTCTCAGATCCAAACAGAAAAATCACCAAATTCTCTCAAATTTTCCCAAAACTTTTTCACTCTTGTTCATCAAGATTCATCATCCTTCTTGCTTGTTCTCGTGTGATTCATTCTCTGCAGGTACTGTAGGATATCTATTGAAGGCAAAAGGTGGAAAACCTTGAAGAATCGTGGTTGTAGCATCTTGAGCTTGCACATGGCAGTTGAGGATTTCTCCAAATTGAAGTGGTTTTGAGCTGAAATTGTGCTTCCAAACATTCATCCATACACCATAGATCATCTGTTTCAGCATTTGAAGCTTGGAATCCAACAATCCGTGATCTGCGTCATCCAAGAGGTAGGAATTCAAACCTTCCAATTCTCCTAATTATGATATGGCTTTGATAGATCCTTTGTTGTATAGCATACTGCAAGTTAGATCGCGCGATTTAATTGAATATTGAGCAAGATATCTTGATTTTTAGTTTGCATGCCAAAACTTCTTTGCTTCGAATCTTTTGCTGTGGTGAAAATTAGATGAAATTAAGGATAGATTAGTGATCTACGAAGTGAGACGGTTCGATCCATATATCATTTGTCCATTTTCGTGACGATTTGTTCATGTGTTGAGATTTGATGATGAACACGGTTGAAGGTTGGAAAAATTCTCCAGAACTTGATTTTGATCCAAAATTTCGCTTACTGTTTTAGCGCGCGCAGTTTTTGAACGTGGACTCCCTTCGAGTCCTGGCTGAGCCAATTTCGCTTTTGGCTTTTGTATTTTTATTTCCACATGTTCACATAATTCACATGCCTCCATTTCACATTTTTTTATTTTTCATGGCATTCAAAAATTCATATCTCATGAACCAAAAATCCAATTGACATGCAATTTTTTGTGGAATGCTCCTTGTGATATGCTTGTTTTTTTGATGATTTTTAATAATATTGTGCACGGATAGAAAAAATAATTGGCTAGGGTTTGTTTTCACATGTTCTTTGGTGCACCATGCCTACTCTTTTGATCATAAAATGATGATGCTTCATTAGAAATTCTTGAAATTTTACATGTATGTTCTACACTCATTCCTGGTCATTTTGGTATATGATTTGTGATTTTGAGTTCCTGGATGTTGAGATATGATGTAATCTTTGTGAGTGTGACAATGTGTGTCACATTAATTTTTGTGCAACTTCTTGATTTTAATTACCATCCTTATTGAACTCAAAATGTTTTGAATTTTTGCATGAGGATGCTTATGAATGTTGAGAAGGCTTGTGAATTTTTCTGGAATTTTTGAGTGAATTTCCAATTTGATTGAGATATTCTCCCCTGCTTGACCAATTGTTGACTTCTTGTGAGACATGTTTTTATATGATTTGGGAAATTCTGGTGGTTTATTGGATGGACTTGAAATTTGGTATGTGTATTATAGACATCTTGAAGTTTTCCATGGCTTTGATTTCATTTATTTATCATGCTTGGTCTCTGTTTTATGATTGCTTGAAGTGGATGCATGTTTTGATGCCTTGTATAAGCTTGCTTGAACTTGGCTTGACTTTATGAATTTAATTGACTTGTTTCCCTTGATCCAAATAACTTGAAATTTGGTATGATTGTCATGTTATGAATGCTGTTTGACCATGAATGTTTTGGGGATTTATTGAAATGTTTGTGAGTTGATTTGAGTTGAATCTTTCTGGTTGGCTCTTTGAAGTTCTAAATTGCATGTTTTGCACTCTTTGCTTCATGAAATGATAATGGTTGATGATATGAATGTGAAACCACTTGGATTTGTTTCTTATTTGATTGATCTTGATTTTGGATAAGTTTCATGTTCTGTTTTGACTTTTTGTTCTCATTTTGACCCTAGTCTTGTACTAGTGGTTTGTGTTCTCACATTTGAGCTTTGTTTCAGGTTAAAAGCACAATTTGCTTATGCTTGATGATGTGCCTTCAATTGGAGTTGGCTTGTTGCTTGTTTATGACTAACTTTGAGTTTATTTTGTAGGCATTGAGACTTGAGTTTGTGCCATGTGGCTTGCACCTTTGTGCATTGACTGTTGTTTGACTGTGTAGTTAACTGTAGACCATTGTCTGTTTGCTTTTTGTTTGAGCTGAGTACTGATTATATTGGATTGATTTCAGGTACCTTAGTCGCTATAGTTCCCTTGTGAACTTGTGTTTGCTTTGCTTTCTAGCTTGAGCACTGAGATATAATGATCTCTTCTCCATGTAGTCTGGAAGACCTGGCCTGTTACTTGGCCAGGCACCTGTCTGAAGTCCTCCTTAAGAGGCAATGTTTGTGCTTGTTTATTTTTGTCCCCAAGCAGGAAAAGACCTTTGTTAAGGCAATTGGCAGACACAAGAGGTGTGTAGTCCACCTCCTGCTATTCTGTTGAGTCGTCCCTTGGCTCACATCACATGTTGATGCCTTGTGAACATTAACCCAAGATCAGTTGAGTCAGTTTCATAAGTGTAGAAGGGTTCCCACTTTCTGGACCCACGCTTCATTGTATGAAGCTCTCCTTAACCAGGGATAAGAGTTGTGAAGTGTTATCTTCACTCACCTTTCATCTGCTTCACCTTGACTCTCAATGTCAAGGTTAAGAGCTAACATTATCCTTCCAGTTGGCTTGCTCTTGCAGCCTAACCCTTTGTTTGAGCCCCATTTGGTGTGTATATAGTGTGTGTTGCCTGTAATTGTTTGCTTTGCTATTGCCTGTGCTTTAGGTTTAGCTTGCTTCCTGTGCAAGTTAGCTAGCAACCTTGACTTAGGGATGATTTGCATGATAACATCTAGGCTCGAGTCGTAGTCTCCCTAGTTGTGTCTCCCTTTGTTATCTGGTTAGGCTAGTCCTGTGTCCCTCCGTAGGGGAACTACGTTGCCCTGATCCTCATACCAGATGAGGTACGTAGGCAGGAGATGAGCTGATCTCTCCGGGCGCCTTTTTGTTTTGTCTTTGTGTGTGTCAGGAGATGGATGCAAGCCCAGCGATTGGCATTCTGTATCCTCTTGTTGTGTGCTTGGAAGCTGATATAAGTCCAGCAATTGGCATTCGGGTTCCAGTGTGGGTGTGCTTGGAGTCCGGTATAAGTCCATCAAGTGGCATCTGGTTTCCAGTGTGGGTGTGTTTGGTTTGGAAGCTGATGTAAGTCCAGCGATTGGCATTCGGGTTCCATGTTTGCTCATTTTTGTGTGGAGTTCGACGTAAGCCCAGCGATTGGCAGTCGATTTCCTGTGTCTGTTTTGTTTGTGTGCGTGAGCCGAGCTACGAATGCTCTGATTCTTCTTCGTCCAAGAAGGTACGTATGCATAGGATGCGATGTCCTAGCGAGCATGTTTCCCCAGTCCGAACTACTTAGACTCTGATGTCTATGCTTGATAGACTAAGTAGGCCCAGGATGCGACATCCTGCCGAGTCAGTCTTGTTGTTTTCTTGTGTCTCTTTCAGCCAGTGTGTTTGTTTTGAGCAGTTTTAGCAACCATTTTCCTTCCTTTTGTGCGTGGATCCCGTCGAGTACGACGGATGCGTAGGGGTGCTAATACCTTCCCTTTGCATAACCGACTCCCGATCCCATTCTCTTTGGTCGCGAGACCATGCTTTTTCCAGGTTTACTCTGAGCGTTTCCTTTCCCTCTTTTGGGATAAATAACGCATGGTGGCGGCTCTGTTGTTCTTGTTTCCCGCCGGTTTTTCGGTTGTTCTTGCACATGTTTGCTTGTTTGCCATTGTGCACTTATCATCATTAATTGTTCATTATTGCATGATCATCATTTCTTATCTTTGTGATCCATCTTTGGTTTACCCATTGAGGACAACTGTAAGTCCATTCATTGGCTAGTGTTCCTATGATTTGGAAGGGATAAAGTGTAAGACCATTTCATCTGGCTACTTATGTCCATTGCTTAATGCTTGTTTTGTTTGTTGTATGTGAGGATGCAATTGTAAGACCATGTTGTTGGCTTTTGTATTCCTATGATCATCTGTTGGAGATTAGAGTAAGTCCAGACAAATTGGCATCTGACATCCATGTCTTGTTTTGTTTAGGAGATTGGTATAAGTCCAGATAGATTGGCATCTGATATCCAGGTTTTGTTTTGCTTTAGGAGGTTGGAATAAGTCCATTTATTGGCATCTGACATCCCAGTTTGTTTTAGGAGACTGGTGTAAATCCATCTATTGGTATCCGGTATCCACCTTTGTTTGTGAGATTGGTATAAGCCCAGCTATTGGCTTCCGGTATCATTTGTTTTGCTTACTTGTTTTGTTGCCTATTCCTAAGGACACACTTGAATCATCTTCTATATGATCTCAAGAGGTGAACTTTTCTAAGAAGTTTTACACTCCATTCTCCCTACCCTCTTTGTCCTAAACCTTTTCACACTTTGAATTCAACTTTTTTTTTGACATTGTTGTGCAAACATCTTCATGTCTTTTCAAATTAGAAACCTGGACTCTAAGTCCTTGACTTTTCTAACTCCATTTCATAACACTTCTTTGAATCAATCCTAATCATATCTTGACCATATTTTGTGAATAATCATAATCAGTTAACTACACCCATTCAATTGTTTTGTGGCTTTGTCCATTGTTAACATGTTTTCATACATTAGCCATAGGTTTCAATTACCATAGTGGTTGATGTAAATCTTACCTTGTCCTTAGTGAGTCGATTGTAAGACTTCCGTACTGAAAACAGGGTTAACCCCTCTAGTACGTCGAAGCCGTCCTCGCATGGTGGATTGTTGATTCAGGTTGAGTTTTCTCCCATTGGTAATGAAAATCCTTAATGCTTGTGTTTTAAAATGATCTCACTAATTTTTGGAAATCTTTTAGCCGAACTACGGCGTTTTGATCCTTACCTTTGATGGAAGGTACGTAGGCAACGGGTTCATCCGTTCAAACACAAAAACAATAAAAATTGTACATTCTTTTCTCATCATCCCATTCATGTTTGCATAATATGTCATAAACAAATAAACATTTTTATACAACAAGTGTGAAAAGGGCTCCCTAGGAGTACCTAGGACGTTTTGGGTGCCTAACACCTTCCCATTGCGTAATTTACCCCTTACCCAGATTCTCTGATCTTTTTATTAGTTTTCTATGTGTAAAACTTCTTAGGCTTTTGTTCGCTTTTTAGCCATTCCTTAGGATAAATAAAAGTGCGGTGGCGACTCGATTCTTTGTATACTTTGCTTATGGTTTAATCAATAAATCATATAGCGACGAATACACCGCTACAGCACCCAAAACATCCTAGGTACTCCTAGGGAGCCCTTTTCATACTTGTTGCAAAGGTTATTGTTTGTGAAAATTTATTTGTGCAAACATGATTGAAGAGATGAGAAAAGAATATAGAAGTTTATTTACATTTTTGTTTGGATGGATAAACCCATTGCCTACGTACCCTCTTATGAAAAGATTAGGATCAAAACCTCGTAGTTCGGGTAAAAAATTTCAAAACAAATGAGTGGATTGATTGGTCCAAAAGTCGTAAGGTCTTTTGTTATCAAAGGGAGAAAACTCAACCTGAAAAACCACAAGTCCACCATGTGAGGATAGCTTCAACATGCTAGTGAGGGGTTAACCCTATAATAAGCATGAAGGCTCATTGTCCATCACTAAGGACAAAGGTGAGTATTACATCTACCACAAAGATAACTCAAACCTAATAGCAAAAGGTTATGAAAAATTTGATTAAGAAGTGGACATTGAAACTACAAAAGATATTTGAATGGGTTATATTTACCAATTAGAAGTGTGTACAAAATGGTCAAAGTTGACTTAAAGATTCAATTCACAATGAGTGTTATGAAAAGAAAGTTTGAAAATCAAAAGCATAAGGCTTAGGTTTCTAATGTTGAAAACAAAGTCAAATGTTTACACAAATAGTTTTTTGGTTTGGGTTAGGATGGAGAAATAAAGAAAATCGGGTGATGGGTTAAGAAATGAAACCACACTAGGAGTTCCTCTCTTGAGATCATATAGATGATCCAAGTAAGTTCCTATCCTTTGGAATAAACAAGCACAAAGCATAAGCAAATCAACCAAGTCTCAAAAGAGATCCTCAATGCAAGGAAACAGAATGCCAATACATGGACTTACACCCGACTCCTAACAGCAAAACGGAAACAGAATGCCAATACATGGACTTAGATCCGACTCCTAACAACAAAACGGAAACAGAATGCCAATACATGGACTTATATCCGACTCCCAACCATAACAAACAAATATCAAAAGCAAACACATCAAAACCAAACATGCAAACAATCATCACACACTATATACATACAAGAGGCTCAAAAAAAAGGGTAGGCTTTAGTCAAGAGGGGTCATATCAACCTCGACAAACAAGCCAAACTGTACAAGGGTAGTTTGTAGCTCTTAACCACTAACATTGAGAGTTAGGGTGAAGCTGATCAAAATGGAAATGAGGATGAGACCTCATGCTCTTAACCCTGGCCAGGGTGAGCTCATGATAAAGAAAGCGTGGGGATCCAGAAAGTGGGATCCTATTCCACTTGACAGACACAGGACAAAGATCTTGGGTACATGTTCAAAAGCATCAGCACGTAGTGCGAGCATAATGAACGACTCACTGAATAACGGGGGATTGGCTACTAATCCCTTTTATCCGTCAATTGCCTCAACTATTGGAGGTCTTATCAAGTAGCACATGCCTCATCTTGGAGGTCTTTGGCACAATTGTAAACAAACACAAACAGGGCCTCTTAAGGAGGACTTGCCAGCAAAATGCCTGCCAAAAAGGTGACAGGACTTCCAGACTACATGGAGTAAGAAGATAACTACCTAAGTGGTGTATCAACCACAATCCACAGCTCAAGCAAGAGCTAAAAGTAAGCAACTAATGTACCTGTACAAAAGTCAAACAGTTAATATTTCAGTCAGAAAATAACAGACAAACAGTGAATCTTTTCAACAATTACACAACTCAATGAACAATGCTCAAGCACTCAAATGAGCTCAAGCACATCAATTAGAACCTACAAAACAAACAAGAGTTAGAATTCAAATCATTTGCATCTCACAAAGTGAGAACAAACCAACCATCAATGCTAAATGTCCAAACCTGAAACACAAAGCACAATTAGTATATACACAAAACACTAGTACAAAGACCAAGTCCAAAACCAAACCAAATGATCAAAACAAAACTTAATCTTCCATATAATGCACATTCAAACATGTCACGAAATTTCCTCAAAAGGACCAGCATCAATTCAATAAGCAAATATCTCAAATGGCCTATGCTATGCAATGATCACCATTTTTGCACAAAGTGAACTTCCAAATTAGAAAATTCAAATCAAAATAGAAAAGCATGCAATGGCTATGAAATTTTTTATTCAAGTTTCACATGTAATGAACAAGCAACATGCAAAAAATCAGATCCAGAAGAGTTCAAATGATAGATGAACAAAAATGCACAAATGCAATGCAAAAAATGTGACACAAATTGTCACATTCATCTTCATGTGTCAAAAACAATGATAGCATATGAGAAAAAATTCAAACCAGTGCTAAAAAATTCACATCATGTATGAAGATTAAGCATGCAAAAAATCAAATCAATTGGATCAAAGATGAAGATTTCACAAAGCATTGAATGCAACATATCAAAATAGCATGGCATGGATCAAAAAATTCACACATTAAAAATCAGACATCAACAAATCATGAAAATAATATAAAAAAAAACTAGACATCCAAACAAATCTATGAAAAAAAATGGAGTTAATTTGGATCATTTTTCTATTTTTAATGATTTTTCTAAGATGAGAAAAATAGTTCAAATAAAAAAATAAAATGGAGGGAAAAGAAAACATTTGAATAAACTCAGAATTAACATGAGCCATCAGATGAGGCGCGCAATGTAATCAAACGGTCCTCATTCAAATATTAAAACTCACCGTTTCACTTAACACAATCACCACAGACATCAGCAAGTCAAACGTACGCATGGCATGGTCAAAGGAATGATATCCAATAGATCTCACACGCGAGTGTCACATTACGTGAAAAACCGGCGGGAAAAAAAAACAACAGAGCCGCCACCGTGCGTTATTTATCCCAAAAGAGGGAAAGGGAACGCTCGAAGTAAACCTGGAAAGAACATGGTCTCGCGACCCGAGATGGATGGGATCGGGAGTCGGTTATGCGAAGGGAAGGTATTAGCACCCCTACGCATCCGTCGTACTCGACGGGATCCACGCACAAAAGGAAGGATAATGGTTGCTAAAAACTGCTCACAAACACAAACATACACTGGCTGAAAAGAGACACAGAAAACAAAGAAAACTAACTCGGCAGGATATCACATCCTGGGCCTACGTAGTCTGTCAGGCACAGACATCAGAGTCGACGTAGTTCGGGACAGGGGGAAACGTGCTCGCTAGGATGTCGCACCCTATGCATACGTATCTTCTCGGACTAAAGAAGAATCAGAGCACTCGTAGCTCGGCTAACGCACGCCAAACAAAACCACACAGGAAACCGACTGCCAATCGCTGGACTTACGTCAGACTCCACACAAAATAGGCAAACATGGAAACCGAATGCCAATCGCTGGACTTACATCAGACTCCGAACCAAACGCACCCACACTGGAAACCAAATGCCAATCGCTGGACTTACATCGGACTCCAAGCACACGACAAAAAGATACGGAATGCCAATCGCTGGGCTTACATCCATCTCTTAACACATACAAGAGACAAAAACAAAAAAAAGGGCGCCTAGAGAGATCAGCTCATCTCCTGCCTACGTACCTCATCTGGTATGAGGATCAGGGCGACGTAGTTCCCCTACACAGGGACAAAGGACTCGCCTAACCAGAGACTGGGAAATGACATACTAGAAGGGAGACTAACTCGAGCCTAATAGTTACCATGCAAATTCACCATGGTCCTAGGTCAAGGTTTCTAGCTAACTTGCACAGGGAGCAAACTAAACCTAAGCGGCACAATCAAAGCAATCAATCACACAAATAGCACACACTATATACAAACAAAGTGGGCTCACACAAGGTTAGGCTGTGAAACACAAGCCAACTGGAATCGGGTGATGTTAGCTCTTAACCCTAACATTGAGAGTTAGGGTGAAGCAGATGAAATGGAAAGTGAGGGGTGTGCCTCACAACTCTTATCCCTGGCCTGGGAGAGCTTGACTCAAATAGAAGGTGTGGGAGTTCAGAAAGCAGGAACTCTTCTATCCACATGACTGACTCAACAAGGATCTTGGGTTAATATCCACAATGCATCAACATGTGATGTGAGCAAAGGGATGACACACTGAATAGCAGGAGATGGACTACACATCTCTTGTATCTGCCAATGCCTCTTCACTTAGGTGGTCTTTGATATGTACAGGAGACAAAGATAAACAAACACAAGCATTGCCTCTTAAGGAGGACTTCAGACAGGTGCCTGCCCTAGTAACAGGACAGGTCTTCCAGACTACATGAAGTTAGAGAAGTTATACCTCAATGCTTAAGCAATCAAGCAAAGCAAAAGCAAGTTCACAATGAACTTAAGCAACTAAAGTACCTTGTTGGAAGTGCAGAAGTGAAACAGGTAGATTCAAGTCCTGAAATGCAGAAACAGTTGCTCCTCAGCTTTTGAATGAATGAATGGAGGAAAGTTTGAGTGTTAATCGTGCTTGATTTGGCCAAAAAATCCAACTGCCATTGATGGAGGTGAGCTTCAACAGTTCCAAATCAGCTCGAAAATTGATGGATCTTGCTTCCAAAAATGCTCCACTATGCTCCTATGTGATGAATCAACCAAGAACAAGGCAATGCTTTTGCAAAAGTTTGATGAAAATTGAGAGAGAAAGTTTGAAGCAATTTTTCAGATCTGGAAATTAGGAGGTGTTAATGCTGAAATCTGTTAGGGTTTCACTTATATATCATCTGTTAATCAAGTTCTTAATCATGTTTAGGCATTTGGCAAGTGAAATTAGTGAAAACAAGTGTTTATGCAAATTGATATTTCCACCTCTATGCATGGTATGAATGGAACAGTACACGAATTTGGGCTTGAATCCACTCAAAATTCTGTTTGTAAGCCAATGGAAGTGTTGCCATGTGTAAACAATGCATTATTTTAAAATTTGAAAATTCCATCCAAAAATCAAGTGAAAAATCAAATGATTATGTGATGGAAATACATGGCTTATGATGCATGATTTGGATAGTATATGTCAAGACATGAATGTTGCAAAAAGAACCACTCCAATTGGCCTTATGGTGTGAAAGTTATGCATGTTTAAAGTTCAAAATCACTTGGCGAAGACTGATCCATATCTTTTCAACCACACATGAGAAATTCATGTTCTTGGACTTTTTGGAAATGGGAGAGCAAGATCTATAACTTTCATGTTGGACAAAATTTCATTTGAAGCTTTCTTGATGATGTAATCTTGAGGAGAAAACCTTTCCATTTTTGGCAATTTCAAATTACAGGTCACTTACTATTTTTGGCAAGTTTTGATCTGACCTCAAATTCTTCAATGTTGATATTTGAAATGTCAAATGAGACTTGTATGGACATGAATGAGGCCTCTCTAACCATCTCCCACCTTCAAATCCATGATTGAATTGACAGTTGACTTTGGTTGACTTTCTAGGGTTTCAGATGAATTGCATCTTGACTGATGATCTTTGAACATCCAATCTTTGGCCAAACCACTTCAAAATGATCCTTGAATCATATGAACTCATTGCACCAACCCTAGGGCTTTGATCTCAAGGAAAATGCACTTGCTTGCTTGCACAGCTGAATCTCATGACCAGTCTTGACTGATGACTTGGTGAACTATGTAAATGTTAATGCAATGTTAATGACCTAAAATGAAAATGTATGTACAAATGGGAGGTGCAAATTTGAGGTGCTACAGGTGCCCCTATTCAATCAACTGGGAACCCGAACGGATGAGAGCAACGGCTGTCAGACTTTCAGGGTGAACAGGGATTGAATACCAAAAAACCGTAGAAATTTGCACTCTGCGGGGATCCAAGAAAGGAAAATTCATCAACGGGCGCTTCCACTGGGATCTGATACTTATTACTGGGGATTTTGATTTTTTCCAGAAAAAGGAACCACATCCAGACATCGAAGGACGATGAATGGGAATAGAAATCACAACTAGACGCCAACGGACGCCTAGGAAAAACTCGACGTTTATCGAAACCAACAGAGAGGTAACCAGACATCAACGGATGAATGGGAAAGAGAGACAACCATACGTCAACGGACGAAATGGGAAAAACTCAACGTTTACCAAGACCAACGGAGAGGTGACCAGACAGGACGATGACTGGAAAAGGAGATACAACTAGACGTCAACAGACGAATAGGAAAAACTCAATGTTTATCGACACCAACGGAGAGGAGAACTCTGTTTGGGGAAACAGAAAGATGTTACGAACATTAAAAGATGATGTTTACCGACATCAAACAAAGGATCGACCAGACATTTACTGATGAATGGGAGAAAACTCGACGTTTACCGACATCGAAAGATGATGTTTACTGACACCAAAAAAAAAGATCGACCAGACATTTACTGATGAATGGGAGAAAACTCGACGTTTACCAACATCGAAAGATGATGTTTACTGACACCAAAAAAAAAGATCGACCAGACATTTACTGATGAATGGGAAAAACTCGACGTTTATCGACACCAACGGAGAGGAGAACAGACATTAACGGATGACCTGTGGGGAAAATACAACTAGATGTCAAAGGACAACTAGGAAAAACTCGACGTTTATCGACACCAACGGAGAGGAGAATACTTCACTGGGGAAGGAATACAACTATACGTCAACAGATGCATAGGAAAAACTCAACGTTTATCGAAACCAACGGAGAGGTTATCAGACATCAACGGATGACCTGGAAGAAAGACTCGATGTTTACCGACACCGAAACAATGGTGTTTACTGACACCAAGGAAAGAAAACACACGGGTGCTGACAGGACACTTACTGGTATCAAGAGAATGACATATTCTTATGTCGAGACAAGGTCAATCACTTGCCGGGGACCACGCTGGGGGGTCAATCAAACTTCCTTTCACGGACAAGTGGGGAAATAAATCTCTCGGGAGATATCAATCCTGAATGCTGTCAGGAGCAACTGTAGCAAACGCTGTGCTGAAATACGATCCACCTCGGCTGGGGATATGATAATACTGGTGTAACATATGTATGTATATGTTTGATTTTTATGGCGAAATGCTCCATATTGAATGGAAATGCTACGCGATTTGAGGATGCAATGATGATTACTATACGCAAAATGCAAATGCAGGCGAACCCTGGCTGGGGAGAAACAAATTGCTCGGCTGAGTGCACAGAATCTGATTTGATCCCCCAACTCCGTGGGGACGAACCACTGCTGCTGGGGAACAGATGATCCTTACTGGAGACGACCTCTACTGAACCCGATCCGCTTGAGGACACCGCTGGGGAAACAATCTAATTCCAATTCGCCTGGGAAACAACAATCTTCCGACTCAGTGGGGAAATACCAGTTCTCAAACCTGCTGGGGATAGACCAACTCTCAGGCCTGCTGGGGAGAATACTCTTCACGACCCTACTGGAGATTTGCAGTCAATCTCAGAACTGACTGCTGAGGTAACCCTGCTCTTACTTCGCTGGGGAGACGACCCCTAAATCTGTCTTGGATAAAAATCAACCTCCCACACTACTGGACAGTGTTAACAATCCTTTTGAATAAACGGTGGCTCTTGCTTAGCCAGCAATCAAAAGATAATATCCTGCGAACAGCAATACAAACATGCCCCAGGGGATTGCATGGACACAATACACCCAAGCGTACTCAACATTCAAAATCATTTTCAAATGTCTCATCTTTCTGCACATTATTGTCTGGCCTTCATGTTTTTATATGCAATGTTTATCAAAAATTCAGACGTTTTTGCAAACAAAATAGTAAAATAAAAACAAGAGAGCAATTTATCTGAATAACGACTTTTATTGATTGAAAATGGCCCTGAAAAGGCAAATACATCAGGAAGCAATTCCTAGGAAGAGGTAATTGCGCACAAAAGGATAAATATTTACCCTAATGGCAATGGGAATACGGCATCCACTATTTCCCAATTCTGTTATGACTCATAGATCTTCAATTTCTCCCCAAATCCCTTGCTTTTGGAGAAGAATGATTGGACTGGTCATATCCTTCGAGACGGTCGACGTCGAAGCGCGATGAAATATAGATAACTCAGACTGTAGCCTTCGCTCTAATCCCTCTTTTGCCTGGATCGCCCTTTCGGGTTTTCAATCCACCGGGATACCCATTTTTGCCTAAGCCGCCCTCGCAGGTTTTCGACTTACCGGGTGTACAATCTTTTCATTTATATCCCTAACTTTTGTCCGAACCTTTTCTTTCTGTTTTTTTTGGTTCGCCGGGATGCCCCTTTTTTTGCCTGGACTCTTTTTCTTTTTGTCCAGCGGGTCTCTTTTTTTACGAAGTATCTTCTAACTGCGTCCGCCTTCACAGGGTATGGAAAATCTTTGTCATCCATGGTCGTTGACAACAACGCTCTTTCAGAGAAAACCTTCTTGACCACGAATGGGATCCATAACTGTATATCCGCTTGCCCCTACGATCGTCGAGGAGGAAGGATCCTTTTCAATACAGCTCCCCCACGTGGTACGCACGAGGTCGCACTTTTCGGTCAACAACACGCTTCATTTGCTGGGTACAATTGCCCCACGACCAGTAACTGCCAGCCTCTTTTCCTCAGTCAGGCTCAACGTGTCATACCGAGTCCCTATCCACTCGACCTTCTCTAATTCCTCATCCATCAGGGCTCTCCACAATGGGATCTAGACTTCAGTAGGTAATACCACTTCTATCCTATACACGAGCGAGCGCGACATTGCCCCAGTAGACGTACGCACCACAGATCAATACCCAGGATACAAGCTTCGTGCTCAGCCACCATTGTTGGTGCATTCAAATGTTATCCGGGGAACAAAATGAATGTGGGATCTTTTGGCGTAACAAAAGCGGCACTAACTCATCCACATTAACCTCCCCCATCAGACATCAGAATCCGTTCGGATTCAGGGTCAGGCCCCTCCTCCGGGATCGGTTCCTCACAATCTTTCGATTTGAGCACCTCGAGATGTCCTCATCAGGGAAGTCAAACTTCCTTGGTTGATAATCCTCAATGGGTTGCTGGGCGATGTAATTGGCCAATACACTCCCCTCTACTGCTTCTTGAAAGGTGTACTGAATATTTTATTCAATCAACATCATTGGCCCTTTCGCCACCCGTCTGGTCAATGCTAGCTTCTCAAACGCATACTTGATCAGATCCATCTTGGACATCCACAAAGTGGTATGAACCAACATATACTGTCTTAGTCGGCGAGCAGCCTATGCCAAAGTACAACAAGTTTTCTCGAGCAGTGAATGTATTGTTTCACAGTCGATAAACTCTTTGCTAAGCTAAATTGCATACTCTTTTCGACCAGACTCGTCATGCTGACACAATACGCACCTCATAGGCCCCTCGAGGGCCGTCAAGTACCAGATTAACAGTCGTTCCTTCCACAGGAGGCATCAGAATCAGAGGTTCCTGCAACTTATTCTTTTTCAATGCCCCTTGGCAATATCCACCTGACCGTTTGCTCTCTTTTTTTTGTTTCCAGTTCAGGCATTCCTTGCATTGCTTTTTCTTTTTCTTTTCTTTTCTTTCTTTCTTTCTTTTTTTTTTAGCAGGATCGACCTCGATTCCTCTTTCGTTCACAATAAGCCTCGGCAACTTACCAGACAGCACTCCACAAGTGCACTGATTCTGACTCAACCTCAGTCTGAGTTGTTTCGATCCGGTCAAACAACTTGCCCCGAATCCACCAGATGCCCCTCTTCTGCTTGGGACTTTGCTATCCTGTCATCAACATAGCATTTGATTCCACGATGAATCATATCATGAAACAAAGTCACTCTGATACGTGGCACCGACGTTCTGTTTCTCTAGAGGACAGTCTTCTCTCCATGGTAGCTTGTGCCCCACGACATCGGTATCCAACCCTGGCATATCCTGACACGACCAGGCGAAGGCATCCACATGCTCTTTTAACAGGGCTACCATTCTGCTCTCGACTCGCCTCTAAAGCGGCCCCAACTTTCACTTCCTTTCTGACCTCTGCGGTGCTTGGAGTAACAATCTTGAATCTCTCCTCGTGCGGCTGAATCACCCTCTCCTCTTGTCTTAACAACCTGGCTAATTCCAGCAGATCACAATCTTCTTCGCCTTATTCTTTGGCATGATAGATCGGATTGTCGAAGTCATATAGAGGTGTAACCGAATTGTTATCAACTAGATCAGGAGAATAGTCACTTTTGAAGTCGGAACAAGACGAATCAAAAGGAAAGAAAAATGAAAATAAACATTGCCATTTTTATTTTTTTAAACTGCAAAAATAAATGAAAAACAGAAAACACAGCTTTTAATCACAAAAAATATCCATTTATTACTGATGCAAAATGTTGCAAAATGAAACACATGAGATGGCCCTTACAATGGACCATTACGTTTCGGGCAAAACGTATGGCTTTCATGCAAACAAAAATTGAAAAACAGAAATACTACACTTCAGAATGAGGGACAGTGATGATCTTGGAGGCCTTCCAGTTCCCTGGTACGCACAATTTTATCCACGACTCAAGCTCGCGGTCACAGTCAATCTCTTCACCCACTGTACAGGCGTGACCTGGATCCAGCATTCCGGCACTAACAAATGTGAACGGTGGACGACGTCCTCTGTTCTGTCTAGACGACTCTTGATCTGGCTGATAGCCAACCCCGAACATATCCGCTTTCACCATAATGTCTATGATCTTTCCCCAGCCTAGGGCTTCTCTGTTCTTCACCACTTCCATGGCCTGTTTGTAAGAAGAAATAGACATCTTCTTCTCTTTCTCAGCACAGATGGCGTTCTCCACCCTGACGGTTTCAACTGCCTGACTTGGTGTTTCGAATTTTCCACCATCCATTTCTACCTCCGACATTCTCTGGGTCGTCTCCCTCATCATTGCACACTCACTTGTGGCGACAGCCGCACAACAGTTATCAATACTAGGGAAAGCTCCACTCTTCATCAGATGTTTTGAGACCACAGACACTGAGGTTTTTAACTGATCCCTGTAACACCTCAAAATTTGCCCTCCTCTCTTGGGACTAGCTTAACATATTACATATCATTTTTAGGTCATTAGGCATTGCATATTGCATATCATGTGGTTACATTGTGCAAGCCATTCTCCCAAGTCTTGATCAGAAGATAGGAGGTCATGTGCAAGCTAGGGTTTCATTGGACTGGTCATTAATCATCTGAGGATGTGGAGGTCCAAATTAGGGTTTCATGATTCTCAAGGAGATTGGTCTTCATCTTGATTGAAATGATTCATCATCATCATCATGGTTTGTCATCATCAAGTGTTGAAGCATATTTCTTGAGATTAGGGTTTTGACTACTGGTCAACCCTAATCAGTTGTACTGGGCCAATCAGGGTTTGTGAAGGAGATGAGGTTTCAATGGATATGGGGATCATCATGTGATTATATTGAGCTTATGGAGGCTAGGGTTTCATCCTTGAGCCATTTCATCAGAAGATTGGGGTTCAGATTAATCAGTGCATTGCCAAATTCATCTATCAGTTGAAAAGTCAACTGTGGTCAACTGTGCTTGATTTTATGGATTTGGAGGTGGGAGAGAGTTGGATACACTTCATTCATGTTGAAACAAGTGTTATTTGACATGTCAAAGCTCAAGAATGAAGAAAATAAAGTCAGGACAAAAATTGCCAAAAATAGAAAGTGACTTGTAATGGAAGTTTCCAAAAATGGAAAGTTTTTCACCATAAAATTACATGTCCAAAAAAGCTTCAAATGAAAATTTGTTCAACATGAAAGTTGTAGATCTTGGTCTCACCTTTCCAAAAAGTCCAAGAACTTGAAATTCCCATGTATGGTTGACAAGTTATGGTCCATTAAATTTCAAAAAAGACCTATAATCAAAGTGGCATAACTTTCACATGGAGTGTCCAAAATGAGTGATCTTTTTATGAGCAAACTCCATTTCACATGCACTTTCATGGTGCATAATCAAAATTCATCAAAAATGGTCAATGCAAAAGGTCCATTTTCAAGTGCACTAATTAAAATTCAAGGGCAAAATGGTCCAACTTGCAAAATAATTGGAATTTTGGAATGGGGGTTTTCGCAACACATCACAAATGCCATTTAGAAGATGTTTGAGCTGTCATGGTTCAATAGTTAGCAAGGGCATTTTGGAGATTTCATTGAAATTTTACATTATGTGAATCAATTTCATTTTGTGCTAATTGGTGATTAAGAGGATGATTAAGCTGAAGTATAAAGTGCTAATTGTAACAGAATTGCAAATGATAATCACAATTCTCAAGAGTCTAACTAACTTTCCCTCCAAAAATTGCAAATTCTCTCAAAAATCTTCATCACTTTTTTTATCCAAACTCCTTCAATTCTCAACCATATTGTGGAATTCTTGTTGATTCGTGCTCCTTACATCTTCCTCTCCAACTGTTTTGGTGATTTGTGGCAAGAAACTTGAAGATTCGTGACTGTTCATAAGGAGCTCAACAATGGCATTTTGCAATTTCTTCCAATTGAAGCAACATTGAGCTTGGTTGATCACTCCACTAACCTTCCTGAACCTTAGCACGCATCTGTTTTTGGTTTTTGCTCGAGGAAGCATCAAGAATCATCAACTGCCATAATCCAAGGTGCAAATTCGAATTTCTCTTTTTCTTAAATTGTTAGGTGGTTTTTGTAGTTCATTCATCATAGATCAACATGATATGCTTGGTTTTGGATTTGGTTAGCTATTGAATGAGTTGTTTCGATTTGAAGTTTGATGTTCATATCTTTAATTGCTCGATCCCGATTATACAGTAGGAGTTAGGTTAAATAGGTTACATAGTTGGAATCCACATGAAAGGACGGTTCTAATGAATATAATTTTGTTGATTTTGGTTGAGTTTCATTGTTCTTCAATTTTCTGCATTTTCTGGAAATGGCTGGCTCAAGAGCGATGAAAATATGCGCTTAGATCTTCATTTTCCATTTGCCTCATTTGAATTTTGTTTACCGCCTTTGGCAACCAATCAGAACATTTCCTGGCCGCTATCAATACGACGCCGTTTTGGCGAACTTCCTCAAAATTGCAAAAATGCCATTGGATTTAATTATTAATAATTATTTCATTTTCATTTTCTTTTCTTATTTCATTTTGTTAAGTGAACTTAGAAAATTAATAACTCACTCAAAATTCGTCCAATTTTTGTGAAAGTTTTTGTGCCATGCTCATGAGGATGTGTAGAATTTTATGGTGATTTTTGTGGAATTTTTGCACGTGTGGAAATTTAATTGGCCTATTGATTTTGTTCATGTATGCATTTTGTACATGTCTTGCCAAAACCTTCATGAAATACTCATGCCTTCAAAGAAATGAATGAAATTTTTTGTGCTTGTTCTGGACATATGATGGTGATTTTCATGTAGAGTTTGTGATTTTTGGATACTTGGTGATGGAGATGTGATTTTTTGATTAGAGGTGTGACAATTTGTGTCACACCTAGCTAAGTCAATTTCATGATTTTATTTGCATGGCCTAGAAATGTTTGATTGCTCCAATTTTTTGCATGAATAATCATTGATATGTCAAGATAACATGTGATTTTTTCTGGAATTTTTGGTTGCATTTTCTATTTGATTGATAATTTTCTTCTCTGTATGCTCATTTGGTGACCTTGTGTGACACTTGTTGGCATTTCACTTGTGCAATTCTCATATGGTATTGGATGAAGATGAAATTTGACATGAGAATTGTAGACACATTGTAGGACACCATGGTTTTGATCCCATTCATTTATTAAATGTTGTCACTGTTTTATGATTTATTGAAGTGAATGCTTGTGTTGATGCCTTGAATTGGCTTGTATAATTTTGTCTGGACTTCTTGATTTTCATTGACCAACTTCTTTTTGTCCAATTGAGCTAAAAATTGACATGCTATACATTGAATGTGTCCTGTTTAGGTGTGAATTTTTGTGGAATTAATTGAGTTGATTTGGTATGCTTTTGATTGAGATAGTTATGTTTGGTCTTTTGGTGTTGCAAATTGCATGATTGATGTTAAATTGTGCATGAAATGATAATGGTGATTGATATGAGCATGGGACCAATTGCATTTGCTTTTGAATTGTTTGAATTTGATTTTTGTTGAATTTCACTTGCTGTTTAGAATTTTTTATCCCTTTTGGACCCTAGGCTTGGCCTAGTGGTCTTGTTTCTCACATTTGGTTTGGATTTTCAGGACGAAATGCACAATGCTTAAGGAGATTGCTTCCAGGCAATTTGAATTGAGTTTGGTTGATGTTTATGAACTAACTTGACTTTGTGTTGTAGGGATTGATGCTTGAGCTTGAGCTTATAGCTTGCACTTGTGTGCATTAACTTGTGTTGCTTGTACAGATTAACTGATTAACCATTTGCTGTTTACTGTTGATTTGTCTGAGTACTGATGATACTTGATTGATTTCAGGTACATTTAGTTGCTTACAGTTCCCTGAGAACTTGCTTGTTGTTGCTTGGTTTTTAAACCAATTGAGGTAGGACTTCTATTCTCCATGTAGTCTGGAAGACCTGGCCTGTTACTTGGCCAGGCAACTGTCTGAAGTCCTCCTTAAGAGGCGATGTTTGTGATTGTTTAACTTTGTGCCAAGCAGGTAAAGTCCTTGATTAAGGCAATTGGTGGATCATAGAGATATGCAATCTATCTCCCACTATTCTGTTGAGTCGTCCCTCTGCTCACACCACTGTGTTGATGCAGTGGGACACAAACCCAAGATCTTGTACTTTGTACAGTTGTGTCAGAGTCTTTGAGCGTAGAAGGGTTCCACCTTTCTGATCCCACGCTCCTTTGTCTGAAGCTCTCCCTGGATAGGGATAGGAGCTGTGAAGTCTAATCTTCACTCACCTTTCATCTGGCTTCACCTTAGCCCCTCAATGGCAAGGTTAAGAGCTAACACTACCCTTGTACAGATGACTTGCCTCGGCAGTCAAACTCATTGTTTGAGCCTCACTTGACTGGATATAGTGTGTGCTTTGTGAACATTTGCTTGAGATGTTTGATTTGATCTGTTTATGCTTGCATGCTTGCTTTCTTCCTGGATAGGATTAGCTTGCTGTTGTGCAAGTAGGTAGAAACCATAACATAGGGCAATGATGCATGATAACACTAGGCTCGAGTACAGCTCCCTGGTAGTGTGTCTTCCCTTTGTGTCTGGCTAGTCTTTCTCCCCCTTTGGGGGGAACTACATCGCCCTGATCCTCGTTCCAGACGAGGTATGTAGGCAGGAGACCGTGCGAGGTCTCTCCGGGCACCTTTTTTCTTTTTTGTGTGTGTTTGCTTGTTATCTTCTTGTGTGTCAGGATATGGACGTAAGCCCAACGATTGGCTGTACGTATCCTGATTGTGTTTGTTTGGTTCGGAAGCCGATGTAAGTCCAGCGATTGGCATTCGGGTTCCAAGTTTGCCTGTGGGTGTGTGTGTCTTGTTTGGCGTGCGTGAGCCGAACTACAGTAGCTCTGATTCTCGTTCCAGACGAGATATGTAGGCATAGGATGCGATGTCCTAGCGAGCTCCCTTCCTCTTAACCCCACCTGCGTTCCTTGTGTGTGTGTGTTATGTTTTAGCAACCTTTTCTTTCTTTAGAGCGTGGATCCCGTCGAGTACGACGGACGTGAGGGGTGCTAATACCTTCCCCTTGCGTAACCGACTCCCGTACCCTTTCTCTTTGGTCGCGAGACCATGCTTTTCCTAGGTTTACTCTGAGCGTTTCCTTTCCCTATCTTGGGATAAATAACGCGCAGTGGCGGCTCTGTGTTGTTTTTTGTTTCAGCTCGCCGGTTGTTTTTTCGCGGATGCGACAGCTGGCGACTCTGCTGGGGAGTTAGTTGGGGAGTCTAGATGTTGACCTGTGCTGGTCCATCTTCCCTAAGCGAGTCCTTCCTAGCGTTCTAGGATAGTTTAGGTTGTTTGTGTTGCTTTATCTATTGCATTTATTATTCTAACCAGTGTATATGTTTGCATAAATATTTGCATGCATCATACTATCATGTTGTTGCCGTCCTCTGTGCAGGTGGTTCCTCTGTTTGGGGTGGGTGTTCTGAGTGGGGCTAAAACCCAGGCCTGAGTATACACCTAGGATTAGTGTGGTCTCATGTTGCCTCTTTCATGTTAGGTCAATATGTGCCTAGCAACGTGATGTACCACAAGCCGGACAAGGTTCATTTGATAGTGCTTGCCTCTGTGGAGTATCCACTTTGGTTGAGTTACTTCATTTGAGCTGTTGACTCTGGTGACCGAGCATTTCCCGGATCTTTGGTTTAGACGATCTTAAGGAAGCTACAATGGCACACCCGAAAGGGCAAACCCATTGAGTATCTCCGCCCGATTGTCGATACTATTATCCGCCTTAGGGTGACCTGATTAGAATTTACCTGTGAGGGGAGGGTGTTTCTTTCAGTTGTTCTGTTGGTGACTCAGATGGTGACTATTGGTTCCGTGGATCAGAGTCGTATTTATAAGTCGGATTTATGGCCATTTATTGCTGAGACGCCGGAGTGCTGTCCGTGATATTTATCAGTGGGGATCCGTTTATTTCAGGATTCCCCTGGCCGATTCAGAGGTTATGGTTATCTGTTCAGTGGACCTCTGATGATGATGATGATGTATCTTTCTTCCGTTTATTTCGGAACCCTTGAGATGGATTTGTGGTTACATATTCCTTCAGATGGTTGTGATCAGTCCAGAGATCAGGGCTGTGACTCAGAGCAACAGATGATCAGATGACTTGGAGGATGGCACAATGCATTGCATTCATTCATCCGCATCATTACATATTGCATTTACCTGCATCTAACACATGTTTATCCATATGCAGGGACATTTTTGATCGAGATCCTGGGTGAGAGACTTTCTGTTCAGATATGAGGACCGGTTTGAAGCATGATGTTGCCTACAGTTTCTTTGACCCAGAGATTGGTGTCCTGAAGGAGATGATAGCATTGATTACACCCGACCATGTGGGGATGTTCAGAGAGGCATACGGTAGTATCCTGAAGATGGTTTTCAGACTCACTGACAACGACAGGAGCGCCATTCATACACTTCTTCAATTCTATGACCCGGGGCTCAGATGTTTTGTGTTTCCAGACTATTTGTTGGGACCTCTGTTGGAGGATTATGCTAGCATTCTGGGTATGCAGATCCGTGATCAGATTCCTTTCCACGTTACTAGGGTGGAGCCCGATGTCCTTGGGATTTCCCGTGCTCTTTATTTGAGTCCGGAGATGATCAAGGAGGGTTTGAAAGAGAAAGGAAAATTACCTGGTTTTCATTTGAGTTTCTTGGAAGCTAATGCCAAGGAACATTCTGCTATGGGTAACTGGAAGACGGTTTGTGCTCTGATTGCTGTAAGCATCTATGGGATTATTCTGTTTCCTAATCAGAAGAACTTTGTTGACCATAATGCTATCAGATTGTTCATGCAGAGAAACCTTATTCCTACTCTGATCGGAGATGTTTACTACTCGGTTCATAACAGAAACGAGAAGCGGCGTGGTGGTCTGATCCGATGTTGTGCTCAGATGCTCTTCAGGTGGTTTATGGGGTATTAGCCTTCCCGAGGTGTTTTTGCTCATTTTGATCCTACTGTTAAGTGGTCCTTCAGGTTGATGGGTTTACGGGCTGATTATATAGCATGGACTCATAATGGTCTGGCTGGACGGGATTTCATATACAGTTGCGGGAGTTTACCCAATGTGCCTCTTGTGGGAGTTCAGGGTTGCATCAATTACAACCCAGCGCTTCTTAGGAGACAGATGGGGTTTGCTGTAGAGGGTCCTCCTCTTGGGCGGGAGATCCAGGAGTCTTTTTACTTCCCGATTGATGGCAATCAGGCCAAGCTGAGGCAAGTATTGGATGAGTGGCGTGATATTCAGAGGAAGGGCAAGGTTCCTTATGGGAAGGTCAACTGCCGGTATTTTCCATTATTTGAGGATTGGTTGCGGAAGAGAATTGAGATTACACATCTACCATTTTCGGGAGGTGATCTTGGGCGTCCTATGATTGAGGGTCCGACTTCCACTGTTAGTATGGAAGAGTTCCTCGAGATGAAGAGAGCCAGAGATCAGTTGCTTGCAGAAAAAGCGGAATTGGAGATGACTGTGGCTCGGATTCAGATAGCCAACCAGGAGATCAAAGTGAAGATGGAAGATCAAGACAAGTGACATGCCTTGGAAGCAAAGCGCTTTGAGATGGATACTGCTTATTATGGGAAGATCAGCCAAGCCTTAGCGTCATCTACCAGAGAGCACGACATCACCAAAGAGAGATTGGCTAGAGCTTCACAGATCATTGAGGATCAGAAGAAGAGGCAAATCTTGGTGAGGGATCAGAGGGATGACAGAGTCCAAGTACTCATTGCTGAGTGGGAGGCAAAGCTGAAGGTTAAGGAAGCGGAGAAAGCGAAGATCGTCGCCGAGAGAGATCATTGTATAGCTGAGAGGGATCATTATATGGCAGAGAGAGATCACTACTTCAGGAAGATGAAGATTCACCAGAAAGAGGTGGGGAGATTATAGCAGGAGAAGACCGAGCTCAGGTTCGCCGCAGAGTTCGCGAAGATGGAAGCTGAGATAGGGCCATCTGTGGGACCTTCATCCAGCTAGATCTTTCATTTGTGTGGATTACCGTCAGGCTTGTTGACGGAATTCATTTTGCTTGTATTTCTTTCCCGATCCTGGAGATTTATATCAGCTGATGTATGACTATGGCACTTATTGTGCATTTTGTTATGTGATGGTGATTTTCATTCAGTGATTGATCTTCAAGCTTTATTTGCTTTACCGTATGCACTCACACAAGCACACACATGGTTGGGGGTATTTTGCTAAATCATATATCTCCAATCTGCACGATGGAATTAAATGATGAATAACAGAATATTGCTGCCGGATTATTATTTGTCTCAATGAAGCCAGGATCAAGAGACAAAGTGTTCTTCATACGGATAGACACTGCATTCATGCATTGATCATAATAACTTGTGTTTTATTTTGCAGGTATCTGTTACTAACGTGCTTAATTGTTACAGGAATCATTGCTCGTGCTCGCAGAACTGTACCTTTGCACTCAACCCGACCTCACAGATACTTCACAAGGCGCAACACTCCTAGACTGATGGATCTCCCGAATACAGACATCCTCGAGCTGAAAGACAAGATGAATGAGCTGATCAACATCATGCAAGGCTTTGCAGTTGGTCAGAAGGCTCTAGCAGATAAGGTTGAAAAGCTCGAGCGGGCTTCTGCAGCAAATAGTGGTGTAAACCTGGATGGTGTCTCCAACCAGGGGCTGGGGTCTAGAGATGGCGGGAAGAGGACAACGGTCGGTATAGTGAATAATGCCGCTGGTTTTGGTACTGCTGGTGGTCAGCCTGGGCCCGGTCTGGGGCAGAATATGAAGGACGGTCTGTTGCCTCCATTTTACGGGTTTGATGAGGACAGAGAGGAAGACAGGGAAGCCGATCAGTTCTCAATGCATAATGAGCCCTTGGGTCAATATGGGATCCAGCCTCAAAGCAAGGAGATTCAGCTGTTGGCTGAGAAGATTAAAGTGCTGGAAAGTTATGCCACTCCTGGGGTGGTCAACATGTCGAATATGGGGCTTGTTGAGGGGATTGTGATCCCGCAGAAGTTTAAAGCGCCCACGTTTGACCGATATAATGGGAGTTCTTGTCCTGAGACTCATCTTCAGGCTTTTGTCAGAAAGATCTCTGCGTACACCATGGATCAGAAGCTGTGGATGTACTTTTTCCAGGACAGCCTGTCCGGAGGCTCCTTGGAATGGTACACCAAGCTAAAGTCCTCGGATATTAAAAACTGGCAGGATCTTGGGGACGCATTCTTCAAGCAGTATCAGTTCAACGCTGACATGGCTCCGAGTCGTACCCAGCTGCAAGGTATGTCTCAAAAGAATAATGAAGGGTTTAAGGAGTATGCCCAACGGTGGAGAGAGTTGGCTGCCAGAGTGCAACCTCCTCTTGTTGACAGAGAGATGTCGGATCTGTTCATGGGGACCCTGCAGGGGGCGTTTGCTGAAAGAATGGTTGGTTGTCCGGTGACCAACTTTTCTGATATTGTCGTGGCAGGGGAGAGAATAGAGAGCTGGCTGAAGCTCGGTAAAATTCAGGGTACTGCTTCTTCTTCGTCGTCTGGGTCGAAAAAGCCGTTTGGTAACAATGGTCAGAGAAAGAAAGAAGGGGATACCAGTGTTGTCTATGCTCAACGAGGACCCAGTAGGGATCGTTACTTCCAGCACACCGCTGCGGTAACTATTCCTGCTGAACAGCAACCGCAACCGCAACAACAACAACAACAACAAAGGCAACCATTTCAGCAAAGGCCACAGAGGGCCGGGTACCAAGTTAGAGGGAGAATGAATGATAGGCAGTTTGACAGGCCTCCGGTGACCTATTCTTTTTTGCTGAAGAAGTTGATGGACTTAGGGCTGGTACAGTTGAGGACGCTGGCACCTTTGAGACCTGATCAAAGGCCAGCTAATTATGATGAGAATGCTAAATGCGAATTCCATTCGGGTGCTCCCGGACACAACATAGAGAACTGTAAAGCTTTTAAGCACACAGTTCAAGACCTGGTGGATTCTAAGGCTATCAACTTCGCACCATCTCCCAATGTCAATGCTAATCCCATGCCCGCGCATGGTCAGAGGGGGGTGAGTGCCATTTCTAAAGAAAACAGGATCGGGCTGTTGTCTGTTGATCAATTGAAGACTCCGTTGGCTGAGGTCAAGGGGCTGTTGTTGAAGAATGGGGTCAACCCGGGCTGTGGTATTGATTGTGCTGAGTGCACTGTTGTTCAGAACGGGTGTGAGTTATTGAAGAGGACTGTTCAGGGTCTGATGGACAATGGGGATATTGTGATTGAAAAGAAGGCTGATGAGGGGAAGATGGAAGTCTCCACCATAACAATCTACTTTGATCCGGTGGATTTGTCTAATCTTGCTGAAGCGGCTCCAGTTACCATCACGGTACCTGGACCAATTCCATATGACAAAGATGATGCCGTGCCGTGGCATTATGGTGGAGAGGTCTACTGCAATGGTGAGAAGGTGGAAGACCGGACTGCAAGTGAAACCACTATTTCAAAGGTGAATAATGCCGGTACCAGCGGTTTCACTCGCAGTGGAAGATTATTTGCGCCAGATGCCCTGAGGGGAGGAGAAGGAGAGAAAGAGAAAAAAGAAAAGGCCGAGGCTTTAGCCAGGGCAAAAGGGAAGACGGTGGTTAATGATGGTGCTCCAGTGGTGACACCGGCGCCAGTAGGGTCGGATGAAAAACTTGATGATGATGCTGAGGAATTTTTGAGAATCATCAAGAAGTCAGAGTACAAATTGGTTGACCATATGCAGCAGACTCCGTCCAAAATATCTATTTTGTCGTTGCTGTTAAGCTCTGAGGGGCATAGGGAGGCTTTGTTGAAAATCTTGAAGAAGGCCTATGTTTCTCAAGAGATCACAATCAACCAGTTGGAGACGGTGGTGTCTAATGTTCATGCCAGCCATGGGTTGGGTTTTACAGACATGGATCTAACTGTGGATGGGAGGAATCATAACCGGGCGTTACACATTGCGATGGAATGCAAAGGAGCCGTGCTTTCGCATGTGCTGGTTGATACCGGCTCCTCATTGAATGTGTTGCCGAAGAAGGCTCTGGCAAAGCTGAACTATGATGGGCTGATTTTGACTTCGACTGATTTGATTGTGCGGGCATTCGACGGGTCGAAGCGGGCCGTGTTTGGAGAGGTTGAGCTGCCAGTGAAGATAGGCCCAGAGGTGTTCAAGTCAACTTTCTATGTCATGGATATTCAGCCGGCATACAGTTGTTTGTTGGGTAGGCCATGGATTCATGCTGTTGGGGCAGTGACATCGACTTTGCACCAGAAATTGAAGTACGTCTGGGAGGGCCAAGTAGTCACTATGTGCGGAGAAGAGGACATCTTTGTCAGCCACCTGTCCTCGTTTAAATATATGGAAATGGACGGCGAAATCTGGGAGACGCCTAGCCAAGCATTTGAAACTGTTAAGGTGGAGAATGCTCTTTTTGCCAAGGAGGAGGAGAAACCGTCCATTTCTTCATACAAGCAAGCCGCTGAGGTGGTGAAGAATGGAGAGGCTCCTGGTTGGGGAAGAATGATGGATGTCCCTGCGAAGAAAGACCGATTTGGAGTGGGGTACCAGCCGGGCCGAGGCTCAGGACAGGGCAGAGGACGTCGTACGTCAGTCACCTTCACAAGTGCTGGAATGCTGGATCCGGATCACATCTGCATGATGAGTGATGATGTTGATAGCGACTGCGACATGGACCGGTGGATAAAGCCGTGCGCACCAGGGATGGGAGTCCAGAACTGGAAGGCTGAAAAGATCATCCGGGTCACTCTGCTGGAAGAGTAATATTTTTCTTGTTTTCATTTTATATGCATGAAAGCCATACGTGTTGCCCGACACGTAATGGTTCATTGTAAGGGCCACCTCATGTTCATAAATTTGCAAATTCGCATCATTAATAAAAGGATGTTTTTCAGTTAAAAGCGGTGTTCCCTGTTTTTCTTTTATTTTTGCAGTTTAAAAATAAAAATAAAATAAAAATGGCAATGTTTTCATTTTTTCTTTTTTCAAATTTGTCGTTCTGTTTCTAAAGCAATGCATGGATCAACATTCATGCAGATGCGATTCCTCTTCGGATCTCATTTATAACAATCCTGTTACACCCTCATATGACTTCGACAATCCAATCTATCTTGCTGAAGAAGAAGACGAAGAAGATTGTGAACTGCCAGGGGAATTAGCCAGGTTGTTGAAACAAGAGGAGAAGGTGATTCAGCCGCATGAAGAGCAGATTGAGGTTGTGAATTTGGGTACCGACGAGGTCAAGAAAGAAGTGAAAATTGGGGCTGCTTTGGAGGCAAGTGTTAAGGGCAGATTGGTAGTGTTGTTGAAAGAGTATGTCGACATCTTTGCCTGGTCTTATCAAGATATGCCAGGGTTGGATACCGATATCGTGGTGCACAAGCTACCGTTGAGAACAGACTGTCCTCCAGTGAAGCAGAAGTTGCGCAGAACACGACCTGATATGGCGATGAAAATCAAAGAAGAAGTGCAGAAACAGTGGGATGCTGGTTTCCTTGCTGTCACTAATTATCCGCCATGGGTTGCGAACATCGTGCCAGTCCCGAAGAAAGATGGGAAAGTGAGAATGTGTGTGGACTGCCGAGATCTGAACAGAGCTAGTCCGAAGGATGATTTTCCGCTACCTCACATCGACGTGTTGGTAGATAATACAGCTCAATTCTTGGTGTTTTCCTTCATGGATGGCTTTTCTGGCTATAATCAAATTAAAATGTCACCAGATGATATGGAGAAAACAACGTTCATCACACCGTGGGGTACTTTTTGTTATAAGGTGATGCCATTCGGTC